>NC_138769.1:435646809-436246809 GCF_965119305.1 Pelophylax lessonae
GGGTGAGTCAAGGAGACCCCAAGTCGGCGGACAACCTGGTGGAGCTCGTTGAGAGGTACTATGCTGCAGAGAACCTGGTCACCACCCCTACAGCCGCACAGACTTTCCACCCAAAGCCACGGTCTCCCCAGGCAACCGGTAAGACTGTTCCAGGGGAAGTGGGTGGTCAGCATGGCAAGGAGACAGGGGGGAGGACTTTTGGTGCCAGAGCTGAAGTTTGGCGTCCCAAACAAGGGAAGCCACTGCCTGTCAGCAAACCTAACTGGGGTAACATCCGGTGTTTCCGTTGCCAGGAACTGGGACATGTTGCAGCAAACTGTCCGTTGACAGATGAACCCATGCAGTGTGATATGTCTCTGAGAAGGCAGTCTATGTTTGCTGCTGTTTCATGCGCTGCTGCCCCAAGTGTAGGAAAACACATATGCCAAATGACTGTTAATGATAAGCCTATTGCAGCCTTGCTGGACTCGGGAAGTCTAGTGACTTTGGTTAAAGCAGAAATGGTTGAAAATGTGAATTTAAATGGAAAAAAAGTTGCTGTGATCTGTGTACATGGTGATACTCGGAAGTATCCTATAGCTACTGTTAGCTTTGAAACTGACTTAGGTACGGTGACCCATCCGGTTGGACTTGTACCCCACTTAGTGCACGAGGCCATCATTAGTAGAGACTTCCCTAAGTTTTGGGAACTGTGGGACCGTTCCGACTCGGTCACAGTAACTGATTCAGTGGTGGAGCCAGAACCACTGGCCATCACGGACAATGTGGGTTTAAGGGATTCCTCTCAGGGTTCCCCGGATTTTCCTTTCTCTGTTATGGCAGGGGAACTGGAGGAGCCTGAGGAGGTCCCCACAGCCAGTCAAGGTGGACAATCTTCTGCTGACCCTGAGGGTACATTGGAGTTAGCTGATCTTAATATGCACAAGGAAAACTTTGGTACCGAGCAGAGAAAAGACCCTACCCTTGCCAGGGCCTGGGAGAATGTAGTAATGTTTAATGATGTACCTGTTGAACCAGGGGACAGGCCCTGTTTTCCTTTTTTCAGCAGCAATGAAGATTTATTGTATCGGGTATATAAAAAGAACGATGAAATTGTTGAACAGTTGGTGGTCCCTAAGCCTTACAGACGGGTGGTGCTGGAATTGGCTCATGGACACTTACTGGGAGGTCATTTAGGGGTTGAAAAAAACACTGAAAGGGTGTTACGCAGATTTTACTGGCCTGGGATACAGAAAGATATTGACAATTATTGTCAATCTTGTCCTGTATGTCAGAGGTCAGCCCCACTACCCCACTTCCAAAGTCCTTTAGTGCCCTTACCCATTATTGAAGTGCCCTTTGAGAGGATCACCATGGACCTCGTAGGTCCACTCCCCAAGTCTGCCAGGGGTTATCAACACATTCTTGTAATCATGGATCATGCTACCCGTTACCCCGAGGCAGTTCCCTTACGCACTGCAGCCGCCAAGAACATTGCTAAAGAGTTGTTCATGGTGTTCAGTCGCGTTGGGAACCCTAAGGAGGTCCTTACGAACCAGGGCACTCCATTTATGTCATGGATAACTAAAGAGTTGTGCAAGTTATTTAAGGTGACCCAGTTGCAAACCTCCGTATACCACCCTCAAACTGATGGCCTTGTAGAACGCTTCAATAAAACATTAAAGAGTATGTTAAAAAAGGTTGTGGACAAGGATGGAAAAAACTGGGACTTCTTGATTCCGTACTTGATGTTCGCCATCAGGGAAGTACCCCAGTCCTCTACGGGATACTCTCCTTTTGAATTGCTTTATGGGAGACACCCTCGGGGACTCTTAGACATAGCCAAGGAAACCTGGGAGGGAGAGCAGACACCCCACAAAAGTGTCATTGAGCACATCGCTCAAATGCAGGACAGGATTGCAGCAATCATGCCTATGGTAAAGGAACACTTACTGCAGGCCCAGGCAGCCCAACAGAGAATATACAACAGGGGAGCCCGACTCTGTGTCTTCTCACCTGGTGACAGGGTCCTGGTGTTAGTTCCCACTGTCGAGAGCAAGTTCCTAGCTAAATGGCAGGGTTTCTTCAAAGTATTGGAAAGAGTTGGGGAGGTCAATTATAAAGTGCATCAACCAGGAAAAAGGAAGCCAGAGCAGATTTACCATATTAATCTGTTAAAGCCCTGGAAGGATCGGCTGGCCTTAACTGCGAGGTCCGTCCCTGTAACATCTAGGGGTACTGAGTCCCCTTTGGTCCCTGAGGTCACGATTCCAGACACTCTGTCTTATTCCCAACAACAAGAAGCTAGAGAGTTCCTGATGAGGAATAGAGAGAAATTTTCAGAGTTACCTGGTACGACTTCCACGGTTCAGCATGATATTGTTACTGAACCTGGGGTCCGTGTCAAGCTTAAACCATACCGAATTCCCGAAGCTAGGAGAAAGGACATTAGTGACAAAGTAAAAAGGATGCTTGAGCTAGATGTCATTGAGGAATCCAATAGTGAGTGATCAAGCCCCATCGTTTTAGTCCCAAAACCTGATGGTACTTGGAGGTTCTGTAACGACTTCAGAAAACTCAATGCAGTGACAAAGTTTGACACGTACCCAATGCCCAGAGTGGACGAACTTATAGACAGACTTGGCAAAGCCCGCTATCTAACTACTTTAGACTTGACCAAAGGATATTGGAAAATACCCCTGACTGGTAGCGCCAAAGAAAAGACTGCGTTTGTTACCCCAGAGGGTTCATTTCAGTATAAAAAGATGCACTTTGGGTTGCAAAATTGCTCCTGCGACATTTCAGAGGGCCATGGACAGGACCCTAAGACCTCACTGACCGTATGCAGCAGCCTATCTGGACGATATAGTGGTACATAGCACTGACTGGGAGTCTCACTTGCCCCGTGTACAGGCTGTTCTGGATTCCCTATTCAAGGAAGGTTTTACAGCAAACCCAAAAAAATGCGCCATTGGTTTAGAGGAAGCCAGGTATTTGGGCTACACTATTGGCCATGGAGTCATTAAACTGCAGTTAAACAAAGTAGAAGCCATCCAAGAATGGCCACGTCCTGCAAACAAGAAGCAGGTCAGAGCCTTTCTTGGAATTGCAGGGTACTATAAGAGGTTTATCCCGAATTTTGCAACTCTAGCTGCCCCACTGACCGACCTTACGAAAGGGAAAGGATCAGTAATGGTCCCCAATAGCAGAGGAGTTTTTCCAAGTCTTAAAGAAGGCTCTTTGTGCACAGCCAGTGTTGTACTCCCCTGATTTCTCCAAGGATTTCTTGGTTCAGACGGATGCGTCTGATGTAGGTATTGGGGCCGTATTGTCACAGGTACACAATGGGGAAGAACACCCTGTGGTGTACCTGAGCAGAAAGCTTAATGAACACGAGGGAAAGTATGCAGTCATTGAAAAGTAATGTTTAGCCATAAAGTGGGCCTTGGACGCGCTAAGGTACTATCTGTTAGGGCGCCAGTTTGACTTGATAACTGACCATGGTCCTCTGAAATGGATGGCCCAAAAGAAGGAGACTAATAGACAGGTGAACCGGTGTTTTTTGGCTCTACAAGATTACTCCTTCACTGTAAAACACAGGCCAGGTGTTGAGATGGGGAATGTAGATGCCCTGTCCCGTGTTCACTCCTGTTGGGCCACAGGTGTTCCAACCCAGGGGTTGAAACAAGGGGGGGGATATGTAACAGAGCGTCCCAGAGAGAGACAGGAAAAGTCCTGTTCGGGGTATATACATCACCCAGGCATCTCTCGTATACCTTTAGGGATCTCTGATCCATGATCCAGTTCGGATCATGGTCCTTTAAATAAAAAAAGGAACAGTGTAAAAAAAAAAAAAAAAAAAAAAATATATATATATATATATATATATATGGAAAAAAATATGAAGCACCCCCATCCCTCCATGCTCACACGCAGAAGAGAAAGCATACGTAGGTCGTGCACACATAGGCAAACGGTGTTCACACCACACCTTTTAGGTATCATCATGAACATGAGTGAGAACAATACTTCTAGCACTAGTCTTCTTCTGTAAGGGTCCTTTCACACGAGCGCTCTGATCAGATCCGCCTGTCAGTTTTTTAGGTGGATCTGATCGGATGCTCCATGCATCCCTATGGGGCAGCGGATGTCAGCAGATACATGTCCGCTGACACCCGCTGCCATCCGCATCCGATCCTGTCCGTGAAATTCGGATGGAAACCCTTTTTTCCATCCGTCCAGGGTATTGGATCGGATGGGATCGGATTAGAGCGGACAGGCGGTCCGCTCTCATCCGATTCCCCCATAGAGATGCATGGGGCTCGGACAACTCCCTCTCTGCACACAGAGCAGAGAGGGAGCTGTCACCTTCCTGCTCAGTGTGTTTATGATCCCCTGCTGAGCAACATGGATCCACCTACGGAGGTGGACCGTGTGAAAGAGCCCTAACTCTAAACAGTAACCTGTACCATTTTTTTAAAGCATATGGAAATTTTTAAATTCCGAAGTTTCTCACCATTCTACAAGTATGCACAATTTTAAAGTGTGATAGATATCTATTAACTCGACATAACATCATCTTTAAACTTCATCTTTTATATTTTACAAAAAAATTGGGGTATATATTGTGTTTTTTTTTATTCTAGAAAAACTAATTTAAAAAAAAAAACAAATACAGCGTGACATAAAAAATTGCAACAATCGCCATTTTATTCCCTGGGTGTCTGTAATATATATATATATTGTAACAGAGCGTCCCAGAGAGAGACAGGAAAAGTCCTGTTCGGGGTTTATACATCACCCAGGCATCTCTCGTATACCTTTAGGGATCTCTGATCCATGATCCAGTTCGGATCTTGGTCCTCTTCGCCAGCCCAATTTAAACTCACCTGAGACAGACAGCAGCTCTCTCAGCCTGGGAAATCAGACAAGGTTTGTCTAGGAGAGCAGAAGGTTGGTAACACTGTCAGTGTGTGTCTTTGGAAGCTGACAAGCTGTAGGCTTGCTCAGTCTGTGTTAGTTAGGGACTGCATTGTGTGTAGTAAGCGCCGGGACACGGCTAGGGTTTTGTTTATTATTATTATTCCTGCTTGTTTTCCTTAAAGCACTGTACAGCACCTGTATATAAACCTGTATATAGCACCAATAGACACCGCACTGTTTGTCACTGCCTAACTGGATTTGGTATCTGTGCCTGAAAGACTGCTCATCCCAGGGAGCTTTGCACCTGCTACCTGTTCCCCAGCTTACAATATATATACAGTGCCTTGCGAAAGTATTCGGCCCCCTTGAACTTTGCGACTTTTTGCCACATTTCAGGCTTCAAACATAAAGATATAAAGCTGTAATTATTTGTGAAGAATCAACAACAAGTGGGACACAATCATGAAGTGGAACAAAATTTATCGGATATTTCTAACTTTTTTAACAAATAAAAAACTGAAAAATTGGGCGTGCAAAATTATTCAGCCCCCATAAGTTAATACTTTGTAGCACCAACTTTTGCTGTGATTACAGCTGTAAGTCGCTTGGGGTATGTCTCTATGAGTTTTGCACATCGAGAGACTGAAATTTTTGCCCATTTCTCCTTGCAAAACAGCTCGAGCTCAATGAGGTTGGATGGAGAGCGTTTGTGAACAGCAGTTTTCAGTTCTTTCCACAGATTCTCGATTGGATTCAGGTCTGGACTTTGACTTGGCCATTCTAACACCTGGATATGTTTATTTGTGAAACATTCCATTGTAGATTTTGCTTTTTGTTTTGGATCATTGTCTTGTTGGAAGACAAATCTCCGTCCCAGTCTCAGGTCTTTTGCAGACTCCATCAGGTTTTCTTCCAGAATGGTCCTGTATTTGGCTCCATCCATCTTCCCATCAATTTTAACCATCTTCCCTGTCCCTGCTGAAGAAAAGCAGGCCCAAACCATGATGCTGCCACCACCATGTTTGACAGTGGGGATGGTGTGCTCAGGGTGATGAGCTGTGTTGCTTAGGGATACTGATATTTTGTACATTTAATGTTTTGAAAAATAAAGACATTTTTTGACACAAATCTGGTACTGAACATGTTAATGTTTGTTTATTAACATTTTTAACAAGAAAGACTCGTTCTTCACACCTTACCTGCATGAAAACTGATAGGAAAATCGCACAGCTTTCACTTGCAGGTACATCAGTTTCACATCATGTGGACGAACGAGTCCTAGAAGAGTAGACAGCTGTAGAGAACTGTGAAAAATAAAGATCTGGGAAAATAATAACTAAAGGCTTCCCATAACAAAATTTACATAAACTGCTGCAGTAGTGCACTCACTCTCTGCAATGATAAAATCTAGTAGCTGCAGTGCAAAAGACAGTGGACTGGACACTCACTTTCAATACTCCCAGTTAAGTAGAACATTATTATAGAGCAGAAAGCGTAACATTTCATCATTTTCACCAGTTAAATGGCTTCTGTTTTTTTCATATATTGCTGCCACTTCACTGAAAACATGCTCACTTGGTACCAAAGAAGGAGGCGCAGAAAGGTATCTTCTAGCATAAGAAGCATGTCTTTTGTAGCGTGCCTCATTTTCTTTCCACTACTAAAGAGGATCACCACTTCTTTTTTTTTTTTTTTTTTACACTTCTTCTGTCAATTACTGGTTCCTTCAAATAGAGATGACGTTCATCATCCAGGGTCATTATTGCAGATTCAGAAGAATCCTCTGAAAGAGGCCCAATAAAAAACCGGACATGGCATCTATTTGACCACGATGTAGTTTATATTCTGTCCATTGTCTTTTTGGACATTTTTCTCTTTTTGCAGCATC
Source organism: Pelophylax lessonae (assembly GCF_965119305.1). NCBI lineage: Eukaryota > Metazoa > Chordata > Amphibia > Anura > Ranidae > Pelophylax > Pelophylax lessonae. Next base: position 435,653,600 of record NC_138769.1, read on the forward strand.
CTGCTCTTCCAGGTGGCTGGGTGGCACCCTGTGGTGTGTGGCTGGCTTGCTGGCACCCTGTGGTGGGTTGGCTGTCTGCCACCCTGTGGTGGGTGGCTGTAACCCTGTGGTGGTGGGTGGCTGGCTGTCCGGCACCCTGTGGTGGTGGGTGGCTGGCTGTCTGGCACCCTGTGGTGGGTGGCTGGCTGGCTTGCACCCTGTGGTGGGTAGCTGGCTGGCTGGCACCCTGTGGTGGGTGGCTGGCTTGCTGGCACCACGTGGTGGGTGGCTGGCTGGCCCCCTGTGTTGGTGGGTGGCTTACTGTCTGGCACCCTGTGGTGGGTGGCTGGCTTGCTGGCACCCTGTGGTGGGTGGCTGGCTGTCTAGCATCATGTGGTGGGTGGCTGGCTTGCTGACACCCTGTGGTGGGTGGCTGGCTGGCCCCATGTGGTGGTGGGTGTCTGACTTTCTGGCACCCTGTGGTGGGTGGCTGGCTTGCTGGCACCCTGTGGTGGGTAACTGGCTGTCTAGCACCCTGTAGTGGGTGGCTGGCTTGCTGGAACTCTGTGGTGGGTGGCTGGTTTGCTGGCACCCTGTGGTGGATGGCTGGCTTGCTGGCACTCTGTGGTGGATGGCTGGCTTGCTGGCACCCTGTAGTGGGTGGCTGGCTTGCTGGCACCCTGTGGTGGGTGGGTGGCTGGCTGGCTTGCTGACACCCTTGTGATGGGTAGCTTGCTGGCTGTCACCCTGTGGCAGTGGGGGCTGGCTGTCTGGCACCCTGTGGTGGGTAGCTGGCTGGCTGGCACCCTGTGGTGAGTGGCTGGCTTGCTGGCACCCTGTGGTGGGTGGCTGGCTGTCCCCCTGTGGTGGTGGGTGGCTGACTGTATGGCCCCCTGTGGTGGTGACTGGCTTGCTGGCACCCTGTGGTGGGTGGGTGGCTGGCTGTCTAGCACCATGTGGTGGGTGGCTGGCTTGCTGACACCCTGTGGTGGGTGGCTGGCTGACCCCATGTGGTGGTGGGTGTCTGACTTTCTGGCACCCTGTGGTGGGTGGCTGGCTTGCTGGCACCCTGTGGTGGGTAACTGGCTGTCTATCACCCTGTAGTGGGTGGCTGGCTTGCTGGAACTCTGTGGTGGGTGGCTGGTTTGCTGGCACCCTGTGGTGGATGGCTGGCTTGCTGGCACTCTGTGGTGGATGGCTGGCTTGCTGGCACCCTGTAGTGGGTGGCTGGCTTGCTGGCACCCTGTGGCGGGTGGGTGGCTGGCTGGCTTGCTGACACCCTGTGATGGGTAGCTTGCTGGCTGTCACCCTGTGGCAGTGGGTGGCTGGCTGTCTGGCACCCTGTGGTGGGTAGCTGGCTGGCTGGCACCCTGTGGTGAGTGGCTGGCTTGCTGGCACCCTGTGGTGGGTGGCTGGCTGTCCCCCTGTGGTGGTGGGTGGCTGACTGTATGGCACCCTGTGATGGTGACTGGCTTGCTGGCACCATGTGGTGGGTGGCTGGCTTGCTGGAATCTTGTGGTGGGTGGCTGGCTGGCTGGCCCCATGTGGTGGTGGGTGTCTGACTTTCTGGCACCCTGTGGTGGGTGGCTGGCACCCTGTGGTGGGTGACTGGCTGTCTAGAACCATGTAGTGGGTGGCTGGCTTGCTGACACTCTGTGGTGGGTGGCTGGCCTGCTGGCACCCTGTGGTGGATGGCTGGCTTGCTGGCACCCTGTAGTGGGTGGCTGGCTTGCTGGCACCCTGTGGTGGGTGGCTGGCTGGCTGACTGGCACCCTGTGGTGGGTGGGTGGCCGGCTGGCTGTGCGACACCCTGTGATGGGTAGCTTGTTGGCTGTCACCCTGTGGTGGTGGGTAGCTGGCTGTCTGGCACCCTGTGGTGGGTGGATGGCTGTCTGTCCCCCTGTGATGGGTGGGTGGCTGGCTGGCACCCTGTGGTGGGTGGGTGGGTGGCTGGCACAGGGGCTGTGGGTGGATGGCTGGCTGGTACAGTGCCTGTGGCTGGTTGGCTGGTACAGGGCCTGTGGGTGGTGGGTGGCTGGCTGGTACAGTGCCTGTGGCTGGCTTGCTGGTACAGGACCTGTGGGTGTGGGTGGCTGGCTGGCACCGGGCTGCTGTGGGTGGGTGTATGGCTGTGTTATACACTCCTGAAAGACTCCCGACTCCAGACGAGGCTGTCCAAGGCAAGGGAGGTGGCCTAAGAAAGCAGAAGGTCAGGCCCAGTGCGCGGAGGCAAGTGGTGCAACATACACAATGACGTTGTGACAATATCGGTAATATCGGCAAGTTCTGGGGCAGATACAAATATATTGGAAAAAGTGAATATCGGCCCTCTGATAATTGGTTTTGCTGATAATCGGTCGATCCCTAATATATATATATATATATATATATATATATATATATATATATAATGATTGGGGGATATAAGTAATTTTCTAGCAAGAAATGTCGATTTAAACTTGTAAACAAAAAGTGCCAGAAAAGGCTTTGTGCCTCAAGTGATTAGTAAGCAGCCCCTCACAAATCATCCACTGCAACACATTCCTTCATGATATTGTTGTACTTCATCCATTGTGTATTCCAGCTTTAAGTTTTTGAACTAACATGCTAAATTAACCACTTGCCGACCAGTCACGTTGACTGTACTGCGGCAAAGTGGCTCTTTATCGTCTGGCGACGTAGACCTACGTCACCAGACATTCGTCTCTCTCAGTGGCGCGGCTCGCTCCTGCTGTATTCTATTACAGCAGGAGTCGGGCCAGGGGAGGAGCGGCGGTGATCACCGCCGCTCTTCCCCGATCGTCGGGGATCTAGTGTGGAAATCCACCCGCTTGTGTAAACAAAGCGGGCGGATCTCCTAAGTGACAGGCAGGGTCAGATTGCACAGTTCAGCATAGCTGAACCTGCAATCTGTCCCTGTGTCACTCAGTCACCTCCCCCCACACACGTTAGTAAGCACCAGGCATACATTAACCCCTCCCTCTCCAATAAAAATGAACCCCTTCCCTGCCAGTGTCATTTTTACAGTAACAGTGCATATTTATAGCACTGATTACTGTAGTAATGTCACTGGTACCCCTCAAAAGTGTCAAAAATGTCAGTCAAGGGTCCAATCTGTCCGCTGCAATGTCGCAGTCCCGCAAAAAAATCGCAGATCGCCGCCATTACTCGTTAAAAAAAAAACACCAAAAATGACAGAAATATTTCCCTTAGTTAGTAAACGCAAAAACTTTTGCGCAAACCAATCAAAATACGCTTATTGCAATTTTTTTTACCAAAAATATGTAGCAGAAAACAATTTGGCCTAAAATGATAAAAAATTGTGATTTTTAAATTTTTTTTGGGGGGAATTTCATATAAAAATATGTGAAAAATATTGTTATTTTTTCAAAATTGTCGCTCTTTTTTTGTTTATAGCGCAAAAAGTAAAAATAACACAGGTGATCAAATACCACCAAGAGAAAGCTCTATTTGTGGGGAAAAAAAGAACATAAATTTAATTTGGGTACAGTGTTGGAAGACCGCGCAATTGTCCATTAAAGTAACGCAGTGCCAAAACGCAAAATATGGCCTGGTCAGGAATGGGGTAAAACCTTCCGGTCATAAAGCGGCTAAAAATACGCTCATTGAGAATTTTTTTGTCAAAGACATGTAGCTAAATGCATTTGGCCTAAATATATGGCAAAAATTGAATATATTGGATATTTTTTAATTGTCAAAGTAGGAAAATATTGTTATTTTTTCAAAATTGTCGCTTTTTTTAATTAATATCGCAAAAAATGAAAATTGCACAGGTGATCAAATACCACCAAAAGAAAGCTCTGTTTGTGGGGAAAAAAAGGACGTAAATTTCGTTTGGGTACAGCGTTGCATGACCGCGCAATTGTCAGTTAAAGTTGCACAGTGCCGAATCGCAAAAAGTGGCCTGGACGTAAGACAGCAAAATCCTCCGGTGGTAAAGTGGTTAAAGGTAGATTTACATAACAGGGACCTCTGCCAGCAAGTTTAATCTGCCATCATAGCATGTGAAGATACTGTATTACTGACAGTCAATTATGTTTGTTTTTTGCTGTAATTTTAGGCTTCATGTATACTGGTGTACATTTACTGCAGATGCGGGAAAATGTAAAACACGATTTTGCGCCATTTTGCGTTTTTCCACAGATGCTGGTCAAACACTCCTATCCTGAATGGGATTCTTCCTCCTTCAGGAAAGGGAGGTTGAAGCTCACCTAAATGCGGTAACCCCTAAACTCTGGTAAAAGCCTATGTGTACATTGACACATAGGCTTTTTTGGAGTTGACTTTAGGAGCTTTCACAAAAAAACGCCAAAAGCTCCTAAAGTTATGTTTATTAGCTGCCAGTGTAGGCTAGTGTACAAGAAGCCTTAGGATTTCCCTTGCTTTCACATAGGGAAGCCAGGGTGTGATTTATATCTTATACTGCCTTCAAAGTACACAACATAAGACACGTTTAGTAATAATGTGGGTCAATTTATTGAAGCAATAAAAAGTAATCACTTAGCAATGTGAATGTTAGCTTAGTAAATAAAGTGGAGTTGTGTTCACTTTAAATACTCAACCATGTGCAAGGTGAATTTAAAAAAATATATTTTTTTTTTCTAGCACATGGTTGGATAAACAGCTTTGCCTTATGCACTAAGCTAAGTGAGAAATCATGTTGCTAAGTGAACAGTGTCTACTCCTTTAGTAAATCAAATACACTAATTGTGGAAACTTTATTGCTTATGTTATCACATTGCTGAACACTATTTATAGTATTTCTATGATTTGGATAACTTTGCCTCAAACAATGTGTCAATCACTAGTTTGACTGTCACCACATTTCGATTTCTTAATGCATCATCTTGCTTATTGTAATAGCTAAGTGCGTTTAGATTGTTCATTTTGCTGCTTTTTCCCACTAAAATATATTTCAAAATTCATTTTGACAACTTACTGTCTTTATTATTTTACATAGCATCTTTAGCAATTCTATCAGAACATTAGATTTGGTACCCGTTTTTATTTGAGGATAAATATAATAGAGGTTCGATCAGCATCTCCTGAACCATTTCTGCTCTTTACTTCATGTTTGCAAAATGTAAAGTGCTGCTGTGTGCAGTTAAAACCATCTCTGCCATATCTTGCAATAGGTAAAATGACAGCAAAACAGAACAAATGTCAGTTTTATGGTCATCGGAGTGCTGAGGCCATTAAATGGTGTGCTATAACTGTGTCATTTTTGCAGCTACATCATTAAACTGACAGTTGTTTTAGCAGTCAAATGATACCATAGTAACTCTGTTATATTGCCTCTCAAAACCTGAGAATTAGATTTGTTGCACGGTTATTGTTTCTTATCATACAGAATATTGTCGATTTTAAAGTAATATATCAGAGTGTTTCACAAAACTTTTATGACAATGCTTTTGGGGTTACATACAGTAGCAATAAAGAACAACAAATTTGGTAAAACAAATCTCAGTATGTGCTATTAAAATGCTTCATAAAACACAACGAAAAAGTCTAATTAATTATAATGAATTTGATAGTCTCCATATGTGTGTTAAATATATTTCTATGAGTAGTTAAGTGCATGTAGGAAACAGTTATGCAATACTGGTTATATGGCAAACCATTTCAATGGACTTTAAATTTTAAATTCTGGGACTGTTCACCTAAAATGTAGCTCTATATGTGACTAGTGCTAGTGAACTAGTAAATTATATGTGCCTTGCAATTGTGGTTTAGCATAAAAAAACTGTGATTTGTTAATGATTTTATTCTGTTCTGGCTGTTCAGCTGTAATGTAGAAATCAGACAGAGCCCCAACACACAAAGAATCGGTATGTAATATGGGCTATACCCTCATAGTCCACATTGACTCTGGACAGGCGGCTGCGCTTGTCTGTGATAACGCCCCCAGCCGTGCTAAATACACGTTCAGATAATACACTGGCTGCAGGGCACGCCAGCACCTCCAAGGCGTAAATGGCAAGCTCAAGCCATGTGCCCAATTTGGAGACCCAGAAGTTGAAGGGGGCAGACCCATCATTCACTACATGTAGGCGTGTGCACACATACTGCTCCACCATGTTGGTGAAATGCTGCCTCCTGCTAAGACGTTCCATACGAGCTGCTGTTTGTTGTGGCATGCTGACAAAGCTTTTCCACATTTCGGCCATGCTAACCCTGCCTTCTGAGGTGCTGGCGGTGCCCTGGTTGCGTTGGCGACCTCTTCCTCCTCCTCCTCCTCCTCTGCCTTGTGCTTCCACTGTGGCCCCGCTGTCAGGTGGGAATGCCAGCAGCATCGCGTCTACCAGCGTGCGCTTGTACTCGCTCATCTTGCGATCGCGCTCCAGTGAGTGAATTAAGGGCGGTACGTTGTCCTTGTAACGGGGATCCAGCAGCGTGGCCACCCAGTAATCAGCACAAGTTAGAATGTGGGCAACTCGGCGGTCGTTGTGGAGACACTGCAGCATGTAATCGCTCATGTGTGCCAGGCTGCCCAGAGGCAACGAAAGGCTGTCCTCTGTGGGAGGTGTATCATCTGTGTCCTCTGTATCCCCCCAGCCAAGCACCAGTGATGGCCATGAGCTGGCCTGGGTGCCACCCTGCTGTGAACATGGTTCCATCTCCTCCTCCATCTCCTCCTCCTCATCCTCCTCATCCTCCAGAACTGTGCCCCTGCTGGACAATTGTGTCCCTGGCATTTGTGGGTGCAGGAACCCACCCTCGGAGCCCCTTGCGAATGACTGCCCTGAAAGCCTTGGAAATGTTACCTCTTCATCCTCCTCCTCCTCATCCTGTGCCACATCCTCTTCCATCATCGCCCGAATTGTTTTTTCAAGGAGGCATAGAAGTGGGATAGTTAAGCTGACAATGGCGTCATCGGCACTGGCCATGTTGGTGGAGTACTCAAAACAGCGCAACAAGGCACACAGGTCTCGCATGGAGGCCCAGTTATTGGTGGTGAAGTGGTGCTGTTCCGCAAAGCGACTCACGCGTGCGTGCTGCAGCTGAAACTCCACTATGGCCTGCTGCTGCTCGCACAGTCTTTCCAGCATGTGCAAGGTGGAGTTCCACTTTGTGGGCACGTCACATATGAGGCGGTGAGTGGGAAGGCCGAAGTTACGCTGCAGCGCTGACAGGCGAGCAGCAGCAGGGTGAGAACGCCGAAAGTGCGCACAGACGGCCCGCACTTTCTGCAGCAGCTCTGACATATCGGGATAATTTTTAAGGAACCTCTGCACCACCAAATTCAGCACATGCGCCAGGCAAGGGATGTGCGTCAAACCGGCTAGGCCCAGAGCTGCTATGAGATTTCACCCGTTATCGCACACCACCAGGCCGGGCTTGAGGCTCGCTGGCAGCAACCACTCATTTGTCTGCTGTTCCATGCTCCTCCACAACTCCTGCGCGGTGTGTGCTTTTTCCCCCAAACAGGCACGTTTTAAAACTGCCTGCTGTCGTTTACCCCTGGCCGTGCTGAAGTTGGTGGGGAAGGTGTTACGCTGACCGGATGAGGAGGCGGTAGAGGATGAGGAAGCGGAGTAGGAAAGGTTAGGAATAGGAGGCAAACTGAAGCGCCCTGCAATCCTCGGTGGTGGAAGGACATGCGCCAAATTGCTATCCGCCTCAGGCCCATCCGCCACTGCATTTACCCAGTGTGCCGTTAGGGAGATATAATGCCCCTGACTGTGCTTAATGGTCCACGTATCAGTAGTTAGGTGGACCTTGCCACAGATGGCGTTGCGCAGTGCACACCTGATTTTTTCCCCCACTTGGTTGTGCAGGGAAGGGATGGCTTGCCTGGAAAAGTAGTGGCGGCTGGGCATGACGTACTGTGGGACAGCCACCGACACGTTTTTAAAACTGTGCGTCTCCACCAGACGGAATGACAGCATTTCAAAGGCCAAGAATTTTGAAATGCTGGCATTCAGGGCCAGGGATCGCGGGTGGGTAGGGGGGTACTTCCTCTTCCTCTCAAGTGTTTGGGAGATGGAAAGCTGAACGCTTCCACGGGACATTGTGGAGATGGTTGGTGACCCAGGTGGTGGTGTTGCTGACAGATCGTCTGTTTGCGGGGTGGCAGGTGCCGATATCACTACAGATGTGGATGGAGAGGCCGAGACTGCAGCAGAAGAGGAAGCAGGATGAGCCAGAGACGTTTCTTGGTTTTGAAGGTGTCAACTCCACTGAAGCTCGTGCTTTGCACTTAGATGCCTGATCATACAGGTTGTGCTCAGGTTGAGAAGGTTTATGCCTCGCTTCAGGCTCTGATTGCACAGGGTGCAAACCACTCGTGTCCTGTCATCAGCACATTTTCTGAAGAACTTCCACACTAGAGAACTCCTTTGAGCTGGCTTTGCTGCACTCGTTCCCTTGCTGCGTTGGGCAGTAGCAGGCGTAGTGTCTAGGGCACAGCCGCTCCGCTTCTGCACCCTGCTCCCTCTTCTGCTCTGCTGGTGGCTCTGTGCGACCACCGCCTCTTCCTCCAAACTACTCAGGTCACCTGCATGACCTTCATTCCATGTGGGGTCGAGGACCTCATCGTCCTCCACATCATCTTCCACCCAGTCTTCACCCCTGCCCTCCTTGTCGGTCTCCACAATTCTGAACGCCGCAGCAGTTGGCACCTGCGTTTCGTCATCATCTGAGACATGCTGTGATGGTCCTTGCATGTACTCATCTTGAGAAATAAGTGGTTGGGCATCGCTGCACTCAATCTCTTCCACTTCTGGGGCAGGGCTAGGTGGATGGCCCTGGGAAACCCTGCTGACAGAGTCCTCAAAAAGAAGAGGAGACTGCTGTATGACTTGGGGCTCAGACTGCTTGCCTGATTTGCAAGGGGGTGAGGTGAAAGACGGTTGGACATTGGCTGCAGGTGCCAACTCTGACCTTTCTGCAGTAGACTGGGTGGGAGACAATGTGAAGGAACTGGAGGCACTGTCAGCAGCAAACCAATCTACTACCGACACAGACTATCCCGCAATTTAATTGTTTTTACCCAAAGGTGTAGATTAAATAGCAGAATAGAAAATATTATCAAAAAAAGGTGTATGTATCTCACACGTACAGAACCAGACTAGGACCCGATTACTATTTTTTGTACCCCCAAAGGCAGGATGAGGAGTAGGAGGAGTTCGGAACAGGCAGGAGGCAGACTGAAGCACCCTCAAATCCTCGGCAGTAAGAGATGCGCCCCAAAAATTGGAAAGGTGTATCTCACACATACCGACACAGACTATCCCGCAATTTAATTGTTTTTACCCAAAGGTGTAGATTAAATAGCGGAATAGAAAATATTATCAAAAAAAAGGTGTATGTATCTCACACGTACAGAACCAGATTAGGCTCCGATTACTATTTATTGTACCCCCAAAGGCAGGATGAGGAGTAGGAGGAGTTCGGAACAGGCAGGAGGCAGACTGAAGCACCCTCAAATCCTCGGCAGTATGAGATGCGCCCCAAAAATTGGAAAGGTATTTCTCACACGTACCGACACTGACTATCCCGCAATTTAATTGTTTATACCCAAAGGTTTAGATTGAATAGCGGAATAGAAAATATGATATCAAAAGGTGTATGTATCTCACACGTAGAGACCCAGACTAGGCCCAAATTACTATTTTTTGTACCCCCAAAGGCAGGATGAGGAGTAGGAGGAATTCGGAACAGGCAGCACCCTCAAATCCTCTGCAGTATGAGATGCGCCCCAAAAATTGGAAAGGTGTATCTCACACGTACCGACACTGACTATCCCGCAATTTAGTTGTTTATACCCAAAGGTTTAGATTGAATAGCGGAATAGAAAATATGATATCAAAAGGTGTATGTATCTCACACGTAGAGACCCAGACTAGGCCCAAATTACTATTTTTTGTACCCCCAAAGGCAGGATGAGGAGTAGGAGGAGTTCGGAACAGGCAGCACCCTCAAATCCTCGGCAGTATGAGATGCGCCCCAAAAATTGGAAAGGTGTATCTCACACGTACCGACACAGACTATCCCGCAATTTAATTGTTTTTACCCAAAGGTGTAGATTAAATAGCAGAATAGAAAATATTATCAAAAAAAGGTGTATGTATCTCACACGTACAGAACCAGATTAGGCCCCGATTACTATTTATTGTACCCCCAAAGGCAGGATGAGGAGTAGGAGGAGTTCGGAACAGGCAGGAGGCAGACTGAAGCACCCTCAAATCCTCGGCAGTAAGAGATGCGCCCCAAAAATTGGAAAGGTGTATCTCACACATACCGACACAGACTATCCCGCAATTTAATTGTTTTTACCCAAAGGTGTAGATTAAATAGCGGAATAGAAAATATTATCAAAAAAAAGGTGTATTTATCTCACACGTACAGAACCAGATTAGGCCCCGATTACTATTTATTGTACCCCCAAAGGCAGGATGAGGAGTAGGAGGAGTTCGGAACAGGCAGGAGGCAGACTGAAGCACCCTCAAATCCTCGGCAGTATGAGATGCGCCCCAAAAATTGGAAAGGTGTATCTCACACGTACCGACACAGACTATCCCGCAATTTAATTGTTTATACCAAAAGGTGTAGATTGAATAGCGGAATAGAAAATATGATATCAAAAGGTGTATGTATCTCACACGTAGAGACCCAGACTAGGCCCAAATTACTATTTTTTGTACCCCCAAAGGCAGGATGAGGAGAAGAAGGAGTTCGGAACAGGCAGCACCCTCAAATCCTCGGCAGTATGAGATGCACCCCAAAAATTGGAAAGGTATTTCTCAAACGTACCGACACTGACTATCCCGCAATTTAATTGTTTATACCCAAAGGTTTCGATTGAATAGCGGAATAGAAAATATGATATCAAAAGGTGTATGTATCTCACACGTAGAGACCCAGACTAGGCCCAAATTACTATTTTTTGTACCCCCAAAGGCAGGATGAGGAGTAGGAGGAGTTCGGAACAGGCAGCACCCTCAAATCCTCGGTAGTATGAGATGCGCCCCAAAAATTGGAAAGGTGTATCTCACACGTACCGACACTGACTATCCCGCAATTTAGTTGTTTATACCCAAAGGTTTAGATTGAATAGCGGAATAGAAAATATGATATCAAAAGGTGTATGTATCTCACACGTAGAGACCCAGACTAGGCCCAAATTACTATTTTTTTACCCCCAAAGGCAGGATGAGGAGTAGGAGGAGTTCGGAACAGGCAGCACCCTCAAATCCTCGGCAGTATGAGATGCGCCCCAAAAATTGGAAAGGTGTATCTCACACGTACCGACACAGACTATCCCGCAATTTAATTGTTTATATCCAATGGTTTAGATTGAATAGCAGAATAGAAAATATGATATCAAAAGGTGTATGTATCTCACACGTAGAGACCCAGACTAGGCCCAAATTACTATTTTTGGCACCCCCAAAGGCAGGATGAGGAGTAGGAGGAGTTCGGAACAGGCAGCACCCTCAAATCCTCGGCAGTATGAGATGCGCCCCAAAAAATGGAAAGGTGTATCTCACACGTACCGACACTGACTATCCCGCAATTTAATTGTTTATACCCAAAGGTGTAGATTGAATAGCGGAATAGAAAATATGATATCAAAAGGTGTATGTATCTCACACGTAGAGACCCAGACTAGGCCCAAATTACTATTTTTTGTACCCCCAAAGGCAGGATGAGGAGTAGGAGGAGTTCGGAACAGGCAGCACCCTCAAATCCTCGGCAGTATGAGATGCGCCCCAAAAATTGGAAAGGTGTATCTCACACGTACCGACACTGACTATCCCGCAATTTAATTGTTTATACCCAAAGGTGTAGATTGAATAGCGGAATAGAAAATATGATATCAAAAGGTGTATGTATCTCACACGTAGAGACCCAGACTAGGCCCAAATTACTATTTTTGGCACCCCCAAAGGCAGGATGAGGAGTAGGAGGAGTTCGGAAAACAGGCAGCACCCTCAAATCCTCGGCAGTATGAAATGCGCCCCAAAAATTGGAAAGGTGTATCTCACACGTACCGACACAGACTATCCCGCAATTTAATTGTTTATATCCAAAGGTTTAGATTGAATAGCAGAATAGAAAATATGATATCAAAAGGTGTATGTATCTCACATGTAGAGACCCAGACTAGGCCCAAATTACTATTTTTGGCACCCCCAAAGGCAGGATGAGGAGTAGGAGGAGTTCGGTACAGGCAGCACCCTCAAATCCTCGGCAGTATGAGATGCGCCCCAAAAATTGGAAAGGTGTATCTCACACGTACCGACACTGACTATCCCGCAATTTAATTGTTTATACCCAAAGGTGTAGATTGAATAGCGGAATAGAAAATATGATATCAAAAGGTGTATGTATCTCACACGTAGAGACCCAGACTAGGCCCAAATTACTATTTTTGGCACCCCCAAAGGCAGGATGAGGAGTAGGAGGAGTTCGGAAAACAGGCAGCACCCTCAAATCCTCGGCAGTATGAAATGCACCCCAAAAATTGGAAAGGTGTATCTCACACGTACCGACACTGACTATCCCGCAATTTAATTGCTTATACCCAAAGGTTTAGATTGAATAGCGGAATAGAAAATATGATATCAAAAGGTGTATGTATCTCACACGTAGAGACCCAGACTAGGCCCAAATTACTATTTTTTGTACCCCCAAAGGCAGGATGAGGAGTAGGAGGAGTTAGGAACAGGCAGCACCCTCAAATCCTCGGCAGTATGAGATGCGCCCCAAAAATTGGAAAGGTGTATCTCACACGTACCGACACAGACTATCCCGCAATTTAATTGTTTATACCCAAAGGTTTAGATTGAATAGCGGAATAGAAAATATGACATCAAAAGGTGTATGTATCTCACACGTAGAGACCCAGACTAGGCCCAAATTACTATTTTTTTTGTACCCCCAAAGGCAGGATGAGGAGTAGGAGGAGTTCGGAACAGGCAGCACCCTCAAATCCTCGGCAGTATGAGATGCGCCCCAAAAATTGGAAAGGTGTATCTCACACGTACCGACACTGACTATCCCGCAATTTAATTGTTTATACCCAAAGGTGTAGATTGAATAGCGGAATAGAAAATATGATATCAAAAGGTGTATGTATCTCACACGTAGAGACCCAGACTAGGCCCAAATTACTATTTTTTGTACCCCCAAAGGCAGGATGAGGAGTAGGAGGAGTTCGGAACAGGCAGCACCCTCAAATCCTCGGCAGTATGAAATGCACCCCAAAAATTGGAAAGGTGTATCCCACAGGTACCGACACTGACTATCCCGCAATTTAATTGTTTATACCCAAAGGTTTAGATTGAATAGCGGAATAGAAAATATGATATCAAAAGGTGTATGTATCTCACACGTAGAGACCCAGACTAGGCCCAAATTACTATTTTTTGTACCCCCAAAGGCAGGATGAGGAGTAGGAGGAGTTCGGAACAGGCAGCACCCTCAAATCCTCGGCAGTATGAGATGTGCCCCAAAAATTGGAAAGGTGTATCTCACACGTACCGACACAGACTATCCCGCAATTTAATTGTTTATACCCAAAGGTTTAGATTGAATAGCGGAATAGAAAATATGATATCAAAAGGTGTATGTATCTCACACGTAGAGACCCAGACTAGGCCCAAATTACTATTTTTTGTACCCCCAAAGGCAGGATGAGGAGTAGGAGGAGTTCGGAACAGGCAGCACCCTCAAATCCTCGGCAGTATGAGATGTGCCCCAAAAATTGGAAAGGTGTATCTCACACGTACCGACACAGACTATCCCGCAATTTAATTGTTTATACCCAAAGGTGTAGATTGAATAGCGGAATAGAAAATATGATATAAAATTGGTGATTTATCAATAGCACATGTGAACAGCAGTGTCTTATATCAGTCAGCTCTGCTGCAGGCTATGGAGGGAAAAAAAATTCCCCTTTTAAGTTTGTAATTTTTAACTAGATTAGTACAGACTATGCCACAATTTAATCTTTTTAACCCAAGGGTGTATATTGAATAGTGGAATAGAAAAAAGTGTATAACTTTTGAAATCACTCAATAATAGCACATGTGTGAACACAGCAGTGTATTATCACAGTCAGCACAGCAGCACTGAAGGAAAAACGCTGCACACAACTGACTGATAAAAAATACTTTTTCTCCCTCCTCCTCAGTGGGCAAAAAGATTGTGTTCACACCACCCCACACACAGCAAAATCGATGTGGACCACTGACACCTGCCTATCTCCAGACTCTCCCTAAAAGGATCGATAAGATCAGTCACTGCCGGCACTGCAAACCCCCCCACACTGCAAAATCGATTGTAGTAGAACACTGACCCTAAATATCTCCAGCCTCTCCCTAAAAGGATTGATAAGATCGGTCACTGCCGGCACTGCAAACCCCCCCCCCCACACAGCAAAATCGATTGTAGAACACTGACCCTAAATATCTCCAGCCTCACCCTAAAATGCCTATATCTCGCCCTGCCTGCAGCACTCCGACCTGTCCCTCAATTCTATTTCGGACACAATATGATTTTTTGCCTGTCTGTCCCTAATCAGCAGCCAGCACGTATGATGTGTGCTCTGTCCCTGTACTACAGCATAATGACACAGCGGCGCTCGGTTTCGAACTTATAAAGACTTGGTCACATGCTTCAGATGGCCAATCACAGCTACTAATACATTTGTAGGTATGGCTGGGATGGCTTAAGGCACACCAGTTAAACGCTTGTTGATTGGCTTTTGAAAGCCCGCCATGAAAAGCGCGCCAATACATACAAACCCGGAAATAAAATGACCGAACACGGATTTTTACCCGAACATACAGTAAAGTTTTCGGGTCCGTGTTCGGGTAACAAAAATCCAATTATTCGGTAGGAACACGAATAATACAGTCCGTGTTCGCGCAACCCTATTTATAAGTATTCTATAGCCTGATCAATGAGATTTCTCTGTTTTCTATGCCTAGCTTATAGACGTATGTTCTGCTTATGTCTATCTAGCAAGGTTACTTTGCAGTATATTTAAGGAAGCTCAGACCTCTGCAGTGTATAACTGGGCTTTTACCATACAAAAATGCTGTACATACAAAACTATTACAAAATTAGAATACAATCTAAGACTGACAGATATAACAATGCCTAGCAAATAAACAGAAACTATGGTCTATACACAGTAAAAGTACACTTAAAAGTTACTTAACTCCCTTTACTGTACAGTTCATGATCTCCATTGGCAACAAGGACCCAAAGCTTCTATAAGCAGTTGCTGGAAATCCGGTATCTTCTTCATGGCTGGTACAGACTTTTGATTCTTGATGTTTAAGGCATGATGGAGTCCCGTCCAGCTTATGCCTGACAATTCTTTTATATGTCAGGTTGCTTACCAAAGTTACCGAACAACAGAAAAATGTCTCTGTAGTTTTGAATTTGAGGCACTCTCAAATTCTACCTCAATATTGCCCTCTGATATCATACATACATACATTACCTGTTTACTGTAGCTATAGAATCAATAGACTGCTGAAACTGTCAACGGAATACAACAATGGTATCTAAGTTCCCATTGTATCCAACAGCATTTGTTTGAGAAGTATCCACTCAAACACAACCTGATTTTGTGTGTCTGTGAAAACTAGTCAGATGGAGAAAATAAATAATTTAGTATAATATATTTTATATCAAACGTAACACATTCCGCCTTGATTTTCTCTCACACTCCACACAGACTAATAACTCATACTATACATTAATTTGCCTTGAGTACAACCCCCTCCTATATTTCTGCCACTGAGAAGGTGTTTCAGTTTTTTGGCTAAAAGTTTATTAGAAAGTCCATTCTAAAGTTCTTTAGAAACAAGTCCAGGCTTGGAATACATCAAAGGACTTGCTCTCCACAGCTCTCGTGGTCTTCCATCAATCTGTTCATCATGGAGCAACTTTTCTCTGTTCTTCCTATGGATCAAATTGGAGCCAGCCTGTGGAGTGGAAAACAAAGCAGATTATCTGTTCTTTCTAATAATACCTAAACAGTAGACCCAGGCCCTTCAGCTACAATCTCTCCTCTAACTAGCTTATTGCCTGGATCTCTGTCCAACCATTTGCCACCTGCCTGTATCCACTTCTGACCCTTCCAAAGAACATTGATAGGAAGGAGAGGAAATATACTAATATTTCCCAGAAGATCACTGCTGTTTATTTTGGAAGGTTTGATGTTTTAGAGCCTCACTTTCCACTCTTGCTGAGAAGTATCCACTAACCAATCAGAGTCCCAGCCACTGTCCTGAAGCTCATCTGCCAATGCAAATATAACTTCAAACCTTCCTTCCAGATTCCCTCTCATTCCTTGATAGGCTTCAGCTTCAGATACATCACTCTTGGGTTCTATGTCATGGGAAGCAGTGACTTGGTACCTGTTAAGCCCTGTTCTTTCAGGAACCTTGTATAAATCCTGAACTTTACATTCCAGCTGTGGAATCTGCAACCCAGCCCCAACCATCCTCTCATATGATGTGCTTTTGGCCTAGAATTGAATAACATGACTGCCTGTGTGAGGATCTGATCCCACCCCCTTAGTGTATGTGTGGATGTAAGTTTGCGCATCTGGTCCTTCAATAGCTCGTTGTATCTTTCAATCAAACTAGCTACCTGTGGATGGTTAGGGATGTGGCAAAAAAACAGTACACTCCAAAATCTTTGCACATTTCTGTACTGTTGATCGGGTGTAGTGCGAGCCGTTATCACTTTGCTCTTGTATGGGACAGCCATAAGCAACAACAAGTTTCTGTAGCAGTTGAAGCATTGTGGCTTGATCTGCACGTTTGTAAGAAAGAACAAGTAAAAGTCCTGAATAGGTGTCCACTGCAGTGCAACAAATCCTCATTCCATTGTTTCCCCGGGGCAGGGGGCCGATGAAGTCAATCTCCCATATATCTGCAGGCCTCTCACCCCTCTTAATTGACCCAGTGGGGTACTTTTGTAATGGCCATGTTGTCACACTTCTCCACACGCTACACAGTTCCCTATTACAGTCTTTATTATGTCCATGGATTTGGGCAATCCTCTCTGCTGTGCCCATTCATATGTTGTTTTCTGCCCAAAATGTCCATATTGCTTGTGGGCCCAGCTGGCCAAGTTCATCAAAACCAGATCAATTGGCACAATTGCATTCACCTTGGCAATTTTATCTGCCGCTCTGTTATAGTTATCAAAGTCTGGGACCAGGGGCACATGGGCATCAACATGCCCCACTTTTATGGTGCAGGAGTGTGCTTCTTTCTAGATGTAGTCCCAGACCTCCTTGCCTCCCCACACCACCTTTCCCTGAATCATCCATTCATTGGACTTCCACATGGGCATCCTAGTTGTCAGTCCTTTAAAGACTGCCCAGCTGTCAGTGTCGATAGTGACATGGGAAGAAAGATCCTCCTAAAGAGTCATCACTACAGCTTTCAACTCTGCATACTGATTGGACATAAAAACATAGAATGTGTCGGCAGATAAGAACCATTTGGCCCTTCTAGTCTGCCCAATATATCTGAATCCTATGAATAGTCCCTGGCCCTATCTTATATGAAGGATAGCCTTATGCCTATCCCATGCATGCTTAAACTCCTTCACTGTATTTGCAGCTACCACTTCTGCAGGAAGGTTATTCCATGCATCCACTACTCTCTCAGTAAAGTAATACTTCCTCATATTACTTTTAAACCTTTGCCCCTCTAATTTAAAACTGTGTCCTCTTGTGGTAGTTTTTCTTCTTTTAAATATGCTCTCCTCCTTTACCGAGTTGATTCCCTTTATGTATTTAAAAGTTTCTATCATATCCCCTCTGTCTCTTCTTTCTTCCAAGCTATACATGTTAAGGTCCTTTAACCTTTCCTGGTAAGTTTTTTCCTGCAATCCATGTACTAGTTTAGTAGCTCTTCTCTGAACTCTCTCTAGAGTATCTATATCCTTCTGGAGATATGGCCTCCAGTACTGCGCACAATACTCCAAGTGAGGTCTCACCAGTGTTCTGTACAGCGGCATAAGATCTTCTCTCTTTCTACTGCTTATACCTCTCCCTATACATCCAAGCATTCTGCTGGCATTTCGTGCTGCTCTATTACATTGTCTTCCCACCTTTAAGTCTTCTGAAATAATTACTCCTAAATCCCTTTCCTCAGATACTGAGGTCAGGACTGTGTCAAATATTCTATATTCTGCCCTTGGGTTTTTACGCCCCAGGTGCATTATCTTGCACTTATCCACATTAAATTTCAGTTGCCAGAGTTCTGACCATTCTTCTAGTTTTCCTAAATCCTTTTCCATTTGGCGTTTCCCTCCAGGAACATCAACCCTGTTACATATCTTTGTGTCATCAGCAAAAAGACAAACCTTACCATCGAGGCCTTTTGCAATATCACTCATGAAGATATTAAACAAAATTGGTCCCAGTACAGATCCCTGAGGTACCCCACTGGTAACATGACCTTGTTCTGAATGTTCTCCATTGACTACAACCCTCTGTTGTCTGTCACTCAGCCACTGCCTAATCCACTCAACAATATGGGAGTCCATGCTCAATCACTGCAGTTTATTGATAAGTCTTCTATGTGGGACAGTGTCAAAAGCCTTACTAAAATCTAGATATGCAATGTCTACTGCACCTCCACCGTCTATTATTTTAGTCACCCAGTCAAAAAAATCTATAAGATTTGTTTGACATGATCTCCCTGAAGTTAACCCATGTTGTTTTTCATCTTGCAATCCATGGGATTTAAGATGTTCCACAATCCTATCCTTTAATAGGGTTTCCATTAATTTGCCTACTATTGATGTTAGACTCACTGGTCTATAGTTCCTCAATTCCTCCCTACTACCTTTCTTGTGAATGGGCACGACATTTGCCAATTTCCAATCTTCCGGGACGACTCCTGTTACTAATGATTGGTTAAATAAATCTGTTAATGGTTTTGCCAGCTCACCACTAAGCTCTTTTAATAATTTTGGGTGTATCTCATCAGGACCCTGTGACTTATTTGTCTTCACTTTAGACAGCAATCTTAGAACATCTTCCTCTGTAAAGACACATGCATCAAACGATTCATTAGTCATCCTTTCAAGTGGAGGTCCTTCTCCTTCTTTTTCTTCTGTAAAAACTGAACAGAAGTATTCATTAAGGCAGTCGGCTAGCCCTTTATTCTCTTCTACATACCTTCCGTCCTTTGTTTTTAATTTAGTTATTCCTTGTTTTAATTTCCTTTTTTCATTTATATATCTGAAGAATGTCTTACCCCCCTTTTTCATAGACTGAGCTAGTTTTTCTTCTGCCTGCACTTTAGAAGTTCTTGCTTGGCCTCTTTCTGCCTAATCTTGAAGATTTCCTTATCTTCATTGCTCTGGGTTTTTTTATAATTACAAAATGCTAGCTTTTTATTTTTAATGATTTGGGCCACTTCTGCTGAGTACCACAGTGGTCTCTTCCTTTTTTTGCTTTTACTGACAAGTCTAATACAATTTTCTGTTGCCTTCAATAATGCACCTTTTAAGTAGTCCCATTTCTCCTGGACTCCGTGTAATCTGTTCCAGTCTGATAAGGACTCATTTATGACTAATTTCATTTTTGAAAAGTCTGTTTTTCTAAAATCTAAAACTTTTGTTTTTGTGTGATGTGGCTCTTTCACAGTTCTTATATTAAACCACACTGACTGGTGATCACTAGATCCCAAGGTTTCGCTTACAATGACATCATATACCGAATCCCCATTTGTGAATACCAAATCCAAAATGGCCTCCCTCCGGGTTGGCTCCTCAACCATTGGACCCTCCAATTTCAGTCTCCTGCAGGACTGTGTCTGTACTCGAGTTGTAGGCTGCTGCTGTACATTTATGCCCAGACGATGTGGCTATGGCTGAACCATCAGTGAACCCTGCTAACTCTTTCATGTCTTCTGACAGAGACTCAAAGAAAGGAGCCTCTTGAATGAGGGATGACTGCAGCACAGGAATTTCTTTTTCTGGCTGAGTCTTGGTAAAAGTAACAAGCCCTGCCAACTGTTTTGAAATGTCTGACATTCCTAGCTGCAATACCCCCACTTTCTTGAAGTTGCTACTTCCATTTCATCAATGTCTGGTTCTGGGCTACAGCTGCCCTAGTGGTTAGTCCATTATCTCTCACCCATCCTCTTATTGGCAATGCAGTATGGATGGTGACTGTGTCCTTTCCTGTAATGGTCTCTATGTGTGGAAGTGTTGTGTAGGCCCCAAATAGGTACTTATATGTAAAATATGTACTAATATTTTCTATTGCAACAAAATCGTGGCAGTCTGTTACCACTCTATCACTCAGTAAAAACACACTGCAGATTTTTCTAAAATGTTAGGAACCAACCAAAACCCAACTATGGAGTCTTTGTTGTGTTCTTTGTTTATTTTTGAGACACAATTTATCACAGTACAAGCAGAATAAGATATCAGAATTGCTTTATTTTAAAGCTCTTTTATTGCTTGTTAGGGATATGTAAATACTTTAATTTTCATAGTCTGGGCACAGGTGCACTTTAAAAATAGAAACTGCTCTGCTTTTGTTACACTGTTATATAGAGGGTAGGTCCTAATTAATATAATGCCTCCTAAATTACTACTGCAAAGAGATGAAGGCAAGAGAGGTGCTTAAAGGGACTAAAAGAGTCCCTAAGAGATCCCACTGAGAGATAAACCACTGCACAAGTGGAACTGTAAATTTGCACAAACACTCAAATGTCAGCAAAGTTTTGTATCCAGCAAATCTACTCAATCAAAGTCAAACATCCCTGTTTGAGTGAACCGATTAACTCACCACTATTAGAGAATCAAGCTTTTGCTTAGATATTAGAAAAACAAAAATGTTCACTAAAAATATTGTTATGTAAAACATACCTAATTTTACACATTTAGAGCACTTTAACCGTGTGTTTATATACATATAAAACTGTGTCTTAGTGAAGAAAAGTTCTAATATTATATTTGTATTAGATTTTGTATTAAATATCCCAATGTGTACATTTTCAATCAAGTACTATCAAAGTAGCCCATGCTTTATTTTATCTAACTTTTGTTAAGTAATTTAAGTGTGATATGTGACAAATAGCAACAGTTAACTAGACAGGTCAATAAACAAGCTCAGTAGAGCTTCAAGCATCCCAAGACATTGCCTGCATCCTGCAGAATAACATCTTTCAGAAATAGTAGGTGGGTGCCCAGTTTGCATGGCTGCTGTGCTTAGTCCATTCAATTAGAATAATATGTGTCTGCAATAACAGAGTAATGGGTTTCAAAATTTTCCTTAAGGGCATTCTTCTATGCAGAACAACTTGACACTAATTTTCAAAGCGATGTGTTTCTCTACAGCAGGAGGGATTCAAGTAATAACATGAGCTATTGTTCACTGAAATATAAGTTGTGTTGAGATGTCCTCTTGCTGTTTATCAAGATCAACATTTATTCAAATAAGCTTTCTAAAAGCTAGTTAGCAAAATGAATAGCAAACAATGTAATTGTTTTATGCAGGGCAGTGTATAATGGTACTTAAAAAGTCTAACAATCTCTTAACCAGAAGATCTGCATTTGATTTAGAACCCTCTCATAAAGTTGCATAAACATTTTATAAAGAAAATAAAAAAGTTAATATCGAGCAATATCGTGCAAAGCATAATTCCGTTAATGTGGACCTTGCAATAATCTAAAAAATCACTTTACGCTGTGTGGATAAACAATGGAAAAGGAACAACTTTAGTACTAATTTTGAAGCTATCTGCAGGTACCAGCAGTGAATTACACAAAGAATTTCCAGCTTGGTTAGCTGCCTAGCTTGTAAGTATGATTAACGTCTTCTACCCAAACAACTTGATCCCTACATAATATATTTTTCAAGAAAGTTACAGTTCTATTTTATTTACACTCAGCCAAATTCTTGTTTGGAACCCTTACCTATCCTGTTTGAGGTTATCTTGGCACAGCTATAATTTAAGAATGTTGCCTAGGTTATGTGTAAATGTGCATACGCCTCAATCATCGTAGTAGTATGTACCTATACATAATCTAGATCCGAGAGATCTTACACAAAAGAGGTAGTTCCATCGGCAATACACATTTATTGAAAGGGTTACATAATATATATACAAATTACATACTATACAGTATATACAACACATTAACAAGTCCCCTGGCTTATATGATATTTACAAATTACCCACAACAACCATATTTACAATACAATGTACAAGCATGGAGTTAATTTACCTTTCCACTTCAGGTCAGGGCATGGTGCCTGCTGTGTGTCCCCACACAAAATAGGAACATAGCTCGGCGACAAAGCATTATATTCCCTCTCCTTTCTGTACTGTGGCTAATATACATTAACTCTCTCTAATTGGTCACTGTACTTAGCAAATGTATATTGGGTACAGCCTGAATGGATGAGTCAAAGAAGGCTACTGTTTACTACCCATGTGGAACTAAGTACAGTAACACCAACACAACAACACTCAATACTTTTAACACATTTCCTTCTAACTGAAATATATTTCCAATTACAATATTATTTATAGCTGTTAATGTAGATTTCACATAAACCCATTATGTAACAAAAATTAAGTGAAAGTTAGTTGTTTTCCTTTATTTTCTCAGTCCAATTTATAATTTACATTTTAGTTCTTCATAATACAAGTACAATCAACTAGCTTAACATTATTTATTAGTACAGGTATAGTGGCAAGCATACATTAAAGGGATGGGATGTAAAAGTAAAGGTGGCTGAGGAATAGCACAATTAAAGCCTAATAACACAATTTCAAATGCACAAAAAGCTTTATAACATAAACCATTGAGGTAGTGACTGCTTTGTTTAGCTTCCAGCAAAGTTACATGTTTTTTTAAAGCTGTTGTGCTCTTTGATGCAACAGAAAATAAATGTAATTATCAAAGCCTACTTATTATGTGTAATGGCTTAACGGGAGAAGAAGGAATTAAAGCCTAAAACCAAAACTTTTATTTTGTAGTTTTGGATAGAGCAAGGAAGTATTAGAATCTTTGTCTGGCTTTTCTGCTGTCAGGTGCTCTGTAGGAGATATCTCCCTCCACTTCCTCTCCAGGGGACAGCCTTTTCATTAGAAAGAAGGTGAATAGCTTCCCACAGACACAAGTAAGTTTTTTTTTTTTCTATTCAAACCAGGGATTGCTAGAAACTCTGTCATGTTTTTATTGCTGTCTGTTCTCTCCTGCAGGTTTTGTCTTGCTTCCTGTCTGTTAAAAGGTTGTCCCTGGAACAGAAAAATGAGGGGAACTTTCTCTAACAGAACACCAGACAGAAATGTAACTTGACAGTGGTTCCTACCCTCCCCTACACTATCCAAATATTAAAAAAAAAAAGTTTTGGCTATGGATATACTTTAACTTCAGAGGATTGTAGACAGGGAAAAGGACATAAAGGGGGCTGTTTATAGGGGTTATGTCTTCAACATTTGCTGTGCCACAGAGGTCCCACTAAACATTCATATTTTTTTTTAAGTTAAAAAGCCTATTCCTAGCAGTATGTAGGTCCCCCTTCTAGCAAAAGGTCCATTTAGGCTTAGGCAGAGCCTTGAGTACACCATTTGAGTCTTGTTTGCTCTTCTGGCCATTATGTGAATGTACAATATACATATGTAAAGCGCTGCATAAATTGATGGCATTATATAAGTACCGGTAATAATAATAATAATCTCAAATTGCCAACTGAATGACAGTTTTTTTCTAAGAAGCATTACATTCTATCAACAGGTCCCTTAGCCCTATCCAGCAGACTGAATTGGTTCAATGTAACAAATAACTTTTGAAATCTGCATCTCATTTATCATTATGCAGTTTTATAAATTTGCTTTTTAAATAAAAGTCCTTTGTGCAATAAGATAGACATGTGCAGAACAGAAACATTTGTTGCGTTTCATTTCGGATAGATTTGATATGTTACTAATGTGGTTTTGTCGATTTGTTTCAGAATTAATTTAGTTTTGTTGCTTTCTTTTTTTTTTTTCTTGTTCAAAGTAGTTTATTGGGTTTTCACAAAAAGAACAAGTGTTCAAGAGATGCTTAAAATAACATCCATAGCTTGTTGTACAATACACAGGTGTGCATGGTTACATATCCATCACAGGTAGAGTTGAGCAAACACCTGGATGTTCGGGTTCGGCGGGTTCGACCGAACTTGAAAAAAAAGTCCGGGTTTGTGACCCGGACTTAACCTGAACTTTGTTCCGATCCCGAACCCCATTGAAGTCAATGGAGACTTAAACTTTTGAGCACTAAAATGCCTCTAAAACAAACATGGAAAGGGCTAGAAGGCTGCAAATTGCATCAAAATCATCTTAAGAGCATGGCAAGTTCTCTGCAAACAAACGTGGATAGGGAAATAACTTAAAAGAACATCAAAAACAGAAAAATAAAAAATAATCATCTTGAATGATGTAGGAGGAGGACAAGGCCCATATGGAGTAGGAGGTTGAGGTAGCGGAGGATATGGCAGTGTAGGTGGAAGCGGCGGTGGAGGTGGAGGAGGAGGACGAGGCCCATATGGAGTAGGAGATTGAGGTGGCGGTGGATGTGGCGGTGTAGGTGAAAGTGGCGGTGGAGGAGGACGAGGTAGCCAACACTGGTTTTTATTTTATTTCTTTTTAAATTCGGGTACATCCCAAAAAGAGTGAGCAAGATCAAAAATACAACAATGGCTGGGTAAGGCCGGTATACATGTCTATTCTGCACAAGGTACGGACAATGAACGTGAGCTTGTCCACATTGGCTATGGACAGGCGGCTGCGCTTGTCTGTGATAACACCCCCAGCCGTGCTAAATACATGTTCAAATAATTCACTGGCTGCAGGGCAGGCCAGCACCTCCAAGGCGTAAAGGGCAAGCTCAGGCCATGTGCCCAATTTGGAGACCCAGAAGTTGAAGGGGGCAGACCCGTCATTCAGTACGTCTAGGCGTGTGCACACATACTGCTCCACCATGTTAGTGCTGGGTTGTGGTGCTGCTGGTGGAGCTCCTGTTGCAAAGAGAGGACATGGTCAATCTGTGCCAGCTACAGGCACAAGTGAAACACCTTTCTCAGCTGCCAGTAGGCGACAGAACCTTACACCAGTATTTGGCAGGGCCTAATGCGCCTCTACATATGTTGAGGCCAGAACAAGTACAGGCGATAGATAGTAGATTGGGTTGCTGACAGTGTCTTCTGCTGAAAGGTCAGAGTTGGCACCTGCAGCCGATGTCTATCAATCTTTCACCTCACCCCCTTGCAAATCAGCCAAGCAGTCTGAGCCCCAAGTCATGCAGCAGTCTCTTCTTCTTTGTGATGACTCTGTTAGCATGGTTTCCTAGGGCCATCCATCTAGCCCTGCCCCAGAAGTGGAAGATATTGAGTGCACTGATGCCCAACCACTTATGTCTCAAGAAAGATGAGTACATGGGAGGACCATCGCAGCACGTCTCGGATGATGATGAAACACAGGTGCCAACTGCTGCGGAATTCAGAATTGTGGAGACTGACAAGGGTTGCAGGGGGGAAGACTGGGTGGAAGATGATGTGGAGGACGATGAGGTCCTCGACCCCACATGGAATGAATGTCATGCAGGTGACCTGAGTAGTTTGGAGGAAGAGGTGGTGGTCACACAGAGCCACCAGCACAGCAGAAGAGGGAGCAGGGTGCAAAAGCGGAGCGGCCGTGCCCTAGACACTACGCCTGCTACTGCCCAACGCAGCAAGTGACCGAGCACACCAAAGCCAGCTCAAAGGAGTTCCCTAGCGTGGCAGTTCTTCAGACAATGTGATGATGACAGGATATGAGTGGTTTGCACACTGTGCAATCAGAGCCTAAAGCGAGGCATAAACCTTCTCAACCTGAGCACAACCTGCATGACCAGGCATCTAAGTGCAAAGCACGATCTGCAGTGGAGTGCACACCTCAAAAACCAAGAAAGGTCTCTGGCTCCTCCTGCTTCCTCTTCTGCTGCTGCAGTCTCGGCCTCTTCATCCACCTCTGTAGTGAGACCGGCACCTGCAACCCCGCAAACAGAGGATCTGCCAGCAACACCACCACCTGGGTCACCAGCAACCATCCCCACAATGTCCCGTGGAAGCATTCAGCTTTCTATCTCCCAAACTCTGGAGCGGAAGAGGAAGTACCCCCCCTACCCACCCGCGATCCCTGGCCCTGAATGCCAGCATTTCAAAATTCCTGGCCTTTGAAATTCTGTCATTCCGTCTGGTGGAGATGCAGAGTTTTAAAAGCCTTGTGGCGGTGACTGTCCCACAGTACATCATGCCCAGCCGCCACTACTTTTTCAGGCAAGCCATCCCTTCCCTGCACAACCAAGTGGGTGACAAAATCAGGTATGCACTGCGCTACGCCATCTGTGGCAAGGTCCACCTAACTACGGATACGTGGACCAGTAAGCACGGTCAGGGACGTTATATCTCCCTAACAGCACACTGGGTAAATGCAGTGGCGGCTGGGCCTTAGGGGGATAGCAGTTTGGCGCATGTCCTTCCACCACTGAGGATTGCAGTGCGCTTCAGTTTTCCTCCTGTTCCTAACTCCTCCTACTCCGCTTCCTTATCTTCTACCGCCTCCTCATCCAGTCAGCGTAACACCTTCACCACCAACTTCAGCACAGCCAAGGGTAAACGACAGCAGGCAGTTTTAAAACTTGCCTGTTTGGGGGTAAAAACCACACACCACGCAGGAGTTGTGGAGGGGCATTGAACAGCAGACCGATGAGTGGTTGGTGCCAGTGAGCCTCAAGCCCGGCCTGGTGGTGTGCAATAATGGGCGAAATCCCATAGCAGCTCTGGGCCTGACACACATCCCTTAGCCCAGCGCATGTGCTGAATTTGGTGGTGCAGAGGTTCCTTAGAAATTACCCCGATATGTCAGAGCTGCTGCAGAAAGTGCGGGCCATCTGTGTGCACTTACAGCGTTCTCACCCTCCTGCTGCTCGCCTGTCAGCGCTGCAGTGTAACCTCGGCCTTCCTGCTCACCGCCTCATATGTGACGTGCCCACAAGGTGGAACTCCACCTTGCACATGCTGGCCAGACTGTGCGAGCAGCAGCAGGCCATAGTGGAGTTTCAGCTGCAGCACACATGCATGAGTCGCTCTGCGGAACAGCACCACTTCACCACCAGTGACTGGGCCTCCATGCAAGACCTGTGTGCCTTGTTGCGCTGTAACATATGCAGACTAGGCCGCAATGTAATATTTTTTCCCTAAATGGGTGTTTATTGAATAGCGGAATAGAACAACAGTATCCAACGAGTGTATCTCACACTAAAATATGTAGACTAAGCCGCAATGTAATATTTTTTTCCCTAAATGGGTGTTTATTGAATAGCAGAGTAGAACAACAATATCCAACGAGTGTATCTCACAGTAAAGTATGCAGACTAAGCCGCAATGTAATATTTTTTCCCTAAATGGGTGTTTATTGAACAGCGGAATAGAACAACAGTATACAATGGGTGTATCTCACATGTACAGATACAGACTAGCCTGAAATTTAATATTTTTTCCCTAAATGGGTGTTTATTGAATAGCGGACTAGAACAACAGTATACAACGGGTGTATCTCACACGTACAGATACAGACTAGGTCGCAATTTAATATTTTTCCCCTAAATGGGTGTTTATTGAATAGCAGACTAGAACAACAGTATACAACGGGTGTATCTCACACGTACAGATACAGACTAAGCCGCAATTTAATATCTTTCTGTCCCCTAAATGTTTTTTTTATTGCAATGCGCAATACAACAGTATGCAATGGGTGTATCTTACTGTAACATATGCAGACAGGGCCTCAATCAACAGTTTTTGCCCCTAAATGTTTTTTTATTGCAATGCGC
Source organism: Pelophylax lessonae (assembly GCF_965119305.1). Lineage (NCBI taxonomy): Eukaryota > Metazoa > Chordata > Amphibia > Anura > Ranidae > Pelophylax > Pelophylax lessonae. The sequence goes on from NC_138769.1 coordinate 435,681,467, forward strand.
AATAGAACAGTATGCAATGGGTGTATCGCACTGTAACATATGCGGACAGGGCCGCAATAAACTCTTTTGTCCCCTAGTTTCTTTTTGTTATTGCAAGGCGCAATACAACAGTATGCAATGGGTGTATCTCACTGTAACATATGCAGACAGGGCCACAATCAACTTTTTTTGCCCCTAAATGTTTTTTTTTTTATTGCAAGGCGCAATACAACAGTATGCAATGGGTGTATCTCACTGTAACATATGCAGACAGGGCCGCAATCAACTTTTTTTGCCCCTAAATGTTTTTTTTATTGCAAGGCGCAATACAACAGCATGCAATGGGTGTATCTCACTGTAACATATGCGGACAGGGCCGCAATCAACTTTTTTTGCCCCTAAATGTTTTTTTTTATTGCAAGGCGCAATACAACAGTATGCAATGGGTGTATCTCACTGTAACATATGCAGACAGGGCCACAATCAACTTTTTTTGCCCCTAAATGTTTTTTTTTAATTGCAAGGCGCAATACAACAGTATGCAATGGGTGTATCTCACTGTAACATATGCAGACAGGGCCACAATCAACTTTTTTTGCCCCTAAATGTTTTTTTTTATTGCAATGCGCAATACAACAGTATGCAATGGGTGTATCGCACTGTAATGTATGAATGAAAAACTGAAAAATAATTGTCCCCTTAATTGGTGCTTGTTGAATAGCAGATTTGAAATGCAGTGTCTGTCTAAATGCTGTAAGTCACAGTAAAATATGAAGGAAAAAAGTTTTTTTCTTTTTAAAATGCAGATTAAGCAGACACATATGCACTTAGGTTGCAGGAAATGCCCGCTACACACTGCACGCCTAACAGGTTGGATACTGTTGTTGTTCTAATTCGCTATTGAATAAAAAAAAAAAAATCCCATTTGAACGAAAACCTGAAAAATAATTTTTTTACCCTAAATATTGAAAAATAATTATTTTCCCCTCACATTGGTGCTTTTTGAAGAGCAGGTTAGAAAAGCAGTGTCTGTCTAAAGACTGTGTGTCAAAGTTAAATATGAAGGAAAAAACATTTTTTCTTTTTTAAATGCAGATTAAGCAGACACATATGCACTAAGCTTGCAAGAAATGTGCAGCACCGCACGCCTAACAGGTTGGATACTATTGTTGTTCTATTCCGCTATTGAATAAAAAAAAAAAAAAAACATTTGAACGAAAAACTGAAAAATATTTTTTTTACCCTAAATACTGAAAAATAATTATTTTCCCCTCACATTGGTGCTTTTTGGAGAGCAGGTTAGAAAAGCAGTGTCTGTCTAAAGACTGTATGTCAAAGTTAAATATGAAGGAAAAATTTTTTAAATGCAGATTAAGCAGACAAATATGCACTGAGCTTGCATGAAATGTGCAGCACCGCACGCCTAACAGACTGATACATTTTTTTTTTCTCCTTTCTCCTCCTCACTTGGCTCAGGTCATGGCATAAAGATCGTGCACTGCACCCCCACACAATAAAATCAATGTAGATCGCTGCCTGATTAAAGCAGATTGTTCCTATCCTATGCTTTCCCTACAAGCAATCTCTCCAGCCTGGCCCTACAGTAAACTCCTATCTCTCCCTCCGGGCAAAAAGATTGTGCACTGCACCCCTACACAATCAAATCAATGTAGATCGCTGTATGATAAAGCAGATTGTTCCTATGCTTTCCCTACAAGCAATCTCTCCAGCCTCGCCCTACAGTAAACTCCTATCTCTCCCTCAGCAGCAGCAGTCAGGAACCTGCCCCTAGTATAGTTATAGCAGAGTGACGCGCGGCGCTGTGTGACTCCAGCTTATATAGAGTCTGGGTCACATGCTGCACTGGCCAATCACAGCCATGCCATTAGTAGACTTGGCTGTGATGGCTTCTAGGGCACACTAGTTAAACGCTTGCTGATTGGCTGCCTTGCACCTGTTGAAAGCGCGCCATTAAAACCACGCCAAAACATCAAATAACGTTACTGAACAACGGACAGTACCCAAACATACAGTGAAATGTTCTGGTCCGGGTACCGAATACCCAAAAGTCCGGTACGAACCCGAACAATACAGTCCGGGTTCGCTCAACCCTAATCACAGGGTAATGACAACATGAATATGAATAAGGCAGAATGGTGCATTATCAGGGTATATAAGCAATAGGGGGGGAGTAGTCACCCTTTCCCCGAGCACTCCTAATGGGTTCAATCAGTGACATGGGGGGCGTGAGACCACAAGGCCCCAAACAGGATCTAAAGCTAAGCTTGGTACCCTGCATATAGAGCAAGAGGCATCATATGACTAAAGGAGCAGGGATTTCAATGCTCAGCGTTTATTAATGGTTAAGGGGAACAATTCTGTGAAAATTTGAATTTCCCCTTGCTGCGGCTTGGAGCTGCTCTTTAGTGAGATAATATTGGAACTTGGCAATGATATCGCGAGGAGGGCCGTCTTTTTTCTTAGGGGTGAGGGCACAATGGACTCCATCCATCTCCAGACGTTTCACCTGGATAGCTGGTTTCAGTTCTTGGAATAAAGCAAGCATGGTGGTGTGCAGATCAATTACTGTTCAGGAATACCTTGTGTGCGCAGATTTGAGCGCATTGCTCTGTTTTCAAAATCTTCAAGACGAGAATGCAATGACAGGTTCTGCTTCTAAATAATTTCTATTTCTGCTGTGTAATTCTGAGGATGGTTCTCCACTTCATCTACTCGTGTTTCAGGATCAGATAGACATGATCCTAGCCCCCTTATTTCTTTAGTGAGGCTTTTGGTGATGTGGTCAGAGGTTTGCTTTAACAGTTTTTGAAACATGTGTTCCATCTGTCTTAACATGGCAGATGGAGGCCCTCTCATCTTCTGCAGCTTCCTGCGATCTATAAGGGCTGTCTTGGAGTCATCCCTTGGATATTGTTGGGAGCCTGCAGCTTGTGGTGGCTTCACTGGGCGTGCTGTGTGATGTGCTGAAGCTGAATGAAAAGCTGCAGCCGCTGCCATCTTGACTGGGGCATGGGCCAGCGCCTCTTTGATGGATATGTGTTTCATTTTATGCCAGTGCCTGACTAGGACCATGCAGCAGTATTCCGGGACGCTCCTGGCACTGTTGTGGGTGTTTGTAGAGTGGATGCCGCCTGGGCTGCCTCCGATCCATCGGTTAGACTGCTCTCCGGGAGTGGAGCTTCAGCAAAGCATGTCCAGTCTGGCTGGCTCTGTGCATGCTCCCTCGTTTAGTTTTGTTTCATTTCATATCCTTTTGTTTATTATTTCCTAATGAATTACACATTTTTTAAATAATTAAAATTCTGATCGGTCGAAAAGTGATCGACCGATTCAAATTCTGTTTGAAGAATAGATGGTTTTAAGGAGCGGGCCAGGAAAACAGTTCCAATGTTGCAATTTCACCAATATTAAATTCACTGATCCTGTATTTTTTATGTTTGCATGTTTTTGGCTATTCCTTGTCTATAAAGCTCAGAAACAGAGAAAATTTATTTGACTCAATCGGCTCCCATTTGACTTCAATCCGGTTTGGATTCAACATCAGAACTTTTGATGTGTTCAGTCAAAGCTCCGTGAATCGGACCCAGATGTGTTTGCCTTATCCCTACAAAGCATTTCTTTAAAAATACATCAAGGAGGATGAGGGTCTGGTATATATATTTTTGGGAGCTTCCATTATTTAAAGAAGGAAGGTTGTAGGGAAAAGAAAATCATGATTTTTTTTCTATTATGTCACATTTGCTATTTATGTTTTAAAAAACACCGGGTACCCCTCAAAATCAATACCAGTCCTTTTGGATCTGGTGTGGATTTTGGGGGGATTTGGCAAAAAAAAATCTATATATAAATAGGATTGGGTCCTCTAAAATCTGTTCCAAACCTGTCAGGTCTACAGGGTATCAGGCCAGGAAAGCCCCCCCCCCCCCCACACCCTGAACCATACCTGGTCACATGCTTTTCACATAAGGAGGGGACCCATGTTGATGAGGAGAAAAGCTCCTTCCTCACAACCCTAGCCTGGTGGTTGTGAGAATGCAGGGTGGCATGTGAATGTGTAAGAGGTCCCAAAAAATTCAGTTGTAAATAAACACACACAGGTTATTAACAAGTCCTTTATTAAAAAATAAAATAAACCTTAAAAATCCAGCATTGTAAATGCATCATCAATCTTGTTGAGCATTGCTGGCTGACACATTGATAGCCATCAGTATGCTGATCTGTCCACTCACATCACGCATTACCACTCTCTGGAGCTGTCATTAGTTTTATATGTAAAGAAGCAGGTATGTGACACTAAGCAAATATGAACATTCAAAATACATGTAAATGTAATGCGCTACAAATCATGTACCGTATGTATGTGTATATATATATATATATATATATATATATATATACAGTGTTGGGGTAGTTACTCAAAAAATTTAACTAGTTACTAGTTACTTCTGTAAATTGTAATGAGATTACTTTACTAGTTACTGCATTTGAAAAGTAACTTCACTACTTATTACTTTACCTTCCTCTTTCTTAATTGACCGTGTAGAAGAAGATACATGACACTCTTTCTGCATAGAGTTTATTGTATAAACACAGGCTTTGGGAAACATGAGAACAAAACCTGAAAAAACAGAATAAAACATAAAGTGCAACAAAAAGTCATAAACTTCATCCCTCTCTATTCTTCGAAATAACCATTGTATCGCACGGCTTGGGTAACGCAGGAAAGCGCGTTCCTATAGCCTAGTAAAGTAGTGTAGTTACTTCCTATAGCCTAGTAAAGTAGTGTAGTTACCAATATTAGTATTGTAACTAGTTACTTTACTTAGTTACCAAAAAAAGTAATGTAGTTAATGTAATTAGTTACTTTGTAACTAGTTACCCCCAACACTGTATATATATATATATATATATATATATATATATATATATATATATATATAAACATTGTAAGGAATGCAGAATGAAAGCGTAATAGTGAATAATATTTTGTACTTAAGACAAAAAAAATTTTAATTAAAACGTAATACTGTATATATACAATTCTTTTAAAAAGTATTTCTGAAATCACTCCATATCAAATTCACAAAATAATGTGTCAAATTATCATAACCTATATCACAAATATAATATCCCACAGTGCCAGTAAAACTGCATTCCCATTATCCAAAGAACACATGCAGAAGACTCCCATAGTGTAAAATCAGTAAAACCGATCTTTAATTAAAATGTTTAAAAAGACTCACAATTTTGCAGAGAAAAACAATGACTTTGCTTACATGGCAGGAGATTCACAGCTATGTAAGTGAATAGGCCCATTAACATTACTTATTGTTAAGGTCTCATTAGTGTCTGCACCCACTGGCATCTTTAACAACCATTGACATATTAAACATGACATTTGGCTCCTGCCGAATAGGTAAATATTCAAGTGGGTGTATGTCCGAATTCCCAAACAGTCAAGGTTCAGTCTGGACTTGTGTTTGGACTGAATCTTAAGCTCCTCCTTGCTGCTTACAACTAAAAACTGTTGAGAAAAAACATACATTGGTCAGGAGATGGGGTGAGGCTCAGTTGCTCAGCAACCATGGGTTCAAGGCGAGTCCTGCAAGTTCAAGATTCAAGGTCCTATTGCAGTTTTGTACTGATTTGCTCAGGAGACTTTTTTTAAACCATAATGCATTGACCTATGGCCACAAGGCTTAGAAGGGCCAATAAAAGGGCTTTTGAATAAGGTAGTCTCTCCACTATAAAGGAGGAGTGGCATAAAGCAAAAACAAAAATTTGATAGTAATATCTTTGGGCAATCAAACACTTTGATGCCTTTCATTTATTTTTGTCATTTCTAAGTTGCTGTCCCCTTTCGTTTTTATTTTTTTGTTTTTGCAGTAAAGCTTCCCTTAAAAAATGTCTTTTCTTTAAGGGGTGATATTTTGGAATATTAAATTATTTAGGGGTATACTGCTTTTTTTTTACATTGATAAACCTTTATTTAAGGATAGCCTGATACTTTTTTATTCTGCAGGCCTTTACCTAATGGGATTTAGCTTAAATTCACTGTTTTTCTAATAAGAATTGCCAAATCTAGACAGATTAATTCATCACCAGTCAGGAATATGTATTCCACAGAATGCAATGCCTATTCAAAACTGTCCCCAATGACACTTTGCTCAGTGATCACCTCATATGCGATTGTTGCTAGGATTTTATGAAATCTTCTTCAATAGCCATTCTCCTCAATCTGTAAATAAAGGTCAGTACAGTAAATTTTGGAGTTTAAGAGACATGGTAGCTTTTTTTTTTTTTTTTAGAATCATGCTTTCTATGGTGGATGTAGCATCTGTCCAATGCTGCATATGTCCCTCGCTGGCTCTAAGACTGAGAACCATTGATCGCTTGGTTCTCAGTGCTCTGTGAGCAGAAAGTTGTGACTGTCAGTCACTGGCTCTCTGTTCTGCCCTCCCATGCTCACTGGAGCACTGGGCTGTAGAAGGGGTGGGATCGGCTGGCTCAGCCTCTCAGCGGTTCGCTGAGAAGTTGAGCCAGGTGGCGGTCCAGGCTCCTGGATGGATTCCAACCATATGGTCGCGATCTTTCCCCAGCTCTGTGATTTCAGTGACAGCGGGTTTCAGTTTTAGCTGTTGGCTGAAAACTATTTACAGGAGCACAGAACAAACTGCACTTTTGTGATCCACAAGAGAAGTACAGCCAAAAAGTCAACTCTAGCTTGGGCACCAAATCTAAAACCTGAGTCTTTGGCTGGAACACTAAATGAAAAAGTAGCAACCCTCTCTCTCTCCTCCTTCTTCAGACTAACCAGTTCAGGGATCCAGTGAAGCTCCTCTTCCAAAGCTTTGTTGAGCACATCATTATTTGGTGCCTATCATGTACCTTTCAACTGAGCCTGACGTCCAGAGTTAGGACTCCCGTACAGCCCTGGCTCAAGGACCACTGATGTTGTGACAGTGGCCACAATATCACAGTGAGGTATGAGTGCATGTGTAGTCTTCCACTGGAAGTAGTGATGCATAGCAGGTGTGTCAACTGAGTGGGCCAGATAGCTGGTACAGCAGATGTCAGCAGGAACAGCTGCCCCTGGGCTGGTAGGCAGCAGTAGACAGTGGCTGATAGCAGGTGCAGAAAAACGGGTGGCCCACAGTAGAGGAAGCTCAAGCGGAAGCTAGACAGTGCAAGCATGGCAGATAAGTAACTGGATGCGTGGCCAGACAAGCCAGGTCAGCAACAGAAGGTCAGATATAGGCATAGATGGCAAGTAAGAAATTGTCAGGGTACAGGCAGAGGTTGGCAACATGAGATCAAGCAGATGGGCACAAGGCAGAGCAAAGTCCTGAGACAAGCCAAGGTCTGGGCAGGAAGTCAGGAGCACGCCAGGTCAAACACAGAAGTCAGCAGCCAGATACAGGAACACGGGTACAGCTGCAGATCAGACAGCAAGGGACTAGTGCAGCTGCCACACTTATATAGGCTATTTGGCGCCAGTGTCAATGGCGAATGTGCATGTGTGCACATAGGTGTGGTAATGAGTGCGCACAGGCTTGCATCTTCATGCGTCTATTTGTGCTTCTGTTTCCTGCAAAACAGACACCCGCAGGGCCACTCCAGTGCATTTGCATTCACCTAGAAACTTCAGCTGTGCTAGGACCAGTGCCTTTTTTCTGCAGCATTCAGGGTCCACCAACCACATTAAGAATGGAGGGTGAAGAGAACCAATGACATTACTAGCCTAAACCCACGATCACTGAAAAATGATTGGAGATTTATTCACCCCATTTGTCACTAATTACCATTGTGAGGCAAATCTCACATTTTGAGCTGCCACCAGAATGGAAATAGAGGTCAAATATTCAAATGGGGACATTTGTTCCCATGACATCTGTTCAAGAGAGGATTTCATTCACATTAGAAGAATATCTTCTCATATTCTGTCAAGTCTACAGGAGAGGAAGTGAAGGCAACTCTCCTTAATGGGACACATGTAGCTTTAACCCTCTCCTACTCTATCAAAAATGAAAAAAAATTGGGCTTGGGATATACTTTTACCAGTATATTAACACAACAGGTAGCACAGAAATGTCTCAGAGGTGGCTACAAAAGGATGGAACTTTTACGGAACCATTATATGTGTATAGGTAATTTCAATTTTTAGCTCTCTTGGAAGAAGTAAACTCTATTTTACATTGCACATTGGAAAATATGTGTGGATCCATGTGTAATGTATAGGTTTAATTATAATTCCTCTAAAATAATAAATTAAGACAGAAATTAATGAAGAACTTTGGATGGGAAAATGTATGAATAATTCATATGTCGAATATTTATAGTTTAACATCACTAATTGAAACATTTATTCAGTATGAAAATTTCATTTGAATATAAATAAGATGATGTCCCGTATATCTTTATGTCAGATGGTATTAACATAAAATTGTGAAAACATAATGATAATGCACAAAAGTCTTTATTATTTTATTTCTCTGTAAAAATGAGTTGTCATTTTTACTGAAAAATAAATGTTTAAGACTTCATGCTCAACGTTTCAAAATAACAATTTTTATCAAGGTAGGCCCTTTAAGAATGTCGTATTACATCCATGAAATAAATACAGTCAAATCAGTGGGTGGTGATATGTTTTGGTATTGAAAAAAAACTGTTGGTGTTGAAAAATAACACTGTTTTAGATAAGCCTTACAATAAAACAAAAAAATGTTATAGTCTATTTAGTGAGTACCTTTTATTTTATTGTCTATTTTTGCCTGAAGATGCATTAAAATTATTCACAAATCATGTTCAGGGTTAAGTGCATCTCTTTTAATTTATCAGAGTATAAAATATGAAATTTAAAAAAAAATTTATTTTGCAGTTGAAAAAATACAAAATCAGTGGGAGGAAGTACAATTTCATCTTCAAAATCGAAGACAACAGCTACAGGAAATGCTTAAGGATTCTGCCCAGTGGATTGAAGCTCGTCATGAGGCAGAGCAGATGTTGGAAAAAGCAAAAGGAAGGATTGAATCTTGGAAAGAAATCTCATATACTGTTGAAGCACTGAAGAAGCAAAATACTGACCTTAAGGTATGCTATCTGCTTTACTCTAACCATTAGAAAAGCAAGTTTTTAGTACAGCTGATAGCTAATCATTGTGCTTTATTCATGAACACTAAATAGCAGATCATTTTATCTCTTTTCCAGAATGTATTAGGGACTCCAAAATCATTTTTTTTTTTCATTTTTTTTATAGCACTGGAAAGATGCAGGCAGCAGAAAGGAACAGTTTTGCAATGACTGTGCGAGATATGGTCAAAACTTTAGCATTTTATGTTGCTCAGATCTACTGCCAGCCTAAAACCCTCAATGTATCTGCGGATTTGATTTCAGTGCAATATTTGGTGAATAGTTTTGGGTGAACAATATGAGCCGAGCAAAAGTTCAGTCCCAACATTGGCTGTTTGCCTGTTCGGTGAACACCAAAATTGGCAGGGCATTCGACCGTTTGTTCGGCCCACCGAATGCCCTAAAATGCACTGCACGCTAAACAGTGCATTCTAAGCCCTGATTGGCTGAATCAATGAAGGCTTTGCCTGATCAGGGCACAGAACACTGTCAGATCCATGATTGGAGAAAGTCATGATGACTTAGGCCAATCATGGCCCATTGCTATAAAAGGTTCCTTCCCAGAGAACCCATTTGCAGTATGATATTGGCGTGGAGATAGATAGAACAGGGCTCTGTTCATTGCTACTAGTGAGTTAGTGTACTATAGTGTGCTATTGAGATTCTATTGTGAGTGTAGAGTGGCAGTGTAGTGTAAATATAGTGATAGTGCATAGTTAGTGTAGTGCATCTGTGCATTTTTACTGTAATGTCAGTGAAGTACATCTGTGTAGTTTCACTGCAGTATATTGAAGTGTGTCAGTATAGTGCATCTGTGCAGTTTCACTGCAGTATATTGAAGTGTGTCAGTGTAGTGCGTCCCTGCAGTATCACTGCAGTATATTGAAGTGTGCCAATTTGGTGTGTCTGTGCAGTTTCCCTGCAGTATTTTGAAGTTTATCAGTGTAGTGTGTCAGGCTAGTTTTACTGCAGTATATTGTAGTGCGACAGTGCACTTTTACTGCGGTATATTGTAGTGCATCAGTGCAGTTTCACTGCAGTACATTGTACTGCATCGGTACAGTTTTACTGCAGTATATTGAAGTATGTAAGTGCGCTTTTACTGCAGTATATTGTAGTGCATCAGTGCACTTTTACTGGAGTATATTAAAGTGTGGCAGTGTACATTTATTGCTGTATATGGTACTGCGTCAGTGCATGTTTTACTGCAGTATATTGAAGTACATCTGTGAACTTATACTGCAGTATATTATAGTGCATCAGCACAGTTTTTCTGAAGTATATTGAAGTGTGTCAGTGCACTTTTACTGCAGTATAATGTAGTGCGTCAGTGCACTTTTACTGCAGTATATTGAAGTAAAATTTCTGTCAGCGGTAGTCCTAAAGTTAAAGTGCACCAAACACCACTTTCCATTAATTAAAGTGCATACAATTACACGTTACCCCATCTTTATTACATTTCAGTGATAAGCCTCCCATCATGTCTGGGAAACCAACAAGGAGAGGAAAACATTTATTATATTTCAGTGATAAGCCTCCCATCATGTCTGGGAAGCCAACAAGGAGAGGCAAATATTCTCATGGGGCCATCAGTGTATGTGTCCACAGGCAAAGGTGGATGTGGTCAGTCTTCAAGCAGGGCACCATTTTCTCTGTTTACTGATGCCGTCTGTGCTATCTAGTCACAACATGAAGAGGAGGTATCAGACTGGCTTACTAAACCATCCTCATTCTCCTCATCCTCTATCACGCAAAAAGAGACTAGTGCGCAGTCCACTGCAGCTACCAGAGTGGCTAATTCTGCCTCCTTGTCCACAGCTACTTCTGCCAAAGCCGCAGCATCATGCATGAAAGAGTCAGCTGAGTTAGTTGAACACAGCGTCAGTAACTTGCTCCTTGAGGATGCACAAACATTACTTGATTCTGATATTGGTTCTGACTCTGAGGTTAAGGAAGGTAGGAACATGAGCCTACAGAGAGCAGAGAACACTGATAGACAAGAAATTGGCAGTCAAGTTCCCCCAGCTGCAGGGTATTGCCAAATTTGCTCCAGTGATGATGGGGATGGAGGGGGTGATAATGATGAGGTCACTAACGTGACTTGGTTGCTGGATAGAGCAGAGGAGGAAAGTGAGGGTAAGGCACAACCGTAACAAGGCAGAATGTCCTCCAGAGGCAGCCATCAAGGAAGAGTAGAGAGCAGCCACCCATCAGATTGTGGAGTCGTAATCTCTCGGCCACTTCCCGCAGCACATCGCCAATCGCACTGTTGCAATTTGAAAACCTTGCCTCGAGAAGATCAAGCATGGCAAAACCACGAGCCATTTGGGTACCACATTCTTGACAAGGTATTTAACCTCCCACCACTTAGCCGTTGGCAAGAACACCTGAAAGCCACACAAAAGGGTCACAATACTTATCCTCATCACTCCTCATCTTTGATGTCTACCCCTGCTTTATCTTATGACCTCCCAGCAACCTCCACTGACAGGGATGATGGAATAGCAAAGGGTTTCACATGTGCTTGCAGCCTGTCTGCAAGCAGCACACCACTAGCTGTAGAGTATAGCAGGCAAATTTCTCTGCCCCATCTTCTGCAGCGAAAAAAGAGCAGTCCCTGCAACCCACATGCCCGGTGTCTAAATTTCAGCTTGTCTAAGCTGCTGGCTCTACAACCCCTGCATTTCCGTCTTGTGGATTCTGACCCCTTTCGTGAATTTTCAGAATGTGCTGTACCACAATGACAGGTTCACAATCACTTTTTCTTTTCATATAATGCGATTCCAGCTCTGTACCATTATGGAAGGCAATGTTGCCATCATGGAAGGCAATGTTGTGGCATCATTGGGTAAGGCAGTCAACAGCAAGGTCCACGTTACTGTTGACATGTGGCCCAGCAAGCCTGGTCAGGAAAACTATGGTTCGTTCACAGCACACTGGGTAACTTTGCTTGCAACTAGGAAGAATGCAGGACAGGGCTTAGTGCTGAAGCTTGTTTTGCTACCTCGTCTCCATACAGCTGGTGCTGATGATGTAAGATTTGTCAGCTCGACACCCTCATCCTCCTCCATGCCTTCCTCTGCTTAATTGTCCTATGAACCACCAGTACCCCTTAAGCATTCAAGGGACTATTCAATGAGTCAAGTTAAAAGATGCTATGCAGTGCTTCATCTGGTCTGTCAAGGAAACAGGAGCCACACCGGAGCAGATATTCTTTCAGCTCTGCAGGGGCAGGCCCAGAGGTGGTTCATAGTCACACCACACCAGCTTGAGCAATGCTACAGTGGCTACACATGCAGCAGAGGGCCATCAACGAGTATCTGTGTGAGTATGGCACGACAGGCTCAGGGCGGCTGAGTTTTTTTTTTTCACCAATGGATGCTGCATTGTACTGTCACCATTTGAGGAGGCGACAAGGATGATGATCCAGGACAATGCACGCATCAGTGACACAATCCCTGTTGTGTTCCGGCATTATGGACAGGGTAATTGAGGGAGAGCAGCAGGAGGAAGAGGAGAACTTCCTTTCCTCTCAAGGCCCGCTTTAAGCAAACACCATTCTTACTATGCCACAGAACAGATGAGAGGAGAGGAAGACATACGTCAACTCATAAGAGATGGTTTTCCATCCCCAGGACCCTTGAGAGTAGTACGTGGCTGGGAGGAGGCAGTTCCAAATACTGTAAACCTCAGTAACCACTGTCCGCGATGAGTCTGCTTCTCATGCCCCCGTAAATTTGGGGTGCATGGGCTCATTTTTTCTTCAAAGTCTGCGAAAAGGACCCGAGAATTGGTAGCATCAAAGAGAAGGATCATTATTTGTTGGCAACCCTCCTTGACCACCGTGTCAAAAGAAAAGTCTCAGAAGTCATCCCATCCCCACAGAGGGAGAAGAGTATAAATTATCTTGAGGACACCTTCAAAAGGAGTTTATGTAACACCTTCCCAGACTCTGCTAGATTACAGTCTTGTGGAAAAGCTAGTTTTGGGGCTTCTGAGGAGCAGTGGAGAAGGGGGCCGCCTCAGTGATGCCTTTGAAAAATGTTTTAGTCCTCGATGCCCAGGGCTATTATCTTTTACATTCCATCAGGTTGAGTCATATGGTGGGAGATTATCTAGGGGCGAAAACAGACATGGATAGCTTTCCAAGTAAGGATCCACTGGGTTACTTGGTCATGAAAATAGACCACTGCCCAGAACTTGCCCAGTATGCAATTGAACTGCTGGGCTGCCCTGCATCCAGCGTGCTTTTTGAACAGGCATTTAGTGCTGTCGGAGGTTTTGTGACAGATAAAAGAGCACGTCTATCCACAGACTCCTTTGACCAGCTGACATTTAATAAAATTAATCATTCCTGGATTAGCAGCAGCTATCAAGCCCCTGGTGCCGATTTTCACTGATTAAGTGTTTTTGGGATGTTGAATCTCTGCATGTGGAATCTCTGTGGTTGTTGATTTTATGTGGAAGAAATTTTTTTGGTCTAGATTTGGTCTAGATTTCATGGGCACAATTAACACCCAAGGACCAATTTTTCCACACCTGTTGTGCATATAATTTCATTTTTTTACAGCAAGGCCAATTCTTTCTTTCATCAAGAGTACCTCTTTAAGGTTATCGTGTGAAGGCACTAGCAACACCCAAAGCCCAATTTTTCTGCACCCATTAAATTCATCCAAAGTCTGTGAAACAAACATCAAAATGTATCCAAAAAAATCTCTAATCTTGCTTCGAGTGCACTAAATTGTGGCCTCATCATATAGGCTGACTCTCCAAGCTGTTGCTTACAAAATAAAGAAAGCTTGCACGGAAAATGTCATTTTTTTTCTTTATAAATGTCATTTTTTGCTGCAGCAGGTTCTATACACATACAGATGCACAATTTTACAGGCAGACTTAGGCCCCCCTTCCAGACACTATATTTAAAGGAAATTTTTATTGTTTCACTTTAAGAATCATTAAATCACTGCTCATTTAACCGCTTGCCGACTGCCACAAGTACATATACTGCGGCGGTCAGCCCCGTGCAGGCAAAGTGACGTATGGGTACGTCACTCGCCTGCAAGCCAATAGGGGGCGAGCGCGTGCCGCCGGAGGCATGCTCCTGCCCCCGCTCTCTCACTGTGGTCCCGGCGCGTGTGACCGGCGGACACGATGTCCGCCGATCACTCGCGATCATCAGTTACAGTGGGAGATAGGCAGGCGGCTAATGTAAACAAAGCCGCCTGTCATTCTCCACTGTGTAACAGCAGACATCATACGGTCCTGCTATGTAGGATCGTAGATCTCAGCTGTTACATGAAAAGCCACATCCCTGCACAGTAAGAATCACGCCCCTAGGGACACACTTAACCCCTCCTTCTCCAATAAAGTTAACCCCTTCCCTGCCAGTGTCATTTTTACAGTAACAGTGCATATGTATAGCACTGATTACTGTAGTAATGTCACTGGTACCCCCAAAAGTGTCAAAAATGTCAGTCAAGGGTCCGATCTGTCCGCCGCAATGTTGCAGTCCCGCAAAAAAAATCGCAGATCGCCGCCATTACTCGTTAAAAAAAAAACAATAAAAATGACAAAAATCTTTCCCTTAGTTAGTAAACGCAATAACTTTTGCGCAAACCAATCAAAATACTCTTATTGTGATTTTTTTTACCAATAATATGTAGCAGAAAACAAATTGGCCAAAAATGTTAAAAAATTTTGATTTTTACACTTTTTGGGGGGGAATTTCATATAAAAAATGTGAAAAATATTGTTATTTTTGCAAAATTGTCGCTATTTTTTTGTTTATAGCGCCTGATCAAAAAATCGCACAGGTGATCAAATACCACCAAAAGAAAGCTCTGTTTGTGGGAAAAAAAGGACGTCAATTTAATTTGGGTAAAGCATCGCACGACCGTGCAATTGTCCGTTAAAGTCACGCAGTGCCAAATCACAAAATACCCCCTGGTCAGGAAGGGGTAAAATCTTTTAAGTGGTTAAAAATTATCTTTTTTAAAAAACTTGTTTTGCATTGATACATGTCCCCCAGGGCAGTACCCGAACCCCATACCTTTGTATGCCCAATAACCTGCATATAAGCCTTCAAAATGGGCACTTTTCTTTTTTCCAGTTTGTGTCCCATTGACTTTAATGGGGTTTGTTGTTCAGCTCTGAACTTTTGCAATGTTAGAAAGTTCTGGTGCAAAACAAACTGGGGGTTGTTCGGCCCATGTTTATTGGTGTTGGAATGGTAATTGAGACAAAATAATCTAATGCATCTAAAAATGTTTTCAGCTGCATTTATGACTCAGAGAAAATTATTTTCTGAAAGTAAGTCTGAAAAGGAATAATGCACATTTTTCTCCTCTGTCATGCAGAGCAGAGAACACCCATGAAAAGCAATGATCATTTGAAGCTCAGCAGCTAATCAGCCAAAATAGTTATTTTAGGCAGAAAAAGCACTGGCTGAAAGATAGTCCATTCAACCATCACTGTGTTTTTGATATGTACTGTATAGTGTATGCAGATTGTTTTATTATTTTTATGGTTCCTCTGTTTGGTTAGAATACTATAATACAGCAATCAATACAGCAACCTCTCTATCTCAAAGGAACTCTTGAAATCATTTGGATGTCAGTAGGTAAAGTAACTCCTTAGATTGATGGTCAAAGAAAATGGGTTGCCTTAGATTTTTAGTTAGTGGAAATAAGCTAAAAATTGAGTAGGAATTCTAGCTTACACCCAACAAGCTTTGAAAATGCCTCCTCCATCATTCTAGCACCTATGCTAGCTAATCAGTGTAAGAGATATTTATATACCTACCTATTTAAAGGCCTCTCCGGTCTGGTCATGTGATCTCTGACCTGTGTCAGGCAGATGCAGCTGCAAGGAAGAGGAGAGAGCACTCTGACAATGCCTAAGTAAACCTGGAGCTGTGACATCACCTACAGGGCTCAATGGGCCACTTGTTGTTGGCACTCCCTCCTCCCTGAACCTCTGCTGTTTGACACAATGGGGTTGATTTACTAAAACTAGAGAGTGTTAAATCTGGTGCAGCTGTGCATGGTAGCCAATCAGATTCCAACATCAGCTTGTTCAATTACGCTTTGACAAAAGAAACTGTAAGTTGATTGGTTTCTATGCAGAGCTGCACCAGATTTTTCACTCTCCAGTTTTAGTACATCAACCCAGTGTACCTATTTTCAGGAATCAATTTCCTTTTTATCTGACTTGCTGCAAAAAATGTTAAAGAACATATCCAGTTTGGATATTGGCTTTTTTGGAATCTATTATTAGTGTTGTAAAGAATATGAAATAATACCCATTATACAGTCTCCCTTATACTAAAAAGCTTTGTGAAAATCAGAATAATAAAAAAATTAAAACTAAAATCAATGTGACATAAAAACTGTATTTAAACAGTTTATTTTGCATTGCAATGTTTCTTTTAATAAAATAGTTCACAGTTCATTCAGTATACAGTATAGTATACAGTATGTAGGGCAACATTGATAACATTTTCTCAGGTATAATTAGCTTATCTTAGGTATTTTCCATATTTGATTTTTTTTCCTAAAGTACATTAAAAAGCTCCTGTGTGACAGTCTACATAGGTCCTAAATCCATAGTTGCATATTTCCATGTTTGGTATAGTGTGTATGTATGTGTGTCACTACCAATTTCCATACCTGTGTATATTGTGTTTATTAAAAAACAAATCTAATAATTTGTTATTCAACATCAACACTCTCCACTGATACCACTAACTGTGGATGCATGTTCCACATCTTTAACTTCCTTGTGTGACTATGGGGGAGATTCACTAAAACTGATGCACATAGAGCCAGGTGCAGCTGTGCATAGTTACCATTCATCTTCTAGGTTTTATTGTCAAAGCTAAATTGAACAATCTCAAGCTAGAAACTGATTGGTTACTATGCACAGCTGCGCTAGATTCTGTGTGCACCAGTTTTAGTAAATCTCCCTCACTTTGTCTTCTTGTAAGACCTTAGATTAAACAGTTTATTCCCAATATTACAGTAACTATTCATAGTAACTATTATTGTAAACATATCCCTTTTAAAGTGATAGTATAGTCTGCTTTGGGATTTTTACCTACAGGTAAACCTATCAAAAGGCTTACCTATAGGTAAAATGAATAATTCCTAAACATCTACAGTTTAGGAGATATTCACACTGGATGAAGCTGGTGACCTCACCATCACATGAACTTTGAAGGTCCAGCATACCATGCCGGACCTTCAGAGCTCCGTACTGGAGCCAAGGGTGATGTCATCGTGGCTCTGGCCACTCATACAGCTGGAGTCCGCGAACCCAGAAGGAAGATCAGGGGAAGATGGAAGCCCTGTCAGCGATGACAGCGTGCCACTGAAGGGCTTAGTTCTAAGGTTTGTATACTAGCACATTATGCAATTGCTTAACAGGGGATTTTCTTTTTAACCACTTGCCTTCTGTGCACTTAAACACCCTTCCCATCCAGGCCAATTTTCAGCTTTCAGCGCTGTCACACTTTGAATGACAATTGCGCGGTCATGCTACACTGTACCCATATGAAATTTTTATCATTTTTTTCACACAAATAGAGCTATCTTTTGGTGGTATGTAATCATCTCTGGGTTTTTTATTTTTTACAAAAAAAAAGAATAAAGACAAAAAATTTTGAAAAAAAAAAAAAGTTTTTCTTATTTTCTGCGAGTAAATTTTGAAAATAAATTTTTCTCCTTCACTGATGTGCGCTGATGAGGCGGCACTGATGGGCACTGATAGGCTGCACTGATGGGCACTGATGAGGTGGCACTTATGGGCACTGATGAGGTGGCACTTATGGGCACTGATGAGGAGGTACTAATATGCCGCACTGATGAGCACTGAGAGGCGGCACTGAGAGGCAGCACTGAGAGGCGGCACTGATGAGCACTGATAGGCGGCACTGCTGGGCACTGATAGGCGGCACTGCTGGGCACTGAGAGGCGGCACTGCTGGGCACTGAGAGGTGGCACTGCTGGGCACTGACAGGTGGCACTGCTGGGCACTGAGAGGCGGCACTGATGGGCACTGATAGGCGGCACTGATGGGCACTGGCGGATGGCACTCGACACTGACGGGTGGCACTGATGAGCGGCACTGATGGGCAGCACCATCAGTGCCCACACTCAGTGCCCATAGTGCTGCCAGTCAGTGCTCATCAGTGCCTAGATGAGCAGGCACTGATGGGCACTGACTAGCAGCACTATGGGCACTGATTGTGGGCATTGATGGGGGGCACTGATGGCGGGCACTGTGGGCACTGATGGGGGGGCACTGTGTGTGTGTTTTTTTTACCTTGTGTAATCAGGGCACTGGTGATCAGTGCCCTGATTACATTGCTGTGTCCCCAGCGGCTGTCGGCTCCCCCTCCTTCCTCACACTGCAGGCTCCGTGTGAGGAAGGAGCGCCGGCGATGAGAGATGATCTCATATGTTTACATATGAGATCATCGCTCATTGGACGGCCAGATCACATGGTGAATGGCCGCTGTGATTGGCCATTCACCACGATCTGTGATCGGCCGTGTCCAAGGGACACGGCCGACACAGATTTTCCCCGCAGCGCGCTCGCGGGAGCGCGCTGGGGGCGTGTCACTGGGAGGCCGTTTAAAAACGGCCTCCCGAAAATTCGAGTCTGCGCTGCAGCCGTATATAGGCTGTAGCGCGGACGGGGGGAGGTTAACTTCTGCAGTTTACTACCACTTTAAAGCAGTATTAAATCAGAAAACCAAAAATGTATTATTTTGCAGCTTGCCAATCATTAGATGTGGTGGCTGTATCTGTTTTTTTTTTTTCTTTATCTTTGTTCCCTCTGTTTTCAATTGGTAATATAGCCAGTAACACACCTTCTCTATTAGTGAGACACTGATCTGGAAGAATGAGCATAGGAGGCACAGCAGACAGCAGCTTTGCCACTCTGGGGGGGGGGGGGGAGGTAGTGTTAAATGTATTAGCACCTGTTGAGTCCATCAGTGGATCCGTCTAACTATAGTGTGACAGCAGTAGCAGCCAGGGCAGACAGCATGCTGTTGCCTGGAAGGAGAAAGGCTGTTGAGCAGTGGCTGAGAATCACTGGCTTAGAAACACTTTCTGGTTATTTACAATTGTGGGCTGACAGTCTGCCAAGATTCTGTTCCCATAGGAAAACCCCCAGCTTGTGTTGTGAACTTTGAATATTATTTCTTCACAATGCTTATAGATTCAGAAATGGATGAGGGTTTATTTCAAAGTAAATTTTTTAGAATATGTACATAATTTAGTGAGCATGATCTGGCCCAGGTTCACTTCAAAGAGCTCAACACTGTCCCTGCTTTGATAATAGACTGAGTAAACCACATTCTAACATATATCCCAACACCTGGTCATTAATAGTTTACAACCATAACTACAGGGACTTAAGAAAATATGTATAAATCACCTGTACGTTCATCTACGCAGACATCACCAAAACTCATCAAAAGTAGGTCACTATTACAGCTGTAAAGAATATGGGAATAGTATATGCATGTAACATTCCTTACATGGTTTACCTGGCTAAACTACAAGTAGTCAACAAGGTCAAAACATATTTCTTTGTGCGCACATAGCTCAATTCTGCAGGACCAAAATGGAGCCTTGAGGCAGAGCTCTTCATCACAAGATGAGAGCGAGCAAGAGTAACAGATCACTTACTAAGAAGGATGAGGGATAAAAGATTGACCCAAAGTTTGTCATAGTGCAGGTCTGTATTGTTTCCTTCACTTTAGACATTTAAATCAAGGTATGTGGTCATTTGACTTTAAATCATGAAGGGTTTAACTGGGTTGTTTTAAGGTACATTGTATGTGTCATCTTAAGAATGTGTAAATTAAAAAAATATTGCCCAATTTTCAAAGAAAAATGTACTAAATACATAACCCTCAATGCATGACAACTTGTGTCTATATATACAGTATACACAAATGAAATGACGGTGATCCACCATGAATATCACTTCTAATATAGGTACCAAATGTAATTCCTGTGAGTGATCTTCAAATAGTGCATTAGTATACACATTACAATTGCATTAATGTAAACTCTGGTATGTTGACTCAAATCAAATCATAAAATGTGAATAACCTATATCATTTGTAAATGTATAACAAAAGTCCTTTTAAGAGAACA
The DNA here is from genome assembly GCF_965119305.1 of Pelophylax lessonae. Lineage (NCBI taxonomy): Eukaryota > Metazoa > Chordata > Amphibia > Anura > Ranidae > Pelophylax > Pelophylax lessonae. Next base: position 435,701,767 of record NC_138769.1, read on the forward strand.
TGCTGCCAATCCTTTGCTCTTGCTTAGATCAATATGTATTTGAAGAAAACGCAGAGGGTCCCATCACAATGCTCACACAATACCCACCTAATGAATGAACCAATTTACATAAAAATAGGTCAAGTGCACATTTCCCTTTAAGGGGTTTATTCTATGCCAACTCTGTTTCTTACTCTTTTGTAGTTTGAGAATTTTGACTTGCCGGTGAAGCACTTCTCCAGGGCTCCTTAGATAAACAAAAGAAACTTCGATAGTGTAGTACTGTTAAAAACAATATACTGTATTTTCTGGCGTATAAGACTACTTTTGAACCTCAAAAAAATCCCCCAAAAATGGGAGGTCGTCTTATACGCCGAGTATAATATCTCCAAGGTAACCTAAATATAAGTATTACCGGTAGATCATGTAATTGGGGGGTCGTCTTATACGCCCAGTCGTCTTATACACCGGAAAATACGGTAATCTTTATTATAAAAGCATAAATGTATTCCACTCACAAGAAAAGTGATCTAGAGAAGTAGTGCACCCCTTGAAACACAATAGTGCATATATATGAGTATGTTCCTGAAGCCTGAGACTCCCATATCACCATTCCAGCATGAATTGATCTTGAACGTGTGCACTCTCCATTACCCATTAAAAACCTGCTCTATTTCGCCACTTCTTTTTCACTCCTTTGCAGGTGGTTTAATGTATAAGATATGTAACAAATACAGTATGAGATCCTTGCTGCTCCACCATTTAAAAGAAACCTTGCATTTTTATCAATGAATACAAGGCTTCCTCTAAATGGCTGAAGTGGAAAGGAAGATGGGTGACCTCATGATTTCTACCTCCAATTAGAGGCATCCTGTAAGAACGTTTTTCAACTATGTAGCTTGGTGTCATCTGCAAACACAGAACTTAAACTTTAAATCTCAATTAATTCCTAATAAATAGGTTAGAAATGAAGGGTCACAACTCTGCACCTTGGGGCATGTCAATAACAGACCAATAGTTAATCTCTTCTCTCTAAATATAGTCTTTAAACCTGTTTTCTCTCCTTTTACAGATAGAAAAGCTTCCTTTTTATGTAGTAACAATAGAACCACTGGTGGAACTTATTGCAAATTTGACCTATTGGGATGTAAATACCTTTTCATAGAACATTCCTGTGTGCAGGGGACAAGATAGTATGTTCAACAGACTCTTCCCATTCACTGCCAAATATAATGAAACTAGTCACAAAATCCTGGCATTTCTTAAGAATCCAGGAGAATTTGAATAAATGTGTAATGTTTCAAGCCAGTCCGTATTCATGTTATGTGATAGATCTCTCTTCAGCAAGTGACTACATTTAAATATCTAGGCACTGAAATTCAACTTTCTATATGCCAAGGCTTTAAATACTAATTTACCATTAAATAATTTAACATATGAGGCCAGACACTATTAAAATGTCGTAGCATTTGGGAATAGAATCTCCTCCTACTGTGAATGCAATAAATAACACTCAAAGCCAAGTTGTTAGTTGAAACAAATACTTTTATTGTTAACTCAAATGTTTTTCTTTACTACTTTTAAGCTGAGTTGATTGTTATTGAGATACATTGATTTGGGGTTCATGCTATATTGGCTATGTTATGCTGTAGAGTTTTCTTGTATCACTGTATGGTTTTGCTGTATCTTTTTTTTCTTTTACTTTTTCAATTCAAACAAATAAAAAACTTAAGCTCGTATTTAAAATCAAACTAAATATTTAAGTGAACTAGACTAAAACAGCTATAACTGAAAAATCATCGGGATTAACTGTACTCTTCTACTAGACTATTCTATGAGAATAAACTTGACATTGGAATATAAATTGACTACATTTTTATATCGCATTAACTTTTGGTTTTAACTGTTTTCTCCTTTTTTTTATATATCTTTGGTAGTATAAAATTGCTGAAAGCACAGGACACTCTACCAATAGTGATAGTTTAAGCCACTACTAAAACTAACTAGGTAGGGTTTGACAGTTTAGGTGTATACATTGAGGGTTTTGGACTCTACTTCAGACGAAGTACTGTATATATTTTACACAATACCATATGCCCTAGTCTTATTGTTCATTATTGATGTAAACTTGCAAATATTCAACTCATTTAAAATCATTTTGTTTTGTTTTCCCATATTTTCATAAAAATATCCAAATACTGCCTCTTTTTCCACTGGAATATACGTTGCTATGTGAGAGCACAGAGACCTTCTTTTTATTCTCTATATAGCGATGTTTCATTGCCATCTTTTTTACCCTGCTCGTTTTCCCCACTCTAATTCATCCAAAAGGTGTTCTTTCGGGTTGAGATCAGGACTTTGTGCAGGCCAGTCAAGTTCCTCCCCCCCAAACTCACTCATTCATGTCTTTATGGGCTTTTCTTTGTGCACTGGCACACAGTCATGTTGGAACAGGAAGGGGCCATGCCCAAAACTGTTCCCACAAAGCTGGGAGCATGAAATTGTCCAAAATGTCCTGGTATGCTGATGCCTTAAGAGTTCCCTTCACTGGAACTAAGGGGCCAAGCCCAACCCCTGAAAAACAACCCTACGCCGCAATCCCCCTCCACCAAATTTTTTGGACCAGTGCACAAAGCAAGGTCCATAAAGACATGGATGAGCGGGTTTGGTGTGGAGGAACGTGACAGGCCTGCACAAAGTCCTGACCTCAACCTGATAGAACACCTTTGGGATGAATTAGAGCACAGGCTGTACCTGCCTGACCTCAGAAATGCACTTCTAGAAGAATAGTCAAACATTTCCAAAGACACACTCATAAACCTTGTGGGCACCTTTCCCAGAAGAGTTGAAGCTTTTATAGCTGCAAAGGGTGGGCCAACTCAATATTGAACCCCACGGACTAAGACACCATTAACTTTCATGTGGGGGAATGCAGTTCCGGCACCTCCAGCACTGAATGTATGTAACGGCAAGAGGTGCTGGGGTGTGCTGAAGGGTTTATTTATGCTGGCTGCTGGGGGATCTATTGTTGGTGGAGGGGATCTATTTTTGCATGGTGGTCTATTTTTAATAGCAAAGTCTATCATTTCTGGGGGATCTGTTGTTGGGGGGTCAACGGTTGCTGCAAGGGATCTACTGTTGATGGAGGGGTCTACTGTTGCTGGCTGCTTGGAGATGTGTTGTTGCTTCTGGGGGTATTTTGTTGTTTGGGAGTCTATTTTTGCTGGTGGGGGGGGGAAGGGGTCTATTGCTACTGGCTGCAGGGGATCCTGCAGGGGATCCTTAACAAATTCCATACAAATTACTTAGCACCACAAAAAAATACTTGACTCTGGGACGGTACTGAGATGTGGGTAGGAGGTGGAACCAAGGGACGGTGCTCGGAGCTAGGTAGGGGGGGGGGTTTCCTGCACCTATTCCCTAATATCCTATATACTACTGTTCAAAAGTTTTAGGTCACCCAGACAATTTCATGTTTTCCATGAAAGTCACGCTTTTATTCTTCAAATGAGTTGAAAAATGAATAGAAAATGTAGTCAAGATATTGACAAGGCTAGAAATAATGATTTTTATTTGAAATAATAATTTTTCCCTTCAAACTTTCCTTTCATCAAAGAATTCTCAATTTGCAGCAATTACAGCTTTGCAGACCTTTGGCAATCTAGCTGTCAATTTGTTGAGGTAATCTGAAGAAATGTCACCCTACGCTTCCTGAAGCACCTCCCACAAGTTGGATTAGCTTCATGGGCTCTTCTTACGTACCATACGGTAAAGCTTCTCCAACAACCGCTCAATAGGTCAATAGTGTTGAGATCTGGTGATTGGGCTGGCCACTCCATTACAAAGAGAATACCAGCTGACAGTTTCTTCCCTAAATAGTTCTTGCATATTTTGGAGGTGTGTTTGGGTCATTGTCCTGTCGTAGGAGGAAATTGGCTCCAATCAAGCGCTGTTCACAGGGTGTGGCATGGCGTTGCAAAATGGAGTGATAACCTTCCTTATTTAAAATCCCTTTTACCTTGTACAAATCTCACACTTTACCAGCACCAAAGCAGCCCCAGGCCATCACATTACCTCCACCATGCTTGACAGATGGCGTCAGGCACTCCTCCAGCATCTGTTCACTTGTTCTGCGTCTCACAAATGTTCTTCTGTGTGATCCAAACACCTCAAACTTAGATTCGTCTGTCCATAACACTTTTTTCCAATCTTCCTCTGTCCAATGTCTGTGTTCTTTTGCCCATCTTAATCTTTTCCTTTTATTGGCCAGTCTCAGATACGGCTTTTTCTGTGCCACTCTGCCTAGAAGGCCAGCATCACTGTGGACATTGAGACTGGTGTTTTGCGGGTACCATTTAATGAAGCTGCCAGCTGAGGACCTGTGAGGCATCTATTTCTCAAACTAGAGACTCTAATGCACTTGTCCTTGCTTAGTTGTGCACCGGGGCCTCCCACTTCTCTTTCTATTCTGGTTAGAGCCAATTTTTGTTCTCTAAAGGGAGTAGTACACACCGTTGTAGGAAATCTTCAGTGTCTGGGCAATTTCTCACATGGAATAGTTTTCATTTCTCAGAACAAGAATAAACTGTCAAATTTTAGAAGAAAGTTCTCTTTTTCCGGCCATTTTGAGAGTATAATCAAACCCACAAATGCTGATGCTCCAGATACTCAACTAGCACAAAGGAAGGCCAGTTTTATAGCTTCTCTAATCAGCACAATAGTTTTCAGCCGTGCTAACATAATTGCACAAGGGTTTTGTAATCATCATTTAGCCTTTTAACATAATTAGCTAACACAATGTACCATTAGAACACATGAGTGATGGTTGCTGGAAATGTGCCTCTGTACATCTATGTAGATATTTCACTAAAGATCAGCCATTTCCAGCTAGAATAGTCATGTACCACATTAACAACGTCTAGACTGTATTTCTGATTAATTTAATGTTATCTTCATGAAAAAAAAAAAAACGTTTTTCTTTAAAAAAAAGGACATTTCTAAGTGACCCCAAACTTACCACAGAGTCATATATTTTAAGTATTTCTTTCTTTTAATTTTGATGATTATAGCTTACAGCTAGTTAAAACCCAAAATTCAGTATCTCAGAAAATTTGAATATTGTGAAAAAGTTCAATATTTTAGACTCTGTGTAATCGACTGAACCAGACTGAGACACCATTTAAAGGCTCAGGAAACCTTTACAGCGGTTTTTAGTTAATTAGCAATCATGGGGAAGACTTCTGATTTGACAGTTGTCCAGAACACAGTCAATGACACCCTCCACAAGGAGGGTAAGTCACAAAAGGTTATTGCTAAAGAAGCTTTCTGTTCACAGAGTGCTGTATCCAAGCATAAATAATGGAAAGTTCAGTGGAAGGAAAAAATGTGGAAGAAAAAGGTGCAAAAGCAACAGGGATAACTGAAGCCTTGAGAGGATTGTGAAGCAAAGGCCACTCAAGAATTTGGGGAAGATTCACAAGGAGTGGACTATGGCTGGTGTCAGTGCTTCAAGAGCCACCACACACAGATGTATCCAGGACATGGGCTACAACTGTCCCATTCCTTGTGTCAAGCCACTCATAAACCAGAGGCAACATCAGAAGCATCTAACCTGGGCTAAGGAGAAAAAGGACTGGACTGTTGCTCCGTGGTCCAATGTCCTCTTTTTGGATGAAAGTAAATTTTGCATTTCATTTGGAAACAAGTGTCCCAGGGTCTGGAAGAAGAGTGGAGAGGCACAGGTTGCATTAGTTTCAGTGTGAAATTTGCACAGTCAGTGATGATTTGGAGAACCATGTCATCTGCTGGTGTTGGTTCACTGTGTTTTATCAAGTCCAAAGTCAGCGCAGCCCACTACCATGAGATTGTAGAGTACTTCACGCTTTCCTCTGCTGACTAGCTTTATGGATATGCTGATTTTATTTTCCAGCAGGACTTGGCACCTGCCCACACTGCCAAAAGTACCAATACCTGGTTTAATGATCATGGTATCACTGTGTTTGATTGACAAGCAAACTCGTCTGACATAAACACTGCAGGGTATTGTCAAGAGGAAAATGATAGACACCAGACCTTACAATGCAGATGAGCTTAAGACTGCTATCAAAAGCAACCTGGGCTTCCATAATACCTCAGCAGTGCCACAGGATAATCGCCTCCATCCCACGCTGCATTGATGAAGTAATTCATGCAAAAGGAGCCCAGACCAAGTATTGAGTGCATACTATACTGTACATGGACATATATTTCAGCAAGCCAACATTTCTGTATTAAAAATCCTTTTTTTATTGGTCTTATGTAATATTCACATTTTCTGAGATACTGAATTTTGGGCTTTTACTAGCTGTAAGCCAAAATTGTCATAACTAAAAGAAAGAAGCACTTGAAATATATCACTTTGTGTGTAATGAATCTATATAATATATGAGTTTTACTTTTTAAATTGAATTACTGAAATGTATTAACTTTTTGATGATATTCTAATTTTTTGAGATGCATCTGTGTATATATATCTTTATATATTATGTTGTTTTGGATTATATGCAACTTTTACAGATATTGTAATGTTAAATTTAGGTTGCAAGTAACCAAGCTTTGAAAAAAAAAAAAAAATCATTAACGATTAACCCTCCTCTTATGTTAGAATTCCGTTACTATCCATGATGTTTAGGGTCAGTTTTGACCCGTGTTTTAAATAAGCCATAAAATACCCTCTGAATAATTATTTATCATCAAATTTGTTTCTTACCTCTTGGTTACCTTGTTAGGCTTCTTTATCCTTGAAAAGATTGGTTTTAATATTTTTGGTGTGACCCCTAGACCTTTCTTTTGATAGCATACCTCTCATTTTCAAATTTAAAAAATGGTAAAATAAAGTCAGCAACTCTGAAATGAATTTGTTCTATGTTTCTTCACTTTATTTAGAGAAGCAGACAAGCGGGAAAAGAGATAGGCCCCTCCCTAACTACAGCTCACAGGGTTGAGAGGGGATTGGCTTTCACTGTTACTAAGCAGAGAGAGTGTTTATGATTTCAGTTTTGGCACTTATTAGTGTCCTAAAATCCAATATTATAACTGGGTCTGAATTGACCCTAACACCATGAACGTCTTAATTTTCACTACAGTATTTTATAATTTAGTGAAAAGGATTATTTTTTTATTACATTGTTTAAATAGAGGTTCCTGACAAAGTAAAAAAATCTTGATGCAATAAACAAATTTATGTGATACTTATAGACATTCAAAACCTGAAAACGGGTCAGTTCTGACCCTAACACAAGAGGAGGGTTAAGAAATGATTTCTGAAGAATTTTACTTGTCTTCACTTACTAGGTCTGTCTATCTAGATTACTTCAACTGATATGAAAGGTTTGATGCAATGGCCTATAGGAAACCAATAAACAGAGTAAACTGATAGTGTTGATTCAGTCATTTGGGGTTATCTAATCAGACAGTGACTACCATTGTAGAATTTATTTTCTGAAAGAAGATCCTAAGCAGGGTAATACTTTGAAAATAGCTTGTATTATAATTGGCCTTTCTACTATGTGTCAAACATTTCCAACAGGCTAAATAGTCACTAACATGATATTTATTTTTTTTCTCAAATGCACTATGCATTTTTAATAAGTAGGATTGTTCAATGTACCTGTCCCCTACATCTTTTGTTGTTACATGCATACTTTCGTTGATAGGGCAAGTTGATGTATGTTTCATTTCATTTTAATATAATTATTATAATAAAACACAATGGCATCTCCATAATTGATAGTTTTGCTGTGCTGGTTGTTCTCTGTAAATGTTATTCCATTTGGGAAATTTAGCCATAATGAGACCCTAGAGAATGTGCCTAGAATCTTTAATTATGGCTCTAATTCTCATAACTTATCCTCTTTGTACCTATTACTATAATCATCCTTTATTGAAAATAAAAGTAGATTAGTATCAAGATAAATATACGTTATGTTAAGCTTTATAAAATCCATGATTACAAATTAATGACAAGAAAACAACCAGCTCAGTTAGTGAGGGGGGGGGGGGGATGTAGCAAAAGTCAGCCTTGATTAAGGCATTGCAAATAATGAATTAATGTATATATTGTCAACATATTCCATACCATATTACAAAGAATGCAGAATTATTCATATTACCCCTGCCCCTGAAGCACCTTTCTATCCAAGAATCCTACCAGTGGTGGATTAAATCATTTAACAGCTTCTATACAAGACATGTATATTGTTCCTCTAGTCAACCGTCAGTCATGTAAAAATGACAGCTAGAAATTAGTTATAATACAGTTGGAGGAAGCCCAGCACCCACATCTAGTATAAATGGATGGATGGAAGTGGAAGCAGACAAAACAGGAGGATAAAACTGGAGCAAACAGAGGAAACCCATACGAGGAGTCAACACTATGTCTGATTAAATTTTATAGTCTAAAGTTGTTTAAAAATTGGGATGCCTATGCCAGTCTTAGACTTAGGACTCAGAGCCATTGCTAAATTAATATTATCATTGTTATTATTAAACAGGATTTATATATTGCCAACTGTTTGCGCAGCAGTTTACAACATGAGGGCAGTACAATTACAATACAATTGAATACATTACAAATCAGAGGACCCTGCTCGTGAGATTTTACAATCTAAAAGGAAGGGTTAAGGGATACAAAAGGTAATGACCGTGGGGATCAGCTGATGGAGAAAATAAAAGTACAGTTGTTAAGTAGAGGCAGGATAGGCTTCTCTGATGAGAAGGGTTTTCAGAGATCTCCTAAAAGTTGACAGAGTTGGAGTTGGTCAGTAAGATTGAGGCAGTTCCATATGCTGGGAGAGGCTTGAGAGAAGTCTTGGAGGCAAGCATTGGAGGAGGTGAAAAGGGAGGTAGATAGCAGGAGGGTTTGGGAGGAATGAAGAGAATAATTTGGTTAGCATTCTGAGTCTAGGTTAGTGATGTAGCTTAGGGCAGAGTGGATTGCTTTGTAAGTTGTTGTTAGTATTTTTAATTTAATGCGTTGTGAGCTGTAGCCAAGGTTAGATATGACAAAAAATATAATAATGTCAACATAATGATGTGCGAAAAAATAATGGGTCTTACTCATCCTTAGATGAAGCAATTTCACAGAAAAGAGATCTATCTCTTCTACTTTTAGCAGGGAAAATCACATGTTTAGAATTTGTATTAATGTTTGTAAGTTCTATACTAATAGGTTAATGAGTTTCATTGAAGCTGAAGTCTTGAGATTATATAAATGACACACATTCTTGCAGCTCAGTATTCATTATTGCATCACTGTATCTATTTTTTAAATACAAGCAGTGTAAGCACCTGGATTTTGACATGGTATCAGATTCTTGCAGTCCTTGTATAGCGGGACTGGAGTGTCAGAAGAATAAATAGCACAAGGAGCCAATCATGTTTTTGTAAGAAGCATGCTAATAGAGTATGCAGAGAGATCAGCTCATCACTGTGTGTTTTTTCCTTTTCTCTTTTTACTGGCTGGGGCAAGTCCAGGCTGACCTGGGCTCAGTAGAAGTGGGTTGAACAATGTTGGCCATCTGACTGAGGACATCTTGTGGAGGAAAATGTGGGAAAAATCCCACAGCAACAGCTGGTTTTGCTAGATTATATTTTAATCATGTTTCTGTCTGCACCTGGAGGGAAAGTTGAATGGAGGGTTGTATGGTAAGAACCATTGAGAGAAGGACATATGGAGGTGGGAGACAGAAGCAGGAAAATGAGGGACAAAATCTGCAGCAACACAGAATTCAGAAACACAGGGCTCAGTGCAGATGGCGGAGTAGTAGAAGTAGTGGTTTGGGGAGAGGTCAATTTTTTTATAAATAGCTTTGACCAGTGGCTTATCAGGCACTCCTCACAGCTACTCTTTTAATCATCAGCACCCGGGCACTATTTTGTCATAAGTGAATGGTCACTGATGCAAACATGAGCTTTTAGCAAAAGGGGAAATGCAGCCCAGGGTGGTGATTAATGGTGAGTACTCAGAATGGATTGGTGTGGAAAGTGGGGTCCCCCAAGGATCTAGAGGATGGAATAAACAGCTCAATCTCAGTATTTGCGGACAATACAAAGATAAGCAGGGCAATAACGTCTATGCAGGATGTGGAAACTTTACAAGAAGACCTAAACAAAATAATGGGGTGGGCAAATACATGGCAAATGAGGATAAGGTTACTCACTAGGGGGTGAACCTCTGGGGGAATCTAGGATGGAAAAGAACCTGGGGGTCCTAGTAGATGACAGGCTCGGCAATGGCATGCAATTCCAGGCTACTAAAAACACAGGCATGCATTAAAAAGGGGATTCACTCCAGATATAAAATGATAATTCTCCCACTCTACAAGACTCTGGTCCGGCCACATCTCGAGTATGCCATCCAGTTTTGGTCACCAGTCCTCAGGAAGAATGAAGGATGTCCAGAGAAGGGCAACAAAGCAAATAAAGGGACTGGAGCTATGGGGAAAGACTACAAGCATTGAATGTATTCTCTCTGGAGAGGAGACACTTGAGAGGGGATAAGAAAATAATGTACAAATATGGTACTGGCGACCCTAGCATAAGCAAAAAAACTTTGTTTCATGAATTAAAAAAGACACCCGGCCATTTACTAAAATTGGAAGAAAAGTGGTTTAACCCTAAACTGCGTAGAGGGTTCTTAACTGTCAGAGCGGTAAGGATGTGGAATTCTCTTCCACAAGCAGTGGTATCATCAGGAAGTGTTGATAGTTTAAAAAAAACTATTAGATGGGCACCTTCACGACCACAGCATACAGGGGTTTACGATGTACTATTGACATAAACACATACACACACATCTTAGGTTAAACTGGATGGACCGGTGTCTTTTTTCAACCTCTCCAACTATGTAACTATGTAAGACATACTGACCTGGCCACATTAAAATAATTATGTTCTGTCGTATGTCCTTATGACAGCAAAAGTCAGCAATTTATTTTATCATAGAATTTTTGGCTGTATTTCTTCTTAAAGCCATATTTTATTTTTTTTATTAAAATTGGAAGAAGTAGCAAGACTGGAGAACAACATGGTAAAATGTAGCAAAAATAAGATATCTGTCTTAGGCTTCATGTACACTAGCCTTGCTGCGACTCTTCCACGTTAAGGAGAGGGAGGTTGAAGCGCACCTAAATGCGGCAGCTCCTAATTTCTATTAAAAGCTTATGTATACTGTACATTGACACATAGGCTTTTATTAAGTTGAGTTTAGGAGCTTTGGCAAAAAAATGCCAAAAGCTCCTAAACTCAAGTTTAGGAGCTGCCAGTATAGGCTAGTGTGCTGTCTCCAGTTTCTCTGTATTGAACATAATAGATTTTCTCCCACGTCCTTCACTGCTGTATTTATAGAACGGGAAGTGATAGAAAATTTCCCAGTGGGAGACAGGTGACAAAAAAATGATAGGATTTGACCTTTTCTTATCCTTAGTCACTTTAAGACTGGAAGGATTTGCCCCCTTAATGACCAGGCCCTATTTTGCGATACGGCACTGCGTTATTTTAATGGACAATTGTGCGGTCGTGCGACACTGTACCCAAATAAAATTGATGTCCTATTTTTCCCACAAATTGGTGGTATTTGATCACCTGTGCAATTTTTATTTTTTGCACTATAAACAAAAAAATAGAAACAATTTAAAAAAAAAAAACAATATTTTTCACATTTTGCTATATGACATTCTCAAACAAATGTTTAAAAATCAAAAGTTTTTAACATTTTAGGCCAATTTGTTTTCTGCTACATAGTTTTGGAAACAAAAAATCGCAATAAGCGGATTTTGATTGGTTAGCGCAAAAGTTATTGCGTCTACTAACTATGGGAAAGATTTATGTCATTTTCATTGTTTTTTTTTTGTTTTTTTACTAGTAATGGTGACAATCTGCGATTTTTTGCCAGACTGCGACATTGCAGCTGACAGATCAGACCCCTAACTGACATTTTTGACACTTTTGGGGTTACCAGTGACATTACTACAGTAATCAGTGCTAAAAATATGCACTGTTACTGTAATAATGCCATTAGCAGGGAAGGGGCTAACCCAGTGGGTTAAATGTGAGCCTAGGGGAGTGATTCTAACTGTGGGATGGGGGTGGCTTGTGAAATGACCATAGAGACATGTGATCCTATATAGAAGGATCACATGGGCTCTATGATCATTTCAGGGATAAAAATGGTCAGCTGTGTTTACAACAGATGCCCGTCCTTCTCTCTCAGCGGGGAGTGATCGCGGGTGTCAGGTGGCAATTGGAGCCGCCCGACCCATGCATCGGCTTCCCCCACTGCCGAGTAGGGGCAGGAGCATGCCATTGGCGGCGCGCGTTAATCCCCTATCTCCCCGCGCACGCGATCGACGTAGGTCTACGTCGGTTTGCGCAGGAGAGCCACCCTGCCGCAGTAAAAAGGTGGTGGGTGGTCGGGAAGTGGTTAATGAATAAATTAATGAATCAAATTAAATGATGGGAATTGTGTAATCTGAGTTTGAGTCTGGGGCAATCAGCCAGGTTACATAGTTGTTTTACTTATAGCAAAGAAAATCTAAAAGTCAAATTCTCGCTGGGTACCATAAAGCAGAAGTTTGTTTTTTCCTTGTCTTTCTATTAGTTGTGTCTTTTAACCTCAGATTGTGATATGCATGCAGTCTCTTAAAGTTTTGGAGGTTCAATATCGTGACAATTGTACCAATAAAAACTTTTCTTTCTACATAAAATAGTATAATAAGCGCATGGTACTGTATATCTGTTCCCCCATAATGATGTTTTCAGGAATTTTTCTGCAGAATCATGTCAAATACCGCCTCCTCATCAATATTGTAATCTACTTACATCTACTGAACATTATTATGATTTATTGGGATGGGATTTATTGTTGTTTAGGGGATTTAGGTCTTAAGCTAACTAATTATTTGTTATTTTACGTGAAGGTGAAATCTCAGCACCTAAAATTCAGTTCTTTCATCATCATTGCCAATGTAACTATATGTAATTAGAGATGCTCTCCAGCAGATGGCACTAATTACACAACCATTTGGATGCATGTTACATTAATAAATTGAATGTGCAAGCTTTCATGGCTGTGATGCATTTTAACAATAGCTATAATCAATATATAAAATTATGAATAATATCCAGAATCAGCTATATTTCTCTATAGTAACTAATGTAATTTTATGGGGAAAATGTTGAAATAGTTTTCAGCATTTCTGCAAAGGCTGTTTATGGTATGACACTACTTTTGTCTGTCTGCATTTTTCCTACTAATTTTCCAGTAGCTATGTTGTACAACTATTAATACAAATGTATTTTCAAGCCTAGTGTTTTCAACCTTTTAATAGTATCTAATAACTGGACAAAAAAATGCTTTCTATCCACAGCAATTTTCCAAAGAACTTCGTCAGTGGCAGATAAATGTTGACGTGGCAAATGATTTGGCCTTCAAGCTTCTGCGGGACTATTCTGCTGATGACACCAGAAAAGTGGAACTAATGAAAGACAACATTAATATTACATGGACAAAGATTAATAAAAGGTATCGTGTTTACATTTTTATGGAGGTCAATGCAAATTTGAAGTCATTTTAAAAAGATGAAATGGTGACATATTTCAGAGTGACAAAACATACAGAACTAGAATACTAAAAGCATAGAAAAGGCATATACTATCCATTCCTTAATAGTTACCATTCATTATATCATAGTTAATTGCTAATTAAAGTATCATGTTTTCAGTGCAAACATTGTGATCCTCTAACTGAAGGTTAGATTAAATTACAGGAAGCTTATCTCCCCCTTCAGCTGTGAATTTCCCATAGGCTAAAAGAGAAATTACTTGAATTTTCATGCATGGAAGTATTGCCTCTGGTGAGCATACGTCATGTGATCTTCTTACAAAGATTAGACATCTTCATACACAACGAACTAGTAGATAGGTGCCTACTTTCCAGAGAATGATATTAGTTATTTTTCTAATGTTCCAGCTTCTATTACCAGCAGAGGTTTAATCTGCCAATTTCTTGTCTTGATTGAAGCTAATTCCATGGGCTGGTGGATTTGAGTGAATTACCATATTTGCTATTCTATGGAGTTGAGTCACTAAAGACAAATAGGCTCTTCACTTTGCAAGGGAAGTTACATTCTGCCAGGGAACTTTCCCCCACTGCGTAGTGAATGTGATGAAATTTCCTTTTGAAAAGAATACCCAATTACGTCCAGGAAAATTAACAAAAATAGTTTTGCTTGCACATGATTGGATGATGGGAGTCAGCACAGCTTCACTCATTTACTAAACTCTGGAGAAACTTCCCTTGCAAAGTAAACAGTCTATTTGAAATTCAACCCCATTGCATCCATTATATTTTTACATATATGTGCCATATTTGTCAACATATACTATATGTATGGCCAAACATGCTAAGAACAGATTGCTTATCCCAACTTAGGGTTATACTGTACTTGCAATGCCAAAGAGATATGACCATAGATATCATAACATGCAAACTCCATTAAATAATATTAAAGTATAACAAAAGTTAAAACTTTTTTTTTAGTTTTGGATAGAGAAGAAAGGGATGAGAACCCTCGTCAGTTGTTATTGCTATCTGTGTCCCCGTTAGGGAGAGTCACCCTCTCTATTTGTCCTGTTTACCATTATCATTGAAAGTTATAGAAAATCCCAAATTTTGGGTTGTCCCAAGAAAAGTAAAAGAAGGTAAATCTTCCAATGGATACACTAGTTCTGGTGACCTGGGGGTCCCCTAGGAATTCTCTTCATTTGTAGGGATTTCCTCTCACTTCCTGTTTGGGTATGGGAAAGGAAGTGAAGTTAAATCTCTGCAATGGGACACAGATGGGGAAAAAAATCGAAAGAGATTATAACCTTCTATCCAAAATGAAAAAAAAAAAAAGTTTTGCCTATAGTTCTTCTTTAAGATTAATTTAGAAGACTCATAGTCAAAAGTTTACCAGCTGTACATAGAAAGCATTGAATACAAGCGATATCTAGTATAGATAGGCAATGAAATCAAAATCGTGTGGCATAAAGCTGAACACCATTTTGGCGAGGGCCACGTTTGCCTGCACAGGGATGCTCAGGTGCTTCATTCAAGTCAATTGGGACACAGCGTATGTACAGTATTTATTCTATGTATTTATCCTTTTGGCTGGGGTTCAGCTTTAAATACAGTTAAGTATTAGATTCGTTTAACCTAAAAACTTGTTGAGGTAGGTTGAATGTTAGGTTTTCTCCAGGTGTTATGTTTCAGTGCTGACGGAAGAGTAAATGTTAGAGTTGATTTTAGAGGACAATTTAGAGTGACAATGCCACTGAAAAAAATTTAATAAAAATCCCATGTAAGGAAAAAATAATATTTTCTATTCCCGGAATTGGTAAATCCAAACTTCTCTTTTTTAAAAAGCTACACCCTCTGCAATAATTTTCAGCATATGTGATTCTGGGTGTGTCGGGTGCCTTCATCCCCCTGATGTGATTCCACCCACCAGCCACTATGTTCCTGCACATTCTGCACATGAGTACCAACACAGCCACTCATCCTAATTTGGCAGGTATGCAGGGGCAGGTGAGCATTCAGGGCCACTCACCCACCACCGCATGCCTGTCAAATTGGGAGGAGTAGATGTGTTAATAATGCCACTGAATCCCCATAGGGTTACATAGGTAGCCTGCACACAGCCCTGTTTGCGCCAGCTGCATAAACAAGCACCCGATTCAGGCTGAATAGGCCATCATGCCCTAGTAAATGAGGCCATATCTTTCTCTGTGAAAACTGTATTAATGACAGAGCTTTAGTTTCTTTGGTGATCAATTGTATTAGGGAAAAGGGGTAAAACAGAAAACTGTTTTGGTTTAAATGTGGAATATGCCTCTTGCCCCAATGATAAAACCCCTTAATTACATTGGTAACAGATCTCTCAATGTAATGACCAATCTGTCTATGTTTTCACATACAGTACAAGCTTTACTTTTATGTACATATTATAGAGAAATGAGAATAATCTATTAGAAGAGATTTTAGAGGCTTGAAACAGTGATGAGTGCATTTGAGATTCTCTCTGAAGATGATATCAATGTAGGAGATATAGTTTGTACTCTCTTTAATTACACTGGTGGTGACAGATCTCCCTTGGCATAAAGCTATCAGTGTATGCTTCACATACAGATTGCAGGGAATGGACTACTGCGATTTCAGAAACCTGAAAAAGTGACAAGAGAGTATTTGAGTTTCTCTGTAAAGATGATATCAATGTGGGAAATGTAGCTTGTACTTTCTTCCTTGGTGCTGAGTTTTATTTTTGAGTAAGGAGTTATTATACAGAAAACTGCTCTTGGTTCATTGTGAAGTATATCAGTTAAGGCAGTATTTTGATGATCTCCAATTGCACAGCCATTATCACTCTTGTTTTGTTCACTGCTTTAAAACATAACTAATAGTGAAAACTATTCCTCCAGCACCAATGAGTTTTTCTATGACATTTCTGACAGCATAAGTGATTTGCAGGTAGAATTTCAGTTGGTAAAACTGCAAATTAGTAAAATAGGATATACTGTATATCTCATTATGATGAGCAATATCTTATCAATGATGGCTTCAATAGGATCTAAACTTTAAGGCCATGTTCAAATGGATATTCTTAAGCATGCGGCCATGCGCAAACCCAGTTCTATGCACCCTTGCGCAGGCAGTTCCATTCATGTCAATTGTGACACAGCAGCTCCCTATTTGTGGGTAGGGGTGCATGCAGGGGCTGGTCCTTGAATTCAAATTGTGTGAATTTGGGGAACTGCACCTACAGGGACATCATATCCATGTAGCTGCTATGCTCCAATTGTGATGAATGGGACTGCCTTCACAGGGATACACAGAACACCTGTGCATCCACATGTGGGCAAATATGGCTATATTACATTAGGAGGGGGCCAAACACCCACAATTAATATAAATGGATCCTTAAGTGGAAGCAGTAGGATAAAATTGGAGCACCACAGAGGAAACCCACATGAGAAATCCCTTCTTTTTACAAATAAATGTTATTGTTTAAAAATTGGGATAACTATGTCAGTTCTGTAGACCCAGGACCATTTCAAGTTGTTTTGTTCAGTTTACTGCCACTGGTGCCCAACACCCCATACTTGTATATTAGCATGCCATATTTGCAGGACCAATTCCAAAGCTAAGCCTGTTTGCTTCTCCTCACTCTTAAAATGAGCAAAGACTCCAGTTATTTAATTTGGAGCCTCACTATCTTCTGTCCAAATCTCAAGTAGAGTATTTGTATTAGTACACAAGTGGGACACTTATGGTGCTTTTCCACTGCATGGAACCGAACGGTTCGGCTCGCTTTTGTGCTTTTCCACTGCTGGTACCGCATGGTACGGTGTAGGAATGGTTCGGTACGGTACGGTGTGGCGGCGCTTTTCCACTGCATGGAACCGAACAGTACGGATCTCTTAAACAGTACCACCTCGATTATGGTTCCAAGAGGTACCATACCGGTACCATATCCCACAATCCATTTCATGCAGTCACTACTAGCCAGTGATTGGTCAGAGAATCGTTGTTATCACACCCACTTAACTTTACCACTTTAGTGGAAAAGCAAACCATACCAAACCGTACCGAACCGTTCCAACACCGTACCATGCGGTACCAGCAGTGGAAAAGCAAACTGGGCCAAGCAGGGTCGAGTAGAGCCGAGCCGGTACTTGCAGTGGAAAAGTGCCATTAGTCTGCATCAAAATAGTACAATAGCTTATAAATGCATTTTGGATTTCTAAAAGCAACACATCAACATACAGTATATTTGTGACTCTCTCTCTCTCTCCCCCTCTCTCTCTATATATATATATATATATATATATATATATATATATATATATATATATATATATATATATATGAGTTAGACTAAGATGCATAACTGTGAGCACATTATCATCTGTTATACTTTTTGACTGGGTTGCCAAATTAGACATAAAGCAGCACAGCAATCACAAGTGCGAAAACTACAAAAAAAATTCCTTCAACCCGATCTGAAATTCATTGTAAACACTCAGAGGAATGATATAGGCCAACAACTAATAAACAAAATAAATAAACTGGATAAAGCTTGTTGTCCTACAGTTTGTCTAAGAAACATGTGGCAACTACATGTTAAAAAAAATGTATGATAAGTGTCTTCAAATTGCACTGTTAAAAACCACAGTGGAATGTAGCATGTCTGTTTTGACAACCGAAGAATTGCAAAAAAATATCCAGGCAGACAACACAATCTTTTTTCCTCTATACTATAGCACGTAAATATAGAAGCATGTCTTTAAAATCGCTATTTCCATTCTCTCTTTTGGATAAAGCACACCACACTGCAGTAAGTTTAAAAAATACACAGAAACCCGCAGTCTCCACTCTAATACTTTCCAAAGGTATTCTATCGGGTTGTGGTCAGGACTCTCTGCAAGCCAGTCAATTACTCCACCCCAAACTCGCTCATCCATGTCTTTATAGACCTTGTTTGTGCACTTGGTGTGCAGTCATGTTGGAAAAGAAAGGGGCCATCCCCAAAACTGTTGTCACAAAGTTGGGAGCATGAACTAGTCCAAAATGTATACTGATGCCTTAAGAGTTCCCTTCACTGGATTTAAGGGGCCAAGCCCAAACCCTGAAAAACAACCATAACCCCCCACCAAATGATTTGGTTCAGTGCAAAAAGCAAGGACAGCCTTCCCTAAAGAGTTGTGGACAGCCTTCCCAGAAGAGTTAAAGCTGTTATAGCTGCAAAGGGTGGGCCAACTCAGTATTGATCCCTACGGCCTAAGACTGGGATGCCATTAAAGTTCATGTGCATGTAAAGGCAGGCGTCCCAATAATTTTGGTAATATAGTGTATGTGAAAATGGGGACTGGTGGATAAGACACTGAATAAATGAATGAATATTAAAATATATCATATCCCATGGTCTAATAGGATGTTTTTCAGAAAACATTAAATTATTTTAAACAGGAGCTTATTATTTTGCAAGCTGGGAGTGCAAGATAAATAAAGCAGTGTGCTTCATAAAGGTGCTTATTGCTCTGCCAGCTGAATGGGAGTGGTTAAAAAAATTCAATGAGAGCTTTGTTATGTGACCTGTCGAAGCACATGTGATTGGTTATCCTCCAATCATGGAGTTCTCTAAGCTGAACTCCATAAGTATGACATACTCCACACCAGCTTTGTATGGATGGGTTTTTTAGCCCCACTGTATTCCCAGGACTACAGCTGCACAAACTTGAAGTCATCACTGCCCTCACACTGCAGCTGTAAATCCCATCTTCTCAGCCACAAGTGAAATGTGTGGAGAGGTTTCACAGCTAGAGAGGGTGAGAGAGAGGACGCAGGCACTATGACAGGGATGCATTTGCAACAACAGCTGCTAGAAGAGAGCCCGGCCACAGTTCAGGATACATAGGACACTGTGATTGGCTGCAGTGCGGTCTGTGACGGAACAGCTACATCCCATTGCCCAAGTACTGCTGGGAGGAGCAAAGACTTGTGGTGGAAGTAGACCCAAGAGACTGGTTTTAGTGTTCTAGATCTGTGTGGGACTACAAATCCCACAGGCTGAGAGCTAGAGAGAGGAGGAAAAGAAAGTTGAAGCCAGGTTTCAGGGCAGCCTTGTGAAACAAAGTGAAAAGTGATTATAAGAGTGGGCTGCTGTGTAAGATAGGTACCTGCTGGATTGCCAGAGAGGGAAAGCAACCTGTCCACCACATCTACACAGAGGTCACAGCTGTCAGAGAGCATCACCGGTTCTGTGAGAGAATGTCATTGTCAGGTTCTAAATCGCTGCTGACCAGTTTTGGATGCTAGATAGACTGCTTGGTGGTGACAAGCCATTGGCCACACTTTCCTTACCCACTTCCTAAAGGGACAGATTCACCTAACCTTACAATGTGCTACTTAACCCTGTACTGTGGGATCTGTTTAAACCTAAACGATCCAGGGCCCCAATGCCTAAATTACACTGGCCAGTGGGAGGGTTTTGAAAAAGCTGAAAGACCTATAGCTTCCAATACCACTTCTTTAGTTAAGACTTCCCTAGTTCCAGGGTTCAGGTGCAGAGACACTTGGTCCTCCTATTGTTTGGGGTGTTGTGCCAATTAATATGTAATTGTTTATTTAAATTTGTTAATGTTCATTTCTTTTGGTATACTATGTTTTTTGCATTGTTGGGAATGTTTCCCAAATCAACCCTACTTACTTAGCCTCGGTGTTTTAGAGGGTGTGGCATTGCTGGAAATCTGGAACCAGGTGACCCATACATCATCATCTCTTTCAGGGATAAGCGCTACATTTACAAAATATAATATTATTGAAGCGTATACCAGAGAGCAGATAGCTGTATTTTTCTCCATTATAAATCAGCCCCTAAGTCTGAGGTGCTAATGCAGATGACAAAATATAGAAAAGACATAGAGCATTCAGAGAAGTAAAGTAGCAGTCCTCTCCCAAGTCTTCTACACTGTCACTGTTAAAATGTAGTCTAGGTCTGAGATGCCAAAACAGATGGCAGAATGCAACTTGCAGTTTTAAAAATAATAATACGTTTATCAAATTGGACATCATCAGAGGCATGGCCCTCTGACTCAAGCAGGGCCCTTAAATGTATTCCAACCGAAACTCTCATTACCAGAATTGAGTGACAGGAATCGCACAACATTCGACAGTGCTTCCAACCACCAGTAGTAAAAGTTCTGGTACAGCACATCCAGAATCAACAAGGACAAACAGGAATTCGTCCTTGTGTTCCAACCATTGAACATACTGTATACTATATATTGACTTTACTGAATACTACTGAATTAACAGCAATATAAAAACAGTCAATATATAGTATACAGCATGTATACAGCATGTCTGCTGGTTGAAATGCAGGGACGAATTCCTGTTTGTCCTTGTTGAATCCGGATGTGCTGTATCAGTTCTTTTCCTTCCAGTTCTTTCAGTCTTGATGCTCTCAGCATACAGCCATCTATCTGCTGTTGGAAATTAGTGCCTTTTTGGATCCCAGTTGTTGCCTGCTTTTTTTCTTCTTCTGGTAAGGAGATTGGAGTGTCACTGTGGTGTGTTTGCTACTCACACTGAAGCTGGTGCGGGGTCTCATCTTCATTCCCCTTTTCTTCAATTTTTAATATGGATTGCCATTAACCTTTTTTAGCGCTGTATATAGACCTTTACAGAAAAATAATTGTTTCTGTACATTTTGTTCAAAAGCGACATCAATTCTAAATTAGTCTTTTGTTTAAAATCATTTTAGATCTGAATACATGTGATCATTGTCTGTGAAATATGTGCATATTGCTGCAGAGCTACATTATTTTGCTTAAAATTACTTCAGCAGCATAATACATTTCAAAAGTAGACTTCAGTAAAGCAGAAAGTCCTGATATTATTACATGGAAAATGCTTTAATGAGATACAAACAAGCTAAATCCGTGTTTTCTAAACAGTCTGTACCAATCTTTTTGGGGTTTGAGTTCCACCAATACTATGTCCCGCCCACTCTGCTATTATATAGCTAGAATGATATCTCCCTAAAATGTCCATTAGAATACATAAAAATGCATAAAAGCTGCTTCCCTATACTCTATCACTGGTAGCTCACACTAGAGTAACAATATATCCACAGGCCAGTTTTGTCCAGAATTCTAGAGCTTTGCAGCCACCTACAGTGTTCCATACTAACCACTTTACTACCAGTCACGTAACCTCTACGTCGGCTGACTTTGAGTGGTTATACCGGGATGATGCCTCTAGCTAGAGGCATCATCCCGGTACCGTTGTTTGAAGCCGACGGTCGGCTTTCCGTCGGTAACGATCGATGCGGCTCGGGAGCCGCTCGATCGTTACCCGGGGGGGCGGGAGGGGACGTCCCCCCCCTCCCGCCGCCTTCCGCGGCTTTGCTCGGGGCTACCGTCCCACCGGGAGCCCCGAGCACCCAGCCGGCACGTCCGCCGGCTGGATGGAGTCCCGATGAATGCCGGAAACGGCATCGATCGGGTCTCCGATGACGTAACCCGGAGGCGGCGTCCATGACGTCACTTCCGGGTTACTGTGCTGCAAAAGGCGGCAGATTTGAAAAACGGCTGTATGCAAAAATGCCGTTTTCGGCGTTTTGCATACAGGGAAGTGTAGTGGAGGGGTCTAGGGTCTTTTAGACCCTCGATCCCTCCATAAAGTGTACCTGTCACGACATATTGCTGTCACCAGGGATGTTTACATTGCTTGTGACAGCAATAAAAGTGATCAGATTTTTTTTTTTTAAAAAACCTGTAATAAAGTTTAAAAAAAAAGAAAAAATAAATAGGAAAAAAAAAAAAAAAAATTTAGCCGTCCCCGTCACCGTTAGCTCGCGCACAAAAAAAAACGTATACGCAAGTCGAGCCGCAAATGAAATCGCTGTTCAAACCACACATGTGAGGTATCGCCGCGATCGCCAGAGCGTGGGCAATAATTAAAAAAAAAGAGCTACACTCTAACTCTAAACTGGTAACCGTTAAATAAATTTAAAGCGTCGCAGATTGAGATCTCTATTGACCGTAGTTTGTCGCCATCCCACGGGGGGGCGCAATTTTAAACCGTAACATGTTTGGTATCTATTTACTCGGCGTGACATCATCTTTCACAATATACAAAAAAAATGGGCTAACTTTACTGTTTAGTATTTTTTAAATGCAGTGAAATGTGATTTTTCAAATTTTTTCCAAAAAAATGGCGTTTTAAAGACCGCTGCGCAAATACCGCATGACAAAAAATTTTGCAATGACCGACATTTTATTCTCCAGAGTCTTTGCTAAAAAAATATATATAATGTTTGGGGGTTCTAAGTAGTTTTCTAGGAAAAAATACTGGTTTTAACTTGTGAACAAAAAGTGTCCGAAATAGGGCTGGGGCTAAAGTGGTTAATAACACAGAGTTAAATAGCTCTCATTTAAAAAGTTATGACAGTGTGTGGAGTTCTGTAATCTATAGCAGTGTTTAAAGTTATGGACAGTCTCGAGGAACCCCATTCTAAAATGTAAAAAAATATTCCAATAGCTTTACATAATGCAACATCATCCACACATAGGACACCCAACATTAGCAGTGATTTATTCTTTCAAAGCAAATACACTTTTGCACACTGGTACTGACTAGTATTCCAATATTTCTCTTCTCCCTCAATTTCTCTCCATCAGTCACCTAATGTCACCCCAGTGCTGAAGAACAGAGGCACAGGGGGGTAAAACATGGATGCAGTGGAGGCAACAGACATCTGCCTTAATATTTCATGATGTCATAGGTTGTTAGGATGTCAGTGTCTATAAAGGCTTAATGGTGCACAATGAAAACCTGTGGCTTTGTATAACAAAAAGGCAGGCTCCATCCACCTGCTTGCTTGTATACACTTTTTGATACATTTTTAGGCATTTTGCCAAGGCACCCCTGAAGAAACCTCAAGGCACCCCAGGATGCCTGGGCACCCTGGTTGAAAAAGGCTAAACTATAGCATCCAGTGAATTTATTCTTATTTACAGCTTTTGACTGCTCTAAATTGGTCAAATTGAAATCTGATTTGTTTCTTAAGATTCATGCACAACAAAATTGCTCTTTTCATTGCCATTGTTTTCTGACTGATCAGTTGATAGGACACACATATGAAGTCTTTTACCCTCATAATATGATAGCGTGTCATCCATCATCATTTGTATTTTGCTTTTATATAATTTGAATTTCATGGAATTTTTATCTCAAATACGCAATGAACAGCCTTTAAATGACCTTAATGTTAACTGTCTTACCGGTTAGATTTGTGTGAACCTTTATATGTCCTCGTTCTAACACAGCTATAATAGTAGCGCATGTCATACACCCAAATGCTACAGCCCTTTTGCTAGTGGTAGGAGTGAGCTACGGTATGATCAGCATCACCCACAGTTTTATACAACTCAGTAATGTTATACGTGACATTCACATAAATCAGCTCATTACAGGTCAGTTAGGAAAAATACCTGTCTAAGTTAGAATATGCATGTCCTAAACAAAAGATTGTTTGTCATAGAGCTAAACAACACAAAGTCATTCCAGATTAATCAACTACATTTATAAAAGATTGAATTTATCAAAGTGACATGTAATAGAGAGTCTCCTTGCTGTTATGACTAATTAAAACTATATAAACCTCTTAGCCTAAGAGTATTTTAGGAGCATAGCAGAAGGATAGTAATGGAGTTTTATCACAAAATGTCAGTAAGCTTATCTTAAAAAGTTTTGTTCAAAATTCTTTTTATTTTGGGTCGATATACTAAAAGCATGCCATATCCATCTTTTATTGGTATTGAAATAAAAACACTCAGGTGTCTATTGTCTTGATGTATAAAAAGAGGCTTTGTCATTCAACAAAAATAAACTACTTGCACATACCTGCAGCAGACTTTACGACCTTTAATGGCCAAATGCTGGGCTTTTCTAACTTCTAGTTTAACTCACACCACACACATTCTTATAGGCTCATTAATACTGTATATTGGGATATATCACTATCCAATAGGAATGTGTAGAAGGCAGTAAATTGTGGTCAAGCTTCGTCATATAGACAAAGTGCTGAAGGTTTTTCTACCAGAACAGCCCTCTAGGTGCCTGAAAATCCTAGGTACCTTCACTCTTTACCCAAAGCATCTTTGTTAAGACCTGACTAAAGTAAATTTAAATCAGTTTGGACTTTTTCCTCAAAAACCCACTTCAGATCTGCTTTTTTTTTGTAAAAAGGTGTTTTTACTAAAGTAAGGTGAAAGTTGAACCTCAGGCTAATACCTAAACACAATAGAAAAAGAAATATGAAAGCTATATTATCTGACAGAAATAAAATAATTAGGTTCTTCCAGACTTTTGCACCAATCGCTATAACTGGTTAGTAACATTGACCATTTTCACAAAGAGGAGCTCCACCCCCCCCCCCCACACACACAAAAACACTTACCTGTCCAGGGTTCCTGCGATGTCAGCACCCCAGTGATTTTTCAATAGGCTCTCAGGTTCTGTCGTTGCCATTCATTGTAAGTGTGAAGCATGCTGTTCTTTGTGAGTGGCCACACGGGGGGGATGGAGAAAGGGGGCTGAACCTCCGGTAGACTTCTCTGCATCAAGTTCACCCGAAAGTGGGGATTTGTACCTGTCAAAAAAAGGTACTCTCTCCCCCCTTCCCCATGAAGGGCCCCAAATGTGGCACTGGAGGGGGGGAGCAAACAAGCAGAGCCTCCCCTTTTGGGTGGAGTTCCACATTAGAGTGGTGTATCTAAATAATAAACAAATAATGTATTGAAGCTTGATGTGGTGTCTGAGTTTTTTTTCACCTGGCGATCTGGCCAGTAGCACAGTTTCTATTTTAGAGTGGTTTAATTCCCTCAATGAGGAATAAAGCCACCTTTGGACAGCAACACTATCAACCTGTTGGGATGGTAGTATTAGATGGAATAGTAGAATTGGATTGACATACAGTATCTCACAAAGTGAGTACACCCCTCACATTTTTGTAAATATTTTATTATACCTTTTCATGTGACAACACTGAAGAAATGACACTTTTGCGACAATGTAAAGTTGTGAGTGTACAGCTTGCATAACAGTGTAAATTTACAGACCCCTCAAAATAACTCAACACCCAGCCATTAATGCCTAAACTTCTGGCAACAAAAGTGAGTACACTCCTAAGTGGAAATGTCCAAACTGGGCCCAAATTATCAATATTTTGTGTGGCCACCATTATTTTACAGCACTGCCTTAACCCTCTTGGGCATGGAGTTCACCAGAGCTTCACAGGTTGCCACTGTCGTCCTTTTCCACTCCTCCATGATGACATGATGACGTCACAGAGCTGGTGGATGTTAGAGACCTTGTGCTCCTCCACCTTCTGTTTGAGGACGCCCTACAGATGCTCAATAGGGTTTAGGTGTGGATACATGATTGGCCAGTCCATCACCTTTACCCTCGGCTTCTTTAGCAAGGCAGTAGTCATCATGGAGGTGTGCTTGGGCTCATTATCATGTTGGAATACTGCCCAGTCTCTGAAGGGAGGGAATCATGCTCTGCTTCAGTATGTCACAGTACATGTTGGCATTTGTGGTTCCCTCAATGAACTGTAGCTCCCCAGTGCCGACAACCCCATACCATGACACTCCCACCACAATGCTTGACTGTAGGCAAGACACACTTGTCTTTGTACTCCTCACCTAGTTGCCGCCACACACACTTGACATCAACTGAACCAAATAAGTTTATCTTGGTCTCATCAGACCACAAGACATGGTTCCAGTAATCCATGTCCTTAGTCTGCTAATCTTCAGCAAACTGTTTGTGGACTTTCTTGTGCATCATCTTTAGAAGAGGCTTCCTTCTGGGATGACAGCCATGCTGACCAATTTGATGCAGTGTGTGGCGTATGGTCTGAGCACTGACAGGCTGACCCCCTACCCCTTCAACCTCTACAGCAATGCTGGCAGCACTCATATGTCTATTTCCCAAAGACAACCTTTGGATATGATGCTGAGCATGTGCACTCAAGTTCTTTGGTCGACCATGGTGAGGCCTGTTCTAAGTGGAACCTGTCCTGTTAAACCACTGTATGGTCCTGGCCGCCATGCTGCTGCTCAGTATCAGGGTCTTGGCAATCTTCTTATAGCCTATGCCATCTTTATGTAGAGCAACAATTCTTTTTTTCAGATTCCCAGAGAGTTCTTTGCCATGAGGTGCAATTTTGAACTGCCAGTGACCAGTATGAGACAGTGAGAATTATAACACCAAATTTACCACACCTGCTCTCCATTCACACATGAGACCTTGTAACACAGATGAGTCACATGACACTGGGGAGGGAAAATGGCTAATTGTTCCCAATTTGGACATTTTCACTTAGGGTTTGTGGCCAGCGATTTAGACATTATTGGCTGTGTGTTGAGTTGTTTTGAGGGGACAGCAAATTTACACCGTTATACAAGCTGTACACTCACTACTTTACATTGTAGCAAAATGTCATTTCTTCTGTGTTGTCACATGAAAAGGTATAATAAAATATTTACAAAAATGTGAGGGGTGTACTCAATTTTGTGAGATACTGTAAGTGACTAACAAATTAAAACCCAACTCCAGTTAACACTTTTTTAACAATTAAAACATAATTTTTGGTGGGATAATGGTTTTAATAAACTTAAAAAAATGAACCTTTGTAATCACCCTGTCAGCATTAAATGGTTTGTTTGAGTCCTTAAGCTGCCACTTTTCCACTTTTTGCTGGAGAGCTTAGTCAGGTAAAGGAAGTCAAAGAGTAACAGATTTGCCCATCAGTGCAGCATATCAGTGTCCATCAGTGCAACATATCACTGACTGTCCATCAGTGCAGCTTATCAGTGCCCATTAGTGCAGCATATCAGTGCTGCCTAATCAGTGCCCATCAGTGCAGCCTCATCAGTGACCAACAGTGCAAATCTGTGCTCATTAGTGCAGTTTATCAGTGCCCAGCCATCAGTGCTGCTTCATCAGCGCATATCAGTGAAGAAGAAAAATTATTTATTTTCAGAATTATATAACAGAAACAAAGAAAGTTGTTTTTTTTTTTAATTTGTTTAGCAAAAAATGAAAGATTCAATGTTGATTAAATACCACCAATTGATTCCTCTATCTGTCTACAAAAATGATAAAAATGTCAAATGGGTACAGTGTTGCATGACTGCGCTAATGTCATTTAAAGCGTGACAGCGCTGAAAATTGGCCTGGGCAGGAAGGGGGTAAAAGTGTCCTGTAGGGGTTACACATTACAGCTCTATCAACAACTATTATAGCTCTATCACCATCCCATCCTGGCCTGCTGATTATATATTGATGGAGCAATACCATACTTATCAGAGCTTCACTTTGCATGTCTGCATAGGTGGACTATGTGACCCACAACCAAATACATCTGTTTTTTATTTTATCTGTGTTTTTTAACAGTCACCTTTATTGATGTAACTGTACAGGTCATGATGCATTCTTCCAACATGAAAAGGGAATAAAAACGGCATAACTGATGTAAGATAGCCCCACAAACATTACAAAAATACAGTCCAGATATGCCACCACTTAGTTGTCATATATTTAGACAATGGAATGGATATTGCTTAGCAAATCACATTTGTAAGTAAACAGCCATAAATATGCTGTCAGTTGTGTGTAATTCTATGAGGGCAAGCTCCCAAATTAAGAAACAACAAAACAAAAAAATATAAAAAAAACATACAATAGTAAATAAACCAACATGTACAAATCTAGTTCAAAAAAAAAAAAAAATGAGGTGAAAGTTTCTGCAATATTTTACAACAATTAATAAATCCTTTTTTTACATTTTTAAAGCAATTGAAAGAAGTTGGGTATATAATTTATGATAGATCTGATTTAAAGATTAAACTATATATACACTGTATTACCATAAGTATTAGGAAGCCTACCTTTACACACACATGAACTTTAATGGCATCCCATTCTTAGTCCATAGGCTTCAATATTGAGTTAGCCCGTCCTTTGCAGCTATAACAGCTTCAACTCTTCTGGGAAGGCTGTCCACAAGGTTTAGGAGTGTGTCTATGGGAATGTTTGACCATTCTTCCAGAAGCGCATTTGTGAGGTCAGGTACTGATGTTGGAGAGAAGGCCTGGCTCGACGTTTCCGCTCTAAATCATCCCAAAGATGTTCTATTTAGTTGAGGTCAGTTCCTCCCTCCCAAACTTGCTCATCCATGACTTTATGGCCCTTGCTTCGTGCACTGGTGTGCAGTCATGTTGGAACAGGAAGGGGCCACCCCCAAACTGTTCCCACAAAATTGGGAGCATGAAATTGTCCAAAATGTCTTGGTATGCTTATGCCTTAAGAGTTCCCTTCACTGGAATCAAGGGGCCAAGCCCAACCCCTCCTCCACCAAATGATGTGGACCAGCCAGTGCACAAAGCAAGGTCCATAAAGACATGGAGGAGCGAGTTTGGGGTGGAGGAACTTGACTGGCATGCACAGAGTCCTGACCTCATCCCTATAGAACACCTTCGGGATGAATTAGAGTGGAGACTGCGATGCAGGCCTTCCCGTCTAACATTAGTGCCTGACCTCACAAATGCGCTTCTGGAAGAATGGTCAAACATTCCAATAGACTCACTCCTAAACCTTGTGGAAAGCCCTCCCAGAAGAGTTGAAGCTGTTATAGCTACAAAGGGAGGGCTAACTCAATATTGAACCCTACAGACTAAGACTGGGATGCCAATAAAGTTCATGTGCGTGTAAAGGCAGGTGCCCTAATACTTTTGGTAATATAGTGTATATACACTGTATGTATATATATATATATATATATATATATATATATATATTTTGCAATACTATGCAATTGTTAATGCAATGTGCTGCTTTGTAATTCAGGTAGGCCACTTTCTATTTTTAAAGCTCACCATTTCATCAACCTATTCAACTTGGGCAAGTTTCCATATTATACTGCAGCAAACCAGATACTGTAAAAGGTTACGTTTAACCAGGCTATTTGCCTGGCATAATTTTCTAATGAATTCCACAAAAATGTCAGAGTTAAATTGTCTCAAACTGTATGCCCTTTAGTGGTTTTGCACTGGATTCATTAAATGAGCACTCCAGTTATTAATATGGCCTAAAATTCTGAAACATTTAAAAACCTTTGCACTTTTCCTACATTAAGCACAATATTTAAAATGTGTGTTTTTCTATAAATTGTAAGGAAATAAAATTCACGACTAACAATTTCCATAAAAAAACACTTAGCAATGTGTTGCTCTAAGGACACATGAGCAATGTTAACATTTAATGCTGTCTCAGTTTTTTCCCACACTTTTCATAGAGTATCAGTATGACAGAAAGTGATTTTGGGAACAGACACATAAAATCTAATTTAGCAATGTCAAAGCCTGGCTATTGTTTACACTCTTCGAAGAATCTTGAAGAAAATAAAATATATTGCATTTTTAACCCAGGAAAAATGCCATTGTTGGGACATACAATATATTGTTTGATGTGATCCTATAGTAATTGAGGAATATGAACTTCTTTGCATAATTATATGGGCACATATTGTTTGAGGTACATCAAATAACATTTTGGTTTTCACTTTCATGACCTGGGAATTTTTGGCTATTTAGCACTGCGCTGCTTTAATTGGAAATTGCATGGTCATGAAATACTGTATGCAAATTAAATTTTCATAATTTTTCACACAAATAGAGCTTTTTGTTGTATTTGATTACCACCGTTTTTTTTATGTTTTGCGATGTAAAAATAGTAAAATAAAGTCAGTGCTCTTTTAGTGAAATTTAAATAGCCATGTACAAGTGTAGATATACTGTATAGTACACCAATAAGCAATTATAACTACAATGCAGTGCTACAAATTAATAATAAAGTGTCCCAAAAATGTGACCATAAAAGTTCATTAACCACTTGCCGACTGCCCACAGCAGTTTTACTGCAACAGGATGGCTTGGCTGCACGAACCGACGTAGTACTACA
This sequence comes from Pelophylax lessonae, assembly GCF_965119305.1. NCBI lineage: Eukaryota > Metazoa > Chordata > Amphibia > Anura > Ranidae > Pelophylax > Pelophylax lessonae. The sequence goes on from NC_138769.1 coordinate 435,732,359, forward strand.
TCGGTCGCGTGTGTGGTGCTGGGGACAGCGGGGATGCCGATGCACGGGGCCAGCAGCCGCAATTGCTGCCAGCCACCCGTGATTCCTCCCCGCTGAGAGAGAAGAACGGTCAGCTGTTGTAAACACAGCCGACCGTTCTTCTCTCTGAAATGATCAGAGCACCTGCGATCCTTCTATATCAGGTCTCTATGGTCATTTCACAAGCCCCTCCCCCAAAGTTAGTTAACACTCCCCTAGGCTCACATTTAACCCTTTGATCGCCCACTAGGTTAACCTCTTCCCTGCCAGTCATTATTACAGTAACAGTGCATATTTTTCGCACTGATTACTGTAGGAATGTCACTGTTCCCCCAAAAAGTGTCAAAAAAGGTCAGTTAGGGGTCTGATCTGTCTGCCAAAATGTCGCAGTCCAGCTAAAAATCAAAGATCGCCACCATTACTAGTAAAAAAAAATGACATAAATCTTTCCCATAGTTTGTAGACGCGATAACTTTTGTGCAAACAAATCAAAATACACTTATTGCGATTATTTTCATCAAAAATATGTAGCACAATACAAATTAGCCTAAAAGGATGAAAAAATGTGATTATAAATTTTTTTTGGGAATGTTATATACCAGAATGTGAAAAATATTATTTTTTCTTTCAGAATTGTCATTTTTTTTGTTTATAGCGCAAAAAAAAAAAATAAAAATTGCAGAGGTGATCAAATAGCACCAAAAGAAAGCTCTGTTTGTGGGGAAAAAAAGGACATCAATTTTATTTTGGTACAGTTTCACACAAACGTGCAATTTTCTGTTAAAGTAATGCAGTGCTAAATCACAAAAAATGGCCTGGTCATTAAGGGGGCAAATCCTTCTGGTCCAGAACTGGTTAAACAACAAAAATAAACAGTTCATATTGTTATGGGTATGAGTGTAAAGCATATAAAAGTTTTCCACTTCAGCCTTCACCCAACGCTTGTAAACACCCGTAGTACCAATCCTTCACCAATGGTAACAATACAAACTCACCAGAGAGATATGCTGTCTATTACTAGAACAGCAATAAGCACTTTGTGTAAATGGCATCCAGTATCACCACTGCACCAGACTGCTCCATTCCACTCCACCAGGGAATAGTACCAGAATTATCAGCATGGGGTCACCAACCAAAACTTATATTTTTGCTCATAGTGTAGTATTTTAATATTTCCAATTATACATTAAAAACATCCAGTATAAAAACATCCAGTATAAAAACAAATGCCGCTTTCAAACATAAGGGGCGACCAAACCTGCAGAGAATTTGTAGCACAACCTTTAGCTCTTCACAGTATAGCTCTGCTTACGTTACATGCAAATGCGCATCATCAGGAGCTGTCTGTTTGTTTGTCTATAGCGGCCAGTTTTTATGTAACCTCCAATACATCCTATTTTTTGAGATGTAAACTAAAAAAGACCAAAAATGTAAAAAAACATCTCCAATAAAATCAAATGTCATAATAAATTTAGGCCAACATGTATTCTGCTAGATGTCTTTGATAAGAAAAAAGTGTATTCTAATTAGTTTATTTGAAAGTCATAGCGTCTACAAACTATGGTACTGTATATACTGTGTATTTGAAAATTGACCAGTTTTGATGTCTAATTTCTTGAGGCCTTAAAATGCTAGGGCAGCATAAATTCCCCCTAAACAATCCTCTTTTTGGAAAGTAGATAGTCTGAGGCATTTATTAGAAATTGTCTACATTAAGCGTTTATTGATGTATACTAGATGTAGATCATATAATAAAGGTGAGCAGGTGGTGCAGCTGGTGTAGGGTTGCACGTGGTGAATTATTGGCACAGTATAGCTTTTTTGTGAAATAACATCTGGGTGGAATTTTGTTCAATATTTAGCACACATGGAAGTGTGTACTGAATGTTATATTTTCCCTTTTTTCATATATAGTGTCACTTGCCAGACATAATTTCATTAGGGGTGCTACCATTGTTAATATACTGTTGCCATTAATATTGCAGTATTGAGTATTTATAACAGGTGTTTCTAGAGGTATAACATTATTTGTTGCATTATTGATTTAGTGATGTTTAGACATACCCTTAGCAGTGGTTGTCATGACCATTCATATACACTAATGTGCTTTATTTGCAGTGTAATTTTAGTTTTGTTAGTGGTACTTTAAAGCGTAACTCCACTTTTATTAAGAAAAAGACATTCCCCTCTGCGTGATCTCTGTACATTGCAGGGATTTTACCAAACGTTGTTGCAGATTCCTACCTTTTGTTATTCTGAAGAAATCATTGTTTGTTCCTCTGTGCTGAGTAGGTCAAATGGGAGTGGTTTCATAATTATCTGTCAGTGGTGGCAGCTGCAGGGCTCTAATGAGGAAAGCTGCTGGGCCTGCATCCCTTTAGACGTGTTCCTATTTGGAGTATCTCACCAAAAATTACATTTGTGTTGCAGGGGATGCCAGAAATCTGACTTGTATATTAGTCAGAGTTCTGGGAAAATGAATGAGCCAATCACACAAGCAGAAAATGATGTCTCTGGGGTGTGGTCAGTGCACATTCTGTGTACAGAACACCTCCAGGTAGCCATATTGCATTGCATTTTCAGAAAATTACAACAGCTGCAGATTGAAAAGGAAAGGTAATTTTTAATAACATTCAATTACAATATGATGTGTGTCGCAATTGTTTACGCTACATTATTTTTTTCTTTATTTGCTGATTTTTTTTTCCCACTAAAGTGGAGTTACCCTTTAGGTGTTATTACACATAAATTAACATGCACTTATAATATTGTTTTTAGGGTATTACGCTGCATTTCACTTCATTCATAAAAAATCTACAACCAGAGGGAAGGGCAGGCAGCAGCAAAAATAAAGTGTGCAATCCCCAAATATTTTTTTCAGCTGCTACAACTATATCAGAGAGGCAGTATGGAGAGGCTAGCTGGATGTTATCCATTCCACTCCCTTTTTAAACCCTGCCAGGCACAGAGCACCCACTACTGCTCCTGCTACTGCATCCAAGAGTGAGCCCAAAATGACCCACTCTAAGGAAGCTATGGAAGGTAACACTTTGCTGCATTTCCTAATGGCATCTGTATTCACTGCATTTTAGGCATATCAACAGCAGAAAAGCTAAGAACATAGGCTCGTCTCTTTATCACAAGGTGCCTTTCACACTTGTTGATAACACAGGCAGAGCTGCCCTTTGTGTGCTACATGTGAGTGCATACTTGTTTGGGACATTTGTGTGCACCAAAGCACCCCCTTTTTCCTCCGTTTGCCATAGCTGCTATTAAATTAAATAAAAAACAGGGTATGCAAGGCCTAAAGTGAGAAAAATGCTGGAATATTTTTTCATTAGAAAAAAAAAGTAGTATTTATCATTTAGAGATATACTTTGTTTTAATGTATCTTTGTTTTTATTTTCATTTTTATATATATATATATATATATATATATATATATATATATATTTTCTCAATTTAGGACCAGCCCTGACTGGCTGAAGCAAACACAGGCCAGTCAGAAATGGCAGTGCAACCTTGGAGCTACTTTTGTAGTCCTCCATCTCGGCCTTGTGCAAAATTTGAAAGATTTTAACAGCCTTTATCAAGATATCAAAATAATTTGTGTATTATTTCACAGAAAAACCCCCAAACTATTGTACTGCACGCAAGCGGCTTTTGCTAGCCCTCAGTTTCATGCAGAGGGTTTAGCCAGGTTTAGAAATCAATGGCCACCTTAGATCTCTGAAGTACCAGAGCAGTGTTTTCACATGCTGTGCATTTTGTACATTATAAGAGTTTATTATGATAATTTAGTAAAAAAAATCCCATTAATTACCAGATTTCCATACTAATTTGTTGATATTTAAATTTTTATCAAACTCCTGCATGTCTGTATATGCTTGACAATGTCAGTGAAATACACAGACACAATTTTAATTATTCTGTATACTTCAAACATGTTCCTTTGTTCTATTCTAACAATCATGAGGCCACTGAGAATAGGCTTCTTAAAGATATATATTTAAATATACTTTGCCTCATTAGGAAATGTGTTTAAAATTTTTAGTATTAGGTGACAGCAGATTAGAAACATGTTTTTTCCCAATTTTTGCTTACAGGTTTGCTATTAATGGTAAAATAAAGTGATTGTAAGGTCTCATTTTTTTTCCTTTAAAACATTATACTTACCTGCTCTGTGAAGTGGTTTTGCACAGGGCAGCCTGGATCCCCCTCTTCTCGGGTCCCTGGCTGGAGCTCCTGGCCCCTCCCTGCTTTAGAGCGCCCCCACAGCAAGCAGCTTGCTATGGGGGCACCTGAGCCAAGCCACAGCTCTGTGTATCCATTCAGACACAGAGTCATGGTCGGGCCCTGCCCCCTCTCTCTCCTCATTGTCTAACTGAGTTTTATTCAATGCAGTGGGAGCCAATGGCGCCACTACTGTATCTCAGCCAATGAGGAGGGAGAGTCCCGGATGGCTGAAGCATTTGTGGACATCGCTGGATCCAGAGGGAGCTCAGGCAAGTATAAGGGGGGCTGCTGCACACAGAAGGCTTTTTCTCTTAATGCATAGAATGTATTAAGATAAAAAACATTGTTACTTTACAACCACTTTAAGCATTCCAGTTTAGTAGCAATGGTAAAGTAAAGAATAATGTCTAAACTCTCCAAATTAGCAAATAAGATTAAACATTATTTAATAAGAGAAAGTTCCATTGCTAAACCCCAAACTCACATTCATACATATTGTATGTCCTTCTAATATATGTGTAGAGGTGATTAAAGTGACCCCTAGACAGCTTACCTACAGATCCACCAACATTGTAGGTATTGTTGGATGGGATCTAATCTCTGAGACTAAACTAACATATTGTTAATAGCTGTAGTAAAAAAAATAGCCCTTCTCATGCTACTTTTAGACATAAAAATGTGCTAAAACATTTTAAAAACTATTATTTATTGAATAATTTGGAATAATGGGTCATAGTTCATGTATGACTCCACTGCAAACCTCGCTACTACAAATGATGTTGTCCTTTTGGAATAACAAGGAGCCAATGAATGCACAGTGTATCAGATACAGTTGCTTGCATGTCCTTCAGTTGCATGGACCCCAGACATTAGTCCTTTTTGTTTGTATATTTAACTATCTCATTAGAAAAATAGTTTTTCTTCTTTCTGGTTTCTAGAGTCTAAAGTTAATAATTTTTCTTTTGATTAAATGCTAGAGCTTGCTCATCTGCATGAAAATCCTATAACATACTTCAAAAGAAGAACAAAAAAAATACTTCTACTTCGAGGACAGATTGATGAGAGCTCTTAGAATATGGTATTTACAGAATCCTTTATGATTTTAAGTAGTGTTGAGCGAACACGGACTGTATTATTCGTGTTCGTACCGAATAATTGGATTTTTTTTACCCGAACACGGACACGGACACTTTACTGTATGTTCGGGTAAAAATCCGTGTTCGGTTGTTTTATTTCCGGGTTTTGCATGCTTTGGCGCTCTTTTCATGGCGGGCTTTCAACAGCCAATCAACAATCGTTTAACTGGTGTGCCTTAAGCCATCCCAGCCATGCCTGCAAATGTCTTAGTAGCTGTGATTGGCCGTCTGAAGCATGTGACCAAGTCTTTATAAGTTCGAGGCAGCCGCCGCAGCAGCGTCATTCTGCTGCTTAGCTAAGGGACAGAGCACACATCAATGTGCTGGCTGCTGATTAGGGACAGATAGGCAGGAAAAAACCATTTGTGTCCGGATAGAATTGAGGGACAGGTCGGAGTGTTTAGGCAGGGCGAGTTGTAGGCATTTTAGGGATAGAGTCTGCTGAATTATAGGGTCAGTGTCTTCTACAAACTACAATCGATATTGCTGTGTGGGGGGTGGGGTGAATCTGCACTCAATCCTGATCTACGATCTCTTCTCAATCCTGTTAGGGACAGAGTCTGCTGAATTTTAGGGAAACTGTGTTCTACAAACTACAATCGATATTGCTGTGTGGTGTGGGATTGGAGATAGGCAGGTGTCAGTGATCCACATCCATTTTTCTGTGTGTGAGCTGCAGTGAACACAATCTTTTTGGGCTGCAGTGAACACAATCTTTTTGGGCTGCAGTGAACACAATCTTTTTGGGCTGCAGTGAACACAATCTTTTTGGGCTGCAGTGAACACAATCTTTTTGGGGTGCAGTGAACAAAATCTTTTTGGGGTGCAGTGAACACAATCCTTTTTGGTGTGCAGTGAACACAATCTTTGTGGGGTGCAGTGAACAAAATCCTTTGTGGGGTGCAGTGAACACAATCTTTTTGGGGTGCAGTGAACAAAATCCTTTTTGGGGTGCAGTGAACAACATCCTTTTTGGGGTGCAGTGAACACAATCTTTTTGGGGTGCAGTGAACAAAATCCTTTGTGGGGTGCAGTGAACACAATCTTTTTGGGGTGCAGTGAACACAATCTTTTTGGGGTGGAGTGAACAACATCCTTTTTGGGGTGCAGTGAACAAAATCCTTTTTGGGGTGCAGTGAACAAAATCATTTTTGGGGTGCAGTGAACACAATCTTTTTGGGGTGCAGTGAACACAATCTTTGTGGGGTGCAGTGAACACAATCTTTTTGGGGTGGAGTGAACAACATCCTTTTTGGGGTGCAGTGAACAACATCCTTTTTGGGGTGCAGTGAACACAATCTTTTTTGGGGTGCAGTGAACACAATCTTTGTGGGGTACAGTGAACAGAATCTTTGTGGGGTGCAGTGAACACAATCTTTGGGGGGTACAGTGAACACAATCTTTTTGGGGTGCAGTGAACACAATCTTTGTGGGGTGCAGTGAACACAATCTTTTTGGGGTGGAGTGAACAAAATCATTTTTGGGGTGCAGTGAACAACATCCTTTTTGGGGTGCAGTGATCAAAATCCTTTTTGGGGTGCAGTGAACACAATCTTTTTGGGGTGCAGTGAACAAAATCCTTTGTGGGGTGCAGTGAACAGAATCTTTGTGGGGTGCAGTGAACACAATCTTTGGGGGGGTACAGTGAACACAATCTTTTTGGGGTGCAGTGAACACAATCTTTGTGGGGTACAGTGAACAGAATCTTTGTGGGGTGCAGTGAACACAATCTTTGGGGGGTACAGTGAACACAATCTTTTTGGGGTGCAGTGAACACAATCTTTGTGGGGTGCAGTGAACACAATCTTTTTGGGGTGGAGTGAACAAAATCATTTTTGGGGTGCAGTGAACAACATCCTTTTTGGGGTGCAGTGATCAAAATCCTTTTTGGGGTGCAGTGAACACAATCTTTTTGGGGTGCAGTGAACAAAATCCTTTGTGGGGTGCAGTGAACAGAATCTTTGTGGGGTGCAGTGAACACAATCTTTGGGGGGGTACAGTGAACACAATCTTTTTGGGGTGCAGTGAACACAATCTTTGTGGGGTACAGTGAACAGAATCTTTGTGGGGTGCAGTGAACACAATCTTTGGGGGGTACAGTGAACACAATCTTTTTGGGGTGCAGTGAACACAATCTTTGGGGGGTACAGTGAACACAATCTTTTTGGGGTGCAGTGAACACAATCTTTGTGGGGTGCAGTGAACACAATCTTTGGGGGGGTACAGTGAACACAATCTTTTTGGGGTGCAGTGAACAACATCCTTTTAGGGTGCAGTGAACACAATCTTTGTGGGGTGCAGTGAACAACATCCTTTTAGGGTGCAGTGAACACAATCTTTGTGGGGTACAGTGAACAGAATCTTTGTGGGGTGCAGTGAACACAATCTTTGGGGGGTACAGTGAACACAATCTTTGTGAGGTGCAGTGAACACAATCTTTGTGGGGTGCAGTGAACACAATCATTGTGGGGTGCAGTGAACTCAATCTTTGTGGGGTACAGTGAACACAATCTCATACTACTGAAGATTTGAGGGTGCTGCCTGTTCCATACTCCCCCTACTCCTCATCTAGCCTTTTAGGGGTACAAACAATAGTAATTGGGGCCTAGTGTGGTTGTGTACGTGTGATATACATACACTTTTTTTGGATCATATTTTCTATTCCGCTATTTAATCAAAAACCTTTGGGGATCAGTTAAATTGGGGGATAGTCTGTGTTGGTACGTGTGAGAGAGATCCACCTTTCCAAGTTGTTGGGGTTCATCTCATACTTCTGAAGGTTTGAGGGTGCTGCCTGTTCCATACTCCCCCTACTCCTCATCTAGCCTTTTAGGGGTACAAACAATAGTAATTGGGGCCTAGTGTGGTTGTGTACGTGTGATATACATACACTTTTTTTGGATCATATTTTCTATTCCGCTATTTAATCAAAAACCTTTGGGGATCAGTTAAATTGGGGGATAGTCTGTGTTGGTACGTGTGAGAGAGATCCACCTTTCCAAGTTGTTGGGGTTCATCTCATACTTCTGAAGGTTTGAGGGTGCTGCCTGTTCCATACTCCCTCTACTCCCCATCTAGCCTTTTAGGGGTACAAACAATAGTAATTGGGGCCTAGTGTGGTTGTGTACGTGTGATATACATACACTTTTTTTGGATCATATTTTCTATTCCGCTATTTAATCAAAAACCTTTGGGGATCAGTTAAATTGGGGGATAGTCTGTGTTGGTACGTGTGAGAGAGATCCACCTTTCCAAGTTGTTGGGGTTCATCTCATACTTCTGAAGGTTTGAGGGTGCTGCCTGTTCCATACCCCCCCTACTCCTCATCTAGCCTTTTAGGGGTACAAACAATAGTAATTGGGGCCTAGTGTGGTTGTGTACGTGTGATATACATACACTTTTTTTGGATCATATTTTCTATTCCGCTATTTAATCAAAAACCTTTGGGGATCAGTTAAATTGGGGGATAGTCTGTGTTGGTACGTGTGAGAGAGATCCACCTTTCCAAGTTTTTGGGGTTCATCTCATACTTCTGAAGATTTGAGGGTGGTGCCTGTTCCATACCCCCCCTACTCCTCATCTAGCCTTTTAGGGGTACAAACAATAGTAATTGGGGCCTAGTGTGGTTGTGTACGTGTGATATACATACACTTTTTTTGGATCATATTTTCTATTCCGCTATTTAATCAAAAACCTTTGGGGATCAGTTAAATTGGGGGATAGTCTGTGTTGGTACGTGTGAGAGAGATCCACCTTTCCAAGTTGTTGGGGTTCATCTCATACTTCTGAAGGTTTGAGGGTGCTGCCTGTTCCATACCCCCCCTACTCCTCATCTAGCCTTTTAGGGGTACAAACAATAGTAATTGGGGCCTAGTGTGGTTGTGTACGTGTGATATACATACACTTTTTTTGGATCATATTTTCTATTCCGCTATTTAATCAAAAACCTTTGGGGATAAGTTAAATTGGGGGATAGTCTGTGTTGGTACGTGTGAGAGAGATCCACCTTTCCAAGTTGTTGGGGTTCATCTCATACTTCTGAAGGTTTGAGGGTGCTGCCTGTTCCATACTCCCCCTACTCCTCATCTAGCCTTTTAGGGGTACAAACAATAGTAATTGGGGCCTAGTGTGGTTGTGTACGTGTGATATACATACACTTTTTTTGGATCATATTTTCTATTCCGCTATTTAATCAAAAACCTTTGGGGATCAGTTAAATTGGGGGATAGTCTGTGTTGGTACGTGTGAGAGAGATCCACCTTTCCAAGTTGTTGGGGTTCATCTCATACTTCTGAAGGTTTGAGGGTGCTGCCTGTTCCATACTCCCCCTACTCCTAGCCTTTTAGGGGTACAAACAATAGTAATTGGGGCCTAGTGTGGTTGTGTACGTGTGATATACATACACTTTTTTTGGATCATATTTTCTATTCCGCTATTTAATCAAAAACCTTTGGGGATCAGTTAAATTGGGGGATAGTCTGTGTTGGTACGTGTGAGAGAGATCCACCTTTCCAAGTTGTTGGGGTTCATCTCATACTTCTGAAGGTTTGAGGGTGCTGCCTGTTCCATACCCCCCCTACTCCTCATCTAGCCTTTTAGGGGTACAAACAATAGTAATTGGGGCCTAGTGTGGTTGTGTACGTGTGATATACATACACTTTTTTTGGATCATATTTTCTATTCCGCTATTTAATCAAAAACCTTTGGGGATCAGTTAAATTGGGGGATAGTCTGTGTTGGTACGTGTGAGAGAGATCCACCTTTCCAAGTTTTTGGGGTTCATCTCATACTTCTGAAGATTTGAGGGTGCTGCATGTTCCATACTCCTCTTCCTCATCCTCCCTTTAGGGTAGGAAAAAATTTAATCGGGCCTAGTCTGTGTTTGTACGTGTGAGATACACAGTTTTTTATCCTATTCCGCTATTCAATACACACCCTTTTGGTGTAAAAAACATTAAATTGCGGCATAGTTTGCATATTTGACATTTGCATATATTGTGCCTTGTTGCGCTGTTTTGGGTACTCCACCAACATGGCCAGTGGCAATGACGCCATTCTCAGCTTAACTATCCCACTTCTATGCCTCCTTGAAAAAACAATTTGGGCGATGATGGAAGAGGATGTGGCACAGGATGAGGAGGAGGAGGAGGAGGATGAAGAGGTAACATTTCAAAGGCTTTCAGGGCAGTCATTCGCAAGGGGCTCCGAGGGTGGGTTCCTGCACACGCAAACGCCAGGGACACAATTGTCCAGCAGGGGCACAGTTCTGGAGGATGAGGAGGATGAGGAGGAGGAGGAGCTGGAGGAGGAGATGGAACCATGTTCACAGCAGGGTGGCACCCAGGCCAGCTCATGGCCATCACTGGTGCGTGGCTGGGGGGATACAGAGGACACGGACGATACACCTCCCACAGAGGACAGCCTTTCGTCGCCTCTGGGCAGCCTGGCACACATGAGCGATTACATGCTGCAGTGTCTCCACAACGACCGCCGAGTTGCCCACATTCTAACTTGTGCTGATTACTGGGTGGCCACGCTGCTGGATCCCCGTTACAAGGACAACGTACCGTCCTTAATTCACCCACTGGAGCGCGATCGCAAGATGCGCGAGTACAAGCGCACGCTGGTAGACGCCATGCTGCTGGCATTCCCATCTGACAGCGGGGCCACAGTGGAAGCACAAGGCAGAGGAGGAGGAGGAGGAGGTCGCCAACGCAACCAGGGCACCGCCAGCACCTCAGAAGGCAGGGTTAGCATGGCCGAAATGTGGAAAAGCTTTGTCAGCACGCCACAACAAACAGCAGCACCAGCAGCTCAGATGGAACGTCTTAGCAGGAGGCAGCATTTTACCAACATGGTGGAGCAGTATGTGTGCACACGCCTACATGTAGTGAATGACGGGTCTGCCCCCTTCAACTTCTGGGTCTCCAAATTGGGCACATGGCCTGAGCTTGCCCTTTACGCCTTGGAGGTGCTGGCGTGCCCTGCAGCCAGTGTATTATCTGAACGGGTATTTAGCACGGCTGGGGGCGTTATAACAGACAAGCGCAGCCGCCTGTCCAGAGACAATGTGGACAAGCTCACGTTCATTAAAATGAACCAGGCATGGATCCCACGGGACTTTTCCGTACCTTATGCAGAATAGCAATGGATACCGACCTTACCCACCCATTGTTCCATTTTTGCTCTTTCTCACTCTTTTGGGGTGTACCCTCATTTAAAATTTTTGAAAAGAAGCAGTGTTGGCTACCTCGTCCTCCTCCTCAGGGCCAGATTAATGTAGGGGCTATTGGAGCTGCAGCTCCAGGCCCCTACCTTTTATATAGGCCCCGGGTTGGCCATATTCACTGTTACCGCTCTTCTGTCACTTGTAAACACAGAAGTCTGGCTTCTATGCTCGCTTCCCCAGGCAGCACCCTCAGAACCTCCCCACACAGCGTGAAGGCCGGACAAGGAGGGACAGTTGGCGATGCATGGATGTGTTTATGGGCTTCAGAGACAGCATCCCATGTTGAATTAGGCATGCATGGCTGCACCCTTCCTCCTCTGGGTGCATGGCAAGGCACGGCCCTTAAGGCCCTTCAAAATCCTCAGCACCAAGCCCATGATGCTGTTAATCCGGCCCTGGTCCTCCTCCACCGCCGCTTCCACCTACACCGCCCATAGGTGTGCGCAGCCTATTGCATTAAGGTGTGCACCCCAAAGTTGAAATACACATGCATGTGTTTGCCAGCAGGGAGAGTAATGTATCGGGGCCATGTACCTGTAGGCAAGGAGAAATAGAGCAGAGCAGGTCCCAGGGAGATCTTTCCCATCTCCCCACTGGCAATGCTATGTGCCCTAGGTGATTAGGGTGTGCCCAGGCACACCCAGCACACCCTGTGCGCACGCCTATGTCACCGCCACATCCACCACCACCTCAACCTCCCTCCTACTCCATATGGGCCTCGTCCTTCAGAGATGAAGAAGAACATTGTTTTATTTTTCTGTTTTTTTTTGTTGTTTTAAGTTATTTCCCTATCCACATTTGTTTGCAGAGCACTTGCCATGCTCTTAATTACGTTTTGCTGCCATTTGCAGCACTCTAGCCCTTTCCTTTGGTGTTTTAGAGCCATTTTAGTGCCTTAAAGTTCGGGTCCCCATTGACTTCAATGGGGTTCGGTGTCCGGGAAAAGTTCGGTAAAAGTCCGGGACACGGACCAGGACTTTTTTTTAAAGTTCGGCCGAACCCGTCGAACACGGACATCTAGGTGTCCGCTCAACCCTAATTTTAAGCATAAGAACAGATTCTATACATTTTCCTTTCGATGCAACCCACTCTTTAAATTCTCTGTCCCTTTTTTTTTTCTTTAACTTGTGAATTTTCCATTGCTCGTAAAAATAAATGCTCCTTGAAGAGGTAAATGAGTTAAGTTTAATGTATTGGCTAATGGTACTCCCACAGATCTTTCGTAGCTTCTTCATCTTGCACACAATCTGCATTGTTATATTGCTGTATAGAAACGGGAGGGTGGTGGAGAAAGAGTAATGAAGACTAGATAATTAAAGTGAAATAAGAAAAGACAAGGTGAATGAAAAATGTGCATGCCATTTTTATCTTTAATTAAAAATGGTAGATAAATTGAGCCAGTCTGTCAGCAGGGGGAATTTTTTGCATGGCATTGCTTTATAAAGTTGGGGCTTTAGCTTTTTGAGAAAGAGAGTGGGAAGTTATGTTACATTTGGGAATCAGACTATGAGATGAGCAGGAAAATAGATACCAGTTAATAATGCTGAACCTGTGAATACCATCTCTAAGGTCTAGGAGAGCAGATTTGGCAAATATGAAGAGTTGATGGTTTATTGGTCTTTATTTAAAGTAAGAACGTAAGACATACAAGTAGTCTTCCATTGCTGTCCTTTTCCAGGACAGTAGCCTGGCTGTCATGCTGATTCAATGGCTTCAATACTTCCTTAGACACTGTCTCAGAACAAGTATGCATCTAAAGTCTTAAGCAGTATAGAGAGAATAATATTCCTTCAGCAGCTTTCTCTGGAGGGTGGCTGAAGCCCTGATAAAAGGAGAACTTTTAAGCCCTCAAAACGCATTGACTTTGAATGAGCGTGAATTAAATGAAATTTGTGTTTAATATGTTGTACTTTTGGTGGTTTGGTATCTTCCTTGCCAGAGATGTATAGTAACGAAGTAGAACTACTTAAGTACTGTACTTAAGTACCGAAATGCAGTATGTGTACTTTCCTAGAGTAGAATTTTTTTCTCCTACTTCTACTTTTACTTCACTACATTTTTTCGATGATTTCGATACTTCTACTCCGATATTTTTTTTTTGTGCTGCAAAAGTACTCGTTACTTTTCTGCCTTTCCCTTTTTCTTTTTTGTTTGGTTTCCCTCCTTACTGCTCTCTCCTACTCTTTCAATTATCCTCCCTATTCTGCCTTCCCCCCTCCCCTCCCCTTTTCTATAGGAAGGCAAAGGTAAAGATACCCCCCTTTTTCATGGGTACCTGGTCTCTGGCCATTTGGGTAGCGTTGTTCCGCTCCAGGCTTCCGCTGGGCTGGCGTGGAGTGCTCCCACATGCGCCTCTCGGCTCTCTGCATGTGTGGCGGCCTTCGGCCACTCCGCTCCTCCCCTCCTTGTCTCCATTCGCTGACGTCTCAGCGCTGGGAGGTGGGGATTCCGGCGGCCACGTAGTAGAGGCACGTGCGCATGCACAGTGCGATCGAGGCACTAGCAGCCATCTTGGTTAAGGGAAACATGGGGGGTCTCTGATGTAAGGGGGGGCTTTGTGTGGGCGGTCTCTGATGTAAGGGGGCTCTGTGTGGGGGGTCTCTGATGTAAGGGGGGTCTCTGATGTAAGGGGGGCTCTGTGTGGGAGGGCTCTGATGTAAGGGGAGCTCTGTGTGGAGGGGCTCTGATGTAGGGAGAGCTCTGTGCGGGGCTCTATGGGGGGGGCTCTGATGTAAGGGGGCTCTGTAGGGATGGTCTCTGATGTAAGGGGGCTCTGTGTTGGGGTCTCTGGATGTAAGGGGGGCTTTGTTTGAGGGGTCTCTAAAGTAAGGGGGCTTTGTGTGGGGGGTCTCTGATGTAAGGGGGGCTCTGTGTGGGGGGTCTCTGATGTAAAGGGGGCTTTGTGTGGGGGGTCTTTGATGTAAGGGGGCTCTGATGTAAGGGGGCGCTGTGTGGGGGGTCTTTGATGTAAGGGGGCTCTGTGTGGGGGGTCTCTGGTGTAAGGGGGCTCTGTGAGGGGGTCTCTGATGTAAGGGGTCTCTGTGTGGGGGGTCTCTGATGTGTGGGGGTCTCTGATGTAAGGGGGCTCTGTGTGGGGGGGTCTCTGATGTAAGGGGGACTCTGTGTGGGAGGGCTCTGATGTGGGGGGCTCTGTGTGGAGGGGCTCTGATGTAAGGGGAGCTCTGTGGGGGGCTCTGATGTAAGGGGGGCTCTGTGGGGATGGTCTCTGATGTAAGGGGGCTCTGTGTTGGGGTCTCTGATGTAAGGGGGGCTTTGTGTGAGGGGTCTCTAAAGTAAGGGGGCTTTGTGTGGGGATGGTCTCTGATGTAAGGTGGCTCTGTGTTGGGGTCTCTGATGTAAGGGGGGCTTTGTGTGGGGGGCTCTGATGTAAGGGGGCTCTGTGGGGGGGTCTCTGATGTAAGGGGAGCTCTGTGTGTGTGGGGGGTCTCTGATGTAAAGGGGGCTCTTTATGGGGGTCTCTGATGTAAGGGGGCTCTGTGTGGGGGGTCTTTTATGTAAGGGGGGCTCTGTGTGGGGGGTCTCTGATGTAAAGGGGGCTCTTTGTGGGGGCTGGGGGGTCTCTGCTGTAAGGGTGCTCTGTGTGGGGGGTCTCTGATGTAAGTGGGGCCTCTGCGGGGGGTTTCTGTTGTAAGGGGGCTCCGTTGGGGGGTCTCTGATGTAAGGGGGGTCTCTAATGTAAGGGGGGCTAAGTTTGTAGTGATCATAAAAAAGAAAAGTCAAATGAAGTGCAAGAAAAAATGTGCAGGGCGCTGGTGGGCTGCCACAGGATCAGCTCGCACAGGGCGCTTGAACACCTAAGGCCGGCCCTGGTTGGGAGGTTCTTTCCCATTAACAGCAGATATGAAATTATATTCATCTTGTTTTGTCACATACAGTATATATATTTGAAGATTCACAATATTTTGAACTTTTTATTGACTTAGATTTCATACACTCTTCCTTTATTTCATTATTGGAATATATTGTTGTATATCACATTGGTTTATATATGATTTTGCGCACCAATAAGCTGTGGAGAAAAAAAACAGGCAGGGAAGAGAAGGAGGGATGCTTTAAAAGGGGAAGGGAGGGACATACTTTATCTGTTTTTTGTTTACAAAAAGTTACAGCCTAAGGAATTGTGATTGTCCTTTAGGTTAATCATTTGAATAAATCATTTGAAATAATAAAAAACAATATGATGTTCAAACTTTTGACTTCTTTCTTTAATAACTACATAACACAGTACTTCTACTTCTACTTTCAGTACTTAAGTAGAATTTTTTTTTCAAAACTACTGGTACTTTTTACTTTTAGTACTTAAGTAGCAATTTTTTTGAAAAAACTACTTGCAATACTTAAGTAAAAAAAATGTTGAATACTTTAGTACTTCCACTTAAGTAACTTTTTCTGCGAGCACTTCCACTTCTACTTAAGTAACTTTTTGATCGAGCACTTGTACTTTTACTCAAGTAGAAATTTTGAGTACTTTATACAAGTCTGTTCCTTGCACACTTAGTCCATCGTTATTGTTCTAGGACAGTAAGATGTGTTTAAATTAGAGACAGAAAGGCAACTAGCATTTTCAGAAGAAGCAATGGTAGCCTGTGTATTCTTTTGCACTATAAATTTTCTAATAACATCGAGGCCTCTTTTGTCAAAACAGAAATAATTATTTTAAATAATTTGTGTACCCCACTGGCAACCACACATTGGGGATGGTATTATAAAACTGGAGACTGCAAAATCTGGTGCAGCTGTGCTTGGTAGCCAATCGGTTTCTAACTGCAGCTTGTTTAGTCAGTTTCTGCCCGTGCTATAGCCGAAAGATGGCTACAGCGTGGGCATTACTTTCCTAAGAGGGCGCCCATGGATGTTCTTCTATGATCACCCCCCCGCATACCGCAGGCTGCACACTCTGTGATTGCTGACCCCTTACCATGTGATCAGCTGACAGCGTGAGGAGAGAAATAGAGAGCTGATAACCGGCTTGTGTTAATTGTGTCCTGATTATCAGTACAGTCTAAACAATGCCCACCAGTGCTGTCAATCAGTGCCCACCAGTACTGCCAATCAGTGCCCACCAGTGCTGACAATCAGTGCTCATCAGTGCTGACAACCAGTGCCCTTCAGTGCTGCCCATTCGTGCCCATCAGTGCCTCCTTATCAGTGTCACCTGTCAGCTCTGCCTATCAGTGTCAATCAGTGCAGTCTACCAGTGCCTTTCAGTGTCCATCAGTGCCCATAAGTGCTGCCTAACAGTGTCACCTATTAGTGCCCTTCAGTGCTGCCTATTAATGCCCATTAATGCCCCCTACCAGTGCCCATCAGTGAAGTCTATTAGTGCAGCTTCATCAGTGCCTCCTCATCAGTGACCACCGATGCTGCCTCATCAGTGCCCATCAGTGCCACCTATCAGTGCCTATCAGGACCCATTTTGGTCTTATTTAGTAAAAGAAAAAAAAAGCCCAGTGGTGGGCACGCTGACACACTCATGCTAAATGACCCCGGATTTTTGAACCGTTTTACTGCCTGTAATTCACGTACTTCTTGTAAGTATGTTTGCAATAAATTATGGAAGTTGATTGAAAATACCATGAGATCTCCTTTGTTTATTTCGTTCTACATCTGAGCTGTGAGCTGGAGGAGAAGTTCAGAGTGCACTATCCCTGATGATTGTTCATTGCTGCATCTGGGACTGATTTGGAAAATCCCCTGCCTACACATGCTTTATGCCTCTGATTATCTTCTATTTGGTAAGGAGATTGGGAGATCACATTGCGGTGATGTGTGCTATCATAAGCCCTGAAGGTGGTGGAAACTTCTTCCTATCAAGCACTGCTTATGAACTTTTTTTATCGCTTATTACCCTGTGTAGAAAATCCATAGACTCAAAAATTATGAATATTTTATGGAAACCTTTTTCACAGCACAATTTTTTTGTATAAAAGTAAAGAAAATTGGCAGTGTGACTTTTGTAAAATCCTCATGAATATAAGATCATTACCATTAGTAACTTACACCACATTTTTCCTATTAGTATTGAGCCATTAATTTACTACAGATTCAAATGTACATCTGCAAAGTGACAAATGGACCATTTGCTCAGACTCACTGCAAAAGGAGGGGCACACAAACAGATCTTATGTGGCCTGGTGGATAGATTTAGCAGGAAAGGATTAGAACCTCTGTCAGGTTTTATGTCACTGATAGGGAGATTGGTCTGCACTTTTCATAATAGGGTATTATAAGAAATCTGTTTAAAGAGGCAAACTATATGCAGAAGGTCAGATATCATGTGACTATCTCTGCTGCTTCAACACTTGGTCGGTTTCATCAGGAATGATATTATAGCTAAGCATTTCCTAAAATGACTTGCATGTATAAAAAGCATTGCTGAGTTTTCATACATACTGCTGAAACATAAACATTACTTCAGCTATCTTTCTAAATCAGAATCCAATATTGTTTCTGCACAATCTGTGTAATCCTTTGAAAGTCAAAACAGAGTGCAGCTTAGGAATTTCAGCTGTGTCAAAAGGCATTCACTAGAGATGAGTGAATTTAAAAGAAATAGTTATTGTATAAGTTAGCAAGTTAAATTGCTACATCTACTGCATCACTTTTGCACCTCAGTGGAATTGTAAATGCAAACTTATTTCCTGCGAGATAAGCTGGGCTGCAATTTTCAGGTAATTGGAAGAAGCAGACACGAGTTGAGTTCTGTCAAGCTGATTTCAGTCTTAAGATATGATGATGATTATTGTGTCAAATGCAATCAAGGATGTAGGCCTTGAACTGACAAGAGGGATGGTTGTTTTTAATTCAGGTTTTTATATAAAGTAGACCTCCTGTATGCGCATAGTCACAGCTAGTTAAAAGATAAAAAAAAAATGTGTGTGTACACAGAAAATAGTAACATTTGAGCAAACACTGAGATTCTTTCTTTATACATTTTGTATAATCACCGTACTCAGTATTGTATTGCTGGAGCCCTAATATAGTATTAATTTTACAATTGTGAATTATTAATACATTTAATTGCCAAAAGAATTGTGACACTTTCATGTTCATATTAAATTAGGTTACATTTCCACAATATTATAACATATTGATAAGAACATTGTAGACAACTGTGGCAAATCAAAACAAGCTATAGTCATCTTGAAAACTAATATTAGATTTTTTTATTGTTTATTGTAGTGAACACAGAGATGTCAATATTTTAGAGAGAAATACAGCAGTTTTATTGTAGGTCCCATAACAACCCTTCTGCATGCTATAACAGGCAAGCTATGGATACTACACAAGCCTCTGCCTAACTCATTAAGCCTTCTCATTCAATTCTAGTGCTGTTCTTTTCAGTCATAGGCATGAGATGATTATCAGATATACATTCATGATCTAACCACTGAACAGTTTCTGCTGCAGGAACATGTAAACTCATTCAAGGTGAAATCCCCGAATCATGATCCCAAAGTTATTAAAAAGCAATGCATATCAGTATAACATAGACTACATTATTGCAATTCCCAAATCACCAAACCAGACTCTTTGAGCTTGACAGATTTTTTCCAGATTTGCAAACCTTCAAAGTCTGAGGAAAGCTGAAAGCTCCTGCAAACTATTTTATTTGACCAACTGGACATGTACTCAAAAAGTACAGCCACATTTCACAGTAACTGCTCCTTCAATGTTCTTTATTACAGAGTGTCGCATGAGGCCCATTGCAGCACAAGTCTTGTTTTGTTCTTTTCTAAATTTTACTTTCTTTGTAGATCATATTTTGCTTGTTTTTTTTAAAGTTGTTTATTAGACTCTGACCTTGGCTTCTATCCTGACCATTCTTCTGGATTGTGTTTTCTACTGTGGCTCGGTTCATTGCTATAATTTCAGTTTATGTGATGGAGAATTAAAACACTCATTGTCCTTTTTATATATCTCTCGTGAGAGGCAGTAATTCTTCTGTGTTTGAGTTACAAGATCTGAAAATTGTTTTTAAATGTGGTTTATATTGTGCAAAAGAAGAAATGGGGAGTAAGAATACCCCAAGGTGGTCATGAACACCCAAAAACCCAAATTAGGCAAGAATAGAACTTGGAATTATAACAAGAAGATTTGACATCTGGAGCCCGAAAATAACTTTTTAACTGGATAAAATTGTGTGGCACATTTAAATCCCCAACATCCGGATGTGGTAGTTTCTACCCCTTGCAGTGTTCCTACTCCCCTTTTCCTTAGCTGTCACTACCATACCTGGGTCTTTACCAATTCAATATATATATTTCGAGGACAGTGCCTTTATTTGCATAGCCAATCATCTTCCACACAATTCTCATGTTTTTTAGGTACACCTGCACTTAACTGTCATACTTGCATGGAGTGTACACTCCACATTTATTAGTGATTTTAGTGTTTACACTAGTGCATACATAAGCATATGCATGACAAGCACATAGTAAATCCTAATAAAAATCCAGTAAATCCTGTGAGTGTATAATTATGATATTTGTACCATTTATGCCAGTGGTGGCCAACTTTGTGCATATAGGGTAAATGTGTGTACAACAGTTGTTTTCAGAAGTTTGCTATTAGAACATTTCATTATGACCCAACAAAGAAAAATAATTTCTTTTGTGTAAAACAATAATTTACTATTAAAGTTGAGATCAAGTGGGGTTTGTACAGACAAATAATTAGCACTACCGCAGTAATTTTTCAGGTTTTGTTAAAATAATATCATTGTACTTGCTTTTGGACGTTTTTTATTTTTGTACAGGAAGCACAGTTATCTAGCAAATCAAATGTATTTCTTGGTATCTAGGGATTAATGGGAAGAGGGTTTTTCTGATTTTAACAGTCACAGCACCTCCCCAATCAGTCAAAGCATTTACACAATCATTCAGAGAACTTCTCTCATCAGTCACCAAAACACTCCTCGCCAGTCACAGCATCTCCCCCTATCAGACACAGCAACTCCACCATCAATCAGCCACAGTACCCTTCTATCTGTCTCTTCCCTATTACTATCCCTGTCCAGAGTTAGTGAACAAACAGTCTCATGGGTAAGCAGAGCTAATAAAAAAAAACCTTCCACAGTCTTCCACAAAGACTTCTATAGCGCTTTCTGTATAACCTAAATGGAATTCTGCAAATATCAATAAAATGCACATGAAAAAGATAATGAAGTAACATGTTATCAATCCTGATAATAACTATGAATGTATTTAGTTGACAGCAGTAATGCCCCCACAATACAATGTTATTCTGTTAACCCATGTGACCATTTGTTCACTAACCCTGGGTATTTCTTTTACCGTGATGCAGTAGGCTGGATGGTCACACTTGTACATAAGCTATTACAGACCTCACATAGCTAGATATCAATACCTAAGTGGAACAGTTTGGAGTGTCATGAGGTGGAAGGGCATATCACAGGTAGAACCTGGATGCACAAGGAAATTACACAGTTGAAATGCATATATGTTGAATAAATTGGGGCATTATATATAAATTGTTTGCCTTTTTTTTACTACACTTTAAATTTGGACATTGATTATTCTTTCACTTCATACTGGGGTCTAGTAAAAGTTTCAACTTAATAATGCATGCACATCATAACGTTTTTTTATTGTATTCACACATTTATTTTCTTCACATGATTTAAATGTTTTGGTGTTTAATCATTGTAGTATTTAGTGTATAATCTTTTTACAATGATTCTTTATTAAAGTTTTGCAAAAGAATACAAAATACAAAACAAGATAAGGTATTCATATGCAGCAAAAACCTATATAGTATAAATAATCTCATGTAGTATTCATTTTTTAATACTGCGTGCTCATATATAGTAGTGCTGAGTGTTTCAAGCAAGTCACGTGTTAGTAACTCTTTTGAGCCAAGGAATTTTAATTTTCTTCTTTGTGTATTTGTGCATATCTTGTAGAAGTGGTAATCACTTATCCTAGTGCTAGCCTGCTATTCCCTGTAGAAATATAGATGCACAGACAGTTTTTTATGGTTATTTAGCACATTGGGAGACTTTTTTATCTTCTTAAAGACTCCCAAGACACATCAAGTACTAGTGGGCCATGTACACTCAATGGTTGTGCTTTAGTGCTCCTTCTGACAGTGTAAGTCTGCAAGTAATCTTTTGTTTTTGGTTGATATTATACAGTATCTCAACAGTTGCTAAATAGTTAGGCTGCTTTGTTGTAGTAAGCTCTACAAATATCTATATTTGAAAAAATGTAAAAATAAAAATGTAAAAGTGACAGGAAAACATTAAAGTTAAAACTGCAATAACTAATTAAAATATATGTTCACTAAAAAATATACAGTATTCTATTTTCCCTTTACATTTCAAGCAACACATGTTGCTAAGGAGGAAGATTGTATTTGCAGTGGTTATACCATTGAACTAGGAGCTGGTACTCTTACAATGCCCTCCTATATATCTTTGAGTTGCAAAACTTATATTCCTGAAATGAAGCACAGGAAATGTAAAATAATTCATTTAGACTTTTAAGCAACAGAAATGTGGGGACCATGGGGGAGATGCAGGTGCAGGTAGGAGCGAAGGGGCTAATGAGACACTCATTATTGTTTTCTCAAGGATGCTGGCTTCTTTTTCCTTCTCCCCCTTTAGCTAAAATTACCTTTTACTCAGACATAACCTGTGCCTTGACAGATAGTATTTTTAACCTCTTAGAAAACCATTGTTCTTTTGGTCAGATCCTAGCCATGTACAAAGCAATGTAAATGTATTATGAATATTGTGTAGAGTAAAAGGAGAGGTAATATTTTGGCTTTTTACAGCTGCAGGAGTTATCAGTTCAACTCATAACATATTTCACATAATCAGAGGTATACAATGACTTTATTGTTGATGCTAATACATGTTTCAAAATTAATAACTATTAACTAGGCTTTGTTTAAAACGGGTAACCGCTTAGAGAAAAAGGAAAATATCTGTATTTACTGTATTTAAAAATGATGTTGAACAAAGAATCAAAACTGTTTCATTAAAGTTTACATATTACTATGCAAAGGACTTTTCAATTTATCAGCTGAAGCAGCAATGTTGTGTATGTTTAGATTTCCTAATACTGCTTAATGAGCACCACATACTGTGAATGCAGGATAATTTGTAGCATGCCCTTCGTATTAATGAGCAAGTCATGTTTAGCCAAACCTTAACTCACAAATTATTGCTGACCTTTTTGTTACAATATGTGTATGTGAATGTATGTATTTTGCCGTTAAAGATACTTGTTATACATGGTCATATGTTTCTGTGAATAACTTACAGGGAACTAAAATGGGTGTCTTTGACTTAACTTTTAAAATGAGCGTGTTCTAAAAATGTCAGTCAACATATTCAGAAGCTCTTTAAGCCACTTGTGTGCCATGCCCTTGTATATGACATATTCAAATGCAAAATACATTTCTGTAATTCTTATTTTACATAGATGCACTAGATACAGTAAATCAAAATGCAGCAATGCGGTTAAGAGACAGGGTATAGGGCTGATCGCTTTATTTACAGACTCTTTTTTGGGTGTGCTTGCCTCTGTTCCTACCACAACACATTTTACGGAGTTACCGATAGCAATGTCGTGATAACTGGTATTTTATCCTGTTTCTTTAGATGTATAGCAAAGTAAATATGCAGTTGTCAGAAAATTACTGCATGGTGGGTTATATGTGCTCCCTGTCCATTATTGATAGTTACTGGCAATTACATAAACAAAGTAGAAAATATACTTCTCTTGGCATGTTCTGGGTGTAACATATTCACAGTATTCTTATAATATCTTTGGTGACAAAAATTACACACAATAGCTTATTATTTGGATGTGTCCTTACGGACCTTGCTTTGTGCACTGGTGCACAGTCATGTTGGAACAGGAAGGGGAGCATGAAATTGTCCAAAATGTCTTGGTATGCTGACGCCTTAAGAGTTCCCTTCACTGGAACTAAGGGGTCAAGTCCAGCCCCTGAAAAACAACCCCGCACCATACTCCTCCCTCCACCAAATGATTTGGACCAGTGCAAAAAGCAAGGTGAGTGGTACCAAACGCACATGTTAATCTATACATTGTTTTGTTTATATTCAGTCTGAATGCGTCTACACTGTAACTGAAGACAAGGATACCTACTGATTTTGTGGCGGCGCTCTATTAAAGACAAATAGGCTGTTCACTTAGCAAAGTTACTTTTCCCTTTATGCAGTGAATTAGGTAAATGAGGTGCTAACTTCCATCATCCAATTATGTGCAAGCACTATAGTTATTTTTTTCCCCCTTGCACGAGATTGGGTGTTCTTTGTAAAGTGCATTTTTACCATGTTTACTATGCTAAACGAAAATTCTCCTGCAAAGTTAAAATTTCCCTGCAAAGTGACCAGCCTATTTGCATTTAGTAAATTGACCCCAGTGTCTTATTTGCCAGAAGTCATAATTGAAGATTTTTGTCTTGAACTCATGTAATCGCTGGAGAAAGAGAACACACATTGATAGAAGCAAGTCGTTCCTACAAAAGATTTATTGGACCCTGGCCATTCCACAATCCCAACAGATCAGAATAGACTTCTAGAGGGATCCCTGTTATCTTCCTTCTTCTTTCCCAACTTGTTGATGCCATAATGTGATGCCATGAGTTCAACACAGTTAGACAATTCATTAATACCAGCTACCATATTTCTGTCCCAACAAGTTTTATTTAAATTCTTGTGATAAAAAGGAAATCAATGCTGCGCTACAGTGAACGTGAGATATATCCAAAAATGCTGCTGTGCATAAAATCAAAATGATTTTGAAAAGTGTAAGTATGAAAAGAACAGCGCAGATTGGGTGTACTATACTTATAAAGTGCTCAATGTGCTGATGAAAGAATTGTAAGTAATGATGGTTGGTGCATGTGTAGGTATAAACCACATATACTTTTAAAATGCAAATATGAAACAATAAATAAATTCTCTTAACATATATGCTAAAAGTGCAAATCACCAACTAATATAGTGCAATTCATAAATAGAGGAAATAAATAACATATGTAAAGTCCAATAACAATAAAAAGTCCCAAAGTGCAATAGCCAGCAAGTAGCCAGTGAAAGTCGTTTGATTGAGAAACAACCCGAAATGGTGCTCAAGTGCTGGAAATTATATGCATGCTGCAATGGTGCGATGGTGGTGATTAACTCCTCTGCCCTAGGTAGTTGACACTTACCGGACAGTGTGGACCCTCAGACTTTATAGCGTAAGGGTCAAATGCTGTGGGTGGAAATGACAGCCGATGCAGGCTCCCCTATGCAATCTCACCGGATGGTCACCATATAAGAAGGAAAGAAGGAATCCCAATAGCGTAATATTGCTTAAACAGTAGATTTATTTGTCTCAAGAAAGAAAAAAACTCACATTTTGTGTAATAAAAACAGGCACTGTATGAAACGGTAGATCCCTGGGATGACGGTGCGCACCATTTCGGGTTGTTTCTCAATCAAATGACTTTCACTGGCTACTTGCTGGCTATTGCACTTTGGGACTTTTTATTGTTATTGGACTTTACATATGTTATTTATTTCCTCTATTTATGAATTGCACTATATTAGTTGGTGATTTGCACTTTTAGCATATATGTTAAGAGAATTTATTTATTGTTTCATATTTGCATTTTAAAAGTATATGTGGTTTATACCTACACATGCACCAACCATCATTACTTACAATTCTTTCATCAGCACATTGAGCACTTTATTTAAATTCT
This sequence comes from Pelophylax lessonae, assembly GCF_965119305.1. Lineage (NCBI taxonomy): Eukaryota > Metazoa > Chordata > Amphibia > Anura > Ranidae > Pelophylax > Pelophylax lessonae. The sequence goes on from NC_138769.1 coordinate 435,757,745, forward strand.
TGTAGATTAATTTTTTTAGGGTTGTCACATATGATTGCTTCTTACAGAACTCTATATAATATGCAGTTGTGAATTATTTGAACCAACACCTGGCATAGAAAACACATAGCATTGCACTTGGATATATGTTTAACTTTGAGCTTGAGAAAGGGTGGGGGGCAACAGAAACTGTCAATCCCATGGTTTATTTTTACTGTGCTGCATAAGGATATGTTTTGCTCTAAATTTCTTCATTATTGCATTGAATTCCAAGTCCCTCTCAAATCACTTTTGATTTGTATGTTAGGCTGTGATTCAAGCCCGCCTGACTGGTTTATAAACATTTTTCTCAGTAAAATTTTCAACTCTCGTTTTGGACAACAGTTTCAGGTCATTTACTCAGCCCTTCCTCAAGCCTTTTGTCAAATTTTCACCACCTTACACCAGTTATCTTACATGTGTGCTAACAAGAACTGACATTACCTCTCTAAAATTACCTTTTAACATGCTCCTTTTGCACTGCTTATATGCCTCAGAGTGGATCCAGAAGACATATGCCCATATTAATACCTACAGATTTAAATATACTAATAGTAAAAATCAACTCAACGTTTACAAAAGGGAAATGTAAATAAAAATTTGCATTTTACCCCGAGAATCTGTGTTCAAATTATGTGTACACTTCACATGAAAGAGTTCACACTGGAGTTGATTTACTAAAACTGGAAGAGTGTAAATACTGGTGCAGCTGTGCATGGTAGCCAATCAGTTTCTAACTTCAGCTTGTTCAATTAAGCTTTGACAGAAAAAACTGGAAGCTGATTGGTTTTATTTGCAGAGCTGCACCAGGTTTTGTAATATCCAGTTTTAGTAAATCACCCCCAGCATAGACTCTTTCAAGAAAATGTCTTACCAATGGTACTCTCCCCTCTTTTCTCTAATTACATATTTATGCCTCACAATGCTGTATTTTACATTTCTGTGTGGTCTCTCACAGAACAAAAACCACATGGACACCTAATATACAGTATATGATATAGGTGAATTGACACATTAGGTAATATCTAATGGGAATTCTATATCCCCTTTGGTGATGATTAAAACTCTTCCCTTTTGTCATAGCTGAGCACTGCATACAATTCAAAAGAGCCTGTTGGGGGGATTTACTAAAACTTGAGCATGCAAAATGGTGCAAGATTCTTGATTTTCACTTGGCACCTCCATCTGTCCATGTTATAAACCTGATCATCTTTATTGGGTTTTTATTTCTGCCATTTCCAAATCTGTATCTTCATACAATTTCTCTGCACCTGTTTCTATACTTTATCTTTAAATTGCTGTATTTTGATTGTAGGCATTAACTGCATATGAAAAAGTAAGGGTCTAATTGATACCACATTCACAACACAAGGAAAATACAGAAAGAGAAAAAAAAAACATTTGTTATTAAAGTACACATTTCCACCCCAAGGAGTATGCCATGCACCATTCTCTAAGCAAGTACTTGCTACATCATTCTACCAAAGGTATGATGTCATAGTGTACATTTTTCTGAATCATGGGTAATGGTGGAATGGCATCCCATCTCAACCTGTTTCACAGACTTGGTCTGCTTCTTCAGGATAAAACAGTGATATCATTAACCACTTAAGCCCCGGAGGATTTGGCTGCTCAAAGACCAGGCCCTATTTTGAGATTCGGCACTGTGTGACTTTAATGGACAATTGCGCAGTTGTGCAACACTGTACCCAAATGAAATTGAGCTTTCTTTTGGTGGTATTTGATCACCTGTGCAAATTTTATTTTTTTGCGCTATAAACAAAAAAAATGAGCCTCAATTTTGAAAAAAATAACAATATTTTTCAAATTTTTTATATGAAAATCTAAATTTTTTTAACATTTTAGGCAAATTTGTTTTCTGCTACATATTTTTGGTAAAAAAAGATCACAATAAGCGTATTTTTATTGGTTTGCACAAAAGTTATTGTGTTTACTAATTACGGGAAAGATTTGTAATTTTTATATTTTTTTTTAACTAGTAATGGCGGCTATCTGCTATTTTTTTTGCTGGACTGCGACATTGTGACGGAGAAATCGGACCCCTGACTGACATTTTTAACACTTTTGGGGGTTCCAGTGACATTACTACAGTAATCAGTGCTATAAATATGCACTGTTACTGTAAAAATGACACTGGCAGGGAAGTGGTTAACTTTATTGGTGATCAATGGGTTAAGTGTGTCCCTAGGGGCATGATTCTAACTGTTAGGGGGCATGGCTAGTGAAGTAATCACAGAGACATATGATCCTACATAGCAGGATCGTATAGCAGGATCTGTCATTACTTCAGGGAGAATGACAGATGGATGTGCTTACATCAGCCGTCTGTCTTTCTCCCACTTTTGAGGAAGATCACGAGTGGCCGGCGGACATCAGAGCCGCCGGTGACACACGCTGGTTAAGCAGGGAACGAGCAGGGGCACGCGGTTGCCCCCTACAGGCTCTTTGCAAGCGACGTAGTACTACTTCACTTTGCCTGTAAGCGGCTCCGTGCCGCAGTAAATGTACAGGAGGCGGTCAGCAAGTGGTTAAGACCCCTTTCACACATGCAGACCGTTCATTTCATCAGGTCTGTCACGTCAAAATGGATGAAATATTCATCAGTTTTTCATCAGTTTTTCATCCATTTTTCATCAGTTTTTTATCCGTTTTTCATCAGTGATCATCAGTTTTTCATCGTTTTTTCATCAGTGCTCATCAGTTGTTCATCAGTTTTTTTTACATCCACTACCAATGCAAAAACAGATAAAAAAACTGACCATTTGTCAGTTTACATCTGTTTTTCGTCTGATCCGTTTTTTTAACAGAAGAAAAATAGAGCTTTGATAAATTAAAAAAATGGATGATGACAGATGCGGATGTAAACAGATGTAAATGGATGATCATCCATTTACATCCGTTTTTCCATAGCGATGCATTTATGTCCATTTTTTCATCCCTCAACAGATGGATGAAAAATGGACAAATGGGCAGCATGTGTGAAAGGGACCTAATAGTATTTTAATGCTATCTGTAATGATACAGGATCCAGGGAGTGGGAGAGGGGAACAGATCACTGATGCTGCCCTTCTGTGACAGCTGGGAATAAATTCAGCAAGCTTTTAGGGTGATATTCACCCATTATTCTAATGTCCCTTGGATTTCTGGGCAAATGTCACCTTAAAGGAATTTATCCCCAAGTGGCATTAAATTACTGAAGTGATTTTATATATCTGATATCCCTATGTGTTACCTGTAAAGTTCAATTCGATCTAGGCATTAACTGCGTAATGCGCTCTTCATGTTCTGAACATTATGCACAGGATTCTCCTGTTCCTTCTGTTTGTAATCTACCATTAAAGTAATGATACCATAAGAATGCTTATTCAATACCTGCAGGAACTTGGTTTTATAGTCCTCATTTTGGAGAAACACACAACCCATTTGCAATCATTTGTAATTGGTGATACTCTACTGGTGTGACAGCATGTAATTAATAAGTCATGATGGTCATGTTCTCTCATTTTTACTTGAGATCTTGAGATCACATGAGTCACTCACATTATCATGAAATATTGCATGAAATAAAGACAAGTGTGTGTATGTGTGTGTGTGTGCGTGTGTGTGTATTCTTATCCACTGTGTGTCACAATTCATTGTGTAATGTTATCTGTTTTTCACAGTATTTGGTGCCAATTAAATTTTGTCACTTCTGTTGTCATTAAATGCAAGAGAAATTAGGGCCTTTGAAATCCAATTATTTAGATAATCACTTTTAATTACATTTAACTTACTTTTTAATCCAGGAATTTACATTGTAGCTAAGTGATTTTAATTAAGCTTTGAGGTTTTTTTTTTTTTTTTTTTTGTAAATGATGTATCGCTTATCAAATTTAGCGAAAAAGTCGTAAATTCAATATACATACAGTATCTCATTAAAGTGAGTACACCCCTCACTTTTTTGTAAATGTTGTATTATATCTTTTCATGTGACAACACTGAAGAAATGACACTTTGCTACAATGTAAAGTTGTGAGTGTACAGCTTGTATAACAGTATACATTTACTAGGGGGTGAGGTTTATACCAGCGCTAAGGATTTTCTGTACATTTATTGGACTATTTTAATTGGTGGTGTAAGCTGCCGCCAAACTGCCTCTGAGGCAGTGTGTAAGTGATAAGGTGCAAAATTGTTGGTGTCGGTGCTACCACAATGCTAAAATGTGAAGATAAAAGATGTGTGTGCTGTGCGTTTTTAGTGAGCATAAAACTGTAAAAACGGTAAATGTTCCATTCATAAAATCATAAAAGGTGCATATAGTGCGTTTGATAAAACCATATAGTGCGTCTCATAAAACCATATAGTATCACATCTTAAAATATGCAAAGTGCTTTTGTGCTGTTTGTACAAACATGTGCAAGTGCACCAGGTGCTCAGTTGTATGCTGTTGTATAGGAGAACTGCACCCGTGGATCCCCACTAGGTGCAAATGCTTACCACACACTTGTAACAGGTAGCTCAGTTCCCATCAGATACTGCAATACAAAATAGCATCAATTGCGTAGTATGTAGTATGTAAGTTTAAGCAGGTTCTATATCCACTCACAGTTTAGGAGTTCACTTTCAGCGTGCAGGGTCCGCCAGGCTGTGCCGTTTCCGCGTTCCACCGGTCTGAACCACCGCTACCGGAAGTGACGTACTGAAGCAATAAGCCAGTTTTGTCACTACAACGTCATCTAGAGCATATATAAATTTACTGTCCCCTTAAAATAACTCAACACACAGCCATTATTGTCTAAACCGCTGGCAACAATAGTGAGTACACCCCTAAGTGAAAATGTCCAAATTGGGCCCAAAGTGTCAATATTTGTGCGGTCACCATTTTTTTCCAGTACTGCCTTAACTCTTTTGGGCATGGAGTTCACCAGAGCCTCACAGGCTGCCACTGGAGTCCTCTTCCACTCCTCCATGACGACATCACATAGCTGGTGGAAGTTAGAGACCTTGCGCTCCTCCACCTTCCTTTTGAGGATGCATTACAGATGCTCAAGAGGGTTTGGGTCTGGAGACATGCTTGGCCAGTCCATCACCTTTACCCTCAGCTTCTTTAGCAAGGCAGTGGTCATCTTGGGGGTGTGTTTGTGGTTGTTATCATGTTGGAATTCTGCCCTGCGGCCCAGTTTCTGAAGGGAGGGGATCATGCTCTGCTTCTGTATGTCACAGCACATGTTGGCACTCATGGTTCCCTCAATGAACTGTAGATCCCGTGAACCTATGAACCTATGTTAAAGCAGTAGTAAACTCAAAAGCAAACATTTATTATATTGCATTAATTTTCTTTTTTAGGCTGTCTTCCTTCTATTTTCATCTGGTAATCAAGCTAATAAGTCTGTTGTTTTTTCAACAAAAAAGCTTTCTTGCAGTTACCGGGATGAGACTTAACCCCTTTGAGCCCAAGGGTAAAAAAATGTTAATGCCTAAACACAAGTTTGCCACTTTGACATGTGAAGGTAAAACTTTACATATTGTCATGACTACTTTGCATCCAGGTGGATTATACCTTGTTTTTATCAGGACAAATTGGGCTTTCATTTGGTGGTAAATGGTAGTGGATATCTCCTAATTTTCTTTTTAGTATCAAAGGAAAACATTCCCAAAATAGAAAAAAAAAATCATGACTGAAAAATGTTGCTGTCCAAAGGTCCTCTTGTGCTCCTTCATCCAGGATGGGGTCACCACTTTAATGCAAAAGTTGTGTTACTGGCCAGATCACCAGGTGAAAACAGAGAAAAAAAAAGCCTAAAAAAAGAAAATGAATACAGCCGTTGCATCTAATGATTGGTAAGCTGCAATATATTATATTTTTGGTTTGGATTTAATACCACCTTATGTTTGACAGAAACTAGAATCTGTTGGTCTAATTGCAGCAGGATTTGTGTACGTAGAGACAACAAAGCTTATTTCTAATTGACACTAGTATTTTTCTGCCCTTTATTGCTGTTAACATATTTGTGGTATTTACTATAATAGAGCCCTAATAAATGAAAGCAGAATCATTATGTATTATATACTGTATATACACTTCTTTATATATTTCAGAGTTAGTGATCGGGATGGTGCTCTTGAGGCAGCATTACGACTGTTGCAGCAGTTTTACCTGGATTTGGAAAAGTTTCTTGCGTGGCTAACAGAAGCGGAGACTACAGCTAATGTGCTACAGGATGCCAGACATAAAGAAGGACTGCTAGAAGACTCACAGGGCATTCGGGAACTGATGACTCAGTGGCAGGTAGGAACAGAATAATGTGGAACTTTATCTATGTAAGAAAAAAAAGTGCCTTTGTTCTTTGCTGTTTTGTTTTATGTACTGTTTTGGAAAAAAGGAAATGTGTGTAGTCTGTGGGCAGGAGCAGTACAACAGTATGAAATAAATTATATTATTGGAGGCACTTGATAGATAAATTGCTTCTCCAGTCATAAGATCTCTTTCAAGTTGCTTCTATTCCCACGTAAATGTTTCAATTAAAGCAAAAGTAAACCCATTGATTTAACAGTTTAAAAAACAGTTACATTCCCACGTGCTAGGAATGTAACTGTCATATCAGTTGTGCTCTCAACCAAACTGTCAAACCATCCAATGGCTGATGTCATAGCTGATCACATGTGCAACATCAAGCCAGGTGAAGATTAAACAAGATGGCAGCTTCCTTGGCTAAAAGCGATAAGTGGGTTTACTTCCACTTTAAATGGAGTACATTATGCCCTGTTTCTTGAATTAGACATATTCAATCTGGTATTTAAAAAAAATCAAAAATCTGTGTACGTTTCTCGATGTTACTGGGTAGAATTAACTATATACTGTTTGATTGTGGAATATGTGTTTTATATTTAAAGAGGACCTGGACATGAAGATATGTTTTCATGATATATGCATCCATGTAATCCAAGTAATATCTAAGTAATATCTAAGTGTAACAGCTTCAGATATTTATTATCTCATCATTATCATAGTACTTCCCCTGAAAAAAACCTTCATCTTCTTTGATCTTTATAAAGATGGCACCATTTTTGTTTAGACACGATCCTCATCAGTATCTACCTGGGTGATTTGACTGGACTGGGTGATGGCTCAGGAATGATAGTCATGTAAATTCCCGATGCATCCGCAATTTTTGACTCATCCTCAAATGTCTGACACAGATCAGCTACCTCATCTAACCTCTCACCTTGTAGCCTACTACAAAGATTCAGTGTTACAGTCTAATCACTGAGAAAAAGGAAGCTTGATTTTGCCCAGACATGTTCTCTAAGTACATTACAATACTAGTTCTTAAAATGTTACTAAACCCTCAACAATAAAACCAGTCTGTATATGCAGTAAAGCGTGCTTGTTATACTCACTGTGGAACCTAAGGGGTTAATCCTCCGCATTGTGTAAAAAGCCTGTTTGACCCTGTATGCACAGATCCTCCCCTTCTTGCATGCTTGCTTGTTATACTCACTGTGGAACCTAAGGGGTTAATCCTCCGCATTGTGTAAAAAGCCTGTTTGACCCTGTATGCACAGATCCTCCCCTTCTTGCATTGCCCCCCCCCCCCCCCAAAAGAAAAAAGGCCGGATTGGACAGAGTAAATTGAGTCAGGCTGCACATGTTCAGTTTGATGTGCTTTGTTAGAGTTTTTTTTTTTTTTCTTGGGAGAGTGCATGTGATCTGCACAGGGCCAATCAGCACTGTCCAGAGACACTGATAGAAGTCACAAGACTGCTATATACTGCTGATGATAAAAGGTATTTAGCAGTTTGTTTTACTAATATAATTGCATTTACATGTTTTGTGTAATGTGGGAGAACCAGATATAGTGAATGCCGGGTCCTAGGTTTAGTAACACTTTAATTGTCTATTCTTCTAAAACCATTATGTACTTTGATTTAAAAAAAAATTGTAACAGTCCAAGTGCAAAAAGAAAATATAACAATATTAAATCTGACTAAATGTAGCTTTTTAGCAACGTATGTCATAGGCTTTACTATTGGACAATTTAACATGTTGTTAGCTTAAACAACATTTTAAGCTGTTGATCTACTGTATGTTTTTAATCAAAGACAGGGCTATTGGCTGTTTATAACAAGGTAACATTTTTGTCTGAAATTTGTGTGGATATTGGTGATGTAGTTGTACACTATTTACACAACATTTACTATTAAATGTATGGTCAACACAGAAAGGGACAGTGTTTAGAATTGGACAGTAATTAAAGCAAGTCTTTATATCATTCTTTGTAATCCCCTGTACAGTAGAACTCAAACTGGGAGAAACAGGATTTTTACTCTAATGGCTGGTATACATTGACCGAATATCTGCTGGTATCAGCCGGTTCAAAAGAAACCAGCTGACATTCAGTCAGTGTGTACAGCAGCCTGCCTAACATTCGGCTTCTGTCGAATGAGTATGCTGGAAAACCAGCAGCTGATTGGCATCTGATCAGCACTTGCAGCCAATGGCTGTGAGCACTGACCAGTTTGTTCTGGCGGGGGGGGGGGGTGTCCCTCCTAATATTGCTTAGTTAGTACAGCGAACAACTAAGTTATTTTTTGTTCAGCCCAGCAAAAACAGACTTACAGTGTGTACTAGGCATTAATCATTTCCCTACACCCAACCCATGATTGATCATTGAAGTAAAGAAAAAACACTGATGATATGATCTTTCTTCCTTCTCAGTTCATTATAGTCCTTGCCAACACATGTGCATGCAACAGAGTCATATTATCAGTGTGTTTTGGGGAATGACTAAGCCACACTGCTTAACTAGAGAAGATAAGGCCTCATGCACACAGGGCATTAGTAAAAATGAGCCGCAGAGCCACTGCTAATGCCAGGAAAAAGCAGCTGTAAAAACTTGCTTTTATTAGCTTTTTCAAATGCCGTTAATGCACGTTTGGCCACGTTGACTTTTAGCAATGTTTTTCTGCCTCCATTCAAAATCAATGGTTGCCTATGAGCCATCTTTGATATGGCTCTCTGCATATTGATTTGAATGGAAGTCGTATCACAAATCAGATCAGGATGATCCGACTTGATCCTGGGGGGTGGTTGTGAGGGTCTGCAGGCAGGTAGCTTATCGGAATCTGGATGCCCCCTGTAACAAGGGGGCCCCCAGATCCTGGACCCCCTCCCTATGTGAATGTGTATGGGGTACATTTTACTCCTACCCATTCACCTCGAAAAAGGCACTGTAGTGTAAATAATGACAAGAGACGGTTTTGAGAAGTCCTTTGTTAAAAATCTTCCTCCGATCTTCTTCCTCCAATCTTCTACCTCCAATTTTCTCCCTCCAGTCTTCTCCCTCTGGTCTTCTCCCTCCGGGCTTCTCCCTCCAGTCTTCTCCCTCTGGTCTTCTTTCTCCAGTATTCTTCCTCTGGTCTTCTCCCTTCAGTCTTCTTCTTCCGGCCCTCCTCCAATGATGTCTCCTGTGATTATGCCAGCACCGCTGTATAAGCAACGTTAATCAATGTTATGCAGCCTTTAGCAGCATCAGCCGTTTTTACAGCTCTGACGCTGGTCCTCAAAACGTACTGGCCCTGCCACTTACAGCTGCAAAATGTCTGTGTGTTCATGAGGCCATAAGATAACATGGAGGGGCATTTTTATGCTGCAAAAAAAAAAAAAAGTCTGACGCTCCTAAAAGCAGCTGCAAAAATGCCCTGTGTGCATGAGGCCTAAAAGTCAGGTCACTGAACTATTTGTGCTCTGTAGTAGTGCTGTGTATGTTTTGGGACTGGCTGGACAAAACTAAAAATCCATTAGCAGATAAACTGTTCATACAGTATATATTGTATGTACTTAAGTTCTGTATTTAGGTGCCTGCTCTTTTAGGAAAAAAATCAGCTGATTTCAGAGCAGCCAAAAAGTGGTGAGAGGTCAATTAAATTATTTGGGGGGATTTTATTTCAATGTTTCTTTTAATGAATGAATATGAACTAAGGACGGTTGGACTTTGACAAGTAAATAGTGTGTAACCATTACAATGTCTGATTACATTATTTATTATTTTGTCTGATTTTATAATCAATGTTGAACAATTCAATATTGACTATGTTTCACATATCACATTTATATATGTTGCTGTAATTACAGTATATTAGAGAAAACTAATTTTATTTGGTAATAAAAACAAATCTTTCTTTCTTTCTTTCTTTTTTTTCTCAGTGAAAAAAATATTTTACCATACTAAGCAGCTCTGTATTTTGTGATTGAGAAGTAATGCTTCACTGCACCAAATGCAAAAAGAAAAAAAAAAAAAGATGAATAAATTTGTCATAGTTAGTGATTATACAATTTCCAGTCAATTGTTTTCTTCTGGAAGCAAGAAATTAGTTTTCCCTAATTTAATTCTTGAAAATGAGAAGATGAAATGTTTCCTAATGCTGCAACATATTGTGGTGAGAAGATGATCCATCACCTGAGCTGAAGCAGAATAGAGGTGTTTGAATCTAGTGTTGTATCCTGTGCTTTATTCATTTGTCTTCATCACCATCGTAAGGCATTTTGTAGAACAGGCTGCAGCAGACTTTGATTCTACTGAGCAAGTCATCAAGTCATTATCTGAAAACCCTTTGTGCTGGAAAACTTTCATTAGTTTGCTTCTTTTTCTGGGGCTAGTGCTCAGGTGTTCAATATGTACCTTGCACTATGATCTCTGATTCTCTAAAACATTAAATATAGCAGACTGTGATTGTTAGTCTGTGTATTTGTGCAATAAATCATTGACCTAAACCGTACTAAGAGATTTCCTTCAAAAGGTATTTTTGTAAATAGCCACAATGCTTCAATTAGTTTTCAATCAAATATAAAATTACTATTACTACATAGTGCGTCAGAAAGCCTTTGGGAAACTTCATAAAAAAAAATTATGTGAATATTTACTTTACTTATCCAGTGAGGTGAAAAACTTTCTTTTGCCCACTTTTTTCATCTGCACATGATTGAACAATTAAAGTGAATATGCACAAAATTGATTGTGTGAAGATTCTCAACTCCTTTAGCAAATCCACCTCATTATATGTCCCAGTCATCAATCAGGCTTTTCGTTTTAAGGAATCCATAGTTAGATTTGTTGCTTGTTGTGAAAAAATGCCATTTATAAACAGAATTTTATAGCTGCCAACTAAGGTATGATTTTTGTTTCCATATATTCACAGCAGAACTACTACTAATTTATCCTAAGCAGGAGAGCATTCACAGCCTACAAAAATAATCATAGACTGACAACTTCCTGAATGTTCTATGCTCCTTCCAACTGTCTGTAATACCTTCACATCCTGCCCTACAGGCCGAAACATGAGAGTATGAGAACCTTATGGTTTGTTTTTGGTTTTATTACACGGAGACAGAAGAAGTTAGCTAAATGCTCTGCCTTCTATATTGCATTTTAGCACAAAATATAGGCTCTTTAGTCAGGGGTATTTTAAAGTTCAGCTTCACAAAGCAAAGTTCAGGTATAAGTGTAGAAAGCTCCCTTCCCACAGTTTACAAGTAAATATACAAATCCCCATTTCAAAAGTAGAAATACAAGTATCAATCCCCCTTTCCATAGTTTAAAAATTAAGTTAACAATCCCACTTACTAAAAGTTTAGAAATAAATGTATAAATCCCCTTTTCCATCGTTTGAAAATAAATGTAACAATCTAGCTTTTAGCAGTTGAAAAATAAATGTAGAAATCCCCCTTTCCATTGTTTAGAAACAAAGATACCCTATATACTTTAGTATAGGCCGACCTGAATATAAGCCAAGAAACTTATTGACTCAAGTATAAGCCTAGGGTGGGAAATGCAGCAACTACTTGACCCAACTGGAGCACCACGAGACCCAAAACAGGGGCTGCGGACATGGTACAGGAGATGCAGGGCTGTGGGCATGGAACAGGAGATGGTACAGGCAAGGTACGGGAGATGGTACAGGAGGTGGTACAGGCATGGCACAGGAAATGGTACAGGCATTGCAAAGGAGATGGTACAGGCATGGCACAGGAGATGTTTCAGGCATGGCAAAGATGGTACAGGCATGGCACATATATGGTACAGGCATGGCACAGATGGTACAGGCATGGTACAGGCATGGCACAGATGGTACAGGCATGGCACAGATATGGCACTGATGGTACAGGAGATGCAGTGCTGCAGGCATGGTACAGGAGTCTCACTTTCCTTTACCTGCAGTGCTGTGGAGGAGTCTCACTTATCTTTCCACCTTATATTTAAAAATGTCGCCGCCCGGCGCCAACACGTCACTGCACATGCGCCGTCTGCTCGGGAATAGCCGAACGTGTACGGGCTTTCCCGAGCGGCAGGGCGCATGCTCACTGACCAGGGAAAAGGTAAGTGAGACTGTGACTTGAGTATGAGCCGAGGGGGGCTTTTTTAGCATGAAAAAACATGCTGAAAAACTCGACTTATACTCGAGTATAAATGGTAACAATCCCCTTGTCTGCAGTTCAGAAATAAATGTAAAAATTCCCCTTTCCATAGTTTAGAAATACATTTAAAATCCCACTTTCTGTAGTTTAGAAACAATCCAACATTCCACAGTTTAAAAAGTAATATAGTAATCCCCTTTATACAGTTTAAACATATTTTAATGTTTAAAAAAAATACATGGGGGGGGAGTGTCTGACTTCAAGTATGTAAGCAGCCTTTCCTCTGAGCTTTGGACCCCACTCAAATCTTACATTATCCTGTGCAGCCTAAGGCTTGCTTATCCTGCCCGAAACCACATCAAACGGTGATTGCAGACACCGGGAGACCGACCATGGTGAAAATAGGTCACGGTCTTCACCAGACACCCGCTGAGACGCTCTCTCATTTCCCCCATGAGGTAGGCCAAAATGGCACCCAGGACACACAGGAACCGCCACACTCTCCTAGTGCTGATTCTCAAGTATTGGGCTGGGGGGTAGCCGGACTGGCTGGAGGCGAGAGACCCGCTGGTTGTTCCGGAGGCATCCTTCTTCCCTTAGAAATTGCTGGTGGGAACCTCTAGGGTGCAAATGGGAGAACCGACCCTGTCACAAATCATGGTGGCCATTAAGACTTGCCAGCCTCATTCAACACACAAATAGGCACTTTGAGGGTGGACTTTGCTATCCTGAAAGATGATGTTCACAAAGTTTGTGACCTCATAACTAATGTTGAACAGTGCATTAGCACAGTGAAGGATGATTTAAACCCACTCATGGTGACTGTTAGAGATGTAGCGGTGAACCACAAGTCCCAGGAAGCAAAACTGTGAGATATTGAGGATCGATCCTGCAGGAACAATCTCAGGTTCTTGGGCTTTCCAGAGGGGTCTGAGGGAAAAAATCCAGAAGAATTTCTAATTGGTTGGTTGAAACAAATTTTTGGGGAAGATTAATTTTCCTATTTATTTGCAATTGAAAGATCTCATCGAGTGCCACTCAGGGCCCCTCCACCAGGACGATATCCCAGACCATTGTTGGCTCGCTTCCTGTAGTTCAGGGATAAATAAATAATCCTTCAACATGCTAGGAATACACCTTAATTGCTCTATAACAACAACCATATTACCATCTTTCCTGATTTTTCAGCAGCAATGCAGAAACAGCGTGCAGCATTTCAAAGTGTGAAACAACGTCTTTGAGAACGCAGTCTACCAAACAGTATGATGTATCCTGCAAGGCTCCGAGTAATATGTAAGGGCAAAGCACAGCTCTTCACCTCGCCTAAGAAAGCTAACAGGTGGCTGCAATCTCTAGGAACCACTTGATCATTGATCCACCCTCCCTAGTTTCATGTGGTGAAAGTTGATGCAAGTGCCTTAGGTGATACTGGAACACAATGTCTCTTATAGACTTAGGCTTTTCTTAGCTAAGTAGGGGGTCAGATATGTTTAACTATTGCTCACCAGTTATAAAAATTTTATAGTGATTTAAATTGGTACGGTACAGAATGCACTGTTTTGATTGTCTTGTAAACAGACTCCACATATGGTTCCCTAAGAACCTCTTTTGACTCTCACATAGATGCTAACTTTTGCTCCTCATCAGTACTGTCTCTTGATTACCTAGTCTTACCCACACAGTGCTCCTACATCTTTTCTTTTCTTTATCTTAGGTGAGATAGCGGGCCTCTCTGCTCTCTGGTTTTCTATATTACTGCTTCCTACTTTCTACTTACTCCTCACCCAAACCCTAATCCCATATCTGAATTTATTTGGAATAAGTTTATTTTATCTTTATATCTTGAATGTCTGTCTCTTGTAACAAAAGTTTGAGAACAGCTGTTTGAGGGCTTAAAAATGGAGGTGTAATTTTGTAGATGTGTTTACAAATGGGACAAGATATTTTTTGGATATGGTTAAAAGTGGCCGCAGTCAGCACGGTGTCTCTGGATTTTATTTTGAAAATCTAGTCGCCCTGCCATAGACAACAGATAGCAGTCAAAAATACATTCAAATTTCAGCTTTGAAAAATCTTTCCATAAACATGTGCACTTAGATTAAGTGTGCATGTTTATGCATTTGGCTATTCAACAGCTGCAGTAAGTCACTCGCACAGCCAAGTTTGGCAGGCACACAAGGACAGGTGCATGGCATTGCCAAAGAGCCTGTGCATCTGGGGCTCTGTAGCCGTCCCTGCATAACTGTCAAACTTGGCTGTTTGGGGAATCTGTATAGCCAATGAGTATCTATTCACTTATATAGGCTACCTGCATGCAGCTCAGCACTAGTACAAAAAGGTAAAAAAAAGGCTTTTCACGCTGTACAGGGCTATGTGCCTATATAAATGTGCACTTCGCAAAAAGAGAGCACAGCAGAGCTGCTTACTTTGAGGCACATTTTTTTTAACTAAAATTTTGGACTGAGCCCTATCATAAGGGATGAGTCAAGGGGATGATTCATTGAACTGTTTAAATCAAAGAAGCACATTAGGAGCCTTTTAAACATGGAAAGAAGCCTGAAGGTCCACATATTGGATCAAGGCCTAAAAGAAAAATATTAAAATTGAATACTTGTATTTCATATTTGCTTTAATAAAATGTTATGTATTGTTTATATGTATAAAGGAAGAACGCCAAGCCTAAATTGCCAATAAACCCAGCAAGCTTTCACCACATCCCTGTTTAAACATAGGGGGAAAGGAATAAGGTATGACACACCCTGCGGACTCTCATTGAGCCCCAAAGAGACCGTATAGTAGGGGTGTGAACCAAAAAAATGGGATTTTGAAGGTGGAGCTTGCTGAGGTGTGTCATAGATAAATAATAATGAGACAGAAGATAATAAAATAACAAAGTTTATTACAGTGTCTTATAAAAATCACAAAAAGTGATAATAATTCAGTGCATAGAGATACATAGTATACAAGGAACCATAGTTGTGTGGTTAGGGCCACTTATGTCCAACATGTTTCGCCAGCAGGCTTCCTCTGGGAAATTACAAGCTGGTGACCTCAACACAGGTTCTAAATATAAACAGTATACAGTAAGTTAAGCATAATAATAATAACATTTGTACAACTATTGATGTGTTTAGGATTTAAGGCTCACCAAAAGTTGTATCTAAAACATTGCACGTGTGTCCATATACCAGGGATCTCTGCCGTATATCCAATGGTGGGTAAAACACCCTGAACTGAAAGTCCAGCCAGGTCTGACCTCACTATAGTGACAGGAACCGGACCGGGCTAAGTCGAATCACAGCTTATCTAAAGGGATCAATAATTTGTAAAAAGAAATACTCATCACCAATAATCCCAGAATACAATTGGGAAAAGGGACTGTGAGTATAACAAGGTTGGTCTCCAAAAGCAAGGCCATACAGGTGAAAGAGGTAGTAAAAGGTAATGGTGACCACAGATCAAGGAGAATGAAAAATCCTATGACCAGGAGATACAAAGATAGTAGTGTGTACCATGAAAAAACGAGCAGAGTGAATGCCCATATAGTATAGATAGAAGCAGATCATGCCAGAGACCACATATAGTGCAGATAATTATCACATGTAAAGTGTGACAAGATGCCTAAAAAGTTAGTTAAGGGGTGACCTTAATTATGTGTCTATAAGAGAGCACTTGGAAAGTGAGCATATGCAGTGCGATATCAGAAAAGCCCGGTCTATAGTGAGAAATAGCAAGAAAAGAGTCAGGCATGTGAAATAGTGTGCCATACCACAGAGAGTAACAAAGAGTCCCACAGAGAGCCGTGCAATCAAGAGATCCAATTGATGAGAAGCTTACCTTAGGTACTGAGATCAAGTGGTAACAAAAAGCAGCTCCACTGTAGTCGTGGCCTGTTTGTACCACGCTGTGTTCGGCGTTTTATGCACGGTCCCACCGGAAGTGATGAGGTACCTCGTGACCTCCAACTAATCACTTCCGGTGCGGGCGCCATCTTGCGGTCCTAGCCATGCCTGCGCCTGGAAAGAAGGCGGATTCAGGCGGGTCGGAGCGCTGCACATCAGCCATGAAAAGAGGGCAGACTCGGGGAATAACGTGGGAGGAGAAAGATGGACAAAGTCTCACAACACCACCCCCGGCTTGGCGCCCGAATCCCTGTCAAAAACAGAAGCGAAGAAAGTACTGGCCCATTGGATTTAACTGCAACCCGATCCCAATTGGAGCATATGGATGTACATCTAAGAAAAATACAGAGAGAATATATATAAGCATAAATTCACTTATATGACATAGAACAAATTCTGGATTTTATTATTAAATATACTGACAGCCAAATGTCAATAAATTTATTGAAAAAAACAAGCAAGAAATAAGCACAATAAATAGGAAGGCATATGTATAATGTCCTATCCTAAGTCAAGACATAAAGTAGGATGATATGCCACTGTGTTATCATCTCAGTGTCTAAGATATGACTATATTATGTCCTGCATCCCCAACTATAAGATCATGGATAAACGTATGGTATGGAAAACATAACATATCTTAGAAGGAATCGCAGGGTTAAATATCAGGGGAGGAAAGGAAGGGGAAGGGAAGATAATTTTATCGCCAATAATTATATGATTATGGACTATTCCAGAAATGGTTTAAACGATAGAGCTGTGTTTAGCCCTGGTGAGGTTAGACCTGGCTGGACTTTCAGTTCAGGGTGTTTTACCCACCATTGGATATACGGCAGAGATCCCTGGTATATGGACACACGTGCAATGTTTTAGATACAACTTTTGGTGAGCCTTAAATCCTAAACACATCAATAGTTGTACAAATGTTATTATTATTATGCTTAACTTACTGTATACTGTTTATATTTAGAACCTGTGTTGAGGTCACCAGCTTGTAATGTCCCAGAGGAAGCCTGCTGGCGAAACATGTCGGACATAAGTGGCCCTAACCACACAACTATGGTTCCTTGTATACTATGTATCTCTATGCACTGAATTATTATCACTTTTTTATAAGACACTGTAATAAACTTTGTTATTTTATTATCTTCTGTCTCATTATTATTTATCTATGACACACCTCAGCAAGCTCCACCTTCAAAATCCCATTTTTTTGGTTCACACCCCTACTATACGGTCTCTTTGGGGCTCAATGAGAGTCCGCAGGGTGTGTCATACCTTATTCCTTTCCCCCTATGTTATGTATTGTTTAGTCTGGACCAACATACATCTAGAAAAAAAATTACACCTGTTTGTACCTTAACAAAATAAAGTTTATGGAAAAAACAAAAAAAGAAAAAAATAATGAACAGAAGCACCATATCTTCCATTTAAAAAAGGCTAGAATGTGTGCTAAGTGCCATGACAAATACCTTGCTATGCCTTTAAATATGTGTGCAATGTCTCTTTGTGTGCATTATCTATACTAAACTTGGAATAGGTAGCAGAATGTGTGCTGCATTTTTTTAAAAATGTTACCGTGATATACCGATGATTTAAATGAAGACAATGAAGCAGCTGTTCCTTTAGTTCCTGTCCATAGTGTGAAAAAAATAAAATTGGATGCACCACATATGCGTAATATGTAAGTGGAAAATATGATTCATATACACAGCTTTAGAATTACTTCACAATTAGATTTGCTAAGATGTGATCGCATTGTTCCTTATTGCATTGCCACTAAAACTACCTCTAGAGGTGGAAATATTCTAAAATAGAACCCTGGCAAAGAAAATTCTATGAGGCTGAAAGGACATTGTTTATTATCAGTCGTTAAAGGAAAAAATGTATATTTTTTTAGTTTTCATATTCATTTTTTAGTTTTGTGAGTAGTTTGTATCCTTTTTTGATAAGATAACAAAATAATCACATCTTTCTGAAATACATTTTGTTTTAATTTATTGATTTTATGGGAACTTGATGAATGTGATTGGTTGTTTCACATTACTGTACTTAGCACATTTCCCTTTGCATTATGAAAATATGTTATAGCTTAACTCAAAGCATTCTATCTAGACCAAGAAAAATTGAAGCCAGTCTCAGCCCCATGTTCTGCAGAAGATCAGTAAAAAATACCAAAGGAAGATTAAATCAATAAGACTTTTCTAGAGGCATAACGGGTACAAACTAAGTAATACGCCCTTGTCTATAATCTGGTTCTAGATCCAGTATGCCTAAAACTAGTGTATGATATATGAAAATACCAATAATAGAGAGTTAAGGCGACCACATAGCCATATGTACTGTATAGTGCACCAGACATTATGTTAAATCTAAGAGACGATGCCCTCTGTGCAGATTACCTCTTTTATCACATTACTATTATTTAAAATCTAAAACATTTATTATTTGTGGGTGCATGATATCTTTTTACTATTTATAGCTAATAATAAACTGCACAAACCAAGGCAAATGAGTGGTTGGTTCTTCTTGCCTAATTAGTAAATTGTTTTACGGTACTTCCTAAAAGTCCCTATAGCTCTTTTCCCCATTGATCTTTTGAAGGATTCATTTTAAATATTATATACAATTTATTGTTTGTAGTATGATGCTGCTCCCAAAGAATTATTACCCTATGTACTGGCTAAAATATATATTTTGATAAATATTGTGCTGCTTTATAAGCTTTTTGAGGAATAGTATATCAGTGCCAAAGGTAGTGTAATAATGGATAGACAGTTGCAATTCCAACAGTCATCATATTACTAAATGAACAAATTACAGATCTCCAGAGAAGATATTTAATGACTATTGTTGCCTTAGGAGATACAGACACAATAGGCTCATGCAATATACATATTTCTTTATTTTTAAAATATCTCAGTGTCTAGACTGTCTGTACAGTATAATATGGTGTTATAGATTTTCTCAGCACTTTACATGTTCCTTAGAGAAAAACCTTTGTGGGTCCCAGCACAAATAACTTAATAGAATCAAAACGATTGATGTTTGTGGTGTTTAAAAAATTGATATGCCTTCTCTTTTTCTGTGGCTTGCACTTCCAACACTGCAATTTAGTAGTTTTTAGCCAATGAAAGAAGTTCCTTTATGAAGTAGGAAACGATTTTGCCTGAAATTGTTTATTTGACATTGCATTTTAAAAGAAATTAAGCCAAAATAAAGTGTATGAAGTGTGCCTGGTAGGTCTAAGATACCAAAATTATATGGGGTGTTTTGTTTTAAGCGTTCACATACTCCAGCATATTTTTTGGCTTTCAGGATTTATTGAATAAAACATTGGGGGTTGTTGACAAACATGCAATCTTTCCTAATAATTTGCATTTTGGATCAATCCAGAAATGCAAGGCACCTCAATTTTCTATACAGGACAATAGAATTAAGCATACAAGGTTTATTAAGGATTTTTTAACCACTTCCGACCGCTTATGCTATATTTACTGCGGCTGGCTGGTTCGTACAGGCAAAACGACGTAGGTCTACGTCGCTTGCCTAGGGAGGAGCTAGGGGGCGAGAGCGCACCACCAGGGGTGAGCGCGCACCACCGGGGGCGCGCTCCCACTCCTGATCATCAGTGGGGAAGCTGACGCATGTGTCAGGCGGCTCTGATTGCCGCCTGACACCCGTGATCACTCCCCGCAGAGAGAGAAGGGCAGTCGGCTGTCAACCGTCCTTCTCCCTGAAATGATCACAGAGTTCATGTGATCCTTCTATATAGGATCACATGTCTCTGTGGTCATCTCAGAAGCCACGCCCCCCCCACAGTTATAATCACTCCCGTAGGGTCACATTTAACCCCTTGATCACCTATACTGTTAACCCCTTCCCTGCCAGTGTCATTATTACAGTAACAGTGCATATTTTTAGCACTGGTACCCCCAAAAGTGTCAAAAATGTCAGTTAGGGGTCCGATCTGCTAGTCACAATGTTGCAGTCCCGCTAAAAATTGCAGATCACCGCCATTACTAGTAAAAAAAAAACAAAACAATAAAAATGACATAAATCTTTCCCGTAGTTAATAGACGCGATAACTTTTGCGCAAACCAATCAAAATACACTTATTGTGATTTTTGTTTACCAAAAATATATAGCAGAAAACAAATTGGCCTAAAATGTTAAAAAATTTGATTTTTAAATTTTTTTTGGAATGTTATATAGCAGAAAGTGAAAAATATTGTTTTTTTTTTTTTTTTCAAAATTATCACTCCTTTTTTTGTTTATTAGGCAAAAAAAAAAAAATAGAGCTCAATTTGTAGGGAAAAAAGGACGTAAATTTTGTTTGGGTACAGCGTCGCATGACCGCGCAATTTTCCATTAAAGTACCGCAGTGCTGAATTGCAAAATAGGGCCTGGTCATTAAGGGGGCAAATCCTTATGGTCTTAAAGTGGTTAAATATTTTTCTTATACTTAATGACACCCCTCCTCTGACCTTGTCTACTTTTTTGATAACACAATATCCAAGATTCTTTTTTTGGCTTCAGAAGTAAGGAAATCTCTACATATGGATTTTAAACATAACTATGGTGGTTGCCAAAGGTCAGTGAAGCCAAGGGCCCAAGTATGGGTCTCTCCTCTGTAAATGGCACTGCTGTGACTCAGAGACTTCAAATTTGTTCAAAAAATTCCTTGCTGGGATGCATTATTATACAGGATTTATATAGCATCAGCAGTTTGTGCAGTGCTTTACAACATAAGGGCAAATAGTACAGTTACTGTACAATACAATTTAATACAGGAGAAATCAGGGGGCCCTGCTTTTTAGAAAGGGAGGGTCAGGTGATACAAAAGGTAATAACTACAGGGGGTGAGCTGATGGAGAAAGTGGAAATACAGTTGTTAGGTAGAGATGGGACAGGCTTGTCTGAAGAGAAGGATTTTTAGGGATTGCCTAAAAGTAAATAAAGTAGGAAATAGCCGGACAGATTGGGGTAGGGAGTTTCTTAGGATGAGAGAGGCTTGGGAAAAGTCCTAGAGGCAAGCATGGGAGGAAGTGACACAGTATCTAGAGAGCAGAAGAGCAGAAGGTATTGAGAGGAACAGAAAGAATGATTTAAAAAAATGAATTTCAGCGCTTAATGGCATATATAGCTGCTAGCAATAAGTGCAAATATACAAACGCTTGTGTAAACAGTGACAAAGAAAAATTGCAGCGCTAAATAACAATATCAAAAGAAACTCAGAACACATAAAGTGTTATACTTGTTTGTCCATGAAGTGATAATATATTCAAATAATTAACTGCTGTATTTGTTTACTACTATACAAGGCTTGAGGTCCTGGCCGCCACTCTGCAATAGATTGCAGAGCCTATTACTTACACATAATGTTTTGTGCTTGAGGCCCTTGCCGCCATTTTCCCTGGCTGGATTGGCAGCTTTTTATGTAAGTGCCTTTTGCACATGTGGTTTTATGTTTGTTTTTATATGCTAGTTCACCAATAAATACTGCACCATGAGATTTTCTCTTTTTTTGTCATTGATGACTTATTGCTGTGGATTGGAAATGATGAGTTGTTTTTACTATGAAAAAGAAAGCTTTCTGGTCATTATCCATATACCCTGATGCATTCTGAAAGAAGGTCCTATAATTCGGATAAGAGGAGCTGATGTTGACTAAATACCTCTGATGTCCTAGATCTTGTCACACGGGATTTTTGCTGTTCTAATTCTAGACAGCAGATTTATCTGGTGAGTGTGTTTTTCTGGCATTGGTGGAAGTCGCACTTGGTGTTTGTCACCTGATATTTCTTCATGAGGGTTTATTTGAACTTTTTCTTACGTTAAAGAGAATGATTTGTTTGGCATTTTGAGACTAGGTTGATGATGTAGCTGGGGACCGAGTTGTGGATGGCTTTGTAAGCTATTGTTTTTTTTTTTTATTTAAAGGATGCATCTGATTTCAAAGGTACAGTGCCTTGCGAAAGTATTCGGCCCCTTGAACTTTGCGACCGTTTGCCACATTTCAGGCTTCAAACATAAAGATATAAAACTGTAATTTTTGTGAAGAATCAACAACAAGTGGGACACAATCATAAAGTGGAACGAAATTTATTGGATATTTCAAACTTTGTTAACAAATAAATAACTGAAAAATTGGGTGTGCAAAATTATTCAGCCCCTTTACTTTCAGTGCAGCAAACTCTCTCCAGAAGTTCAGTGAGGATCTCTGAATGATCCAATGTTGACCTAAATGACTAATGATGATAAATAGAATCCACCTGTGTATAATCAAGTCTCAGTATAAATGCACCTGCACTGTGATAGCCTCAGAGGTCCGTTTAAAGCGCAGAGAGCATCATGAAGAACAAGGAACACACCAGGCAGGTCCGAGATACTGTTGTGGAGAAGTTTAAAGCCGGATTTGGATACAAAAAGATTTCCCAAGCTTTAAACATCCCAAGGAGCACTGTGCAAGCGATAATATTGAAATGGAAGGAGTATCAGACCACTGCAAATCTACGAAGACCTGGCCATCCCTAAATCTAAACTTTCAGCTCATACAAGGAGAAGACTGATCAGAGATGCAGCCAAGAGGCCCATGATTACCCTGGATGAACTGCAGAGATCTACAGCTGAGGTGGGAGACTCTGTCCATAGGACAACAATCAGTCGTATACTGCACAAATCTGGCCTTTATGGAAGAGAGGCAAGAAGAAAGCCATTTCTTAAAAGATATCCATAAAAAGTATCGTTTAAAGTTTGCCACAAGCCACCTGTGAGACACACCAAGCATGTGGAAGAAGGTGCTCTGGTCAGATGAAACCAAAATCGAACTTTTTGGCAACAATGCAAAATGTTATGTTTGGCGTAAAAGCAACACAGCTCATCACCCTGAACACACCATCCCCACTGTCAAACATGGGTGGTGGCAGCATCATGGTTTGGGCCTGCTTTTCTTCAGCAGGGACAGGGAAGATGGTTAAAATTGATGGGAAGATGGATGGAGCCAAATACAGGACCATTCTGGAAGAAAACCCGATGGAGTCTGCAAAAGACTTGAGGCTGGGACGGAGATTTGTCTTCCAACAAGACAATGATCCAAAACATAAAGCAAAATCTACAATGGAATGGTTCACAAATAAAAATATCCAGGTGTTAGAATGGCCAAGTCTAATTCCAGACCTGAATCGAAACAAGAATCTGTGGAAAGAACTAAAAACTGCTGTTCACAAACGCTCTCCATCCAACCTCACTGAGCTCGAGCTGTTTTGCAAGGAGGAATGGGCAAAAATTTCAGTCTCTCGATGTGCAAAACTGATAGAGACATACCCCAAGCGACTTACAGCTGTAATCACAGCAAAAGGTGGCGCTACAAAGTATTAACTTAAGGGGGCTGAATAATTTTGCACGCCCAATTTTTCAGTTTTTTATTTGTTAACAAAGTTTGAAATATCCAATAAATTTTGTTCCACTTCATGATTGTGTCCCACTTGTTGTTGATTCTTTACAAAAAATTACAGTTTTATATCTTTATGTTTGAAGCCTGAAATGTGGCAAAAGGTTGCAAAGTTCAAGGGGGCCAAATACTTTCGCAAGGCACTGTAGTTAGGGGAGAATTTGCTGTTTTCAGCTCCTCTTTTTGCTCCAGCTTCATTTAGGGGAAAGAAAGATGTTTCTCGATCATTTTAATTGTGTGTGTGTATATGAATGAGGCCTCCTATAGTTATGTTGCCAATTATGTCATTTTTATTTCTTAAGTTTTAACAGAAGAGAATAGTGTTACCTATCCCAGAGGACCTCTGGAAAGGAGGTTTCCAGTCCTCCCTTTGGTGATATAGGTAGTAACAAATATTTTAGGATGAATATACACCCTCAGTACTGCTCCACTAGAAAGAGTGCACTTAACAATTGCTGCAAGATCTGTGTCTTGATAAAGCTGGCCTATTGGATTGTCCCCCCCCCCCCCCTTTACAGTGTAAAAAAGACAACTTGTTCTTTTATGTTTATTACATTTTTTTGGACTTTATAGTCCACACCACCCCCTGTCACAATTTGCACCTAGGTGACTATTATGAAAACTCACTGCTAGAGTCTTACTGGGGTTATCCACATTACATATCTGAGAAAGTTTCAGATTTAGTGCTGGAGGAGGAAGGACCTGACAGCTAGCTCTCAATGATGTCAGATGATGTTGTGGGGGGCAGGACCTGGCTCGTGGCTGTGGTGGATTACAGGAGAACAATGCTGAATATGCTGGGTTGGTGAGTATATTAATTGCGGATGAAAGACATGCAGACAAAAATATGGGGATAAAGTTCCCTGTTAAGTGTTTACAGAATAAAAAAGCTGCTAATATAAGGTGAAGAGGTGAGATGTAGCAGAGAAACAAGTAAGCATTTTATATTGCTGTTTTGTGATTGGATCAGGGTAGTATGAGGAGGTAGTATAAGGAGATTCAATTTATTAGTAACAAATACATTTGTAGAATAGAATGGTATGCACTTATATTGGTTTTAAATTTTCAGATTACCACTCTGTTCCCTGAAGCCATATAGATACAATATAGCAATACACGTTGGCTTATTTTGTGGTAGTTTTTCAAATCAGCTACATGCCCACAGTCAAGCAGTAGTAGCAGTGGCACCACATCATTGTTCTAAATTGGCTTCAAGGTATGTTGGCACAACTGCTTGTAGTCTCCACCTGAATTCTAGTGTGGGGCTGAACAACAGAACAACCTAGATTTGGGGCTGTCACCCTACTACAGGAAGTGGCTGAATAAAGAGTGAACGTTATGTTAGGATCACAAGGTATTAGTTTAATGAAACCTGCAGATTTAAATAAAAATTGAAAACAACTTTTGATATTACTTTACAGTACTTAGTTACGTTTAGTTTTAAGAATGGGTTTAGATCTGTTTTAAGGTTAACATCTGTCTTTAAGTCTCCAAGTAACCCAGTAGAGGTCTTGACCTAGATTTAACCCATTGACCCATTATATGTAAACCATGCATCACTTGCTACCCAAAAGAGGGTTACTTATGATGCATAGGATAAATCATTGACTGTCAAGACAGTTTAAAGTCACCTGAAAAATAAACTATGTGTCTGCTGCTCACTTCTAGCCTGAAAATTCAAGATGCCTGGCTGCCATGCTAACCTACTGGCTTTGGTGCTTTTAAAATTACTGACCTGAAACAAGTATACATATAAGGAATTTTTTGTTGGAATCTGACTTCATTTGCTGCATGCTGATTTTGGATCAAGGACCTGAATGTATTGAAACTAGAAGAAATTCAGAAAAGAAAATTTTCTTAAGAGGGGCAGCTATGTCAGGCTACATAATTTCTCTCAGCACACGTTTCCTTTTAATGATATTTCAGATCTAAAATATGCCTTTTTAAAGTAAATATCCAATCCAAAACATATGTTCTGAAATGTCATTTTCTAACTATAAAGCTTCTTTATAGTGGAAAAATTCATCATAATTGTATATTTTATTAGGTTACATAATTATAAGAAACCTTTGCATGATGAATGCACTGTTTGCTTCCACGAGAATGCATTTGCATCCATCGTTTGTCACAACTGACAGCTAAGTACCACCTGAGTTGACTTGTACATTTATAAAAGTTAAAGAGAATTTTCAGAAGCTACTTAAATGCAAGGAAATAAATAATGATAAAACCACAAAGCTGATAGCTGGCAAATTTAAAAAGAGACGTGATGCCAAAAGCCACTCACTAATGCATACAGTTCACAACTTTATACTACTTTAAAAACAGATTCAGGCTTGCTGTTTTCTATGTGGGCATTACCTTGCAAAAATAAATGCAAAGCAATACCTGTAAAAAAAACTTTTTAAACTCTACAGAATATGATTTTAGAGATACATCAGTTGCAATTAATTAGACTACCCTGTCCTTGAGATGACAACACTGCTATACAATTTTAGTGAACTAACACTGTTGTCACCATGTTAAAGGCATTGATACAATAATGCATCTACTGACAGGATCAACAGGTAATAAAAGTATTATATATGTAATTTAGTATTTTCCTGGTAGTTACAGTTTAAGTCTTAACAGTACTACAGCTGGTTTGTTCCACAAAGACAATAAAATATTTTTTAGGCCGAGTTCACTAAGTAAAAAACTTCAAGGAGATTGTACATGAGAGATAAAATATATCCAAAGGCTAAATTCCCAGTAGCTGCTTGACATAAACAAATCTAACTAAAGCCCAAGTTTGCACTTTTACATATTCTACCTAATATACATCTAAAATGTGTTACTCAATTGTACCTTTTTACCCTTCATTCCCCTTTTTTCATGCTTTATAGCTGCTGTGTCATTCAGAACTCTACCAGGTTCTCAGGAATTTCTCTTCTGCTACCCTCTGTGTGCAAGAATAGTAATACGCCTGTTACTGCAGGTAAAACATCAGAGAGCAGTGCATTCACAGATGCCTGAAAATTGTTTTCCTATATTAGACCTGAAAACACAAGAATAAAACATGCATATATTTGTTGATGCCTTTAAATAAAAAGTCTGTCTATGGGGTGTGGCTACGACACAGAAGAGTGAAGACGCTCACTAACTAAGCTCCCAGACCACTAGATCTTTAAAACTCAGGGTCGGAAACAGACTATACTTTGTCATTCTCTGCTATGTGTGGCAGGAGTAAGACTGAGAAACATCTTCACCCTGGAGCCTCCAATGACATGGATTGCTATCCTAAGCAATCACAGCTGATGACTTTGACCCTGGCAAAAACCATGAATGAGCCTATGGCTGCGACATGTCCGGAGCCTCAGTACTGATTTCAGAAACCATTTCCAAAAGCATAGTACATGATTTGGGTTAGCACACTATACCTATGTTATCCCCACCAAGCAATCTTTCTCTGTACCTGGCCCTCTCTCTCACACTCTCACTGGATGACAGTTCTGAAGAGAGTGAGCAGGCTCTCCTACATGGCTCCAGCAGTGCCAATGGTGGTCTAGCCTTAACTGCAGCCTCCAATCAAGTAGTGCGATCACTGTCACCCACGCTTCTTCTGCAACAAGGATCACACACTGTAAGTTCCATTTACTCCCCCGACTCTGATTTCTAGCTTCACCCACGTGTGGGAGTGGGATTTTAATTCAAAGCCAACCCACTAGATAATAATTTTAGAACCTGGCCAACAGAGTATTGTGGCACTTTATGACATGGCAGTCACCTTGGGCTCTGATGTGTCTTACCACGATGCTCACTAGGTTTTTCTCTACTCTAGTGGCTGGAGACATAACAATTCAACCTTTTTCTTTCCCTTACTCCCACTCCTCTCTCTTTAATTCTACCCATTTTCCCTGTTCACTAGTGTGCCTGATCACCTCACCTAACTAGTGTTCAGTCTCACATCTTCTCTACAGCCCTCTATAGCTAGCCTTCTGCCCCATCCTTCATCACTGCTAATCCCAAGCCCAAAGACTCCCCAATCCCCAGTTCTATCTCAACTACCTGTAACCTACCTCTTTCTACACCCCCCCTTTTCTTTTTTTTTTTTGTTCCTGCTCTCCTTCTTGTCAGTGGGAGCCTTTCCAATCCATATATGATCTATGTCTCTCAAAATAATTTCCTAATACATCAAGGGTCTAAACTCCTCATTGTCTTACTGATGCATAGCAGGGCCATCTTACTGAATGGGCACACTGGGCAGTTGCCCGGGGGGGGGCCCACCTGCCCAGCGACCCAGCCTCAGCCAAGCATTTTTCCTGATTCCCGTATGCATTCTGCTGCCAAACTTAGCAGGTGGCAAGCGCCTGTTGGCACTGTGCTGCTGTCAGGCCACTTGGGCCGTGGAGGGGGTGTGTGTGTGTTCACTGGACCCAGCAGCTGAACTTGGAAGCTGTCATTAGCCTGGCACTGCTGTACCAATAAATATCGCCTTATCGATAATTTGCATTTTTTATGGGTGATTGTGTATGCAGGGCCCCAGTGCCCTGCATTGCCCGGGGCCCTTTAATGCTCTTAAGATGGCACTGATGCATAGTCAGAGTGAGAAGGCACCGATTTTCAATCAACACGAAATGAAATTCAGGGTTAACAAAATTCCACATAACTATCAGTAGCCTTATATTTACCATTAATCCTCCTCAAACTCTCAAAAGTCCAAGGAAACAAGTATTTTACTAGCCACATCACTTATATGACAATTTATGGCCTCAGAGTCAGACACTGAGGGCAGATTTTATTTCCCAAAGGTCAAATCTGCTCACAAATCCTTACGCTAGCACATATACCTCCCTAACACCAATCAGACTTCTTGCCTAAAATTACTTCTGGACAGACTTGATGATTTTGTCTAGTTTTATATCAAATAATGAAATTTTTCAGACACTTGTTGTTATGGACTGACAAATTGTACTCCAGTGGTGTCACCTTGTCAGATTTGACAACGTCAAAGACTCAACAAGCAACCATGCCGATGCACTTGGTCCACTGTTGTTATCAGAAAGCTAACCACAGCAATAAAGCATAGTCGATGGTGGAGTTAGTTTATGTTGAAAGAAGGCAGGAGGTAACTAGCATCACTGAAATGCAAAAAAGGATTAAAAAATGTTCAAAACAGGATTTTCTGAAAAAAAAAAAAAAAAAATAGGCCAACTGTTCATGATACAAAATACTTTAGCAAACTAAATGTATTTTGATTAGGATTCAGATCACAGTTACCATGCTCAGGTCTAGCAGCCAAACCCTAGGTCTACGCACAAAACCGGGGGAATGACATTACCACTCCTATCAGCATCCGACGGCAACTGACACCTGATTTTAGAGTCCCCTGCAGTGGGAGCAGGAGCTGTAAGACAGCACTGTTTAGGTGAGCATAACAATGACAAGGATTGGGCCTTTACAAAGTCAAAACTTTGCAGTTATAGCTGCTGGCTTCAAGTTTGTGATGCAAGTTTTTAGTGTACAGTTATTCTTTATGCTTCAACACTTCTTTTTAAACGGTTTTTATTGAAGGCAAAAGAAACATGGTACAGTAACATGCAGTAGAAGCTTAGGTACATGCCGTGACATAAGTCACAGTAAATATAGAACTACAGCATATAACATTCAAGGAATAGGTAACAATGTGATACGCATAGGAGATCGACCTGGCATCCCGACTGAGAAGCATACAAATTCAAGGTGTGACCGAGGTCACAATGCGTAAATGGGCCCCCTCATAGAAGGGGCCTCAACCAAAGCAAAGGTATAACAATGCTTCAACACTTCAAACATCCCAAAATACTACTTGGAAAAATGTTTTTTTAAACTCCTGTAAAATCACATATATTATTGCTATAACTATTTGCCATTGTTCAGAACATTTTAGACTTGTCTAATGTTGAATTGCTAATAGAAATTTGTGTTTTACATTGCCAGAAAGCACTTTGCTTGACCAGAATAATTTAACATATAAAAACACGAAGTTGAAAAGCGCCCTTCCTTCTAATAAGTAGAGTTCAAAGATTTTCTAGCGTCTTCACAAGGCAGGAGAGAATCACTCACTCTCTATCAGCAATCTATTGAACACATAAATCCAGGCTGCTCTATCACCTTCATTTCAATCAGAATAATTTAATTTAGTCATTGACCTTTCTTTATGCCGTTTTCATTTCTCTTCTGGGATTTAAATCATAGCGCATAAAAGGGTGCAGTCAGGCACTCTATGATTGTTTATATTTAAAGTCCTACTCCAGGAAAATGTAAAATGATCCCTTGCAATGGGACTACACCCACACTGCAAGGGTTAATTCCCCATTTTGTCTAGGAGATTAGAGAAACATTTTTACTGACCTGATCTTCCACTCCTCTGGAAGATGGCACTCTCCCACACTCCAGCGATGGACTGTCTCTCAGCATCAACATTTCCAATTAACCATTGCAATTATCCCTGGCAGTGTAGGCACAGCCCCGCTGCAGGGGTAAATTTTTTAGTTGCCTGGAGTTGGGCTTTAACCTATTACATGTTTTTACAGACAGTGTTCTGTATTATAAGGTGAAGGAAAATGGCAAAAACCTGTTATAAAATGATTTTGTGGACGAGAAGTTTATTGGCTGCAATGAGCAGTACATGCAATTCTGTGTTTATATGTCAATTGGACCAATTCATGAAAGCAATACTCTAAAACACATTTTTAAGCTAAATATTTAAAATAAAATTTTTATTTTGTAGCGTTTTGAACAATAAAGACATTTAATATACATTACTGTATAGGTTGTTCATCCTAAAATTACATCAACGTCTGTTTGGGGGTATGGCTGAGGTGTTTACAGAGGAGAGCAGTAAATTTAGACATTTTTGATTAGGATAAAATAATGCTTTTTGAGCTAAAATACCAATTCATATGAAAGGCTTTCAATGGATAAAAAAACCTTTTTGTGTGGAAAAAATACCATTTACACAGCAAAGCAATGCTTATTTTTGGAGAGTGAACAGTGCAAATCACAAAAAAGTACAGATTTAATCAGAGTGGCTCTATACTAAGATCACAGTGACCACTCACATTGATTAAAAATGTAAACAATGATTGTAATAAGCAACCAGCCCTCCGTTTTCTCTTACACAGCAACCAGCTGTGAGCTGAAAGGGAAGAGTTCACTTCCAATCGCAGCCCGCACCAGTGCCTATACGGCCAGAACCAGTGCCATCCAGCACTGTACCAGAGCCAGGTAGTACCAGTCCCTGTACTACCAATACCAATGTCATTCAGTACCAGTGTCAGTACAGCCAGTATTAGTGCCATCCCATATCAATGCATGTACTGTCAGTGCCAGCACCATCCAGTACCAGTGTCTGCACAGCCAGTATGAGCGCCATCAACAATCAGTTCCTGTACAGCCAGTACCAGTGCTAGTGAGTACCAGATTACATGTACAAGTACAAGAAAGGTACAAGAAATTTCCAAAAAAGTACACTAGTGGGCAAGCATTTTAAATATATTATGAGTGATGTTCACTCCTCAGTCAAATTCAGATTCAGGGTAGGAATCTTTAGAAAGCAGAAGTTCATTTAGGGAATTGTCTGTTTCCGAGAATGAAAAGGTTGTTCATTAACAGTGGGATGTTGCCAGTGCCAACTTAATAGCATCATGGGCCCCTGCGGCATACATGGCAAAAAGTGGGTGTGGCTAAATGATGCTACATATTGGGCTTCGCTATCCCACCCTATCTTCACACTGTGCCCCCCCCCCCCCATATATACCCTGACTCCATTTCCCCTATACACACTGTTCCCACTCCTTTTCTTATACTTTCCCCATCCCTGTATACACCATCCCTGTATACACCATCCCTGTATATGCCCCTGTCATAGATGCCTCTCCCAGCCATTCAGTGGTCTGTATGTATGTATGTACACAGTACAGGGCAGGCAGGAGGGCACAGCACAGGGGTGCAGGATAGTGCAATACAGAGCAGGCTGAAGGGCACAGTACAGGGTGGACAGGAGCTCACGGTACAGGGCAGGCAGGAGTATGCAGTACAGAGGGGGAAAGAGGGTGCAGTACAGGGGGGGAGAGGGGAAGGAGGGTGCAGTACAGGCAGGAAGGAGGGTGCAGTACAGGCAGGAAGGAGGGTACAGTACAGGGGGAAGGAGGGTACAGTACAGGGCAGGCAGTGGGGCACATTACAGGGGGCAGGAGGGCACAGTACAGGGGAGCAGGAGGGTACAGGACAGACAGGAGGGCACAGTACAGGGTGGGCAGGAGCTCACAGTACAGGGCAGGCAGGAGGATGCAGTATGGGGGGAAGGAGGATGCAGTACAGGGTGGGCAGGAGGAGTGCTGTGCAGGACAGGCTGGAGGGCACAGTACAGTACAGGGTGGGTAAGAGCTTACAGTGCAGGGCAGGTAGGGGATGCAGTACAGGGGGAAAAGAGGGTGCAGTATAGGGGGCGCAGGATTGTACAGTATAGGGGGGCAAGAGGGCACAGTATAGAGGGGTGGGAGGGCACAGTATAGGTGGGTGCAGTACAGGGTTTGGCAGGAGGGCATAATGCAGGATGGGCAGAAGGAACAGTACAGGGGGTAGGAGGGTGCAGTACAGGGGGAAGGAGTGTGCAGTACTGCAGGAGGATGCAGTACAAGGGGGCAGGGGGACACAGTACAAGGGGGGCAGGAGGGCACAGTATTTATTTAATTAATTTATTAAAATGGAAAACAGACAAATATACTTACAAAGCCAAATGAATGTAACATGAACAAGAAGCCAACTCAACTGTAGCCTCAATGTGTAGCTCTAGATCAGTGGTTCTCAACTCCTGTCCTCAGGAACCACTAACAGGCCAGGTTTGCAAGATAACTGAAATACATCACAAGTGATATAATTTGCTGCTCAGTGATTGCAGAATTCTAGTCTGCATCTCCCCAAGGTAATACTTAAAGTCTGGCCTGTTAGTGGGTCCTGAGGACAGGAGTTGAGAACCACTGCTCTAGATAGACACAAATGATTCCCAATGAAGAGAAGATGCTCATGAGTTTCAAGAGTAGGCCTGCTTCCTCAGGGCTTCCCCAGTTTCTGGGTATAGGGAAATCTAGGTCAACCTGTTTTTTCTATGACCCCTATGGAAATAAATTGCTCAAAATGATGCAACCATAACCCTTAAAAAGTCAGAGAGTATCTATAGTACCTAGTATTACAGTAGCATCTATTTTCTGTGGTGTATTAACATGGGTCACTGGGGTTAATTTATTATAGCAAATAGGTTGTTTACTTTGCAAGGCAAGTTGCACTTTACATGTGAATTTTACCTTACTGAATGTTCTGAAATTTTACTTTGCAAAAAATATGTCCAAGGGAAATGAAAAAAATGCACTTTTGTTTGAATGTGATTGGATGATGGAAGTCAGCAGAGCTTCATCTCATTCACTAAGCTTTGGTGAAAAATTTCCTTGCAAAGTGAACAACCAAAGGTTTATGTTTCAAGAGCACTAACAGAGCCCTATGACCATTCAAAATCCCAACATCTGACTGATCCTAACCAGCAAAATTGATGATTCCCTATTGAAAATGGCTATGCATGTTTCAATTGGAGCATTCCAGGAAGCGTTCAATTCTAGTATATTTAAGTTACTGACGTATGATGTGATTTATTGGGACATTGCAAAGAAAGCAAAAGTAACATTTTTTAAGCAATTACTTAATTTTTCAAGATGATACTGTATAAATAATGACTTTTTTTTTTTTTTTTTTTAATACACTACACATTTTTAAGTTCTTCAGATGTTCATTCAGACAGAGCTATGTCCTAAATTTTAGATTCTGACATTTTTAAGTCCTTTGGTAAGAACTGAATTATTTTAAGAATAGTTGAATGTCCAATTACTTAATTTTTCAAGATGATACTGTATAAATAATGACTTTTTTTTTTTTTTTTTTTAATACACTACACATTTTTAAGTTCTTCAGATGTTCATTCAGACAGAGCTATGTCCTAAATTTTAGATTCTGACATTTTTAAGTCCTTTGGTAAGAACTGAATTATTTTAAGAATAGTTGAATGTCCATAACCTTGCCACGTGTTTACTTTAAGCAGTGGAATATGGCAGTGGAATATTTACAGTGGGTACGGAAAGTATTCAGACCCCCTTAAATTTTTCACTCTTTGTTACATTGCAGCCGCTTGCTAAAATCATTTAAGTTCATTCTTCTTCCTCATGAATGTACACATAGCACCCCATACTGACAGAAAAGCACAGAATTGTTGACATTGTTGCAGATTTATTAAAAAAGAAAAACTGAAATATCACATGGTCCTAAGTATTCAGACCCTTTGCTGTGACACTCATATATTTAACTCAGGTGCTTTCCATTTCTTCTGATCATCCTTGAGATGGTTCTACACCTTCATTTGAGTCCAGCTGTGTTTGATTATACTGATTGGACTTGATTAGGAAAGCCACACACCTGTCTATATAAGACCTTCCAGATCACAATGCATGTCAGAGCAAATGAGAATCATGAGGTCAAAGGAACTGCCTGAAGAGC
This sequence comes from Pelophylax lessonae, assembly GCF_965119305.1. Lineage (NCBI taxonomy): Eukaryota > Metazoa > Chordata > Amphibia > Anura > Ranidae > Pelophylax > Pelophylax lessonae. Next base: position 435,792,096 of record NC_138769.1, read on the forward strand.
TCAGAGACAGAATTGTGGCAAGGCACAGATCTGGCCAAGGTTACAAAAAGATTTCTGCTGCACTTAAGGTTCCTAAGAGCACAGTGGCCTCCATAATCCTCAAATGGAAGACGTTTGGGACGACCAGAACCCTTCCTAGAGCTGGCCGTCCGGCCAAACTGAGCTATCAGGGGGGAAGAGCCTTGGTGAGAGAGGTAAAGAAGAACCCAAAGATCACTGTGGCTGAGCTCCAGAGATACAGTCAGGAGATGGGAGAAAGTTGTAGAAAGTCAACCATCACTGCAGCCCTCCACCAGTCGGGGCTTTATGGCAGAGTGGCCCGACGGAAGCCTCTCCTCAGTGTAAGACACATGAAAGCCCGCATGGAGTTTGCTAAAAAACACCTGAAGGACTCCAAGATGGTGAGAAATAAGATTCTCTGGTCTGATGAGACCAAAATAGAACTTTTTGGCCTTAATTCTAAGCAGTATGTGTGGAGAAAACCAGGCACTGCTCATCACCTGTCCAATACAGTCCCAACAGTGAAGCATGGTGGTGGCAGCATCATGCTGTGGGGGTGTTTTTCAGCTGCAGGGACAGGACGGCTGGTTGCAATCGAGGGAAAGAGGAATGCGGCCAAGTACAGGGATATCCTGGACAAAAACCTTCTCCAGAGTGCTCTGGACCTCAGACTGGGCCGAAGGTTTACCTTCCAACAAGACAATGACCCTAAGCACACAGCTAAAATAACGAAGGAGTGGCTTCACAACAACTCCGTGACTGTTCTTGAATGGCCCAGCCAGAGCCCTGACTTAAACCCAATTGAGCATCTCTGGAGATACCTAAAAATGGCTGTCCACCAACGTTTACCATCCAACCTGACAGAACTGGAGAGGATCTGCAAGGAGGAATGGCAGAGGATCCCCAAATCCAGGTGTGAAAGACTTGTTGCATCTTTCCCAAAAAGACTCCTGGCTGTATTAGATCAAAAGGGGGCTTCTACTAAATACTGAGCAAAGGGTCTGAATACGTAGGACCATGTGATATTTCAGTTTTTCTTTTTTAATAAATCTGCAACAATGTCAACAATTCTGTGTTTTTCTGTCAGTATGGGGTGCTATGTGTACATTCATGAGGAAGAAGAATGAACTTAAATAATTTTAGCAAATGGCTGCAATATAACAAAGAGTGAAAAATTTAAGGGGGTCTGAATACTTTCCGTACCCACTGTATTTCACACTGAATACTACTGTGTTTTCTTTCGCTAAATCTGTTTGAACTATTAACTATAAGCAGAGAACTCCCAATTTCAGACATTTTTTTTCTAGATTTAAAATAAAGGAGATTTATGTCCATTTTTTATTGTTGTTGGTTTTGCGAAGAATTCCCATCATTTGCTGTCACTGTCATCACTAAGACAAGAAATAGTAGCAAGAGAACCTTAGGTACTGACCGTGTTTTTACTGTAGTCTGTGAACTTTCCTTCTCATTTTCTGACCATTTTTTTTTTCTGACCGTAAAAAATGGGCCAGCCTTATACATTTATTATAATTTAATATAATGAAAATATAATAGGTAGATTTTGATTAGTTGTTGAACATAACACAGACTCTTTATTTTTGTCCTTTAAAAAAAAAAATGAAATAGAGTGCAAATGTTTGCTGCTAGATTTGGGTGAGCAGTTCCGGCTAAGCAAAAGTTCAGCCCAAACATCGCCTGTTCAACCATTCAGTACACACATGAATTTGCAGGGTGCTTGGTGGGATGTTCGCCTGCCAAGAGCCCCACAATGCACTCCGGCCTGCACAGTGCATTCTAAGCCCTGATTGAGCAAATATTTGCCCAATCAGGGCATAGTGAGTAGCTGGTTGTTAAGGAGCTGGCAGGAAGTAGGGCCGCAGCGTCCTTAACAACGGATGAGTCATCAGCTGTCAATGGGCTTTCCTGCTGACAGCTGGATGCAAAAAAACATGGCCGGCATTAGAAAAATGTTTAAAAAAAATGATGTGGGGGTCCCCAATCCATATCAGCCCCTTAGGTACCCCCGCACCAAGATTTTTAAAAAGAGCCCCCCCCCCAAAGCATCCCACCCATGTTGAGGGCATGTGGCCTGGCATGGTTCATGAGGGGGATGCTCACTCTTTCCTGACCTGCCAGGCTGCATGCTTAGATTAAGGTCTGGCCTGGGGACCATCATGCCATTTTATTTACATTTTTGTATTGCCAGCAATGTTATTTTATTGCTGACAATTTCATTTTTTTTTCTTTGTACATGTCAATTTTGCTGCAGCAGGTTCTATACATGGCACAGATGTGCCACTTTACAGGCAGACTAAGGGGACCCCTTGGGCACTAAATTTAAAGTTCACTTTAAGCATCATTAAAATCACTGCCCCTGTAAAAATGATCATAAAAAAAAAAAGAAATTGCATTGATACATGTCCCATAGGGCAGTACCCAGGCCCCCATACCCTTTTTATGGCCAATAACTTGCACATAAGCCTTCAAAATGGGAACTTTTGATTTTTCAAGTTTGGGTCCCATAGACTTTAATAGAGTTTGCGGTCCAGATCCGAACATTTTACATGTTTAGGAGTTCTGGTGGGAACTAAACAGGGGAGTTTTTGGCCCAACTCTATTTGCTGCATTACACGTTTACCATTTTTAGTAAGTTTGTTTCCATGTTTCCTGAAAATATATACTTTTATAGTTTTTAGGTCTAGTCCTAAGGCACTCACTTTATGTGCATTACTGCAAAGTTCCTTAAGTATGAAAAACCTTGATTTCTGGTAGGAAAGAACATAAAGTTTAATATAGATCTTAAGCTGCTGGTGATAACATTTCCTTCCTGTCACATTTTGATTCCTTTGTAAAATAATTAAGAACAATCCCCAATGAACAGAACTAGACTGGGAAATTAAACTATAGATTTAATGAATTATTTCGTATGCAGCACCTTTTGAGCAATCCGTCTTTATTAACATTTTGAGTATTGCTGATCATTCCTCAATTTATTTACCTTGGTTTATGGCTTGTATATTAATTTAACATGAAAGGATAAAAGTTTCTTAAGAAGATTTTTATATATAAAATTATGGAAAAATATTACAATAAATAATAGAGAAGAATGCCTGCAGTCTCATTTTGTGTTTTCTCAATTACTTCTGTACAGAAAGTGAATTATTGCAAAGCACACTTGGAGGCAAAATTATTGCAGTTATGTTGTATAAAACAGATGAGTTGCAAACTTCAAAAACACATGAATATAAAAGTATGGATTCAGTCTTTTGAAAGTGAAAACTATGCTGCTGTGAGGTGCATATGAATCATATTTCCTCTCATGTTATTGCAGATTAGACAGGGCATTTGAAATATTACCATGCTGATCCTGCATAATTATTTTGCAAGGAGTAGATTAGTACATTTTTTTTAAAGGTAAAAAATAGGAGAAAGTTGTACTCTTGCATCATAGGGAACTATTGGAGGGTGACCTTTTACTTTGAGGAGACCTAAGTTAAATTTGTGTGATATCCATGCAGGGCAAAGCAATAGGTTTACTGCCAGTCCCAAGCGTTGCTTATTCTTAACCTCCCCTGTGCTTTCCTGCTTATGGTTGCCTTAGCAATCAATCACCAATCACCCTTTTGCCACATACGATTAAATTACTTGTTCCTCCTACTTGAAAGTACTGAATATGTCAGTTTGCTTCTGTAAGTAGACAGTGCAGGCAATAAATGAAACTATAGTATGTATGTGTTGTTAAGGAGCCAGCATTAACATGAACCTGTTGGTTTACCATGCATGGACAATGCACCAGTGCACTTCAAGCATTGGTATATAAAGAAAAGGAGATAAACTGGTTTTCAGCTCCCCTTTTCATATGGGATTTCAGCAGCAAGGACGGATTCAATTTTTCCCTCCCACAAACAGATTCGGGGGGGGGGGGCTTGTAACTAAAATAGGGAGTTTAAAAATGATAGCAGTTGGAAAATGTTAGAACCTATGTCAGGTATATGGTGCCTTGTAAGTGCCGATTCGCACTAGGTCGCTCCGGCGCGACTTGCACGGACTTCATAAAATGAATGTCTATGCAAGTCGCCTCCAGGTTGCCCCGAAGTAGTACAGGACCCTTTTTCTAAGTCGGAGCGACTTGTGTCGCTCCTATTAGAACGGCTCCTGTACTACACAATGGGAGCGTGACGGACCGCGAGTTGTCAGGCTGACAAGTCGCGGTCCAAGTCGGATCAATGTGAATGCGGTCTAACAGTCAAAAAAGGAGAGACTGGAAACCTAATTTTGGCAGTTGGAACATTCTAGAAACTCTTAGGGGTGCTATAAAAATGGTTCTGGGGGACAGGTAAACTGCCAGTTGCCTCTGGAGTTGGATCATGGAGGAGCTCCCCTTCCCTCCCTCCCTTGTCAAGGCCTTAGTTTATTTGGTGGGTCACCTTTTCATAAATTGGAAATGGGGGATGGTTATTATTAATACTGTTTCATTTATGATAATTCAGCTTGAGTTGTCCTAGCTAAGCTGATATTAAATTATATAAATTTAAATTAATATATTTCAAAATTTATGAGATGACATGTTATGTTTTAATTGGTAAACCCATAATAAAGGCTGCAGCCAACATTGTTACTTGTATGATATGAACTGAACATTTAAAATTGTGAAACCAATATGCAGATAGTAAATATTCACTGTATACAGTTTAGTTAGTCAGCTCTACAAATATTTGTAGAGCATTATAATTCAATTTGTATTGATTTTTTAACTCAATTGTGTATGAATAATTAATTTATTACATCATTTTATGTTGACTACAGTTGATTCTTAAGGTTGTGCTGTCACTTCATTTTTGTCTGGACTGCTTTAGGTAATTAAGCATGAATCTGTAGTGGAGTACACACTTCATTCTGGGATTGTAGCTTTTTGGATGTGTGGTTTTGCTATACAAGTTATCAAAAACATGCATCTAAAGTCTATTGATGCCTTTAGGCTCTTATCATAGATCTGTTCTTCAGAGATACAAGTAAAAGCCTACCGGGTGCTTTGAAGCTGTCCCTAAAGTTAAAAGGTGCTTTTCCAAGGACTCCGTTTACTATGCTCAGTGGGACAAACAAAGGATCTAAAGTATTTAGTACATTTTTATTTCAAATGTGTCTGTACATGGTGCACTAATAAAAAATGAATCCTTTGTTTAAAAAGGAAGCATATAGTGGAGCACTGTATACTATAACCTCATCTAGGCTGTTAAGCCTTGCAGTAAGTGAAAACTTTTTGTGATGTATTTCAGTGATAACTCCAGATTACTGCTATGGAAAGCAGGTTGTAGAGGTTATAATTTATAATAACATAATAAACAGTGAGGCAGGAGAATATATGTGTTTATTATAAACATATATTAATAGATATTATGGCAGAGTGAGCCACTGTTAAAAATGGCGGTATCGGCCAGGTTTTCTGGGAAGCAAGCACACTAATGAGGCAGGTGAGTGCTGCATTTATGTTAGAGCCAGAGTTGGAACTCACCCTCCGGGGGGGGGGGGGGTCAGTGTGTGCAAAGAGCCGTGAGAGGTGCAATTTGCACAATATTTTCAAGGACAGATTAAAGCACCAGCCTGAGAGAGATAGACAGTCTGGACAAATGGAGCAGCTGGGATGCTGCACAAAAGGCACAGAGCTGAGGTGCAGAGTGTTTACTGTATTTGCACGAGCACTGAATGTGTTTGATAGTGAGGGAGACTAAAACTACTAAATTGAGCAGAAAAGCTGCAGAAAGAGCCACAAGGCTGAATGTTGTTTTTCCTTATGATGTTGATGGTGAGAACCCCCTGCGTGGGAAGATATCCATGTGAACTTTTGTGTCACTTTAAATAAATGTGGGGAGAAAAAAGCTCTAATGTAAATCTCCGGCGTGGAGCAAACTCGCTGTCTGGCACTACTGATGAGCTACAAATCCCCCAGCTTGTCACAATATTATTACTCACCAAGGCAGCAAGAGTGGTGTGATCACTGTAAAGAACAGTGCATGAATAGGTTATATATACAGTATAGACAGTTTTGTGGGAAGTAGCAGCAATTTCAATTTATTCACTGGGACAATTTTCATGTCTATCAAAGTTTAATTGCTAGCGTTGCAGTTCCTAAGCAAATTGTTTTGCCAAAGATGTGAAGTGCTTTTATACAACCATTGTTAATTCATTATATGTTTACCTATATTCAAAAACTAACCAAGTAATTTCAGGTATTCTTTTTTTTTCTTATTTTATTTTATTTTGTACATATACTTTCTGGGTGCTTCAGCCAACCAAATGATCCTGAATTCCCTATGCCATCCCATAGTTTCATAGAATGAGTATTGCAACAATCTAACTGCAGACCTGTACCCTTTTCATCATTTACCTTCTTAACACGTAACCTAATCTGTAGACATAGATCCTTTAGTAAGTAAAGGATAAATCATGTGCCAAGAACAGTAGCTTAATGAAAGTTATCAAACCATTTGTGTAACAAAAGGAAGCTACTGTAACCTGAAATGTTTTTATTTGTTTTAGGCCATTATATGTAGTTCCTTATAGCACCCTGTTTTTACTTTTTTGTTACATCTACAATGTTTTTGTTTTGTTTTTGATTGATAGGGTATCATGCTATGCTATCTGACCACCCTCGAAAGCCTGAGATTAGTTTAAAGCATATTTCCACTTGTGCAGCCAAATCAGGAGAACACTTGCTTTATATTTGATACATGTTCTTACATAACATAGCTTAAAAAATACCTAAAAATGCTGCTTACCTTTTTTGGATGCTCTATTTTGGATCCTATAGGACTGTAAAATCCAGCATAGTTCTTTATGAGGGGGCTGTGCAGCTGTGTTTGCCGTAAATAACCCTGTCTGTACTGTGCAGGCAGATCTTCATTATCAGTTATAACTAAATTTAACCACTTCCCGACCACGCCGTCATAAAGGGGGCACGCAGAGCGGTGGTCAGTGTTGCGTTGTGTGTCACTCTGACTCACCGCATCTCTGATCTCGGTAAAGAGCCTACCAAGAGCTCTTTACCATGTGACCAGCTGTGTCCAATCACAGCTAGTCACATAGTAAATAGGAAGAGCCGTTGATCGGATTTCCTCAGTTTGATGAGTAGAGGAGAGCCAATCTGCAGCTCTCCTGACAGGGGGATGTCTGTGCTGGTAATCAGAGCATTGATTACCAGTGCAGACCCTTGGGGGGGGTGCCACTAGAGCCACCATTCTAGTGGCACCTGGATGGCAATCAGGGCTCAGGGAGCCCGCCAGTGACCTCCCCATCAGGGCTGCCCACCAGTGCCCTCCCCATCAGTGCTGCCCACCAGTGCCCATCATTGCCATCTATCAGTGCCGCCCCCCAATGGCCATTATTGCCCACCGGTGCTGCCTATCATTGCCCATCAGTACCGATCACTGCCGCCTATCAATGCCCATCAGTGCCGCCTATCAGTGCCCATCAGTGCCACCTATCAGTGCCCATAAGTGACGCCTATCAGTGCCCACCAATGCTGCATATCAGTGCTATATATCAGTGCCACATATCAGTGCCCATCAGTGCTGCATATCAGTGCTGCCTATCAGTGCCGCATATTAGTGCCACCCCATCAGTGCCTCCTCATCAGTGCCTGTCAGTGCAGCTTCATCAATGCTCATCAGTGCAGGAAAAAACATGTTTATTTACAAAATTTTATAACATAAACAAAAAAACTTTTTTTTTTCAAAATTTTCGGTCTTTTTTTATTTGTGTAGCAAAAAAGAAAAAACCTTTCAGTGATCAAATACCACCAAAAGAAAGCTATATTTGTGGGAAAAAAATGGACAATGGAAATTTGGTTTAGGTACAGTGTTGCATGACCACGCAATTGTCATTCAAAATGCAACTGCGCTAAAAGTTGAAAATTGGCCTGGGCGGGAAGGGGGAAAAGTGCCCGGTATTGAAGTGGTTAAACAATGTCTGTCCTGAAAAAGAGTTAAAGGGTTAGAGGCTTGGCTTCTTGGATTGTATGTTAAATATAAAAAAACATTTCTGGCTGGAGAAGAGATACCTGAGAGGGGACATGAAAGCAATTTAAAAATACCTCAATGGTGATCCCAGCATAGGAATAAAAGCTATTCTATCTCAGGGAGTGTAAGAAGACACAGGGCCACACAATGAGATTGGAAGAGAAGCGGTTAAACCCTAAGCTGCGCAGGGGGGGGTTTCACTGTCAGGGTGGTAGAGATGTGGAACTCTCTTTCACAATTGGTGTCGTCAGCAGGAATTATTGATATTTTAAAAGACTCTTGGACGTGCATCTTAAAGAACACAACATACAGGTATGGGAAATGGTTATCAACACTGATACACATACACCTACACAGGTTGAACACTGGATGGACTATTGTCTTTATTCAACCCTACCTACTATGTAGATTAGAGACATACTCCCTCTAACATTTTCCCTCTGACATTGTCTTTGCTCCTAAGCAACAGAACAGGCAGGAACATTTTATTTTCCAATGCAGTGGGGCTGTGCCCGCACTGCATGGGTTAACTGCCCATTTTTGTTTAAGGGATTACAGAGCAGAGATATCCCTACCTAATCCACGACCTCCCAATTGCAAAACCGATCTTCGTTGCTCCTGCCCTTCACACGCCAGTGGGGGAATGGACTGTTCCTGATGTCATCATGTCCATAGATCAGCTTTTGGACGTGAGGACAACAGGAACAGTCCACCACTGAACATGGGGGAGTGCCGTTTTCTGGAGGATTGAAGGATCAGGTAAGTATAGCCTTTCAGGGCGCCCCTAGATAAAACAAGCAGTTAACCTATGCAGTGCAGGCACAACCACACTGCATGGGAAGAAAAGAAATGTGATGGAGTTTTTAAATGGAAATGCATAGTAAACATACAGTGTATTTTCTCAAGTTTTAAGGTGGAAATATGCTTTAAAGTGTACCTGTGGCAAAATTAAAAAAAAATTAAAAAAATGATGCGAACACATCAGCACAACTCTTTACTACATAAATATTTCTTCATGTTATGATTGTTTTAAACACTGCTTGTACTAAGCAATACCTGATGATCCTGACAAAATTATGTTAGCTCCTAACTACAGCTAATGACTGTCATTGCCTGGAGTCCGCAGCAGTGTTGTCAGCAATACCTGAGTTCTCCTTGGCTGGACTATGTAAGAAAATGTATTTTTCTTCATCTACATAATTCAGTTCACAGTCCACTTTTGAGCACCATTTCTCAAAAAGGATATCTGGGAATTGGACAAAGTGCAGAGAAGAGCAACCAAACTGGTAAGAGGCTTGGAAGAGCTCAGCTATGTGGAAAGATTAGAGGAACTGAATTTATTCTCTCTTGAGAAGAGGAGATTAAGGGGGGATATGATCAACATGTATAAATACATAAGTGGTTCATAAAGTGAACTTGGTGTTGAGTTATTCATTTTTAAGTCATCACAGAGGACAAGGGGGCACTCTTTACAACTGAAAAAGAAATGTAATCTACGAATACAGAAAGTTTTCCTCACAGTAAGAGCTGTGAAAAAGTGGAATAAACACCCTCAAGAGCTGGTTCTGGCCAGCTCAGTAGATTGCTTTAAAAAAAGGCCTGGGTTCTTACCTAAATGTACATAATATAACTGGATACCAACATTTATAGGTAAAGCTGATCCAGGAAATACCTGATTGCCTCACGGGGGATCAGGAGGGATTTTTTTCCCCTGCTGGAGCAAATTGGATCATGCTTTGCTGTTTTTTGTTTTTTTTTGCCTTCCTCTAGATCAAGGATTCCCAAACTAAGGCCCTGCAGTTGTTCAGGAACTACAATTCCCATCATGCCTAGTCATGTATGTGAATGTCAGAGTTTTACAATGCCTCATGGGATTTGTAGTTCTGCAACAGCTGCAGGGACGTAGTTTGGGAATCCCTGCTCTAGATCAACTGTGGGTAAAGGATTGCGTATTTAGGATTGTATTTTTTTTCCCTTTTTATTGGTTGAACTAGATGAACTTGTGTCTTTTTTCAACCAGACTAACTATGTAACTATGTAAAATTAGGTTTGCCCATAATTGTTTTAATGACACATGATTTTTATATGTTTAGCCTTAATGTGAATGGAATAAGAAATGTGTTATTCATAGAATAAAGTGTATCTTTATTAGGGCCTATAATGCATGTGTTGTATCATATTCTCATTTTAGATTCCAAAAAAGATGAGATTCTAGATTAAAAAATTCCTTTTAATATAATTTATATACATCATTACATCATTCATTTTAAAGAGATTAATAACATAGTCTGCTTAAAATTTACCAAACAGCTAATAGGCAAATGATTATTGTACTAGCAAAGCATCTAAAAAATGCACTGATAAACCTTGAGATTATAATATATTTTTTTTAATTTACTAAATTGAGGATAATTTCTAAAAAATACAATTATGTTATCCTATGATATAAACTAAAAGCATGTTATATTTGGAGGCTGAGCCTTGGACATTGTAAAAAAAAAAAACTAAACTAAACTTCTTTGAAGGTTTAAAACCCAGAAAACAATGTAATAACCTTTAAACACTTGAGGCATTGTTTGCAGAACATGTTAAATGACAACTCAGGACATACTGGAGATAGTTGTAGAGAGTCTTCTAGTCTCAGTATTTACCTCTGTGCTTGTATTCCATGGGTCTACCTTCCTACTCAATGGATGCACTGTTTTATAGTTCCACTCTAAGCATTTCATGATTTCCTTTAAGGATTCCCTTCTATAGAAACGTTTTAGGAACACAGAGACCAGAATGGTTGCAACACCAAAATACAAAATTTAAGACAAAGGTACATTTATTGTGACAAGCGTAACAAACAAAGCAAACTGACAAACCCAGCAAAAAGAGTATGAAAGCAAAGCTAAACACTAATAAAACTATTCTAAATGTTAAATGAAGCTATGCAGTGATCACAAGTAAAGAATATAACTATGAATGATATAGTGTTTAGTGGAAACACTATAACAATTAAGCAGACTTGAAAAAAATCTGAGGCACCTTGATGAGGTAAAGACAGGGATTAAAGCCTCAAAAGCAAGGTACAGCTGACAAGCAATTCTAAAGCTGAGAATAAGCAGAGAGTTGCCTATTGGAAGCCGCTGGTAGCACCTACTGGATATAATCCGAGCCAGATTGCTACCATCAGGTAAAGAACCCTATCAGCCTGAAGCTTATTTTGTTTCATGTTGATTTCCTTGATAATCTCCAACACACAAGCAGAGTGACTGAGCATCGGACATTGAGGGAGTTTTATGTTTATGGGTATATCCTGGCCAACCTTGTTTAGGCAAGATCTTATTTAAACTTATAAAAACTTTGGATATCAGTCTAAAATGGGTGTACATACAATGAGAATGCAGACAGAGTTCATTCTTCAAAACTGAAGGATTGATAAGCATAGGACCAAAGAGGTTGTTTGGCATAGGTTAATGTGGAATTTATACTTTAGATGGGTATACCTACCCAGGTTTCTCGGTGTTTCACGTTGACCACTAAATAAATCTTCTCACTTTTATTAACTGTGTGTTTTACATCTTGCTTACTCTAAGCAAGGTTAATGTTTGTTTAAAAAAAAGCATAGGGAACATTTTGTAATTTATTGCTTTCTGTATTTTGACAATGATGAAATTGACAACAAAAAGTTAATTTATTTTCACTAAGCAGTAAAACCAATACATGTATTTGACCCCTAAGGGTTCATGAACAGGGAGTTTTTATAGGCATTTTATATGCCCAGCATATATTTCCAGGTGCTTTCCCATGCCCCAGAGAGACACAGGTGCCATACACTTGTAAATGCTGAAAAAAATATATGATAGACATATAAAATCACTATACAATCTCCGTGCGCATTAACCTTTATATTTAATTATAATTGAAAATGCTTAAGATCCTTTCACATGGGCATCATTAATTCAGTTACATTTTTTAAGAAATGAATATGGATTCAGGTTTCAAAAGTTTATACCAAGTTGTGCATCCATCTGCAGTTCCGTTCAGTTCAGTTTACATCAGGTTACATCTGTTTTTGCATCTATTTTTTTTTTTCAGTTGTTGCAGAAACCAATCATAGGTGACAAAGGTATAAACAAAAAAATTTCTTACCTAAAAATAGACATAAATGGAATGGATGTAAAAAGACAACATCTGTTTACATCCACTCAGATCTGTATAAATGGAAAACGATGCAGTCTTGTTCCTTTTTTCAGAATAGACCTGAATGGACATGGATGTAGGCGGATGTAAAGGGATGATAATCCATTTACATCATCCCGCCTATACATATGGTTCAGTCTGGATCTGTCTAAATAACTGACAGATGGATTCAGACTGAATGTCCACATGAAAAGGGTATAGATAAACTGTCATGAGAAAAACATGCAGGCATGTTTTCTTTTGAAAATGCTTGCTCCCTTGCTGTCATGCTTACCCTAGAAAATCTAGCCAGACATCTGAGAAGTAAATGCAAAAGTAACAAGGCACAGCTTAGCTAAAAACATCTATGAGTGACCAATTTTGAGTTAGTTTAATTTGTTTCACACATACAACCATGAAGGGTTGTCTGAAGATACAAACCAAAATGCTACAAATGATCGAATGGTCTGAATTGGCTTCCAGTACTCGACTTAGACTCAGAAAGGTTAATGCATTTCACCAAGATGCATGTAACATATAGCTAAATAAAACATCTAAATCATATAGAAAAAGCCATTAAATTTAAAATCCAAATGTTTACATTTTTTAAGGAAGTTCAAGATATAAATACATCAAAATATCATTAGGTACTTGTCAAAGAATTTAATATCATGTTCAACATATCACAGATAACTGTAAAAAATCTTAACCATCAGATTGGTTCAATTAGGAAGGGTTGAGAGAATCTGTCTGGATGTGTTCCGTGAACAGTTGATCTTGCTAGATGTTTTTAAATTTTGCAGTGGACCCTACTAAAATCTATAGGGGGATTGGCTCAGACACAGCCCTGGCGCCATTGGCACCAGCAGCTGTCAATCAGAGTCAGTTAGCCAATCAGGAGAGAAAGGGGGCGTGGCCTAACTGCAGCTCTGTATCTGAATGGACACATAAAGCTGCAGCTCTGCTTGGGTGCCCCCATAGCAAGCTGATTGCTATGGGGGCACTTGACAGGAGGGAGGGGCTATGAGCAGTGAAGAGGGACACAAGAAAAGGAGGATCCAGGCTTCCCTGTGCAAAACTACTAAAAGAAGACTTTACAATCATTTTAAGGCCAATAATGCCAGTGAAAAAAATTATCCCTTTACAAAATTGTCAGCTCTCCCTAACTATTTCAACACACTAGCCTGTGTACTTGTGGGATGTAGATAGAAGTCCAAAAGAATGTTGACTCAGTAGGAGTCAGAATAGATCAATAAGATGGAGATCTTGTCCCAGGGATAAGGGGGGATAAGGAGATTGGACTATAGTGCTGGAAGTAGGAATCAACCACATATCGGGTACAGCCATCTTGGGAGACCAGCCTTAGGACAAGGAAAAACCAATAGCAGCACAGGGCGATGTCAGTAAAAAACATTCCAATTGTTTTAATAATAAAAAAGCATCCACTTATATTGCAGAGGTTGAAGTTCAACCTGTTAACAAAATGGCATGCTCATGGAGCAGTTTCTCTACAACAATAGGGTAATAAAAAAAGGGTCCAGGATCCACACATTGCCCATGCTATTAGAAAACAGGGTCCAGCGGATCCTAGGCTGGCAGCAGGAACAGTTTTTCTGAACTTTAAATCACAACTCTTGTTGTGACTTAGTTACCCAGGCCAAAAGCATTATAGGCTGTTCATTATTGTGGGAGGTGAACCTGGAAGGTTTTCAGCCAAAAATTGTGAATCACAAGCTTTACAAATCCCAGGTATTCACAGATAACTCACGGTAGCAGCATACATCATCCTTACACATGGGCTTCAAAATCCATTTGAAGATTCTAGTTTTATCAAATATATTTCAATCTCTGTATTTTTAAAATGTTCTACAAATCAGTACTTTGGAAAATCATCTCTCTACATTAATTCAATGTGTGGGAGTTACGTAGTCATTAATTTAAAACTATATTAATTGAAAAAATGTAATGTGTATTCATATTTTAAGGCAAATTTCAAATGCATAATTAAAAATGACACCATGTCAGAAATGTAAGTTTTGCTGATGTTAGAGATGTGTGAAGCATTGGCACACTGTAACAAAACAGATTGATTAAAACACCTACTGGATGTTGGTGATTCACTCACAAGCCTTAGAAAATTGATATTAAACTTACTGAACACAATTCACAAAGCAGAAAAAGCAAAACATTTTATTATTTAGAAGTGTATCATTATCTGTAAAAATAATGACTCTAAAATACATACTAAAACTTAAGGTTTAGGACCAAAAAAACAAATGATTTTTATGTGTTAAAAAAGTATAAATATTGGTGCAGTGCTACAAGACACCTCCCTCATAGTAAATATGATGTGTGCTCCTCAGTGTGATAAAGCAATCTCTATTACAATAAAAATTCAGATAAAAGACATTCTACAGTATCTCACAAAAGTGAATACACCCCTCACATGTTTGTAAATATTTTATTATAACTTTTCCTGTGACAACTCTAAAGAAATTACATTTTGCTACAATGTAAAGTAGTGAGTGTACAGCTTGTATAACAGTGTAAATTTGCTGTCCCCTCAAAATAACTCAGCACACAACCAATAATGTCTAACCCTCTGGCAACAAAAGTGAGTACACCCCTAAAGTAAAACATTTCCAAATTGGGCCCAATTAGCCACTTTCCCTCCCTGGTGTCATGTGACTCGTTACTGTTACAAGGTCTCTGGTGTGAATGGGGAGCAGGTGTGTTAAATTTGGTGTTATCACTCTCACTCTCTTATACTGGTCACTGGAAGTTCAACATGGCACCTCATGGCAAGGAACTCTCTGAGGATCTGAAAAAAACAATAGTTGCTCTACATAAAGATGGCCTAGACTATAATAGGATTGCCAAGACCCTAAAACTGAGCTGCAGCATGGTGGCAAAGAACATACAGTGGTTTAACAGGACAGGTTCCACTCAGAACAGTCGTTAAGGAGAGCTTGGAATCTTTTTGTGTCTTGTTACATGCGTTGCCCTTCCAATGCTCCTTACTGCAGAGACCAGAGACATGTGTGGGCAGTAACTATTTGTTTGTCCACTCAGAACAGGCCTCGCCATGGTCAAACAAAAAAGTTGAGTGCAGGTACTCAGGGTCAAATCCAGAGGTTGTCTTTGGGAAATAGATGTATGAGTGCTGCTAGCATTGCTGCAGAGGTTGAAGGGGTGGGGGGTCAGCCTGTCAGGGCTCAGACCATACGCCACACAGTGCATCAAATTGGTCTGCATGGCTGTCATCCCAGAAGGAAGCCTCTTCTAAAGATGATGCACAAGAAACCCTGCAAACAGTTTGCTGAAGACAAGCAGACTAAGGACATGGATTACTAGAACCATGTCCTGTGGTCTGATGAGACAAAGAAAAACGTATTTGGTTAAGATGGTGTCAAGCATGTGTGGTGGCAAGTACAAAGACAAGTGTGTCTTGCCTACAGTCAAGCATGGTGGTGGGAGTATCATGGTTTGGGGCTGCATGAGTGCTGCCGACACTGGGGAGCTATGGTTTATTGATGGAACCACGAATTCCAACATGTACTGTGACATACCGAAGCAGAGCATGATCCCCTCTCCTTAGAGACTGGGCCGCAGTGCAGTATTCCAACATGATAACAACCCCAAACACACCTCCAAGATAACCACTGCCTTGCTAGAGAGGGTAAAGGTGATGGACTGGCCAACCATGTCTCCAGACCTAAACCCTATTGAGCATCTGTGGGGCATCCTCAAACAGAAGGTGGAGGAGCGCATGGTCTCTAACATCCACCAGCTCTGTGATGTCATCATGGAGAAGTGGAAGAGGACTCCAGTGGCAACATGTGAAGCTCTGGTGAACTCCGTGCCCCAGAGGGTTATGGCAGTTCTGGAAAATAATGATAGCCACACAAAATATTTACACTACAGTTTGGACATTTTTACTTAGGGGTGTGCTCACTTTTGTTGCCAGCGTTTTAGACATTAATGGCTGTGTGTTGAGTTATTTTGAGGGGACAGCAAATTTACACTGTTATACAAGCTGCACACTTTTAATTTTGCAAGCACTGTTTTGGAACATATATTGTGTGTAATTTGTGGTTTATACTGCAAATAGTATATTGGCGCTTTATTTTTTTAATTATTTTTTAAATCATTAAAAACCCTTACACAAAGATGTGTTTGTTTACACAAGCCAAGAGTGCAAAACAAAGTGTCCAGAACGCTACTTCGTTCCATGGACCGGAAGCAGGCAAACCGGAAATTATGTAGGTGATATAAGCGAGCACTGTCCAATGTGTTTCGTCCGCTAGGACGTCATCAGAAGCATCATCATCTTACTTTACCCTACTTATTCTCATGTGTTACCTGGGCCAGTCCCAGACCACACTCAGGCAACCTTTTACTTGCTGATGGCAAAACGCTGAAAATACAAAGAAATGGAACCTAAATACTGTTTAGTAGTGGATTATTAGTGAAGGGTTAAAAGCTCTATCAGGTTTTTACTGCTGTCTGCCTTCACTTGGGAGATTCTCTTCTGGGCAGCCTTGTCACCTGGATAGGTATTGGTAGGAATCACAGCATTTTTATAGTTGTCACTTTTGCAGGAAGTGATGAAAATCATTCAGTAAATGACAAATCTTCTAGTGTATGTCAAGCATAGCTCAAACTTGCAGTAAGTGTCCCAACATGCCCTTGTTGAATGCTACAGAATGTTGCTTTTGGACTCAGACATCTTCAGGACTATACCGCATGTATGAGGCCGTATTGTACTGAAAAAAATTTGATGCCATACAATATAAAATATGTTTTTAATTTATTTTTTCTATTTATTATTACATAGTCATCTCTAATTAACCTAATGCATGTGCATTGCGTGGTTAAAGGGGATGAAGTGTTTTTGAAAATATTTTCTACATTATTGTCAGGACAAAATAAGTCAAGTCTGAAAGAGAAATATATGTATTTTGCTCTCTCCTTAGGTAATGTGTAACTCTCTATGAATCATTTTAATAGTAAAAAAGTAAGTATAGTTAATCAGAATATATACACACACAGATATAAACTAGTCAGTAATTGTACAAAATACAAACTCCAAAAGTGATTGTCATTGTCCCAAATGTCCCAACCTCTTTCTCAGTTCCCTAGTAGTGGCCCTATTATTCTGAGACCTTCATGCAGGGGGTTGCACAGGGATATATGTCTGTATTAGTTTTTTGTTTGTATATAAAGAATAATTAGGAAATACAGTCAAGTTTTATCAAAATATAAGATAGTTTTGAATATGAATTTCTTATTATTCTATGCCTAAGGGCAATCAGCATTTATACAAGAAGAGATGTTAGTGATTAAAAAAGTAAAATATTAAAAAAAATTGTAGACCCAGCAAGGAAGATGGAAATTATTTCTCAAACTATTTAAGTATGTCAAACCTGTTATTTAGGTTACAGGTCCACTTTAATGAAGTGTGAAAGGAAAATGTAATATGAAATGTCACACATAAATGGTTTTACTTATTTCCCCCGAAACACAGTAATACTTGCACTAATTGCGATGCAACCCCTGGATTACTTTTAATCAACCTTAGCATGAGTCCTTTCGGTTGAAACACCCCTCTTATCATTCTGTGCTGGGAACTTTAAAGACAACACTAAGGCATGAAAAATGTATTGCAAGTATAGAGAATGTAAATACTTAACTCTGATAAATACTGTTATTCTTTGTAACGTTTTTCTTTGAAGATTCTTTTACTTGAGATTTCCTATTGGATAAATTGTATTTTACTCAGAAATTTAAAGTCTGAATTAATTTGCCAATCCCTCCTTTGCAGGCACTACAAAGGCAGATTCTTTAATCCACATAAATATGCCAAATGTAATTATAAGGTTAAAATCCAATAAAAGTAAAAATAAACTATGAAGTTATAGCAAATTGAATTTGCATTATGCTTTTTTATCCAAATAAATTCCACCGAGCTTTATACTTCAGGCACTGATGTGCAACCATTACTACAAGGCTTCATTCTGCCTCTTTGAAGTTGGCTTCACATATTCCACAACATATGAATCCTTATGATTTATTCAAACTGAGGTTGCCAAAGAGGAAATGACTAGGGATCAGTTAAGTATGTATCACTACAAACATAAATTGTAAACCTATTAAATATGATTTTTTAATTGCTTGAAGACTTCACAGCAAGTGACAAACTTGGGAAAACTAAAACTGTCTTTTACACATTCAGTGCTGTCATTTCTGTTTGTAAGCAAAATCTTTGAATTTTTTTTAATGGTATTGATATATACCAGCATTGGTATTGTTTAACCACTCTGCAACCGCTCACAGTAATACTACTGCGGCAGAGTGGTTCGTTATCGTCCAGCCACGTAGTATTAACGTGACTGGACACTCCCCCTTCTGGGCGGCGCTTGCTCCCGCTGTTTTCATTCACAGTGGGAGTCGGGCCAGGGGAGGAGCAGCGGCGATCGCCGCTGCTCTTACCCGATCGTCGGGGATCGAGTCTGGAGATCCGCCCGCTGTGTGTAAACACAGCGGGCGGATCTCCATAGTGACAGGGAGTGACAGATCGGACTGTTCAGCATAGCTGGACATCCGATCTGTCCATGAATCACTCAGTCACCTCCCCCCCTACACGTCAGTAAGCACCAGGCATACATTAACCCCTCCCTCTCCAATAAAATTAACCCCTTCCCTGCCAGTGTCATTTTTACAGTAACAGTGCATATTTATAGCACTGATTACTGCAGTAATGTCACTGGTACCCCCAAAAGTGTCAAAAATGTCAGTCAGGGGTCCGGTCTGTCCGCCGCAATGTCGCAGTCCCGCAAAAAAAATCGCAGATCGCCGCCATTACGCGTTAAAAAAAAAAACACCAAAAATGACAGAAATCTTTCCCTTTGTTAGTAAACGCAATAACTTTTGCGCAAACCAATCAAAATACGCTTATTGCGATTTTTTTTACCAAACATATGTAGCATAAAACAAATTGGCCAAAAATTTTTAAAAAAATTGGTTTTTACATCTTTTTTGGGGGGGAATTTCATATAAAAAAATGTTAAAAATATTGTTATTTTTTCAAAATAAATGCTCTTTTTTTGTTTATAGCGCAAAAAGTAAAAATCGCACAGGTGATCAAATACCACCAAAAGAAAGCTCTGTTTGTGGGAAAAAAAGGACGTAAATTTCGTTTGGGTACGGCGTCGCACGACCGCGCAATTGTCAGTTGAAGTCGCACAGCGCCGAATCGCAAAAAGTGGCCTGGACGGAAGACAGCAAAATCCTCCGGTGGTAAAGTGGTTAATAATGGTGTGACTTTTTAAAACTGGGACTAGCTATTAATTGGTCCTGGTCAAACCGGGTGCAGCCACTGGTTCCTTAGGATTGGAAAAAGGAATGAATCAGGGACCCTCACAGATTATTTCTGCTCACTTTATTGACCACAACTGTCCTTGGCCCTTTTGTAATGGCTTTAAGTCTTCAAACCTAAATACATTTAAGGATAAGATACAATAGGTCAATAAATATTGGGACATCAACACAATTCTAATCTTTTTGGCTCTATACACCACCACAATGGATTTGAAATGAAACAAACAAGATGTGCTTTAACTACAGACTTCCAGCTTTAATGTGAGGGTATTTACATCCAAATCAGGTGAAAGGTGTAGGAATTACAACATTTTGTTTGTACATGTGCCTCCCACTTTTTAAGGGACCAAAAGTAATGGGACAATTGGCTGCTCGGCTGTTCCATAGCCAGGTGTGTGTTATTCCCTCATTATCCCATTTACAAGCAGCAGAAGGTCCAGAGTTCATTTCAAGTGTGCTATTTGCATTTGGAATCTGTTGCTGTCAACTCTCAATAAGAGATCCAAAGAGCTGTCATTATCAGTGAAGCAAGCCATCATTAGGCTGAAAAAACAAAACAAACCCATCAGAGAGATAGCAAAACATTAGGTGTGGCCAAATCAACTGTTTGGAACATCCTTAAAAAGAAAGAATGCACCGGTGAGCTCAGCAACACCAAAAGACCCGGAAGACCACGGATAACAACTGTGGTGGATGACCAAAGAATTATTTCACTGGTGAAGAAAACACTCTTCACAACAGTTGGCCAGATCATGAACACTCTCCAGGAGGTAGGTGTATGTGTGTCAAAGTCAACAATCAAGAGAAGACTTCACCAGTGTGAATACAGAGGGTTCACCACAAGATGTAAACCATTGGTGAGCCTCAAAAACAGGAAGGCCAGTTAGAGTTTGCCAAAACAACATCTAAAAAAGCCTTCGCAGTTCTGGAACAACATCCTATGGACAGATGAGACCAAGATCAACTTGTACCAGAGTGATGGATAGAGAAGAGTATGGAGAAGGAAAGGAACTGCTCATGATCCAAAGCATACCACCTCATCAGTGAAGCATGGTGGTGGTAGTGTCATGGCATGGGCATGTATGGCTGCCAATGGAACTGGTTCTCTTGTATTTATTGATGATGTGACTGCTGACAAAAACAGCAGGATGAATTCTGAAGTATTTCGGCCAATATTATCGGCCCAAATGCTTCAGAACTCATTGAACGGCGCTTCACAGTGCAGATGGACAATGACCCAAAGCATACTGTGAAAGCAACCAAATAGTTTTTTAAGGGAAAGAAGTGGAATGTTATGCAATGGCCAAGTCAATCACCTGACTTGAATCCGATTGAGCATGCATTTCACTTGCTGAAGACAAAACTGAAGGGAAAATGCCCCAACATCAAACAGGAACTGAAGACAGTTGCAGTAGAGGCCTGGCAGAGCATCACCAGGTATGAAACCCAGCGTCTGGGTGATGTCTATGTGTTCCAGACTTCAGACTGTAATTGACTGCAAAGGAGTTGCAACCAAGTATTAAAAAGTGAAAGTTTGATTTATGATTGTTAATCTGTCCCATTACTTTTGGTCCCTTTGCCCTCCAGAGGCTCTTCAGTGATATGCTGCAAAGACCTCACAAGTAACCACGTATATTTGATAGGTCTTATAAAGACTCAGGGGCCCAGACAAGAACACTCTGAGGAATGTTATATGCTCCTCTCTCTGTAAAGCCAGGTCCCATGGACTAAAGACTCCTTATGGTTTAGAAATAAAGCTTAGAAATGAGCTAAATCTAAACCTATCCCTCACTACTATGTAGAACTGGGGTACCTACCATCCTACCCTTATTCCCCCTCCAGTGTAATCCTTACAGGTGACACTTTCCATTCTTTTTTTCTGCCACTAGAAAGGGTTACATTCCAAAACCTAAAGACCTAAAAGACGTTTGCAACACACCCAGAATGGTGTGGAAAGATTCCACAGCAGTCATTTCCAGGATTGCCCTTCAGAATGTTACACATTCAGCATATTGGATTAGCTACAGATCAGCTACTTCACCCACCTGATCTGCTTCATTCCGCTGACATTTGCAGCAAGTCTTTGCCTTTCTCTTAAAAAAACACACAGTTTGTAGTAAGATCCCACAAGTGCCAAATGAACCATTAGTAAGATCTTTCTTTGCTTTCCCAGGCTACCAGTTAAATCCTTAACTTGCACTTTTTTATTAATTCTTAGAACACTTTAGATATTTAGATCACTAATATAATATCTAATACATGATTAGGACTACACCTATACCTCAATAAGCTCCAGCTCTACTCTAGCCTATGCCTTTAATTGTATTTGTAAGTCTTTCAAAGACCAGTGGGTTTAATCATTGTCTTATATTTTGACTCCATTAAGTTCTCTCTGTAACATGGTATTATTTCAAGCCACAAAAGTAGCCTAAATGGTCTTATGGTCAAATTAGTGTGTTACCCACTTACTTTTTGAGATTTAGTGTGTTAGTAACTTAACATCCATACCAACAAGTTCTGAGATCTCATCAGATTTGCACCACAGAGATATTTTCATATCTTTCTGGTGACAATGAGAATACACCTACCCCAACACATATATTCATCTTTTAGGTAATTAACAATTTCCTGCTATATCTCACAATGTTAAACTGTTTTCTATAAAGAAATTATAAGCTTCAACTTCATAGAGGTTGATTTGCAGCAATCAAGTTCTTGCAGATACAGTTTTTTATTTGCTGCTTGTAAAACCAGTCCAAAATTGTCCTCTTGTTGATGAGTTCACCATCAACCAATGCAAATTATTGTCAAAAACCTAGAACTACCTTCCTACCCAAACCTCTGACGTCTGTTTCCTGCATTTATCGTAACAAAAAGCAAGGCCAAATTTGCCTTAACTCATACATGTGCCTTTAAATCTATCCATCTATATTATAGTTTACTATTCTATTTTGGGTCATAAATAAACATGGTGCCTGTCTTCACTTGGGGGTAGTCTGATTAGTCTCTCATCTTTTACCACGTTTCTGTTACTTGTGTTAGGAAAATAAAACTACAGATTTAAACAAAATAACTTTAACTGTTTTACAGCCAGTCTCTAAATTTAAACTTAAAATATGTGCCTGATAAAATACAGACTTTACATACAGTGGCCACGCTCTTATATACCCTAATACTACAACCTTTAGATGCTTTTTAATTACAGAGAGCTTTGAGGTGCACATCAAAACAGAACTGGAAAAAAAAAACTTTTAATGCCTACGGAGTTGAATTTTACCTTCATCATTATATATAGCTTAAAGTTGAAACTGGATAAATGTGGGCACGGTAAATTGGCTATTAGATGACAAAATTCATTTCTTCAAGATAGCTGCATAGTAGACATTAATGTGGTATCCTAGAGAGCTTACTTACTTAATATCACCCAAACATTTTGCTAAAGCCAACAGTAAACAAAACTAGTTCATGGAAATCTCAGCAGTCCAGCTCCTAATGAAGAATGATAACACAGAAATATTGCTGTAATTATGTCCTAATGTTATTTTCTCAGTTTTGTTCAGCAGTTGAAACTGACATACTTGCAAAATAGTTAATGCTTAAGCAGAAAGCTTGTAATCACTGACCTGTGAAAGCCGTGCACTGCATATGCTTAGAAAGCCCTCTTGGTTTAAGAATAGTAACAGAGAGAAAGCAAAAGAGAATAGATATTCCAATTCAGGTGGTAAATGTAGGGTTTGTAATAACTTCTTACTCAAAAACACCATGATTATCACAAAGAACCTTTAGATCAACCTTTAAGAGTCTTTAGAAAAAACATGCATCCTTTGCCAATCTCAAAACTCAACTCAATATACGGTTCGTAAGTTTATTACAACTATTCTTTGGGAATTATACAGCGATGCACAATCTACAACCTCAAATTGACTTTAATAAGTACAACTTACAGCATAATCAGTGAAATGCTTTAATATAGCGGAGTACTTTTTCCCTTATGAATGAGTTATTATACCTGTTTAAGTATAAAGGTTTATACATATTAATGCTGAACTTTGCAGACAAAGTTACCTTTGCAGTGGTTCCCCCTCCACGCTGCAGTGGTTAACGGCTTTGTTTTTCTAGAGGATGATGAATAAGGTGAATTACTTATTTTATTCCTTGCTCCCCTGGCTGCCAGTACTCCCCTCCACTGCCTGATGCTGCAACTATGTGGATGGGTCCTCAGCTTCCTCATGTACAATGCAGGACCACTTATTCTGCACTATACATAAGGACTTCAGAGAGCTGCAAAAAGGAAGAGTAAGGAATAAAGTAGGTACTTAACTTTATTTGAACCCCCCTGGGCAAAACGAGCAGTTTCCCTTTGCAGCGTGGAAAAGAAAACCATTTCAGGGGTACAATTTTCGTTGCTGAAGTCCTTTCTTTATAAGAAAGCTATGGTTTATTGGGAATGGCAACCGTATCACAGGGAAACCAATTAATTGAAACAGCGCATTGCGAATACTGTACTTATAGTTTTGAAGATTTATAAATTATTTTAAATGCTGGTATAGCTTCAGGTTCACTTGTAAGAATATTTGAATTTATTAGGAAAGCATATCATCATGAAAAGACCCATAGACAGGGATAAAACTTAGATAGACGGGCACACAAGCAGACACAGGGAATCAAGCAAAGACTCCTATTTGCTTTATTGAATTTTAAAAACAATTGTTGTGGTGAAAAGAATTTTGAGTCCACACTGGCATTGGCTTCAATGGAACCCTAATATTTCTAAGCTATTAACTCCTTCACCCTCTATTACATATAGACAGCTTAGAACAATAGGTGACCAGCTAGTCCAAAATCATTTTATGAAAAACGCTTTCCATGCTGTTGCACTAAAGGCATTTATTGGTGCATCTATAACATATGTAAGGATGTTCTCAATAGTAACCAAATTTAATTACCTTAATGGGAAGGTTCTGTTTTCCCAGGCACTTTGCTAACTGCAATACAGAGGGAATGATTTACCTCATTTACAGTTGCAGTAAATTTTTATGTCAGAAAAACTAAAAAAATTATTTCAATTTCAGCATATTTCAGTTATCTTAGTTCACCTATAGCCCACATGCTCTACATAGACATAATTAATCCTAGGTTCTAGACAGGGTTCATAGAAATGAAAAGGGAGGTCATTTTGACAAGAAACTATTACATTTAGAGATTAGATGGATTTAAAGGATAAAGGTCCATATATCTCCGGACCTAAACAATTCTATTATTTTTTTTCTTGTTTCTTGAATGCATGATTTATTTTTTATAAATTAAAATGATCCACGTTTTTGTGTACATAATAACAATAAATAATATATTTAATATAATTATGGTTATTTATTTTGTAATGCATTGGTCATTCTCATTTTTGCACCCTAGATAGTGCTCTTTAATATTATAGTTTGCAGATTATTTCTTAGCTACACCCTCTGGCTCATTATGTATTTTTTTGAATTTAAGCTTTTTTTTTATTTATATTCATTTGGGGCTATTAGGATTTTCCTGGCTAGATTCCCGGCATTTACATATGTGAATAGCCTGGATGGCATACACTCTGGATGGGGTGAAGTATTATTAACTGGCTGTGATTATATGGTTTACTTTGGCATTGAATGTGCTTCCAATACAAAGTCTGTTGGGCTACCACGTTCATATATTTTGATGATATTTAATACATCCACATTTAGCATCAAGGGACCTCTCCTAGTTTTGCAAAATGCATATTGTTTCATCACTTTTTTAGCCAGTCATGCTTGTTCCTCCACTACTGCTGCAATAAGGTGTGTGCCAGCTATCATTGTACAGCTTTATCATACGGCTTCAACTCCAAGTGGAGGTCTATTTGCTAATTAATTTGGGTTCATTTGGCCCAACATTCAGTATATTTTTTGCATAAGGAGGGATACCTGACTGTCATATCCACATTTGCATGTGCATGTGTGGTTCCTTCACAGAATATCTTGAAGTCAGCCTCTATGCGTAAACATTATCTATGCATATAAGTTATTGTGATGCCTAAAATGCCAGTGGTCTATTCTGACTGGCTCGTTTCTGTAATATCCAAAAAGTCAAATGTGTCTGTTAAAGGAACTTGAGCACATGCAAGACTGGTTGATTTGTTCACCATTGTAGTCCAATTTCCACCCCATGACTGCCCTATAAGTGATTCTAGCTCTACTGCATAGTATTCATCAGTTCAATCTCTCCATCAGAACTGTCCAACAGGATCACATTATCTCAATAAATTACTTAATTGTATTTTTACATTGATTTTTCCTGGAGAGGAATGCATGAGTAGCCCTTTTTGTTTATTGCTTTTCAAATTCTGTTCTCAACATAACTTATGCTGAATGTTTCAAAAAATATAGCTTTTTTGGTTACATAATTTTGTCTAATTTTGATTGTTCACATTTTTCGTTTGTTAGATTTCATTATACTCATTGGTTTTGCCAGGAGATGTGATTGTTTTAATTGCTTTTATTCATGGGTTATAGTTTTGGGGTGCAATCATGTGACTAAAGATATATATTTTTTATATTTTTCCTGTATATGTATTGATTTTGCCCTTTGACATTTGACAGTTTATTTGAGGAACACATAAAGATTTTTTTATATTGTTTCATTATCACTTCAATTTTAAGTTGTTTTCCTAGTTTTGTGGGTCTTCTTCCACTATTTGGGAATTTATGGGCATTGGTTCATTTGCAGAGTTATTTATCTCCTGAACTCTTCTACATACATTTGCACTTGCCATTTTTTAGGGTAAGTGCACATTACGTATCTGTTCATTCATGTTTTTCCTTAATTATTTCTTTCTTGGAAAATGAAATTGTGTATTTTAATAGACAGGACAGAGCCACAGTGCACGTAGAAATCTGATAAAGAATAAAAGTTCTTTGAGCAAAACAGAGTGCACAGGCTGAATAGAAAACATGGTCATAGAAAAAAAGAATCATGCACATATTTCTGTTATATTCCCCCAGCTGTTTTTTAAGCCTATGACAATAAGAAAGGAATATCAAATTGTTTCTATGAACAATACCTATATTTTTGTTTTTTTGTTCCCTAATATTACTGTAAAAGTTTTACAGAGCCTTTATAGTACAGTCATAATGATTTGTTAATGATTAAATAAAGATAAAGGCTGCTAGTATGCATGACAATTTTAAGGCAGGTCATTTGGTAAATGATCTACATCTTAATCTATTTGATGGTTACATTGTTTGTTTAGTCCAGTGATTTGCCATTATCATTCTCATTATCCTACTTGTTATTGATTGTGCTCATTTAATTAAATATGTATTTTAAAAACAATTTATTTTACTGGACCATTAATTCACAGATTTATTGCAGGTATCAGTAATCATTACTCTGCAGCATTACTGTATTAGTAAAGAAGGCATGCATCCAAGCTATACTGATAGCATAATGACCAAACTAAGATAAATCCCTATGGGGGAAATGTGAGTTAAATAGTTATTTGAACTACAATAAGACTAATTGTGTAAATGTCTACACTGGAAAGAACAAACCACAGCAAAGATTGCAAGATGTCTTATGCTATCGGTATAGCTTGTTATATCAAATTACATTTCCAACAGAATTTAAACTCTTTCTCTCAGATACAGTCATTATGCTCATATGTTATTATATCCAAAATGTATGTAAAAATAAATACAATTAGAGAGATAATTGAATTTATACAAAAATTCACATAGCTTACAAGTATATTTTAACATTTGCCCAAAAGCCTACATGATTAAGTCAAAATTAGCACTGGATAACTTTATTTTATGACTAATTTTTAGGGACATTTAAGACTTTTATTTGGAACACTGTTTTTATTTTCAATTAAAAGCTCTATATATATATATATATATAAAACAAATATACAATATATATATTTGAATGTATACATTAACCACTTAAGCTCCAGAAGCTTTATTCCCCTTCATGATCAGGCCATTTTTTGCGGTAGGGCACTGTGTTACTTTAACCACTTCCTTACCGGAGTATAGGGAGATTACGGCGGCAGGAACACTCTTTCCCTTGGGCGGGTGTCACATGATGTTCGCCCGTTCCCTCTGCTCTGCCACCCCCCGGGGGCTCGCAGCGCGGCTATCGGGTAAGGAGCCGTGTCCCTCGGGACACAGCCCATCCCCGATTGGTGTAAAGAGCCATTAAAAAAATGTCTCTTTACCATGTGACTGGCTGTGTCAAATCACAGCCGGCCACATGCACTATGCTTGTGCACGCCGCTCGTGCGTGCCCCCAGGGGTGCGTAGAGTGACGATCAGGGGTAGAGAGTGTCACTCTGACACAGTCCATCCCTGATCAGGCTAAAGAGCCAATGAAATTGGCTCTTTACCACGTGACCGGCTGTGTCCAATCACAGCTGGTCACAGAATGTCAACAGAAACCTCGGTAACTAGGTGTTACCGCAATCTCCTCCTCACACAGGATCAGTGAGTGAGGAGGAGATTGCAGTAACACCTAGTTACCGATTACAGTCCACACTAAAACCCACTGATCCCCCCCAATATAGAGGACCTGTCACTAACCCATCAAAGTACCTGTCACTAGCCCATCAAAGTAGTTGTCACTAGCCCACTTGAGTACCTGTCACCAGCCCATCAGAGTACCCAAAAACCCTTCACCAGCCTATCAGGTACTCTGATGACAGGTACTCAGGTACTCTGATGGGCTGGTGACAGGTACTCGGGTACGCTGATGGGCTGTACCTGTCATCAGAGTTCCTGAGTACCTGTCATCGGAGTACCCGAGTACCTGTCACTGAAGTACCCGAGTACCTCTCTGTATCCCATCAGAGTACCCAAGTACCTGTCTCCAGCCCAGAGTACCCGAGTACCAGTCTCCAGCCAATCAGAGTACTGAAGTACCTCTCTGCAGCCCATCAGAGTACCCGAGTACATGTCATCATCGTACCCATGTACCTGTCACTGGCCCATCAGAGTACCCAAGTACCTGTCACCAGCCCATCAGAGTACCCGAGTACCTGTCATCGGAGTACCTGAGTACCTGTCTCCAGCCCTTCAGAGTACCTGAGTACCTATCTGCAGCCCATCAGAGTACCTGTCTCTGGCCCATCAGGGTATCTGAGTACCTGTCTGCAGCCCAATAGAGTACCTGAGTACCTGTCTCCTGCCCATCAAAGTACCTGAGTACCTGTCTCCAGCCCATCAGAATACTCGAATACCTCTGCAGCACATCATAGTACCCGAGTACCTCTCTGTAGCCTATCAGAGTTCCCGAGTACCTATCTGCAGGCCAGAGTACCCGAGTACCTATCTGCAGACCATCAGAGTAGCTGAGTACCTGTCTCCAGCCCAGAGTACCCGGGTACCTATCTCCAGCTCAGAGTACCTGAGTATCTGTCTTCAGTCCAGAGTGCCAGAGTACCTATCTGCAGCACATCAGATTACCAGAATACCTGTCTCTAACCCATCAGAATACCCAAGTACCTTTCTGAATCCCATCGGAGTACCCGAGTACCTTTCTGAAGCCGATCAGTGTACCTGAGTACCTGTCTGCAGCTCATCAGAGTACCTGAGTACCTATCTATAGCCTCCTAGATTATGTGTTGGGGTGTTTGCTTTCCAAAATGGGGTCATTTTGTGGGTAATTCGATTGTCCTGGTGCTCTAGGGCCTTCAAAAGTGTGATTGGTTGTAATGAAATTATATGTGTAATTTATGCTACTAGAACACCTGACGGTGCTCCTTGCATGTTGGGTCTCTGTATGTGGCTATGCTGTGACAAAGTCTTTTATATATGGTATCGCCATACTCAGGAGTAGCAGAATTTATTTTGGGGTGTCATTTTTGCTATGTACATGCTATGTGTTAGAAATATCTTATAAATTGACAACTTTGTGTAAAAAAAAAAAAAAATTTCTTTCCACATTTTCCAAAAACTTGTGGGAAAAAATGATATGTTCAGAAGACTTGTTATACCTCATAGAATATACGGTGGGGTGTTTGCTTTCCAAAATGGGGTCATTTTGTGGGCGTTTGCATTGTCCCAGTGCTCCAGGGCCATCAAAAGTGGGATAGGTTGTTAAGAAATTGTATGTGTAATTTATGCTCCTAGAACACCTGACGGTGCTTCTTGCAAGTTGGGCCTCTGTATGTGGCTAGGCTGTGTAAAAGTCTCACACATGTGGTATTGCCATACTCAGGAGAAGTAGCAGAATGTATTGTTGAGTGATATTATGACAATTTTGTGTAAAGAAAGAAAAAAATATTTCTTAATTTTCCCAAGAATTGTGGGAAGAAAATTACAACTTCAAAAAACACACCATGCCTCTTACTAAATACCCTGGAAAAAAAATGTAAAAGAAAAAAATGATAATGAAGGTAAGGTCTTAATAATGCTTTATACAGAGCTAAGAATATGTCTCTCTCTCTCTGTGTTTCTATACCTTATTTTTTTTTTTTTAAATATTTTTATTGTTTTTCAAAACATTACAAGTCATACTAAACAAACATACATCTCTTCCAGATGATCTTTGCATGTCTAATTTACATAGGGTTTTCTACAGATAGTCTATTCAGGCAACCAGGCCACACCCCTCCATCCCCCACCTCACCCCTAAAAAAAAAAAAAAAACCCCACACACCCTCCCCTACAGAACCAAGTGCCGTGATTCACATAATAAATCCAATGCCTTATTTAACACAGGAAAGTATATTGCTTGCTGTAGAAGCTGCACAATGGTGTCCTGCCCAGGCCAATTTTAAGCTTTTAGCGCTGTTGCATTTTGAATGACAATTGTGCAGTCATGCAACACTGTAGCTAAACCAAATGTATGTCTTTTTTTCCCCACAAATAGAGCTTTCTTTTGGTGGAATTTTATCACCACAAGTTTTTTTCTTTTTTGCCTAACAAATAAAAAAAGACCGAAAAGTTTGAAAAAAAAAAAACGTTTTTTTTGTTTATGTTATAAAATGTTGTAAATAAATATGTTTTTTTCTGCACTGATGAGCACTGATGAGGTCGCACTGAAAGCAGAGATGTATAGTAACTAAGTAGAACTACTTTACTACTGTACTTTAGTACCGAAATGCGGTATCTGTACTTTCCTGGAGTAGAATTTTTTTCTCCTACTTCCACTTTTACTTCACTACATTTTTTCAATTATTTCAATACTTCTACTCCAATATTTTTTTTGTGCTACATAGTTACTCGTTACTATTATAATAATTACCACTGCCAGAATAGTAGATGGCAGGTTTCATGAAGCTCAAAACCAGTGTATTATCAGCGCATACGAAAATAAATGCTACTGTATGTATAAATAAAAGCTGCATTTGAAATAATAAAAAACAATATGATGTTCAAACTTTTGACTTCTTTCTTTAATAACTACATAACACAGTACTTGTACTTTTACTTTCAGTACTTGAGTAGCAATTTTTTTTTCAAACCTACTGGTACTTTTACTTTCAGTACTTGAGTAGCAAATTTTTTTAAAAAACTACTTGCAATACTTAAGTACAAAAAATGTTGAATACTTTAGTACTTCTACTCAAGTCACTTTTTAATTGAGCACTTCCACTTCTACTCAAGTCACTTTTTAATCGAGCACTTGTACTTTTACTCAAGTATGGGTTTCGAGTACTTTATACAACTCTGACTGAAAGGCACTGATGAGGAGGCACTGATGGGGTGGCACTGATGATGAGGCACTGATAGGTGGCATTGATATGCAGCACTGATAGGCACTGCTATTTGGCACTGATAGGTAGCACTGATATGCAGCATTGATAGGCACTGATGGGCGGCACTGATGGGCACTGATATGCGGCACTGATGGGCACTGATAGGCAGCACTGATGGGCACTAAAAGGTGGCACTGAAGGGCACATATAGGCGGCACTGAATGGCACTGATAGGCGGCACTGGTGGGCACTGATAGGCACTGATGGGCACTGATAGGCTGCAACCATGGGCACTGGTGGGCGGCACTGATAGATGGCAATGATGGACGGCGCTTATGAGCAGGGGAAATCCCTGAGCACTGATTGGCATCCCTGGTGGCATGAGTGAGTAATCCCTGGTGGCTCTAGTGGCATCCCCAAGGGTCTGCACTGGTAATCAGTGCTCTGTCAGGATAGAACAACCACTTTGCAGTCATCATTTTGCTATATTACGGGCAGGAAGTGGTTAAAGGATAAGTTCATCTTTTGGGGAAAAAATGATAAATGAACATATTTTTGCAGGAAAAAAAGTTATTTATTACTAGACATTAAGCCCGTTACATTAACGGGTGCTAGAACATATGGCTGACTGAGCGGCTCTCGCTTATCTCTTTTTTTTTCTAACAACGCAAGAGCCGCATGACGTAGCCAGCTTTGCGCATAGCGTCCCTGTTGCCCTAGCAACAGAGACACGCGTAGAGCTGACTGAGCGGCTCTCGCATGCAAGCGCGTGCCCGCGCATACCCGCCGCTTCAAGAGTTTTGGCCGGCCGCCCGACTGGGGTGTATGTAGGATATTCTATATTAATAAAATGCAAGTGTCTCTGCGTCCGTCCCTGTGTCCGTGGGATTGCGCATGTGCCCCACAGACAGCCGCATGGACTGGGGGCGGGCACCATGTCAGGGGCCCCAGAAGTAAGTCACACTGAACTGTGTTGGATGGGGAGCTCCTCGGTGTCGGAGGCCGGGTCCCCGGTGTTGGGGGTCACACCGATAATGGTGCTCTTCAGGGAAGTTCCTCTGAGCAGGCGGCTCCGGTCCAGATCCATATTCCCCAGAGAGTCTACACTCACCCGCATGCTGGAGCTGGGCAGGAGCACCCCGTCATGGGTCAGGAGAAGAGGCAGGCGCCGGGGGATCATGACCGGCCACACACACAATCCGCACACCGACCGACTGACCGAACTCACTGACACCTCCCAGTCCGGGCAAAGAGCAGCAAGACTACAACTACGGAGAGTGGCCAGAGACAAATCATCTCCACCTGAGGAAACCACCGCCATCTACTGGCCAACTGTGAGTATTACAACTGGGAATTCACCTCACAGGGCTGAGGACAGAAATCACCTCATCATATATTGTGATATCCTACATACACCCCAATATAATCACCTCATTATGTACTATACACCCCAGTATCATCACCTCATCAGATATCCTGATGATTGGATGTATATATATATATATATATATATATTTATAAATAAATAAATATATATATATATATATATATATATATATATATATACATATACAATATCTCACAAAAGTGAGATATTCTGTAGAAATATTCACATTTCTGTAAATATTTTCTTATACCTTTTCATGAGACAACACAAGAAATGACACTTTGCAAAAATGTAAAATAGTGGGTGTACAGCTTGTATAACAGTATAAATTTGCCAAAATAACTCAACACACAGCCATTAATGTCTAGACTGCTGGCAACAAAAGTGAGTACACCCCAAGTTAAAAGGTCTAAATTGGGCCCAGTTGGCCATTTCCCTCCCTGGTGTCATGTGACTCGTTAGTGTTACAAGGTCTCAGGTGTGAATGGGAAGCAGGTCTGTTCAATTTGGTGTTATCGCTCTCACTCTCCCATACTGGTCACTGGAGGTTCAACATGGCACCATGGCACCCCCCCTTTGGGGGGCTTTGGTGAATTATAGACCCCTGAAGTCTCACTTTTGAGACAGAGAAAGGAACTGAGGGCAGTGATACCCACAGCCCCTTTCTCTGCAGTCTGTGCTGAGCGGATTCCTGATCATTTATAAGCTAAAGCATAGTAATCACAGTTTACTATGCTTCAGTTATGAATGAACACAGTGAGTAATCAAAGCCGATCACTAATCTGTGTTCATTCTGAAACATCCCCCTGTGTGCCCACAGCAGCAGCTGTAAGGAGAGGAAAGGAGGGAATATGACAGAACTGCAGGAGGGGGGGGTACAGCAGGGGGACTGTGTGCCACATGGGGTGATTAGGGTGTGCCCAAGCACACCTGGCACATCTTGTGCACTCGCCAATGCTAAGAAGCATACTAAGAATCCAACTCAGTGCCCCCAAATTTGAAAGTAAGAGTACTAATGTCCGTATCATGCCTTGCTAGAACCTCTACTGTATTTTTTCATGATTATTCTACTTAACATTATTTTTTATTCCATTTTCACATACTTATTATATTAAGCAATATGAGAATTCCTAAATTTTTAGTGATACTGACTGACTACAAGACTGTTCCAAAAAACCTAAGATATAATTTTCCGGGAAAAAATGAAATTGTGTAAGTCAGTAATCAGTCGTGATATAAGTTGTGGCTGGAATTCTTGCAGCATAAAGAAAAAGTTCTCCAGGTGATACCAGTTGAGATTTTGAGCAGGTGGATATGCTGGTTGAGAAAGTCATGGTATTCGAGACATTATTTCGCTTTGATAGTGTGGTTTGCACAGGATATTACTTTGTTATAGAAGTCTTATCTCCATCCATCTTGTGACACTAACTGTATTAGATTTTGTGAATGATGCTTTTGTCTATCGGAACGAAAATATATGATCCTTGTGTTTCCCACTGCAGCACAAGCAATTCTTTCTAATATAAAAATGCATTAACACTCAACTGATACTCCTTTCATTATTTTTAGCTTTACCTAAAAATGAAACTACAACTGAATTCACTTAAAACTATGGTGGTTACTCTTTCTTATCACTTACTTGTCAGGATACAAACAGATCTGAATCCAGTGTGTGTTTGCTGATGCACTAGTTTGCTACTGTGCTTTTCTGTGGGTGACATGTTCAGTGCAGGCCACAAAAGAGATAATTTATCACTAGTAGCCATGAATATGCTACATATTACAGTGTTTCATGTGTTAGAGAATGAACCCCACTGGAAACATATAGCATGTGGATGTGTCTGCTGCAAACTCAACTCAACAGTAATTCAGTATGTGATCTCCTTAGGCATTTATCTTAGTTATTTTAATGCATGTCAACATCACATTTACAGGTCTGTATGTGTACTTTATCCATTCCATATAATATGCATCTAGGGTACATACACAAAAGTGAGCCTACCACTCCAAAACTTACAGTACTTTCATCCATACAAGCTATGATGTCATAATTATTTCTTTGGTCAGACATACTGGAGATTGTCATGCATTGGTAGGATTCCAATGACACCTTCTCAGCTGAAAAATCCATTAAAGGCTTTAAAGTGATTGTAAAGTGTTGTTTTTTTTCTTTTTCTTTTTTTAAAATAACAAACGTGTAATACTTTTCTACTCTGTGAAGTGGTTTTGCACAGAGCAGCCCGGATCCCCCTCTTCTCGGGTCCCTCTTCACTGCTCCTGGCCCCTCCCTCCTGTAGAGTGCCCCCCACGGCAAGCAAATTGCTATGGGGACACCCGATCTGAGCTGCAGCTCCGTGCGTTCATTTAGACATGGGGCTGCCATTCGGGCCTGCCCCCTCTCTCTCCTGATTGGCTAACTGACTTTGATTGACAGCAGCCAATGGTGCCGCCAATGTGTCTCAGCCAATTAGGAGATGGCCAAGGGACTCATGGAGATTGTTGGATAGAGATGGGGCTCAGGTAAGTATTAGGGGGGCTGAGGGACGCTGCTACACACAGAAGGTTTTTTATCCTAATGCATTAAGATAAAAAACCCTGCCTTTAAAACTCCTTTAAGGCTTTTCCTGATGGTAAGTAATAAAGTTTGCCACCGTGACCCCTTTCATTACAGCTGTTTTTCTTTTAAGTGCAGGTCTGTGTCTCCTTCACACACTATAGCCACAGTACATCAAAACTCTTTCTGAAAGTTGTCATGAATATTTATTGTGGCATAAATTATATAACTTTTTACTGAATATATACTATATTACCAAAAGGATTGGGACGCCTGCCTTTACACGCACGTGAACTTTAATAGCATCTCCGTCTTAGTCTGTAGGGTTCAATATTGAGTTGGCCCACCCTTTACAGCTATAAGAACCTCAACACTTCTGGGTAGGCTGTCCACAAGGTTTAGGAGTATGTCTATTGGAATGTTTGACTATTCTTCCAGAAGTACTTTTGTGAGGTCAGGCACTGATGTGGATGAGAAGGCCTGGCTTGCCCCGTCTCTGCTTTAATTCATCCCAAAGATGTTTTTTGGGTTGAGGTCAGAACTTTGTGCAGGCCAGTCATGTTCCTCCTTCCTAAGCTTCCTCATCAATGTCTATATGGACCTTCAGTTGGTTTTGTTGTGATTAGCTGTGATTGTCCAGAGCTAATCACATGGTACAGATGGGCTGTGATTGGCCCAGTCTGTACCATGTGATAACATTGACCAATCACAGCTAGCAACACAATTGTACACAATGGAAGGCATGAAATGTACAAAGTACCAGATCAGTGATCAGTGGACACAGCCGGTGACAGATCGCACCGCTGCACAGCCCCGCGGCCACCCGAGCGGCGCCTTCTGAGAGGACATCATATAATGTCCAGTCAGAAGGATGAAAGCCTGGATGAGGCCCGCTCAGTGGTCAATTTGTTATGGGCAGGAAGGTGTTAAAATACATGAGTACATGAATATTACTTGTGGTAAAGACATAATGCTGTAAGCTCTACTGGAGCAAGTACTGCCTGAAATGCTGAACAAGTACAAATCTTTCCATTACATATTACTTCTATAAAAATATGCAAAACATTGTTTACTAAATGGCAAATCTAAACTCAGAGTAAAAGAAAAATACAAAATATTTCATACATGGTTTAATGTATTGGTACAAAGAATAATGTAACTAGTGATGCTAAAAAGGGAAGATAATAATAAATGTAAATGAACCAACTTAGGACAAGAAATATGTAAAACTGGTAAAAAGTTAAAAAATCCAGCAACGTCCACTAGCATGACTAGTTTACATGTAAAGCAAGTTCCAAAACACACAGGGTTAATAGAACATCCTCCACACACACCCGCTGCAGTTCCTCTCTGAGATCTTTGGGGAACTTACAGCTAGCAAAAAATTAAACAGAACAAAGGGCGTATTTTAAGTGTAGTATGCTATACTTTAATGGTAAAACAAACAATTGGTCACTCACATGAATGCAACGCACACTTGAGCTTGTCAAACAAAGCCTCAGGGGAACCATCAGCTGGTCTGGATCGAAGAGTCTCAAAGAATAGCACTGTTAACAATGGAGTAACATAGAAAGTGGACAGAGACACTGCCGCCAAGCACAGAAGGGCAGATGACAGTGTGGGATGTCACAAGCTGAAAGTTTATCACACTGCACCTGAACTAAACTGCAGTCTTTTCTGTTTTATCTCTTTTCATAAATGGACTGAATAAGAAAATACATGATTAAATAGAATTAAAAATATTTTTTCAGCTATTTTAAATTCAGGGGTTTGCCAAAGGGTGGACTTTGCTGTTTGCAGACCTCTAGGAGCATTGGAGTTGTTATTCAAATAAAATGAATATCAACACTTTGCACCTCTATTCTTTTCATGCATTTTAAATGTATGTATATCCTTTAATAGAGAGGTTCATCTGTATTTTAGTATTACTAACAAGAAAATATTAAAGAGTTACTAAAGGGATTTTTTTTTTTTATTATTGAAAATAACAAACATGGTATACTCACCGCTCTGTGCAATGGCCCCAATCCTCCTTTTCTCAGGTCACCCGCCCACGATCTTCGCTCCCTCTTTGTGTGTCGCTATAGGAAGCCGTTTCCTATGGGGGGCACATGGTGCTTGCCCAATCCTGAGCTGTGTTTCTACGGAGCTGGCCCCATAGACACAGCAGGGCTTAGCCCCACCCCCCCCCCCCCCCCACTTTCTCCTTACTGCATTTGATTGACATTTGATTGTTCGAGTCCCAGTGTAAAGAGGAATGGAGGGGAGAAGAGATCCAGCCGTGAACAGCACTGGATCTCTTCTCCCCTCTCTTCCCCTTCACATAGGGAAGGTGGAGAACAGAGAAATATAAAATGTTTTATACCTTAATGCATTCCTTGCGTTAAGGTAAAAACATTTTTTAGCTTTAGTATCACTTTAATTCGTTTTGTCTTTTTTCGTAAAATGTCCCTTTTCATGAATGGGTTAAAAATGTTAAATCTGCATATTTGATTAAAAACAAGTGTAACCTTAATAATATAAGAGAGCTACAGGGAAGACAAAATGATTACAGCAAAGGGAACAAATACATATAATGAGGAGACTTCATTATTTAACAATATGACTCAAAACTAGCTTGGAGATCACAATGATAATGACTCTGTTTTATGTACAGCTTTCTGCTTATCTCAGCAACTGCTTATAACAATAAAGCCAGAGATAAATAGTCTTTTTTTGGAGAGTCAAGTCCTTATTAATAGTCGCAGCTTCGTAGTGTTATAAAATGAAAGGTTATATGAAAAGCTTTAATGGTTGACTTTTTTCCTAGACCAAGACAATGTTAATGTTATCTAAAGATCAGAGCTCTGTTGAGGCTTCCTTAAAAGTGATATTAAAGTTTCAATTTTTAAATTTAAAAATAACAAACATGGTATACTTACCTCCTCTGTGCAGTGGTTTTGCACAGAGCAGCCCCAATTCTCCTCTTCTCCTCCTGCTGGCGCTCCTGGCCCCTCCCTCCTGCTGAGTGCCTCCACAGCAAGCAGCCCCCTCATTCTCCTCATTGGCTCATTGACTCTGATTGGCATCAGCGGGAGCCATTGAGGGAGAGTCCCCGGACAGCCGAAGCTCTCATGTAACATCGCTGGTTCAAGATGGGGCTCAGGTATTAGGAAGGCTGAGGCAGGCTGCTTCAGACAGAAGGTTTTTTTTTTTTTAATCTTAACCACTTAAGCCCCGGAAGATTTTACCCCCTTCCTGACCAGGCCCTATTTTGCGATTCGGCACTGCATGACTTTAACGGACAATTGCGCGGTCGTGCGACGCTGTACCTAAACGAATTTGACGTCCTTTTTTCCCCACAAACAGAGCTTTCTTTTGGTGGTATTTGATCACCTCTGTGATTTTTTGATCATGCGGTATAAACAAAAAAAGAGCAACAATTTTGCAAAAATAACAATATTTTTCACATTTTTTATATGAAATTCCCCCAAAAAAATGTAAAAATCAAAATTTTTTAACATTTTTGGCCAATGTGTTTTCTGATACATATGTTTGGTAAAAAAAATCGCAATAAGCGTATTTTGATTGGTTTGCGCAAAAGTTATTGCGTTTACTAACTAAGGGAAAGATTTTTGTCATTTTTGTTGTTTTTTTTTTAACGAGTAATGGCAGCCATCTGCGATTTTTTTTGCGGGACTGCGACATTGCGGCGGACAGATCGGACCCTTGACTGACATTTGACACTTTTGGGGGTACCAGTGACATTACTACAGTAATCAGTGCTATACATATGCACTGTTACTGTAAAAATGACACTGACAGGGAAGGGGGTTAACTTTATTGGAGAAGGAGGGGTTAAGTGTGTCCCTAGGGGCGTGATTCTAAATGTAAAGGGATGTGGCTGTTTGTGTAACTACAGAGATCTACGGTCCTACATAGCAGGACCGTATGATCTCTGCAGTTACACAGGGAAGAATGACAGGCTGCTGTGTTTACATTAGCCGCCTGCCTTTCTCCCTCTGTAACTGACGATCGGGAGTGACCAGCGGACATCGGGTCCGCCGGTCACTTGCGCTGAGGTGTCTGTGAACGAGCGGGGGCGGGAGCGCGCCTTCGGCGGCGCGTGCTCGCCCCCTATTGGCTCACAGGCTAGTGACGTACCGGTACGTCACTTTGCCTGCATGGGGCTGACCGCCGCAGTATATGTACTTGCGGCAGTCGGCAAGCGGTTAATACATAGAATGCATTGAGAAAAAAAAACCTTCTGCCTTTAGAACCACTTTTAAGCCGAACTCTAAGCAAACAGCTAAATGCACAGATGAAATACACATAAGGGAGCTGTTTTACCTGCCAAAGTATTTGCATTTCTATCCATCCAGATCTAGGATTTACACAGCTCTGCCAAACAGTGCAGGCAGCCTGGAGACCTGAATTTGTACCACCTAAGTTAAGTATTAAATCTAAATTATATGCCTGTCCACAGCCTATGGCTGGACAGTGAAAAATAAGCAGCAGACTAAAAAACTCCTTTCTGTGTCACTTTGCTCTGCTCTTCTTTCAGCATGTTCCTTTTTAGCACATTTATACTGTAGCAAAACTGGTTAGCACCTTGTGCTGTTTATCCAGGTCACAATATGAGTTCTACTGTAAAGGGTATTGCAATAGGCTAAAACCAAATCAGATTTAGATACTAACGCTAGCTGCTTTAAAATTACACCTAAAGTGGTTGTAAACCTTAGTCATGGAATTTGAACTAAGAACATTCTATAAAATAAAGAGGAGACAATTCCGCTATTCTAATAGGATTTTTTTGACATTTAGGTCCAGGTTCACACTGGTTTGATATATGCTCCGACTTTGAAAGCACATGTCGCATGACGTGTATAAAGCAATGATTCCATATGAGAGCTGTCTTAACTGGTCCAAAAAGGTTCCTGCACTACTTTGGTTTGACTTTGGTCCGATTTCAGCCCATTGAATGCCATTGAAGTCATATACGAGTCAGATCAGCATCTTAACTGATCCGACTTGTGAGATGTGACTTGTGCTCAGAGGCAGAGTTAGCACTGCAAAATGTATTGAAAAAAAAAAACAAATCCATACTAAACCTAAGTCGCACTCATCTCAAGTCAGATCTTGTTAATTAAATACTGAACCAATGTCTAACCGATGTCTGACCAATGTTGCCGGGCAAAGTCGGATCGGAAGTCGTGGGACTTTCATGTCGGAGCAATGTGAACCTGGTCTTATTCAGTTGCCTGTTACAACAAAAGCCATGGTCCACAAAGAGCTTACAAAGCATCAAAGGGAATTCATTATTAGAAGGTATCATTCAGGAGAAGGTACAAAAAGACACTAGTTATACCATGGGACACAGTGAAGATGGACATCAACAAGAACTGGACGTTCCTCAAAATATTATTGTAAAAAAGAAAAGAATAGAAGGCTGGTCTGAGGCTGCCAAGAAGCCTACAGCAACATTAAAGGAGCTTCCGGGCTATTTGTCATGTACTACATGTGAAAGATTTTAGTTGGTTTTATTTGAATTGAACATATTATAGGTAAAATTAAAGGTGGAAATAATTCAGAAATTATTTATCTAGGTTTGATTTTTTTACATCTAAAAAAACCTGGCAATTTTATTGGGGTATGTGAGCTTTTTCTTTCCACTGTATAACATTTTTGCTTTTGGGTTTTGGTATGATTTAATGATTTCTAATAAACATGCCTGCAGGAATTTGTTTTCGTATCATCCTAGTACAGCCTTAAAGAGGAAGTAAACCCTCCTCTGTAACTTGTACCTATGGTTAAGCCTATGATAAGGCTTACCTATAGGTAATGTAAATATCTCCTAAACATGTACCATTTAGGAGATATTTACCTTACATGCAGCCAGTGACGCCACTGGCGCATGCGCTCTGAAGGAACGGCCGCTCGTGCCGTTCCTTCAGAGCCCCGTGCCGTGACCGTCGGCTCCCGCGCGCATGCGCGGGAGTGACGTCACTGCGGCTCCGGCCAATCAGATGGCCGGATGCCGCGATCCCGGAAGACGGGCGACTAGACATGTCGTCCGTCATGCAGGTAAGCGGATGGCACGGCGGGGGCTCGTTCTAAGGTAAGTATTTCATAATGAGCTAATATGCGATGCACACTAGCTCATTATGTGTTTCTCTTGCAGGTTTCAAAAAAAAAAATAAAACATTTTTTGGGGGTTTATAACCTCTTTAAGTATATATGTAAACTATTTCAATATTCTTATATTGACAGTCAAGAACTTTAACATTGATACATTTAGTGTTAGGTGTGACATACCTTCATTTAGTTTGGCTTCATTTAGTAGAACAAACTATTTTTCAGTACATGTGTGCAATGCTCTGAAGACATAGTGCAGAGGTAATGATTAGTGACATGAATGCACATGAATGCATATAGTATATGAATACAATTCTGTGTATTTTTTAGCCATTTTCTTTTTTTGTAGAAAATGTATTTTATCACATATAACTGTATGGAAATGCATGTGAATTTATGGAAATGCACTCATACACATGTAAAAGCACACATGGAAAACCTCATGAATACAAATGAGTGCACAAAACACAATTAAATGCAGCACAAAATGGAGCAAAAGTCACACCTTTTTGTTTTTCCTCCACCATACTTCTGCAGGCTTAGAAAAACTCCTCTAGTGTGAACACATTTAATTAGTGTTATTAACCTTTTGTAAAATTATGTCCGCATAAAAGAGAAAAACCCTTAGGGATAGAAAGTAAAACTTTTAAAATCTGGATATGCGATCACTGAGCAGTCCTACCAATTCTACCTAATACATTTTTTTTTTTATTTTCAAGCCTGGTTGTTATGGGTAACTATTTGACTTTCACAGAATTTGCGTTCGTTTTTTACTATTAATATGTCTTGATAACTTTTTAAATTCTTTTTTAATTTTCTTAAATGGCCGTCCTACAAATTACTAAAAATAAAAACCAAATTCTTTTAGTTTTGACCACTTGCCGACTGCCGCACGACTATTTATGGCGGCAGTCAGCCCCTCACAGGCAAAGTGACGTAGGGCTACGTCGCTAGCCTGTGAGCCTCTAGGGGGCGAGCGCGAGCTGCCGGAGGCACGCTCCCGCCCCCGCTCGCTCCCCTACATGTCCACGCGCGTGGACATGTTAGGGAGCGAGCGGGGGCGGGAGAGGGAGAAAAGCAGGCGGCTAATGTAAACAAAGCCGCCTGTCATTCTCCCTTGTGTAAGTGCAGAGATCATACGGTCCTGCTATGTAGGATCATATATCTCTGTAGTTACACAAACAGCCACATCCCTTTACATTTAGAATCACGTCCCTAGGGACACACTTAACCCCTCCTTCTCCAATAAAGTTAACCCCTTCCCTGTCAGTGTCATTTTTACAGTAACAGTGCATATGTATAG
Source organism: Pelophylax lessonae (assembly GCF_965119305.1). NCBI lineage: Eukaryota > Metazoa > Chordata > Amphibia > Anura > Ranidae > Pelophylax > Pelophylax lessonae. Next base: position 435,834,729 of record NC_138769.1, read on the forward strand.
CACTGATTACTGTAGTAATGTCACTGGTACCCCCAAAAGTGTCAAAAATGTCAGTCAGGGGTCTGATCTGTCCGCCGCAATGTCGCAGCCCCGCAAAAAAAATCGCAGATCGTCGCCATTACTCGTTAAAAAAAAAAACAATAAAAATGACAAAAATCTTTTCCTTAGTTAGTAAACGCAATAACTTTTGCACAAACCAATCAAAATACGCTTATTGCGATTTTTTTTACCAAAAATATGTAGCAGAAAACAAATTGGCCTAAAAACTTTGATTTTTACATTTTTTTTGGGGGGGGGGAATTTCATATTAAAAAATGTGAAAAATATTGTTATTTTTGCAAAATTGTCTCTCTTTTCTTGTTTATAGCGCATGATCAAAAAATCGCACAGGTGATCAAATACCACCAAAAGAAAGCTCTGTTTGTGGGAAAAAAAGGACATCAATTTCATTTGGGTACAGCGTCGCATGACCGCGCAATTATCCGTTAAAGTCATGCAGTGCCGAATCGCAAAATAGGCCCTGGTCAGGAAGGGGGTAAAATCTTCCGGGGCTTAAGTGGTTAAGAACACCTATTTTGGGAAAAAAAAGTAAAAAGTCAATTTGCTCCTGCGCTACAGTGAGTTAGAAAGCCAAAGAAAGCATATTATGTAATTGGAACTGCTATAGGAGAGATGCATCTTTCTATTTTTTAATCAGCCCCATTGCTGTTGGTGATTAATGAGAGAAGGATGTAGTCTGACCTAAAATGATTGCTGAATAAGTGTGGATTTCTGGTTTGTTTTGTTTCAACCTTTTCAAAAATGCTGTCTGTCAATATAGTTGCTCCCCTTGGCTTTCTTTCAGCAATTTTACAAGATGTCATTGGGATGCAATGCAGTTATAAGTGCAGTAAAACAGCTTAGTTCAGGTGTTTTAGTATTAGGCTAGTGCTTTTGTAACATCATTTAATATTATTCAGGTGATAGAAACACTCTAGAGAAACATCGCCTTCTCCCACTCACTCACTTCATCAAACAGGCTTTCTAATATCTTTCAGTAGTATCACTCTTTTTACTTTGGAAAGTACTCTGTGGTATTGTAACTGTCTCTGCTTTCTGAGTTCTGGATCTGAAACAACAGCAAGTACACCTTGGAAGTGCAATGATCGAGGTTGCATCTCTTCCCTTTCTGTTCTCACTTGTCAGTGTTCTCTTCCCTGAAGAGTACATACCTTTTATCCTCTTGTTATCTTGGAAACTGTGCTTGGATCTTAGAATTATCTTTAATGATATTCATGGACTTATCTTTCCAGCAGATAGTAGAAATGGTGTTTTTAATGAAATCATTTGCATGAGATTTTGAGAAGCAATCACCAAGAAGCTAAAGTGGGGTCAAGACACTGCAGCTACTTCGATGGGGTGATTTATGGCATGATGATGTATGGATTTTTTCACAACTATGAATTAAGTACATTATTTTATTGACTTTATATTTTATAATTTTACTTGTTCGAAAGCTATAAAACCTGTTTAGATTAGATGACAGTGCTATCAGGTACCTCTGGAAAAACACATCATGAAGTATAGTTACACTTGAAAATAAAGAAAAGTGACAACTACACAATAGAAACTTTTCCAATGCAAAAGCCTAGGGGTGCAATCAGCTAAAAATAGCCACATACAATAACAGTTTCATGGGAGATAAGATGTGGCCAAGACAAAATGGGGCTGATTTACTAAAGCCCGTAGGCTTTTTGCTTTGCAAGTGTATTTTTACTTAGCCTAGTGAATGAAGTGACGGCCTGCTGACCTTTCCAAACATGTGCAAGCAAAAGTTGTGTTTTTTTTATTTTATTTTCCTTGCATGTGATTGCCTATTCTTTGCTCTACACTTTCATCAAATTCACTAAGGTAAGATGAAATTTACTTTGCAAAGTGAATACCCAGTTTGCCTTTTGTAAACCACAATGTTTTTGAACATTTATTTAGATCTGCATAAACAAAAGACATTTAAAAGTCTCCTGTGGTCTGCCACTGATTAATAGCTGTATCTTAGCAAAGACTGTTGCATTTATCAAACTTCTTCCCACCAATCAGGAGTGTGCAGGGGGGTAGATGAAAACAACATAGAAGTGTAGGGTTGTTTACTGTATTGGAGAGAATTCAGTAAGCATTTTTTTATCAAAATAAAAGGAAAAAGGTATTTTCACCATGGATGCGCAGATCATACCAGTCCAAGGGATGCTGGTAAGACGTCCTTCTTTGATTGTAGTTTTAAATGTGGTGGCTAGGTCGCTGCAGCTCCAGTCCAATCCATTGGGTGGTGGATGAACAAAGCAAAAAAAGACACAGGGCGCACATCTGACCTAGTGTAACTCAGTTTTATTATTATTAGGCCCCATAACATAGGAACACGAGCAGGCGTATACAGGTAGCCATAATAGCAATAACAGAACATTATAAAATATGAAATTTAAATACATTTTAAAGGATTTTAAAAGAAATAAAGGATCTTTTAAATTGTATTATGTTCTGTTATTGCTATTATGGCTACCTGTATACGCCTGCTCATGTTCCTATGTTATGGGGCCTCTCCAGTTATGGCCTCTTTAAGCTGAGGGGCAGGGGAGGGGCCAGTACATATAAAATGCCATGGAGCATGGGTGGGTTTGTGACCTGAAGAGGGAGGCCACGCCTCCAAAATGCATCATCATAGCAACAGACTAGATCTGGCATCTTCTTCCTCCTATCCGTTGAGAGCTCCCCGCTGCCACTGGGCTTCCAGCTGGGCCGATGCGCGCATGCATGGTAGGGGCTGTGCAGGTGGAGTTGGGTGCAGGCACAGTGATTAGAGATGCCGGAGCGTGCTGCGTCTTCACTAGACCGGGAGGCAACTTCTATTCACCTGGACACAGGGACACGGATCAGGTTCCCGGTTTCCGTTTAAAGAGGCCATAAATGGATAAGAGGCTTTTGATATGCTCAGTACCCATGGTCTACATGTGAGTGCAACCTTGTCTTATATCTGATATTTTTAATACTAAAACAGAGTTACACTAGGTCAGATGTGCACCCTGTGTCTTTTTTTGTGCTTTGTTAATTTTTTATGAAAAGCCTGGAAATCGGTAGTCTCTTTTCTAGGAAAAGGTCCTCCTAGGCTTAGGAGAAGCACTGTATAAGTTCTGGGCGAACCCCTGGGAGACCCTTACTGTATGGCTGAGATCCATTGTTCTTCGGTCACCTTAAGGGCCAAGGTACTATAGCGGTCTTGTTGCTGGCATCAATTTTCCAGCCATAGAATGACCTGGCTAGAAGAACTATGCTGTTTTTAGTCTTTGTCCCTGTTTTCCTTTCTTTTTTTTTTACATTAGTTTTGAGACCCCTAAGTATTGCTTGCGCTCCATTTCTGCACTTTTCCTAAGGGCAAATGTGACAATTTATCTAAATAAATAGAACCTTAACAGAACCAGGTCAACCACTTCCTGCACACTGCAGAACAGAGTAAAAATATTCCAGTTGGGCAAAAGAGAACAAAGTGGGGTTCATTTACTAATTATACTTTGCAAAGAATATCCAATCCTGTGCAAGGAAAATTAAAAAAAAAATAGATGATTGAAACCAGCAGAGCTTTACCTCATTCACAAAGGATCTAGGAAAAAGTCCTTTGCAGTGTACAACCTTCCCTGCAAATTGAACAGTCTTTTCGACCCCAATGTCTTAGCTGACAATTTTCAAACAATTGGCAAGCTTTTTATCCATTGTCAAAGGGACTCTCCCATGATTTTTTCCACTCATTAGACACTGAAATGATATGGCTGAAACAAAATCACTTGTCTTTTTTGCAAAATTGAACTGTACATTGCCAGGTTTAATTATAAAAAGCATAAAGCAAGTAGAAGGACCTGAGCTAGAAATGAACAACAATGTTTTTATTTTACAGACTATGTCTTCTGTTAAATGACATCTAAACGTATTCTTAAGAAATGTAACTTTGTAATAGAAATGGCAGTTTTACACTTGATGACTTGGAAATAACTATTGACTTCTCATGCATCAATTTGAAAAGTGAGCATATTCAAAGGTGCATTATAATTTGTGAGCTAGATGTGAGTTTTATACAAGTTTTATATACTCTACCAAAAGAAATATTAATGTCATTTCTGAATCCAAATGCTTCAAAATTGTGATTTTCACTGCTGTAAGACTTCTCTATTGCTATAATCTTCCAATAGCATCATTAAAACTTGTCAGGTTTGCAGTGGAAAGAACATTTTATGACAGGATAGTCTTTATTTTCCATTTTCAGAGTGTCCAAATGAAATGAGACACTGAAATAAAGTATTATGATAATAATAAACTTAAAAAGAAATCAATGCAATTCAGTAAAACACCTCTGACAAAATGCTTGCATGAAGTGATTTTTAGTATTCCACTTAGGCAGCACAAAATGACTTTGCACAGTTTAAAATGATAATTTTGTGACATTAATGCACTAACTGCCTACTGCATTTTCTTCTCATAAATAGTATCATGTGCTTTTGTCATGATCATATTTTAGAATTTATAATTCCATGACTTGACCAAAAATGTATTTTTTTTGTGTTCCACACTGAGACTTTAGGAGTCAATGGGTTGATTTGCAAAAGGCAAAAAGACCGTTCACGTTGGAAAGAAAATTGTCCTTTGCAAAGACATTTTCCCCAGACCTTAGTGAATGTGGTGAAGCTTGGCTGACTTCCATCATCCAGTTATGTGCAAGCAAAAATTCTGTCTTGTATCAGATTGGATATTCTTGGATAGGTGAGATTTTACCACATTCACTAAGCTCTGGGAAAATACCCTTGCACTGTGCAACATCCCTTGCAATGCCAACAAATTTTTGCCTCTAGTATACCAACCGGGGTTGATTTCAAAATGAGATTTCACCACATTCCCTAAGCTTTGAGACTAAGGCTGGCCATAATTTATAAAATTTTCTTTCCTTCCTTCAATTATGTAACGCAAGGGCCTGTCTGAGTGCAAACAAAATTGAAGACGTTTAGGTTTGCCCTTATATTATATGGTTTCCGTAAGTCTAGAGGAAAATTGAATACTACTTCTTTTGCAAACAACCTTATTTGTCTTTAGTAAATCAACTTCTCAGTCAGAATTCAGTTCAGTTGTGTATGCCTTTAAAACCCTTTTTGTATTAATAATTTTCCTTTAGGATTAATCCTTAATCTCAAAGAAGAATTTCTGCCATGAGCTTTTCAATAATTAAAAGTGCCAAATCTATTAATATTTATTCTATAGGCCATCTAGCTAAAGATCACACATGCATGTCTAACTGTCCAAGAAGGCATCTTGGTGGAAAAAGAAAGCTATAAGGATGCACCTTACAAACATCGCTAAATTCTAGTTTTAAGAAGAGACTGCAAAATCCTAAAAGCTCACTATTTTCTCATTCTTTTAGATTTAGCCTTTAAACACTATCATCCATATTACATATATTTTGACTATTTACTTTGTAATTGAGTGCATAACATTTTTTACTGTAAGGACCTATTTGAACTGTCATGTGGTTGTAAACCTCAGACATGAAATATGAACAAAGCGTATGCCTCTATAGTGTATACTTGTTTCAATCCAGAGCACTGAGTGTAATTTCTCTCTGCCGCCTCTTTCCTCTGCATTAGTAACTTCTGAAAACTTTTCTTGACATAGAGAGAAAAAAGGTGACAGGGGAGGGAGCTTCAGCACACAGCCTGAGATTGACAGCCCGAGCTCTGTTCCTGTGTACTGTGTGAGTGGGGGTTTGTCCCTTTCCTCCAATCAGCTCTCACTAAGCTCTTTGGAGTGTAACTTCAGCTCCCATCCTCCTGTGTTATGAAAGCTCAGACAAGCTGTATAAATTATGTGCTTTAAATGAATGTAGAGATAAGGGGGCTGCAGATAAACAACTACAATGTAAGATGATTTGTTTCATCTCTGTATATCAACTGAGGTTAGTCACTTCACTGGGTATATGCAAGGATTTACAACCATATTAGGTATTTTGAAAGCAATGAAATTAATTCACCAAACAGAGAGTATTTTATTTGTCTACCTATTAACCTGCGAGAAGAAATCGGGATAGTTCTAAAATTCCAAGTCTTGGATTATTTTTTATATATTAAAAAGGTTAAATTGGGGGCATGGCCGGGATGTAGAAGGCACCGGACTTGTCTCTCTGGAGCTCTGCTGTATCCTGATCCAATCCACATCCATCCGTGGATTTTTCCCAAAAACACTGCGGCGGTTCTACCCTTGTGGGGGATCAATGCCGGTCAAAAAATCCGGTGTTCAGGGTCCAGCCCCGCGGCCTCAGCGGGCCACCCAGCCGTGTGGTGCATGCATGGCCGCTGCCATCTTGCCTGCACCGGCGGTGCTCTCTCACTCCCTCTCTCCGGCTGCTAAGGCTGCTGAGGCTGCGGCACCTGTGGCGAGGAAGGCAGATCTGGGTGGGACACCTCCTGGGGAGCTGCATGAGGAGCGGGGCACCTCTAGATCCACACCGGGTTCTGCCGGGTCATCAGGGGGGGCCCTAGAGGTGAGAACATTACTGCTCCAATTCTGGCTGCCATTGATGGCTGCAAGACTGCTCTGATGATCCGCATAGACCATCTGGCCTCTGAATGTTCCCTAATTCGCCATGACCTGGACAAGATAAGGGGGCGCCTGACATAAACCGAGGGTCGCATTTCTGAGGTGGAAGATGTTACTGCATCCCACTCTGCACAGCTTATTGCCCTTAAAACTCAGGTGAATGCTATGGCGGACAAGGTGGAGGATGCTGAAAATAGGCAGCGCCGCAACAATGTCAGAGTGGTGGGTTTACCTGAAAAGGCGGAGGGCTCTAATCCTACTCAGTTTGCTGAAAAAATTTCTGTGATTTGCTCAACTTGACCACCCCCCCACCTACCTATGTGGTGGAGAGAGCCCACAGGGTGCCAACGGGGGCTCACCCGCCAGGGGCTCACCCACCAGGGGCCCCGCCGCATTCATTTTTGGTGCGGTTCTTGAACTTCCGGGACCGTGACCGCATACTCTCTGAAGCCCGTAGGCGTGAGGAGCTACAGTATGACAATGGCAGAATAATGTTATTTCCTGACTTTTCTGTGGAAACACAGAAGAAACGCAGATCCTACACTGAGGTGCGCAAACGCCTAAGGGCCAAAGGTCTGAAATATGGGATAATGTATCCGAGCCGGCTGAGAGTGGATCATAAGGGCTCTACCTTGTTCTTTGATTCGGCGGGGGAGGCTGCGGACTGGCTGGACTCCATCTAACCTGTTCTCTTGGATAGCTGCTGGGAGACTCCTGCTGTGGGGTAAACACTGTGCCTGTACTGCCTGTGGATCTGTCCTGTGCCTATCATCCTGTTTTTCCCTGTGTTCTGGATGACTGCTTAGTGCCTGCACATGATGTATTTTTCTTTTCTTGCACTTGGATGTCCTCAGGAACTGTACTGTTTCTTTATGGACCCTGCACTGTTGGTCACTGAGTTGGATCTCGTCCATGGGAGCTCCGGCCCTTGGACACGGTTGGGAACTACCCTTTTTTTGTTTTTTTTTCCTTTTTGTGACTGGTTGTTTTTACTTTTTGCCATTCTCTGTTTTTTGTAGTCTCTGACTGCACCTTTCCTCTATATTTTGGAGGAGGACTTGGACTGACTGTCTGCTTGTTGGGCGGTCCTTTTGGGACATGGGTAATGTTGGCTGTTGGTATATGACTCAGCCATGCATTTGAATAATGTTGCGGGTTTTGGGAATAGGCTGAATACCGAGTTTTGTATTTTTGTTTTTCAGGTTTTGGGTATTGCAGCAGGGATGCTTTTTTACAGGCTCCATCTAGTGGTCACTTTATGTATATTTATCTCAAGGTTTTTTCTTTTTTAGCAAGGGCATTGCTGGAAGGTGGTAAAAGTGCCTTGTACCGTCTCTGGCCTTCCCGCTTGCCTGCCGCATTTAGCCCTGTCACTGCAGTATGGCTGGGATGATTAAGGTTCTGTCCTGAAATGTGCAGGGTCTTAATGATAAAGTGAAGAGAACAGCAGTGTTTTATTATATCAAAAATGTTCAGCCTCATATTGTCCTCCTCCAGGAGACTCATTTGGATGGGGGCAGGGTGCTCTCTTTAAAGTGACCGTGGATCCAGCGTATTTTTAACGCCCGGTATTCCATCTATGCCCGTGGGGTATTTATTCTGCTTGGTAAGAGTAGGCCCTGCCCTGTTCATAAAGTTATTACTGATCCTGGAGGACGATATGCTATTGTTGTCTTGGATGTTCATCAGCACACAATGGTGATAGTGAGTGTCTACCTGCCTCCGCCCTTTCAGTCACAACTTTTGATAGACCTTCTGGTAACCTTGGCTCCCTACATGCACCTCCCCCTCCTGGTGGCGGGGGACTTCAATGCAATCGGGGATGGCAGACTGGGCACCTCTAATCCGCGGAGAATACCTGCCCCGAGCTGCTATCCTGGGTCACCACGGCGCAGCTTACTGAGCTGTGGCACTGGAAGAATTCTGGGGTGCGGGGTTATTCCTGCTGGTCGGGGGTCTACAGGACAGCATCCAGGATTGACATGGGTTTCGCAAATGCGAATTGCCTGCACCTCTTGCAGAATGCTGCCTATCTGGTGGGTGGTCTATCGGACCATAACCCCCTACTGCTGACCCATCGGTTGGCGGACAGGGAAGGGAGGGGTGCATGGCGCCTGTCTCTGGGCTGGTTACAGGTCGAGAAGGTGGTGCAGCAGGTAGAACCTCAAATGTCTGCATATTGCGAGGATAATGCCTCTTCTGCAGTGGGGGAGGTGGTCTGGGATGCTTTTTAAAGCTGTTTTGAAAGGGCATTACATCTCTGCAATCAAGACAGCTCGTAGGGAGGCTAATACTGATAGGGAAGCTGTGCAGCTTGAGGGCCGTAGGCTGGAGGAGGAATACTCGGCTGCCTCAGGGCCTGATGCCTATGCAGCTCTGGAGGCAGCCAGGAGACAATTGGCTTTACTGGATACTGATTTTGCGCATGCCAATATACGTCAAAGAGCTGAGTCACTCTTTAAAAAAAGGAGACAAAAATGGTAAGCTACTGGTTTTTCTGGTGGCAGATCAACGGGCTTCGGTCAGTGTCCCTTGTATTTGGTCACGCACTGGGGATTTGGCCAGGGATCCTGGGAGGATCTTACAGGTCTTTATGGACTATTATGCCGAAACGTACTTACCCTTACCGGCATATGACCAGAGGGAGCTGGAGCAGCTTCTTTCTGGTCTTCCGGTGCTGGCTTTGGAGGGGGAGGATAGTGCCTGGTTGGACAATGACATTACATTGCGGGAAATTGAGACGGCTATCCTTTCATTCCCTCCCAAAAAATCCCCGGGCCCGGATGGGTTCCCGGTGGAATGGTATCGGCAATACTCTGACTCCCTGGTGCCCAGGCTTCAGGCCCTATATGCTAAATATTTTGACAGGGGGGCGCTGCCAGGGTCCATGCTAGAGGCGTATGTCGTTCCCCTGCCCAAGCCGGGTAAGGACCTCTGTTCCTCCTACCGTCCCATAGCTCTGCTTAATGCGGATCTAAAAATCCTGACAAAGGTCTTGGCTACTAGGCTGGCTGTGGTGCTCCCCTCATTAGTGGACATCGACCAGACGGGCTTTATGCCAGGTAAGTCCACAGATACAAATCTCTGACGCTTTTTCACTCATCTGCAAATAGCCCATTCTTCCCTGGGGACTAGGGTGGTGGTATCGCTGGACATAGCCAAGGCCTTTGATTCAGTGGATTGGACGTACATGGGGCTGGTGTTGAGGCGCATTGGGGTTTGGTCCCAAGTTCTGTAGGTGGATCTCCCTTCTCTATTCTACCCCCCAAATGGCGCTGAAGTTTGGATCTTCCCTTTCCCCTTTCTTTGCAGTGGGTAGGGGGACTAGGCAGGGCTGTCCTCTCTCACCCTTCCTGTTCTCCTCAATGATAGAACCATTGGCTATAGCATTGCGTATATCTCCGGAGGTGGGTGCGTTGGAGGTTGGCTCGATTAAGGAATGTTTATCGCTTTATGCTGATGATATGCTGCTGTTCCTGCGGGACCCCGGTAGATATTTTCAGGCGGTCTTTACCATTTTAGATACTTTTGCTAAGTTCTCAGGTCTCAGGGTGAATTGGGACAAGTCCACCATTTTGCCGCTTTACCCTGGTACCCAGGCTGCGGATGATGGGATGTTGCCGCTTCAGTGGGTTATGGAGTTAACTTATCTGGAGGTCTGGGTTTTGGCTCGCGTGGCGGACTATTTCAGCCTCAATCTGCTTCCCCTGCTGGATGTCCTCAAGCGGAGGGCGGAGGTGTGGAGGGACTTTCCACTATCGGTTCTAAGGCGTATCAATCTGGTTAAAATGAAAATTCTTCCAGTCTTCCTGTATTTTCTCTGAAATTCTCCAGTGTGTGTCCCCCGTTCGTTTTTCCGTAGGGTGCATGGCCTGATTGGGTCCTTTGTCTGGGGTAACTCTCCCCCTAGAATAGACCTTCAAGTGCTTCAGGAATCATGGGGTCAGGGGGGACTTGCCTTGTCTGATTTGTACAAATTATTTTTGTCAAGACAAGGGGGTGTTTGCACGCAGGTGGCTTCAGGGCGATGACGGGGATTCTGCCACAGTGTTGGAGGCAGCTGTTTTGGGCTTCTATGAGAGTCTCCGTCTCCTTCTACATTGTGGCTCTGGGGCGGATTTCCCCCTGATGGGGACGATGCGTTCCACTATTAAAGCCTGGGACCAGATGCGGGCACTGGTAGAGCCCGGAGCGACTGGGTTATCTCCAGCCTCCCCCCTGTGGCGGAATCCTCGGTTTCCTCATTTTGGCTCGATACCTGATCCTGTCCTCTTAGTGTCAAGGGGGGTCAAGATGCTGAGTGATGTTATGTCCGGTGGGGAACTTTGCCCCTTTGATGCCCTAAAAGCCCTTTTTGATCTGCCGAATCTATATCTGTTCCGATATCGCTAGCTACGCCAAGCTTTTCTTGCACAGTTTGGTTCTTCTCGTATTGAGATTAAACCTTCCGTGTTGTCGACTGCTGTGCAGGCTGAGGACATGCGGAAGCCTCTATTGGAGCTCTACAAGGAGATGTTTGTCACACCCCCATTGGCAGTGCGTAGGTGCAGGGAACGGAGGTACCGGACTTGGATGCGATGGCTGGGATGATATGTGGTGTTCTCCGTTCACTTACCTGGTTTCTGCTAGGGATCGTTTAATTCACTTAAATTTCTGCACAGGATCTACTACACGCCGGCACGTCTGGCTCGCATTTACCCGGAGTCTTCTGCTGAGTGCTGGCGCTGTTCGCATTCCCCTGCGGATTTTGGGCATATCTTCTGGCGCTGCCCGGTGGTTCAGGACTTCTGGACTGCTGTGCTGGCCTGTATTGAGGAAGTTGCGAAGGTACCGGTCCCTAAATCTATGGATGTTTGCCTGCTGGGGTTGGTTGATGGGTTGGTTCCCACTAGGGCCCTTCACATGTTACTGAGCTTGCTGCTCTTTTATGCTCGCAAGGCCCTGCTACTACACTGGAAGAACCCATTGGCTCCCACCGTCCTCTTTTGGAAGGGTCTGGTGAATAAGGTGACTCCGCTCTATAAGGCTACGTATCTCAGTAGGGGTTGTCCGCGTAAATTTGATAAAATATGGAAGCTGTAGCTGGATTCTCCGGCTTCACTCTGCTGATCAGTCCTGAGTGTCTTAGCTGCATTGTGTGCTTGAGCGGCTATGAGGCGTGTGCTGTTGAATGCTTTCATTGACTGCCTGATACATGGGAAAGGGACTGAAGGCGAATGCTGACATATGCTATTCACCGATTTTACTTTTTACTGGCACTATAGGGATGCAGTAGGTGCGCTGGGAATCTTTTGAGGGGTTTTTCTAGCCTGTTGGAGGCATATCCGCTTATTGTACTGGACCTGCTGGGTGGAGCCCGGGGTGGTGAGGGGGGGAGGGGTTTTTGCTGGCCTGTTGTCAGCTGTTCTTCTCTTTATGTGTTGGCCTTGCGTTGGCGTTGTGTAGTGTTTGTCCTTTTCTTGTTTAAAAGCAATAAACAGAAATTTACAAAAAAAAAAAAAAAATGTTAAGTTGGAAGTGTATATGTCCACAAATAAAGTAGCAATCTTTTTTAAATGATTTAACCACTTTAGCCCCGGAGGATTTGGCTGCTCAATGACCAGGCCCTATTTTGCGATTCGGCACTAAATGACTTGAACAGACAATTGCTCGGTCGTGCGACGCTGTACCCAAATGAAATTGACGTCCTTTTTTTCCCACAAACAGAGATTTCTTTTGGTGGTATTTGATCACCTGTGCAATTTTTATTTATTGCACTATAAACAAGAAAATAGCGTCAATTTTGAAAATATAACAATATTTTTCACTTTTTTTTTTATATGAAATTCTCAAAAAAAAATTTTAAATATATATTTTTTAACATTTTAGGCCAATTTGTTTTCGGCTACAGATTTTGCGCAAAAGTTATCACGTTTACTAACTACAGGAAAGATTTATGTCATTTTTATTGTTTTTTTTTTTAACTAGTAAGGCGGTGATCTGCAATTTTTTTTGGGTGGGACTGCGACATTGCAGTGGACAGATCAGACCCCTAACTGACATTTTTGACACTTTTGGGGGTACCAGGGACATTACTACAGTAATCAGTGCTATAAATATGCTCTGTTACTGTAAAAATCACACTGGTAGGGAAGGGGTTAACTTTACTGGTGATCAAGGGCTTAAGTGTGTCCCTAGGGGCGTGATTCTAACTGTCAGGGGATGTGGCTTGTGAGATCATGAGAGATACATGCGATCCTATATAGCAGGATCGCATAGCCTCTGTGATAATCTAAGGGAGAATGACAGACGGCTGTGTACATCAGCCGTCTGTCTTTCTCCCTCTGCTGCGGGAGATCGCGAGTGGCCGGCGGCCATCGGAGCCGCGGGTCACACGCGATGGCTCCCCAGGGAACGAGCGGGGGTGGTAGCGCGACGCAGGCGGCGCTCGCTCGCCCCCCACAGTTGCCTGAGCGAGTGACATAGGAGTACGTCGCTTTGCCCAGCAGCGCCAGAGTGCCACAGTATATGTATGGTGGGCGGGGCGCAAGTGGATAACTGAATGTACAAAATGCTTTGGTAATTCATCCTTGAAATCATCAAAAACAAAAATGTGGTTTGTTAGCAAAGGCCAGAGACCCTGGTTTCCCTTGTTTACAGCAGAATAAACAGGGTTCAATTCTTTTATTTGCTGATCATTTTGAGAGTTGCAGTTCATTGCCACCTTGGATTAGAGTCAAACTCGTTAAGACAATTATTGGCTGCATAACAGTTGTTTGATTAATTAGTCTAAATGTAGGCACAAGTGGTACATTTATATTACATATTCATTAAAATTAATCATCTATTTGCATTTCTGACATTTCATGTGTTGATTGGTGACAAGAGTTTGTTTTTCTTAATGGAATTATTTTACACTGTTTTCTATCAACAAAAGTGTACAGATTGCGGAAATCTTGTTATATGTCAATTTGCTTTTATTTACGTCTTTGATAAATAATTGTGAAAAACATAAAGCAATAGTAATAACTGCAGTTTATTTTATCACTTTGACAGTTACTTCATATTAATACTGAATGTTGTATTAGATTTAATTAAATTTGAAGCTGAACAGTATTATGGTTAAGGATCTAATATTGCGATTTTGAATTCCCGTTATTTCACCACATTCTGTCACAGTTGTGCAATAAAATAAAGCAATAATGAGCGGATTTGTGTTATCAAAACATATTATTTAGTGCTAATGAGCATGTTTTATGAAATTATTCTGGTCTTCTGCCTCTGCTATTTGCAGCAGATATTATCTGTAACAGTGTTTACATAAACAATTTTTTTTTTAATGTTTACACCACATAACCAGACAATGCATTCAGTGACTTAAAGGAGAAGTACAGCCAATGCTTGTTTGGCTGTACTTCTTCTGTGGATCATGGGAGTGCAGTTCATTCTGCACACATGTGACCTGCTTTCAGCAGACAGAAGGTTGATGCCCAGTGTCGACTGACGTCACAGAGCCAGTCCAGGTTCGGAAAAGATCACGACCATATGGTAGGGATCCACCCACATGTCCAGACCCACACCCAGCTCAGCCTCTCAGCTGCTGAGAGCCGATGAGAGCCTGACTAGCCCCCTCCACAGCCCAGTGCTGCAGTGAAAGGGAGGGGTAGAGCAGACAGTGGTGTCTGACAGTCTGCTCAGGGAGCTCTGGGAAATAAGTGATCAGTGGTGTTTGATCGCTCGGTCCTCGGTCTTAGAATTGGTGGGGGACAGATGCAGCATTGGACCAATGATGCATCCAACTAGGTAAGTATCAGTCTAAAAAAAAAAAAAAATTAAAAATACCATTCTTTTAACAACACTGTCTAGGAAGCACTTGGTTTACTTCAGTAGAAACAGCAGATACTCAGGAGGGGCACATTAGCTCACACCAGCCATACTGAGGTGTCTCTGTGCACATCAATCTTAGGCATTTACCTTTTCCTATGTACCTCTGAGAAAAAGTCTTCTTTTGACCAGAAGAGAGAAACAGAACCTTTTTATGTAGTGCTCCCTAAGCATATCTCAAGCTTGGGTGGGCCTTCAGCTGGAAAGAAATAGCCCACATTGCTATTGGGGGCTGAATATCCAGGTCATACGATTTTTAATGGTAGTAAATCAAAGGCAGCTGGACTTTTATTTATGAAATCATTTCAATCCTCATTCTACTGAAACTGTAGAAACTCTTGAATGAGTGCTGAAACATTTTCAGGAATAAACAGCAAATCCATCAGGGTTTGATTTACTACCATTAAATATTTGGTTCCTTTTGTATCTTATTTGCACACAATTTGGAATAATCGGGTAAATTAACTTTAATTTCATTAATCTAGTGTCCTTAACAAAACCACATTCATCTTTTTATAATGGCTAATTACATTTAAATTTGTCAGGTTTTGTTTTCATGTTTTACATCAAAGATTACATTGATATTTGCATCATATGGAAATAGCAAATCTATTCTCATTCAGGGCACTCCCTCTGCTACTAATAATGACATTCCTGCACTCTTTCACTTGCTTAGAAAGCTCTGTGAGAAAAATGGTTGCTAAGAAGGTATTATAAGACATTTACATGTCTCTCTTCCATTACAATTACTACAAAGAAGGGACTTTATAGCCACTCACCAACTGTATGATGAGGATATGTAGGACTGTCTCAGAGGCCCAGTCTATACCTATGGATAATAAATAGCTATGCCACTTTCAACAAAACAGAGGAAATCATTCCCAAAACCCTCAACTACTCATGTTCTATATTTCCTTTGTGTCATGACTATTTCTCTCTACATTTCAAAGCTTATTTCTTTAGAAACCTATGAATGTAGTAGAGATAACACCATTTTTACAGTCAGACATCATTATATTTTTTTCTAACACTGGTATCCTATGATATACTATAGATTATGTTTTACCTTGGGTATTTAGAGTATGACACAATTAAAGATATTGATACAACCATTACTTAGGTATAGAAAATGCATGTTGTAGCTGTTGGAATGATTTTAGAGAGTCAATACCGTAATAAATCACAGAATATTTTGTTTTCTTCCAGAGAGTAAAACCCCCCACTTTTGTCACACTTTGTACTGAGAATTTATCCAAACAGGTGTACAAGAGTTAAAGTTATGGTAAAGGAAAAATGTAAAAATAAAATAAAATAAACATGTTATACTTACCTGCTCTGTGCAATAGTTTTGCACAGAGCAGCCCTGGTCCTCGTCTCTTCGGGTCCTTCTCCTCCTGGCTACTTTCTCCTGCTAAGTACCCCCAGAACAAGCTGCTTGCTATTGAGGCACTTGTGCAGGCTCAACATTGGCATACACAGTGTGGTTCGGCCCAGCCCCCAGCTCCCTCCTCACTTGTTGTGACTGACAGCAGCAAGAGCCAATGGCTCCCTTGGCTGTGCCTGAGCCAGTGAGGGGAGTGAGAGAGCAGCGATTCATAAAAGAAAATCCAATAAAGTTCCAAAAAAAAGATTGGATTTTAACATATATGTGTCCATTGACAATTTCTTTGAAAGATATTCACTTTAAAAATCCCACCAACTGTCGTTTTTTTCCTTTTTCTCATTTTAAGTATGCATAAGCTACCTTTTATTATGTTTGGGACGCGGTGGTAAGAAAGCTATTATATTCCTGACACTTAACTATCTTTCTGATTATAAGTGAACTGTACCAGCATTTGTATGCTAACACCACAACAAAAGCACATTTTTCCCTTAAGATTTCTCTCCTAGCAATAATTCTCAACCATTCCAAATTACACTTCTCCTAGCATTTTTACATTTCTTGAAACATTTCCTAACTTCAGGTTCATAATAAATACTTTACATTCCTCTTAACCACTTAAGCTCCGGAAGATTTTACCCCCTTCCTGACCAGTCCCTATTTTGCGATTCGGCACTGCGTGACTTTAACGGACAATTACGCGGTCGTGCGACGCTGTACCCAAATGAAATTGACGTCCTTTTTTTCCCACAAACAGAGCTTTCTTTTGGTGGTATTTGATCACCTGTGCGATTTTTACTTTGGTGCTATAAACAAAAAAGAGCATCAATTTTGAAAAAATAACAATATTTTTCACATTTTTTATATGAAATTCCCCCCAAAAAAATGTAAAAATCAAAATTTTTTAACATTTTAGGCCAATTTGTTTTCTGCTACATATGTTTGGTAAAAAAAAATCGCAATAAGCGTATTTTGATTGGTTTGCGCAAAAGTTATTGCGTTTACTAACAAAGGGAAAGATTTTTGTCATTTTTGTTGTTTTTTTTTTAACGCGTAATGGCGGCGATCTGCAATTTTTTTTGTGGAACTGCGACATTGTGGCGGACAGATCGGACCCTTGACTGACATTTTTGACACTTTTGGGGTTACCAGTGACATTTCTACAGTAATCAGTGCTATACATATGCACTGTTACTGTAAAAATACACTGGTAGTGAAGGGGTTAACTTTATTTGGGAGGGAGGGGCTGTGTGTGTCCCTAGGGGCATGCTTTCTACTGTGATTGGCTGTGGCTTCAGCTGTAAGGACACTGATCAACGGATCTACATAGTAGATCCCTGTGATCAGTGTCTTTACACCGAGGAGAATGACAGGTGGCTTGTTTACACAAGCTGCCTGCCTTTCTCCCTCTCCCCCGCCGATCGCCGAGTGACCGGCGGACACCGGGTCCGCTGGTCACACGCGCGGGGGGGTCCGTGACCACGCGGGAGCGCGCCTCCGGGGGCGCGCGCTCGCTCCCTAGACCCTCACAAGCTAGTGACGTAGCCCTACGTCACTTTGCCTGTGAGGGGCTGACTGCCGACGTAGATCGGCGTTAGGCAGTCGGCAAGTGGTTAATGCATAGAATGCATTAAGATAAAAAAAACTTCCTGCCTTTACAACCACTTAAAAAGAGTGTAGTTTTAAGACTTCTAATTAGCTTGGTATCAAGTATTTTTATTAGTTTGTAGGTATTATAATCTTATTATAATCTATGTCTCAGCATTAATTTCAGTCTAAAAGGCTCTGTTAACTGTATGTGCATTTGGAATTAAACGTAGGAAAAAATGACTGAGGAACAATTTTTACCTGTTTTTGAAGAAGAACTATCATATTTGATTCCATACTGGAATGTTCCCCCCCCCCCCCCAAAGGATAATGTAATTTTTCCCATGATAAAGAGAATTCCACACTTAAAATGTAAAATGGTTGGTGCCATTCACACATTTTAAGCAGACACAGATTACCATGGTAACTGGGGTAGCCAATGGAATGTAATGCATATGAAAATCCAGAAAAAATCAACTTGCACGGGAAGGAATTTTATAGCTTATCCTGTCACATGGACTAAAAATGACAGTTTCATTTATTTCCTTGTCATACATTTCATTTTACATTAACCTGAAGAGCCAGTTCAAATATGTGTTATTAAATATAACATATTTTTAATGCTGTTTTTGCAGTAGGAACCTCATATTGTATGGTATAATGCTATATACAGTACATATACTTTTTTTTTTGGGTTGTTTATTTTTATATATATAATCCTTAGCATTTTTAAGAAACTGATTTTTCATTCTTAAACTGTTATAACAGTGCAGCTTTACTTTCTAGAGATTTTTCCATGTCAAAGCAGACGTGTCCTAACAGAGCTTGTTCTCTCTCCTGCCTTAACCTGAAAGCAGACACTCTTTTGTGATGCTGAAGGAAAGTAAAACTGTCAATGTACAAATTTTACTTTCTTTTCGTGTATTCTTTAGAGCCCCTATGTCAACACCTTTACAAAATGTCTGGTATTAGCAATATTGGTAAGCTGAAGCAGAAAATAGGACAACCTCTGTGGGATATTTACAACCTTACTCTAAATTCACACTGCAACTCTGAATTGTTAGAATAAAAAAAAATAATGGAACAAGCAACATCCCTGCGAAACAAGGCTCCTTTACCATACTAAGTCAAGAGTGAGAATTACAATATTATAAATGCATTTATGGCAATAGTTCTCTTTAACATAAAAGTCTAGCTAATGGTGTTTACCTAACAGCTTCTTTGTAAATAAGAGTAACTGAAATATTTTTGCAATTAAGGATGAGGTCCAAGTTTGGACAGAACGCAGGTTCAAGTCTAACTTTTTGTGTTCTAATGTATCAGATTAAATATGAACTTTTAGGACATTCGGCAGCAACTGAACATCCTATAATGCTTTATAAAAAGCCATCATTAGCCAAAGACTTGCACCTGACCTCTAGTCATGACACCTGCCAGAGAGGTAAGGTGCAATGCTTTGGCCAGTGACAGTTTTGGGCCAAATCAAATTTCTGACACTCACGCACACTGCTGCCCCCGCCCCCCTCTTTTTTTTTTCTTTGGAGACATTTTATTGATTTTCTTTTTTTTTAAATTATACTTTCTATTGGCCTCCTTTTTTCTGTTTACATTTATATAAAGGGGGGGGGGGGTTTGTTCTGCTTTAATGTTTTAGAGCTGGTGTTTTTTATGTTTTTTTTTGTTATGTTAAGGTTTTGGGGTTCTTTTCATCCTCTTTAATTTCATTAAAGGGTCATTAGCAGCAGCCTGTTTTTAGCTGCTCTCTGTTTACAGAGGAGTACTGCATACAATCATGGTACAGTTTAGTCCTCCAAAGCCCAGCAATATTTTATTCACCAAGGCACAATACCCATAATTCATCTCTTGCCACAGCTTTTAATAAAAGTAGGGAAAAACTCTCACATCCAGCGCCACATCTTTTTAACTTGCTGCAAATTTTCACGGACAAGCTGTGCACTTGCAGAGCACTTGATGCACAAGTTCTTGTTGACATTTTTCCAATTTGTAGCATATTTGCATGTCAAGTCTCTAGCAGGAGCAAAGCTGCAACAGTGATGAGTCTACAGCAAGAGCTCTGCAGGTCACAGTGACCCCTGTGCAGTCTGTACAAGTCTGTGCAGCAGACTTGCAGAATGTTTGCAAAGAAAGTTGATCTGGAGTCATGCAAAGCAAATGTGCTGCAATTGTGCAACAAACGTGAAGCCTGGCAAGTCTAGCAATAGCTTAGCAAGTCATTTTCAAACTTGCAGCTCAATTGCTTGCTATCAGGGAGGGAGAGCTGTTTGTTCCCATGCAGCTATCAGGGGGTGAGCAGTATCCCTATCCACAGGCCACAACAGTGGTCATGGGGCAGCATCAAGAGGCAACACACATTTGCCTTTCTTTTTTGGAAAGTCTGCATGCTATACAGCCAGAGCACATGTTGGTGGAGTGGTTAACTGAGCCTTCATCATCATCATCATCATCCTCCTCTATCTTCCAGACACAGAGTTGCATGAAGTCATCTTTAGATGTAAAGCCCACTGTTCTTCCTCCTCATCCTCAGCTACCCTTGTCACTGTCCCACAAACTGTCACCAAGGAATTGGCTGAATTATTTGAGAACTGCACCAACCACCTGCTGCAAAAGAAATTGCAGCAATTAATTGCATCTGAGGTTGAAGAGGAGAGCAACAGGAGTATAGAGGAAAGGGTCAACAGGCAGGGAGAACCAGTTAGCACTGATGATTACTGCCAAGTTGTCTGCAGGGATGAGGAGAAAGGGATGATGATGAGGTCTCCAACCATACCTGGATGCCAGATACAGTGGTGAAGGAAAGTGAGGAAAATGCACAATATCAGCGAGGCAGGAAGTCCTACAGAAGCAGTTCATACCAGAGGGCAGAGCTCCATGAGTGCAGGCCACTGTTATCACATGGTTTTACTCAGCTGTGTGGACCTATTTTGTCACATGCTGCCGAACACATCTTAGTCATTTGCAGTATTTGTCACCAGCATCTTGAAAATGGTAATAAAATCATCAATCATTTGGGCACCACATGTATGAAGAGACACATGAGTATTTATTATGTAGCTTGGTGGCAGCAGCACCTACATGCTTGCAGTTGACAGCAAAAGGGCTGCACTCTTCCTTCCTCCTCCTTCACCTCCTTACAGCTTCTCCTTTTCCACCCCTCTCCCTACTATACAAGATTCCCTGTCAGCAGCCTCAAGAAATAGGGATTATAGCATTTCAAGGGATGCTAGATTACTTTATGACACTTAGTGGGGAAGAGGGCCAGCATGGGGCCATGAAGAGTAGGGGCAAGCATAGGATGCAACCATGTTCTGATTCTGTCAACCCCACCCTGAAATCTCTAGTTGTATCATTGAGCAGGCAGCTTTCTATGATCCTACTGCTGGAACTTAAGAAATAGTAACTAGCAACCCCCATTCCCAGTATTTTAATGCCAGGTTACCCAAATTTCTGGCATTACAACCTGCTGATGTTCCAGCTGGTGGAGTCTGCCCTCTTCCTTGAATTTTTACCCTGTGCTGTACTGAAGAGGCCAGCTGCAGGGTCCACTTGACCCCAGACCAGCGTGGTCCAGCGTGTATTGGCAGGGACATTATAGCTCTTTAAATATCAACTGGTGGCCTGAAAGGGTGCAGGATGGAGCATGCTATTTGAGCTGGTTGTGTTTCTGCCTGTCCTGATACCTGATGATGGTGTCAGAACAGTAACCTTCACCTCCTTCTCTTCAATGTACTTTTCTGGTGATTTGTTCTCATAACAACCAGTTCACCCTCAAGTAACCAAGAGGCTTTGCAACAACTATGCTATCAAACCGTTTTGCAGCTGGTATGCCTAGGGGACAGGAGCACACTGGGGCAAATATTCTGTCAGCTCTGCAGGGGAACTTCTTGGAAATGTATGACATAGATTGCCTTACACGAGACCCTGGGATCAGGCACAGAAGTCAGGACTGCTCTATGGGATTTAAGCCAGTGTGGGGATATGTGAGCAGTTTGAGATAGTGTTCAGATCTCAGCTTTTCAAAGGAGTGAACCTATCAATAGCTGTACATTCCAGGAATTCTGGGTCATTCAGACCAAATGTAAACTGCTGCCAAGACAGGAGGGCAGAGAAGCAGCAGCAAGATATGTTATTTGAACTCTCACTCCTGTAAAATGTAATATTTGTTGTTGTGTCAAGAATAATGTCCTATTGTGGACCTATTATGATGTGCTGGGGAAATTTGGACACTCCTGAATCTATGAATGATCTGTTTGCCTGCCACTCCAGTACCTTTTTGAATTTGTGTTTGCACACTGTATGGAGAGAACCAGATATTCGTAGTTTTTTATGCTGAGTAAATACTTTCTCCTTCTCTCCTAGTTACTACCAGAGTAGTGGTCTAAGTTACATAGTTACATAGTTAGTCAGGTTGACAAAAGACACAAGTCTATCTGGCTCAACCAATAAAAAAAAAAAAAAAAAAAACAGTAATGAAAACCCAACCATGCAATCCCATATACACAATCCTATACCCGCTGTTGATCCAGAGGAAGACGAAAAAACCTCAGCAAAGCATGATCCAATTTGCTACAGCAGGGGAAAAAATTCCTTCCTGATCCCCCAAGATGCAATCAGATATTCCATGGATCAACTTTACCTATAAATATTAGTACCCACTTATATTAAGTACACCTAGGAAAGAATCCAGGCCTTTTTTAAAGCAATCTAGTGAGCTGGCTAGAACCACCTCTGGAGGGAGTCTATTCCACATTTTCACAGCTCTTAGGGTGAAGAAACCTTTCCGTATTTGGAGACAAAATCTGTTTTCCTCTAGACGTAAATAGTGCCCCCTTGTCTTCTGTGTTGACCTTAAAGTGAACAACTCAACACCAAGTTCACTATATGGACCCCTTATCTATTTATACATGTTGATCATATCCCCCCTTAATCTCCTCTTCTGAAGAGAGAATAAATTAAGTTCCTCTAATCTTTTCTCATAGCTGAGGTCCTCCATGCCTCTTATCAGTTTGGTTGCCCTTCTCTGCACTTTCTCCAGTTTCCCGATATCATTTTTAAGAACTGGTGCCCAAAACTGAACTGCATATTCCAGATGAGGTCTTACTAATGATTTGTACATTTTGAAGTTTTGCCTCTTTGAAGTGTATTCATCATAGACATAGAAGGAGGTTCTTAAAATAAAATGTAATGTTTTGGCTGCACTTCCAAATTTTATTCTTTCATAGTTTGCAAAAAATCTTTTGTTAACCACTTGCCGACCGCTGGCCGACTATATACAGTGGCGGTCAGCCCCTCCCAGGCAAAGTGACGTACCGGTACGTCACTAGCCTGGGAGCCAATAGGGGGCGAGCGCACCCCACTGGAGGTCCCGCCCCCGCTCGTTTCCTATGAAGCCTGCGCGTGTGACATCGGGTCCGCCGGTCACTCGCGATCGTTGGGTGGAGAGGGAGAAAGGCAGTGGCTAATGTAAACAAAGCCGTCTGTCATTCTTCCCTGTGTAAAAGCACAGAAGATACGGTCCTGCTATGTAGGACCGTTGATCTGTGCTATTACACACACAGCCACATCCAATCACAGTTAGAAGCACGCCCCTAGGGACACACTTAACCCCTCCCTCTACAATAAAGTTAACCCCTTCCCTCCCAGGGTCATTTTTACAGTAACAGTGCTTATGTATAGCACTGATTACTGTAGTAATGTCACTGGTACCCCCAAAAGTGTCAAAAATGTCAGTCAAGGGTCCGATCTGTCCGCCGCAATGTCGCAGTCCCGCAAAAAAAATCGCAGATCGCGGCCATTACTCTTTCCCTTATTTCCCTTAGTTAGTAAACGCAATAACTTTTTTGCAAACCAATCAAAATAAGCTTTTTGCGATTTTTTTTACCAAACATATGTAGCAGAAAACAAATTGGCCTAAATTTTTAAAAAATTTAGATTTTTACATTTGTTTGGGGGGAATTTCATATAAAAAAATGTGAAAAATATTGTTTTTTTTGCAAAATTGTCGCTCTTTTTTTGTTTATAGCGCATGATCAAAAAATCACACAGGCGATCAAATACCACCAAAAGAAAGCTCTGTTTGTGGGAAAAAAAGGACGTCAATTTCATTTGGGTACAGCATCGCACGACCGCGCAATTGTCCATTAAAGTCACGCAGTGCCGAATCACAAAATAGGCCCTGGTCAGGAAGGGGGTAAAAATCTTCCGGGGCTTAAGTGGTTAATATTACATATGTAAAAAATCTAAAGACAATGTGTAGTTATTCTCAAACAGACAGGAGTTTCAACAAGAAATAAACGATATAGCTTTATCACGTGCTAAAAGCAATATGTATTTACTCATAAATTCTCCAGTATGTTTTTAAAATGCCATTATGTTTATGTGACAAGTACTCTATAAATATTGTGACCTGCTTGGCATATTTAGTGAGAGCTCAAAGTCATTATAGCTCATTATGTTTTAAAACTGCTAGAACGGCTTGCTCTATTCATTTTTGCTTAATCAATAGGAGTCAATGAGAAATAAAAAGTCACAACAGAAGAATATAAACATTAAGATCCCTTGAAAAACAAAGCACTCATTCAGCGTGTAGGCAGAGAGGAATGCCAGGCGGCCTGTGAAAGAATTTTTCCTTGGTAACACTTGGCACATTTAAATGAGAGAGAAAACTAAAACTGCCTCCTTTTATCTTTCTAAGTTGTGGACAGTATGTTAACCCCTTAGTTCCAGTTTGGATTTGAAACCCTTAAACATCCAGTAATTTATATGTTTACCACTGATTAGGAACTGTGACAACAGTTAAAAGCTGTCTTCCCTGACACATTTTCTGGTATAGCTGTCCTCCTTCCTACGCATAATGATGATGTGACCAGTGTTTTGCCACCAAACAAAGTGGCCTTTTATTTTCATTGTCAAATCTCATATTGGAGTGTGATTCTGAGAACATAATGTAACCCAGTTAGAGACTTTATCTGTGTACAGTCAGTAGTGAGCAGCCATCGAACACAGCTGATGTTACCATCTCCAAACCATGTTGCACAGGAAGAAATATAATGTGAAGGTCAGAGATTTGTCTTTGTTAACAGTTTGAAGAGCAATCTTGCAAAGAGCTCTGATTTTGCTAAAGTTATTTTGTCTATGCACAGAGCTGGTCTGTGCAAAGATAGCAGCCATACGCAAAAATACTTAAAATTATTCTGCTATGTCTAACCAAATTTATTGACTATGATTGTAATTACATCTGCTGTTTTTGCCACTTACCCTACTAATTTAAAACATTAGGGGGTTACTGCTGAACTCATCTATTGTTTTTTTTTGCAGCAACCCGTTTTTATAAACTTCTCCAGAAAAAAAAAATACATGGTCTAAATGGCCCTTGAATACATCTGTGCACCTGTCTATTATTTTTCCAAGTTATAATTTTTAAATAATAATGCGTTGTTTGAAACAGAATTTTAGACATTGCAGCTTTAATTACATACTTAATAAATCCTTTCTTAACAGAAATTGCCAAATAAGGCATTTTTTTAAATTAATTTTTTTAATTGCAATTGAGGAAATTGAATTATTGTTTCCATTTCAATATGTTTATACCCGAAGCAGAGCCGTTTTTGCTTTTCAGTGCTGCATCATATTAACTGTTCATGACTTGTTTTATTCTAGAAAATATCTATATACCATACTTCTCTTTTAAAAGAGTTTTACACTTACAGTTGTCTCTAAGGGAGCCTAAACTGGAGTGAACAAAATAATAACAGAAAGCAACACCCCAAGAGATGATGAAAATATTCCCTTAACTTTGATGTGATATAATCACACATTGACATACACATGACACGCACACTTTCTTATTGATACATTACTAGGTAAAAGCATATTGTCCTTCCTCCTTTTGTAATTGTCCAGCTTTGCTAGTTCTGAGCCTTTAAACTATCCACCTAAAAGAATTAGCATTTAAACATTGTTTTAATTTGAAATTACAATGTTCAGAAGCAGACATGGCTGGATATTTTTTTGCAAGTTTTAGGGAGATACATGTGTCAGTAGAAAGAGTTAGAAAAATATTAGTGGCTTAGATAGATTTCATTTGTAATCATCTCTACAACCCTTAATAACACTTCTAAATTTATAATAATAATTAAACTATATTGTATTTCCAGGACTTGTGATAGCTTGTAATAGAATGCTGAAAACTCTGTGTCCAAGTAATTTTTGTTTAAACACTATAGGGACATTCCTCCAAAAGTGATATTTCCATGTAGGTAGAATCTGATGGGTGACCCATTGGCTTCATAGACCTCTTGGTATCTACTGTATAGCAGACAGATTTTACTTCAACAGTTATTGAAATATCGATAATATCAAATAAATGAAAATCCATCTGGGGGCATAGGATACTCTTGTAATGATTGTAGCAACTGGGCACACCTAGTAAATTAACTCCAGAGATCTTACACACAGGGATCACTCCCTATTTAAGAAAGATAATTTAACATCCTAGATGTAATGAGCCAAGCTGCTCTGGGTTCAGTTTTAAAGTCATTCAAGAAACTTCTAAGAATATTTGATGCCACACTTAAACACCATTGAAATCGTTTGGAGTCAAATCTGTTGAAATAAAAATTCCCATTTTCTGGGCCAATATGCAAGGGGTGTCAAAAAATAGCATGTGGTAGTTGGCGCTGTCCTGGGAAACATGTACATTTAAATAAAGTTATATTCCACCAGGAGCAGTGCTTTTTTAAATGCTTGACGTAAAACATTAAATATGCCCAATTCCTTTAAATAACATGCCTTGGGGTGTCCTAATCCTGTCTGTGATGAGTAACGTCTCTGTTATGTACAGCAGCACTGACATTTACAAAGGAAAAGTGTTTAAAATTGCCGGCAAATTACATTTCATTGCTGACTTCTATTTTCTAAGAAACTAAAAGTAAAAAGACCCCTCTAATGGTCTATGTATTTTGGGGGACCTTTGATGGGGTCAACGTGCTGTTTTATTTTTTTTAAGAAGCCAATAAAATGTAATTTGCTGGTAATTGAAGTTGTATTTTTTCTTTGTAAACTGTGTCACTTTTGCTATAACACATTCTTCAGCAAGAATGAAAAAAATTGATTCTGGTATGGATTTTTAAGGGATACAACAAGCATACAAGGACATGCCCTTAATATAGTGGATCCTCCTGGCAGATAGCTTTGCCCCGTGTTGATGAGGACTAGGGTCTCTTCATCACAACCCTGGCCAGTGGTTGTGGGAGTCAGTAGGTGGGGTACTTATCAAAATCTGGAAACCCTTTTTAAAAATAAGGGGGCCCCCAGATACCCCCCTCCACACACACACAGCAAGTAGTAAGCATGGGGTATATAGTAACCCCTACTCATTCACAAAAAAAAGATGTAACCCAGGAATAAGGACACCAAAATGTTTGACAAATTCTTTATTAAAAATATTAAAATCTCCCACAAAGTCCCTCATTCTATATCTATCATCAGTCATGATGCCCACCAGTCATAATGCCCATCAGTCATGATGACCTAGCACACACGACAATCCTGATGGTACCACCAGCCAAATGACAGCTTCATAAGCTATATAAGGGGAGGGGTGGGGAAAGTGATGATATCAAGGCTGGATGGGCAAAGGTTTGAATATTTGTCCGAACGTCTGAACAGCCAAAGTTTGGTGTGAACCTAGATGCGGACCAAACCATTGGCTCATCCCTACTCTCTGACAAACAATTAAACATCAGCTTCCTTTGGACTAATCCTTTAACACACCAATGATAATATTATTTACAGTTAACTAATCTGCTTTGCATGTATATGTAAACAAAAGCATTTAGCAACCCTATCAGGTTTTTATTACTGTCTGTGTCCCTGCTAGGGAATTAACCCTCTTTGTGTGGCCATTATCACTGGAACTCAAAGTAAGTTAAGATAAAAAATGTAACTGTCACTAGAAAAGGAATAAAAAATTAAGCTTGGTACATATGTTCATTTATTTTTTCCGTACAACCCAGCAGGCTGAATGAAAAAAACACTGAGAGGTCACCGTACTAACTATGCAATATTAGCATGGTGATCTTCCCCACTGGGTTATTGTGATTTGACAGGAGGACTGAACACCCCCATTCCCCCTGCGAGAACACACTGATAAGCGCTTACAATCATTGACTGCCAGCACTGATTGGCTGCTGGTCAGATGCTGGTTTTCCAGCATGCCCCATTGACCAATGCCAGTCAATGGACTGGCTTCTTTTGGACAGGCAGCTGTACACACTGCCTGAATGTCAGCTGCTTCCTGCTGAACTGGATATACTTAGATATACGTTAATATGACTATTATTCTATTTTATTGTAACTTAGATTCTTTTCCCAAATTGGTTTGAAAATACACTTGTCTACATTTTTTTCATATTCTTTGCTTAATAAAATTCCAAATAAGCTATACTTAACTCCATTTTTGATTACATTGGGAAACAATGGTACATGGATTACTTACTTTTGAATACTGATTTGCTTGCTGAAGCCTCACAACCACTCACTTCATGCAAGAAGCAAAACTTACTGTGGTAAATACCCCCCCCCCCCCAACAATTATTGGAGCACAACAATATGTATATATATTTTTATATATTTATATATCTATATATCTATTTACAGTAAATATTTATTTATTTAGTTCAGGTACTTATATATCACTGTGAATTTAGGCAGCACTTTACATATTTATATATTGTACATTCACATTAGTCCCTGCCCTCAAAGAGCTTACAATCTAAGGTCCCTAACTCATTTATACATAAACTTGGGCCAATTTAGACATGAACCAATTAACCTACCAGCTTGTCTTTGGAGTGTGGGAGGATACCGGAGTAGCTGGAGGTTTACTTTATATATGTACTGTACATATTTAATTTCTTTGAAACATCAGTTTAAATCAAATGTTTTTTCAGCAAATGCTCTTTATTGTGATTGTGTATTGTATTACTAAAATGTTTTTATCTTTTTTGGTGGTATCCTAGGAGCTGCAGGCAGAAATTGATGGCCACACAGAAGTCTTTCATTCTTTGGATGAAAATGGTCAGAAAATGCTTAAATCACTAGAAGGATCTGAAGATGGAGCCCTTTTGCACAGGCGGCTTGAAAACATGAATATCAGATGGAATGAGCTCAGGAAAAAATCCCTTAACATCAGGTAATGGGCAAAAATAATATAAAAGATTAAACTTGACACTGCTCTTGTTATGTCAGACTCTTTTCTTTCTTGGACACAGAGAGACAAGCACACAGCTTGTTGGAGATGACTGTAAAATAAGAGCACATTTCACTTTATAGTCAACTCATGCGGATTTTTTATTTTTTTTTTGTTACACTGTGATTTTAAAATATAAAGAGCTTTAAAAAAAAAAAAATGTAATATACTTCAAGAACTTTTTCTGGTCACTCTCAAATGAAACAGTCATAGGATCTAAATGTACTGTATTTGTGAAGTATATACACATTTTTTTATTTTTTGGGATTATAAACCTAATTTTATTATTTTATTTCTACAGTAAATTTGGAAATGTTTTTTTTTTTTATTTGTTGTTGTGCTTCAATGAATCATTGTTTGTATCATATAGAGCAGTGCTTTATAGTAATGAACATTGTACGTACGAAATGTATAGTATTGTTTAGTGTTATTTAGGAACCACTGCCTTTTAAGTGTGATTGTAACATCATTTTCTCTTCAATAAAAATTACCACTGACAAATTTATTAAAAAATCGACCACATTCTCTACAGCTTGAATTATAGTTGTACTGAAGAGGTGGATTTAGATTTCAGCACAGTAGGCTTATGTGGGGCCAATAACTGTAAAGGGAAAATACCCATTTTTTGCCACCATCAGTAGCAATACAATCATCTCATATAAATAAGCTTATTTACACAGTTACGATACTCTAAGCTAGGTAGGGTTCAGTAAAATGAAAAATAAGTCTGAGTAAAAGAGGTGATTTTAGCATAGCGAGAGCTAGGGGCAGCAAATATTGAGTGACGACATGCTTTAGTGATGGAAATCCAGCCTTGACCTATATTCATGGAAAAGATTGCTGGTTATTTTTGTCCTTTTTTTATCATAACATAAATAGAGGCAATGAGGGCCAAAAAAAGTATGCTCATGGTAAATGTCATCTGATGCTTTATCCATATATACATTTCCCCTGCTATGTTTGACTGATGTTTGCCTACTCCATCTGCCTATAAATTTAGAACAACTTATGGGGAAGTCACAGACAGGGGTGAGTTGCGGACATCATGTCTCTTTCCTGAGTGTCTCTTTTACAAGTGTTGTTCAATACTGCAGTTTAACTAAAGCAGGGTAACTAAAGCTGTATGAAGATACAAGAACTCTGCTCCACTCTGAAAAGATGGCAAGAAAAGCAGCATTTTCATAGCGTATCTTCAGTGTTACTTACAACTCTGTCTCCTTCTCTCCACTTGCTCTTTCTGTAGGGGTCCCCCAAGGCTCTGTTCTTGGACCGCTTCTCTTCTCTATCTACACTTCCACCCTTGGTCACTTGATAACCTCCCATGGCTTCCAATACCCTCTCTACTCCGATGACACCCAAATCTATCTCTCTACTCCTCACCTTACTCCTTCAGTCTTTCAGTCTTCCCTCGCATTACTAATTTACTAACTGACATATCAACATGGATGTTGCTCCACCTCATGACTTTTCCATCAAAATCAATAATGCAACCTTCAATCCCTCCCCTCACACCAGGGTACTAGGTGTAACCCTAAACTCTTACCTGTCCTTTCAGCCCCAAATCTAATTGTTGTCAAAAGCTTGTAGAATTCACCTCTGTAACGTCTCCAAAATTCACCCCTTTTAAACTATTGAAACCACCAAGCTACTCATTCACTCCCTTGCTATCTCTCACCTTGACTTTTGCAACTCCCTTCTCATAGGCTTATCTAGTCGTAGGTATCATCTTTGATCAATCTATCATGAATGCTGCTGCCTGACTCATCTACTTTACTAACCGCTCAGCGTCTGCCACCCCTCTCTGCCAATCCTTTCACTGGCTTCCAATTGCCCAGTGAATGAAATTCAAATTACTAACAACAACATACAAAGCCATTCACAACTATGCCCCGAGCTACATCACCAATCTTGTCTCAAAATATTACCCACACTCTCCTCTCTGCTCCTCTCAAGACCTCCTGCTCTCAAGCTTCTTTTCTCCTTCTTCCATGCTCATCCGCAGGACTTCTCCAGAGCCTCTCCCCTCCTCTGAAGCTACCTCAATCTGAATGGCTAATATCTCCTACTCTGGCTGCCTTTAGGTGATCCCTGAAAATGTATCTCTTTAGGGAAGCCTATCACGCCTGCAACTAATCTTTCATCACTTCCAACAGCTCATCTCCCCACCTTTTGTACAACTTGCCCCACCCTCTTAGATTGTAAACTCTTATGAGCAGGGCCCTCTTAAACTTCTACTTAACCTAAACAGTTGGCGCTATATAAATCCTGTATAATAATAATAATAATAATAATAATAAAAATAATAAATCTCTCCTATACCAATTATAGCTTTTAAGAAATATTTGAAATATTTGTAAATAAAAACAGCTTCATGAAAGAATTATTATTGTTGCATATAGAACAAACCACTGTAACCCAAATGGCATTGTAACAATAGTTTTAATATTATGTGCGCTCTGGCTTTCACTTCTGTGAAAATTTATATATATAACATATACTAAGCCTAATATGGAGGTAGCATTGTAAACCTTCATCTGAAATGTTAGTTGCCTGTCTACTATACTGACCCATGGACCTAGAATATTTAGCAAATTGGGAAAGTTAGAAAAAAGTTTTCTGTATCCTGTTAGTCAGTGGCTCAAAAAATGAAAATGTATGTAAACCCAATAAACTTTATTTGCTCCCCATTGGTCTCTTTAAAACTCCATGGAAAGCATTTTGCTATATTTGTCTAATAAATGCAAAAAAAAACTCCCAAAAAAACAAAAACAAAACATTGATGCCTTTCTAGTTCTTGTCATGAACTACATAATAGTTATTCTTTATGTTGTGGAGATCTAAGAGTAGGAGTGGTTGAGTAGTTTAGCAAAAAAAAAAAAAAAACTTGGGGGGCTGGCACCACTCATTTCACAAACAAAAGCTGTATGTTGCCAGCTCACAACAGGACTTAGGAACTACGTGCATTTTTGGCAGATCAAATTTATTTTTCTGTTTTTTCAGGCTTGTTAAAAGAATAAAACACAGGGAAATGCGCATGTATTACAGAAATGTAGTACAGTTTTTTGGTCTTGACATACATTTTTTAGAAATAGGATTAGCAATACAACCAGGCAAATAACATTTTCAGAAGGAGAGGTTAGTATGGCAGGCTTCTTGTTAGCCAGGTTGCCTAGCAACTAAAATCCTAAGGAATTATCTAGTTTGACATGGTATCTTTTTAAAAACTCAAATATATTTTTTAATTAATGAAAACCAGAGTAATTTAAAAGTGTAAACATTAATCTAGCATGTTCAATTGAGCAAGAATCATAAGGGAAATATGAGTCTTTACCAGGAAAGCATTTAATTATGTAAGTTTTTGCAGCCACAAGTGGTATGAAGCATTTAGAGAAGAAAAGTAGATATATTTTTTTTAGCAAAGTAAATGGTTGGCACCATTTTAGAAATATAAACTTATTAATTGACTGTGCATGCATTTCTACAATAATAATGACTGTAGCAAAAATCTGCACCAGTATCCGTCAGTTTATGAAGCAGCTTGATGTAGGGGCACCCGAACCGAGCCGCAGCTCCCTGTGTCAATTCAGACAAGGACCCCCGACCCACCCCGCCTCATTTCTCTCCTTATTTGCTGACTGACTTTCACTGACAGCAGCGGAAGCCAATAGTGCTGCACTGCTATCTCAGCCAATGAGGAGGGGAGTCCCGGGCAGCCAAGACACTCTTGTCACATCGCTCGATCTAGATTGACCTCAGGTAAGCATTAGGGAGGCTGCTGCACATAGGAGGCTTTTTATCTTAATGCCTATAATGCATTAAGATAAAAGAACGTCTGCCTTAACAACCACTTTAATAGTGACAGGAGTGGTGAAAGAGTCACAGATCCGATAAATTAGGTAGGAGCAAGGAGATCCTTGCACAACAGTCCCAATGTACAGCTTCTGCCAAAGTGGTAGCAAACCCTGGTATTTTTTTTTTTACCTACAGGTAAGCTTATAATAAAGCTTACCTGTAAGTAAAAAGAATATTCCATAAACGTGCACCATTTAGGAGATATTCTTGTGAGCAGCAGCCGGTGACGTTACCAGTACATGCGCTCTGAAGGAATACTGTGAGAGCAAAGCATCATTGCCGATTGGCCAATCAGTAGTCTCCGAACCCCGAAGACCGGGTGAAGATGGAAACCTCTGAAGCGATGACAGCGCTCCGCTGGAGGGCTTCGTATTAAGGTAAGTTATAGGTGCGGTGCATACTAGCACATTATGATATTGCTTTGCAGGTGGAAACTTTTTTTTGTTTACTATTGCTTTAATAGGCCTTCAGAAGAGTAATTTACAGGACAGCAGTCAGTTCTACACATGCATTTCGCAATAGTTTTAGTTACAGTGTTTTTTTTTTTGTATTGAATTTAGGTCTCCTATTTTTCTGCATTTTGTACTTCCTTGTCCATCTTATGGGGAACTTGCCCTGGAATATAGGACTATAGGGTGTGCTACCACTGACTTGTTTTTTAAAAGGATCTGTACTGTGGAAATTGTGCCTAAGAAAGGCAATCAGAGATTTGTTACCTGCACTATATGCTCCCTGCAGCTTATCTTTTCCCCAACACTGATGTCTGGGGACGTAATGATAAAGGAACTGCAGTAGAGGTGTAGAAATGACAGATCCATAGAATAAACGGAATAGATCCTTGCATTGCAGGTCCTAAGGTACAACAAGGACAGCAGTGAGCAGTTCAATAAACATATCAAATTTCACTCCAAATCGTATGGGACTAGCAGCCAGAGGCACAGTGCCTTAGATGATCTCACACTGCACACTGCGGAGCAAGATAGTCTATGCACAGTCACATTTTAGGAGGTTCACAAGTATTTTTAAAGGGTAATTTAAGAAAGTGACGATTTTTAGTTTACTGCTTAGGCTAAATAAGCTTCTTCGTATACTTTATTCCCTGTGAGAAAGCAAATCTTCACATTTTCCCTTTCAGGTCTTTCTAATCCTAGTTTTACTTCCTGTTGATTCACACACATGGAGCAAGCATACAGGTTCGGAACTCAGACTCTTTCCTCCAGCTCAATGGCTCACTTGGTAGTGAAGCTAAGATTAGGACAACAGACTTGAAACCTGCAGTTTTAAAAGCAAGTCAGCCACAACAGCTCCCTTACTCAGGTTTCCTCTAAATCAGCAATAGTAGCTAATTTGCTCATATTTTGCTGTTTACATAGGGTTCCTACTAATTGAGCTATGTCTGCTAATTGCTATAATATATTGCTCATAATGGTAACAGTGCTTTTGAGGCTGCCTCTTTTCTTCAGCAATAAATTCTCATCAAAGAGCAGCTCACACATTAATTATTATTCCTCATCTAAAAAGAGACTGGTATCAGTAATGAAATGAGCTTTACATCTGCCATGATCTTTCTCCCCCTGACAATAATGTAATGCATAATGTCTTGTAGGTCTCATTTAGAAGCCAGCACAGAGCACTGGAAGCGATTACACATCTCTCTGCAGGAGCTTCTTGCATGGCTGCAACTAAAGAATGAAGAGCTAAAGCAACAGGAGCCCGTTGGTGGGGATGTTCCTAAAGTGCAAAGCCAGATTGACACACATCGGGTAGGAGTCTTTCATCATTGTTTTATGGAGTAAAAACAATATTTCTTCAATTAATTTTGCAATAATACAATCACAGAGGAAAAAAAACCTTCAGTTAATTTAAAGGAATATTTGGATGCAGATGTGTATATTACAACAACAAGTTAATAATGAAGAAACAAAGTGACAAAATGTCATACTGAAATATGACATATATCAGTGGCAGCAGAAGAGTTGAAATGCAATTTTTATAGAAATATACACAACTGCATTTATTAGTCACAAAGCACTGTGAATTAAATGGCCAGCATTCCAATAATTGTCAACAAAACACAAAGAGAAAAAAAGCGGGACTTTCAAGGCCAATAAAGGAGGGATGATCACAAATAATTAAAAAAATATCAAAATTTTATTAAATCATGAAGCTAAAAAAGTCTGTATGCATACATTTATTTTTCTATTTACCTGAAGTTCAGTTTTGAAGAAAAACTGTGGTCTGGCTATGTACATTCAATTATTTACATATTCTTAATAGGCATTTTAAAAATTTTTCTCTGAACTTTGTAGCTTCAGGCACAGTGGAATAATTCATCTTCAAAGTCATTTGCAGCTTCTCTTCTGGATTTTACTTTTACTATATCTGTATAACTAAGCATTCCTCTGCCAGCCTTTTAATATTTATTATAAACACAGAGCAGGTGCACAGAAAGAGAGGAGAGGGAAAAGTCCCAACTTCATTAAAAAATAAATTCATTGCTTCTATAGGCAGTCCTCGGATTACAAACAAGATAGGGACTGTAGGTTTGTTCTTAAGTCAACTTTGTTTTTAAGTCAGAACAGGTACATTTTTTAGGTGTAGCTCCAGTCAAAAGACTAATTTTTAAGTTTTTTGAATAGCATAGGGAAGGGTTAACACCCCTGTAACATTTGTTTTGCTGTCTGTGCCCCTGGTCAGAAGATTTCACCTCACTTCCTGTCCCTATGACAACTAGATTTTGAAAATTTTGGCTTGTTTTGGAAACAAAGATTGGTCAGCGGAGACATCTTTTTCCCATGAGAACTCTTACAGGAGTGAATTTCCCTTCCTAGGGGTAGATTTCTCCTCACTTCCTATTGTCTCACTCCGTTTGTAAGTAGGAGTCGTTTGTAAGTGGCAAGTTTGTAACCCAGGGACTGCCTGTACTGTGAAATTTGAGGATTAATGAAGTTAAATAAGGGCTTATTTTACTGCTTATCTTGCTCTTGTCAAGTATATGCAAATATTTTAATGCACAAAGTTCTACTTTAGCTCTTTTACTGCTGCCGCTGTATTACAGAAAAGCAGAATTGAAAAATAAATTATTTTTTTTCAGCCAGCTTCTGGCGTTCATATAGTAGTGATTAACCCCCCCCCCCCCCATCCAACATGTGTCCTTGGCTCACCTGTGCTTTCTAGGAGTCCAAGATATCAATCAGTGGTGTCAGGATGGCAAGCAAAAACATATGTTTTCTCTATATGGAGGAACACAGGAATAATAGGTAAATATAGACCAATGATTTGTACTGCCACCTTTGGTAGGTTTAAAAAATTCCTGCCCTTATTTTTTAGGTAATGGTCAAGCCTGGGGGAAATTTCCCAGTATAAAAGAAAACATCTTATTGCTGTTACCACTGCTTAAAGCTTATTGTGGATCTATCTGTGCATGCCCAGAAGCTGTTCAGCAGGGAATGACGCGCCTGCACCGGAAGTGACGAGCAGGGCCGGTGCAGGCGCATTGATTCCTGGGATCGATGACGCTCATCTTCCAGAAGTCAATGCAAGGAGGTAGTGACGTCGGCGGCCGTATCCGCAGAGGGAGGAAGAGGAAGGAAGGTAAGTATATTTTCTTTAAAAACAAGGTAAGTAAATCAAAAAAAAATGTGAATTATCCAATTCTTTTTCAGGTACATTAAAGCAAGCGGATGGTGCAAAGTTGATTTTGAGGGTGGAACTTCACTTTAAGGGTGTAGGGGGCTTCTCATAGGAGGAAAGTCTACACTACTGTTGAGGTTTCCTGTCTTTGCATTGCAATTAGGTTGGAGAGATTATTTATGACTCACCTCTCCACCTCATCTAATCAGAGAATGCTTTGCAATCACGGAGAAAATGGAACAAATGGCACCTGTGCTGAGCAGCCAACCTCCTGTGTTCACAATGCAGCAGGACAGCTGTTCAGGACAAGATCATGAGCTAGTGAATGTCAGTGTAGCAGTGTCTACTACAGTAATTTTCCGCTTCCAAAGGGACCCCACTTGTCTGGATATGCATAGATACATTGGTTCAAGCTGAACCAATGTAACTATGTAAAAAGTGCCATACCTGGAATTCTTATTTAAGAAGTAACGCCACTTTGTTAAGAAAAAAAACAATCTTCTCTGGGTGATCAAAATACATTTCAAGGATTTTTACCCAACGTTGTTGCAGATTCCTACCTGTTCTGTTTTTTTTATTTGCTATTTTTCCCCAAAATGGAGTTACGCTTTAAGCAGTTCTATCATTTTTTTTTCTTTTGGGATATTTTTTACATAAAATAATAAAAGTTGACCATTGTAAGCATCTCTGTCAGTGTTAAAGGTTTTGTCTTTATGCTGTAACTGCCACTTTTGCTGGACAGCTTGGTGTGTTAAAAAGACAAAGGAAATTAATGCAAATACTACATCTTCGAATTTGTGCAATTTAAAACATTTTTAGAGGTATTTAATCATAAATCAGTGAAAAAAGTAAATTTTTTTCTTTTGTATAATGTAAAGGTCTTTCAAGGTATGCTATGCATTTTATATTAAAAGTGAATTCACATTTAATAAATCTAATGACAAATGAAGGGAGCTGTAGCAAACATAATGCCAGTATTATTTTAATAAATCACAGTATTGTTTAATGTGAACATTTGTCTTAAGTTGTCAGCCACATACGTATTAATACCTTTTAAGTCAAGGCAAAGATTGGAGCCAGAAGGAGTTACTGAGTTTGAGTTATTCGTGCAAAATGCTATTATATGAATTATGTTTGCAATAAGACAGCAGTAACTTACCTTGACAATTATTGTATGCTAAGGACACATTAAAGATAAAATTTATAGGAGCCACTCAGAACTATTATTTATAAAAATCATACATTCAAATTATGCATGTAGCAATAGCTTTCCATGATTCAAATTTTACATAGAATTTCATGCACTTGCTTAGAAGCTCCAAGCACACAGACACACACACACATACACACACACACATACACACACAGTATATACTCTACTATACTATATTTAGTGACAAGCTCAAATTCAACATTTGTCAACTCTAGAAATGTACTGTAACTTGCCTATTGCATTAGGATGTGCACCCCTAAGCTCAAACAAATATGCATGCAATCGGGAAAATATCATGCTGGATATCTATACCGATAAGGACTGGGTAATGTGTTAGAAACGACAGGATGGCACATAGTTTGATGGAAATGAAAATTTTCAACCTACAAAGGGCTGAATTCAATGCCCCCCCCCCCCCCCGAAAATCAAAGTGATAAAATGATGCGCAGGCTAGTCCATTTTGCTGAAATGTCATTGCAGCAACCTAAAATGGTACTCAGTAGTTTGTATGGCCCCCATGTGCTTGAATGCATGCCTGATAATGTCGGGGCATGCTCCTAATGAGACGACGGATGGTGTCCTGGGGTATTTCCTCCCACATCTGTACCAAGGCATCACTGAGCTACTGAACAGACTGGGGTGCTACCTGGCGGCATCTAAACATAATGTCCCGGAGGTGTTCTATTGGTTTTAGGTCAGGTGAGCGTGGAGGCCATTCAATGGTATCAATTCCTTCATTCTCCAGGAACTAGCTGGAGGCTGGGCAATGTCATGCACTAGGAGGAACCCTGGACTCACTGCACAAGCATAGGGTCTGACAATGAATCAAGGATTTCATCCCAATATCTAATGGCAGTTAGGGTGCCATTGTCTAGCCTGTAGAGGTCTTTGTATCCCTCCATGGAGATGCCTCCCCAGACCATCACTGAACCACCACCAAACCAGTAATGCTGAATGATGTTATAGGCAGCATAACATTCTCCACAGTTTCTCCACACCCTCTTCATGTCTGTCACATGGGCACAGGGTGAACCTGCTCTCATCTGTGAAAAGCACAGGGCACCATTGGTGAACCTGCCAATTATGGTGTTCAATGGCAAATGCCAATTGAGCTCCATGGTGCCGAGCAGTGAGCACAGGGCCCACTAGAGGACATCGGGCCCTCAGGCCATCCTCATGAAGCCTTGTTTCTGATTTTTTCATCAGTGGCCTGCTGGAGGTCATTTTGTAGACTCTGGCATTGCTCATCCTGTTCCTCCTTGCACAAAGGAGCAGATATTGGTCCTGCTGATGGGTAAAGGACCTTCTACGGCCCTGTTTAGCTCTCCTAGAGTAGCTTCCTGTCTCCTGGAATTTCCTTCATACTCTTGAGACTGTACTGGGAGACACAGCAAAACTTCTGGCAATGGCTCATATTGATGTGCCATCCTGGAGGAGTTGGACTGCCTGTGCAACCTCTATAGGGTCCAGGTATCACCTCATGCTACCAGTAGTGACACTGACCCTAGCCAATTACAAAACTAGGGGTTACAATGTCACTCTCAGGTGTGAATGGGGAGCAGGTTTGTTAAATTTGGTGTTATCACTCTCGATCTCTCAAACTGGTCACTGCAAGTTCAACATGGAACCTCATGGCAAAGAACTCCCTGAGGATCTGAAAAAAAAGAATTGTTACTCTACATAAAGATGACCTAGGCTATAAGAAGATTGCCAGGACCCTGAAACTGAGCTGCAGCATGGTGGCCAAGACCATACAGCGGTTTAACAGGACAGGTTCCACTCAGAACAGGCCTCGCCATGGTCGACCAAAGAAGTTGAGTGCACATGCTCAGTATCATCTCCAGAGCTTTGAGAAATAGACATATGAGAGCTGGCAGCATTGCTGCAAAGGGTTGAAGGGGTGGGGGGTCAGCCTGTCAGTGCTCAGACCATATGCCGCACACTGCATCAAATAGGTCTGCATGGCTGCCGTCCCAGAAGGAATCCTCTTCTAAAGATGATGCACAAGAAAGTCTTCAGTTTGCTGCAGACAAGACAACTAAGGACATGGATTACTGGAGCCATGTCCTGTGGTCTCATGAGACCAAGATAAACTTATTTGGTTCAGATGGTATCAAGCGTGTGATGGCAGCAAATGGGTGAGGAGTACTACAAAGACAAGTGTGTCTTGCCTACAGTCAAGCATGGTGGTGGGAGTGTCATGGTCTGGCACTAGGGAGCTACAGTTTATTGAGGGAACCATGAATTCCAACAAGTACTGTGACATACTGAAGCAGAGCATGATCCCCTCCCTTCGGAGACTGGGCCCCAGGGCAGTATTCCAACATGATAATGACCCCAAACACACCTCCAAGAAGACCACTGCCTTGCTAAAGAAGCTGAGGGTAAAGGACTGGCCAAGCATGTCTCCAGACCTAAACCCTATTGAGCATCTGTGGGGTATCCTCAAACAGAAGGTGGAGGAGCGCAAGGTCTCTAACATCCACCAGTTCCATAATGTTGTCATGGAGGAGTGGAATAGGACTCTAGTGGCAACCTGTGAAGCTCTGGTGAAACTCCATGCCCAATGGGTTAGGGCAGTGCTGGAAAATAATGGTGGCCACACAAAATATTTACACTTTGGGCCCAATTTGGACATTTGCACTTAGGGGTCTACTCACTTTTGTTGCCTACTGTTTAGACATTAATGGCTGCGTGTTGACTTATTTTGAGGGGACAGCAAATTTACACTGTTATACAAGTGTAAACTCACTACTTTACATTGTAGCAAAGTGTAATTTCTTCAGTGTGGTCACATGAAAAGTTATTATAAAATATTTACAAAAATTTGAGGGGTGTACTCACTTTTGTGAGATACTGTATATATATATATATATATATATATATATATATATATATATCAAAACCTCAGAACTATCTTTCTGTAACTGCCAATAAAATCTGAAAAGTGAACGGGAGGCATATGAGTCTATATACAGAACGTGATTATTGGAGAATTGTTTTAATTGAATGTCCTGCTTCACTTCACACAGTACAGATCACAGCATTTTATAGGGATTGATGTCTGTACTTTAGCATAACCACTCTAAAACATGGATTTTATTATCTTTGTGTCTCCTTGTTTTCGATTTAGTCCTGAAGAGCATTTTTGTATGACCCAGCTCCCTTTACATTTAGATTACAAACCGATGCAATGACATTCTGCTGTAAAATATCCTAATATGCTTTTGTCATTCCTAAATGACTCCAAGCTGTCTGGTCCGTGAGATACCAAAGAAGCTCCACACCATTGCATCCTTTCCTGCTGCAAGCAGCCTTGAATGCTACTTTAATCTTGAGAAATCTTCTGCTGCATTCTGCAGGTAAACCAACACTACTGGGAATACCAGTCTCCTAGGTAACCTGCATTTCTGATTGGTTCCTCCTGCTGACCCCTGTAGCACTACAAGACTAAAGCTGGATATACATACACCAGTAGAATTGTATTCAAAATATTTGTTTTAAGATCATTCATTTTTTTTCTATTTGTCAATGGGACAAAACCAACGTTTGTATTTGTAGACAATTCAGAAGAAACAAATGGAAAATCTTTCTTGAACAAAAATTTCTAACTGCGTGTGTGGTTTTTGTTTTTTGATTGTTCCAAAGTTGAATGTTAAAAGCAAATATTAAAAACAAATTAAATTTTGAATTACTTTTGAATGACATTCATTAGGTCGTAATGTACTAAGAATTTCCTTACGAATTTTTGTATGAATTTTCACTCAAAAATCTACTAATGTATAGCCAGCTTTAGCAGTAACGTGAAGGTCAGCAGCATAAACCAGTAAGAGCTGTAGGGTAACCCAGGAGATTGACACTCCCTAATGTGTTGGCCTCTTTGGTGATTTTAGCAAAAGGTTTCATAGAATCAGAGAGGTGTTTGACAAAGCAAGCAGCAGTAAAGGGGGTATTTTCTGTCTTTCCACATTCCACTTGCACCACTTTAATGCACATTTTATATAATTGTTATTCAATGTTGCTATTGCCAGATTTACTTTGTATTCAAAAGGTCTCTGAACAAGCAAGCAAATTTTCTTCCTCCCTCAGTACAAAAATCTTTCTGAATGTAGTAAACTTCTGTCTGTTTTTTCTCAGCAGTGTCTATACTTTAGGTAGGCTGCACCCTGTACAATGTGGATACATCAATTGTGTGGCATAAGAAACTGTCTACATATTTTTAATTTCAATGATTTTTATTAAATTTGAACAAGGAAATAACAGCTTGTACATTTGACTGGCATTGAATACAACACGGAACAGTACCTATAAGTGGCATACACAGTATTGGCAAGAATAAGTCGCAAGAACAAAATATGCACAACGTGGAAAATGTGGATGACAGAGAACATAGGTATCAAAATGCCTAATGCTCCGGGCACCCCAAGTGGGAACTAACTATGCCAGAAGAAGGGTAGGCCATCCTAATGTCCATTATTGGTATGGAGTTCCAACTGAGTTCCTGCGGAACAAATGTATGCCAAAGTAATATAATAACCAGTAACGTGGGACTTGTGAAGAAAGATAAGAAAGGATAACCTCAATGATGGTACAGAAATTATATAGGCCGAAGTTATCCGAGATTATTTTGAGGGCATATAACATGTAAATATGGAATTCCACACTTTCAGAGCAGAAGTATCCGAGGGAAGGAAAATTAAGAGAAAAGAAGGGGGAAAGGGGGGATAGTAGAGCAGGGGGTCTTCTGCAAAAAAAAGGGGGAGAGAGTAGGGAGAAGGAATCAAGAAAAGAAAGCAGAGCAAATCTCCTCAGGGGTTCCCGTGGCCGGTCGGTAGGTGACCTGGGAAAAGTGGGGTCTCAGTGTAGATAGCCCAAGGTTCCCATACTGCTTCAAAAATATGTTCCCTATCAAGAGAGTACTGGCAAGTTTTTCTTGCACCATAATCCAGGATATTTTCCGTTTCACTGCAGCAAGGGAGACTCCCTCCTTTTTCCAAGATTTGGCAAGTGTCATTTTGGCTCCTAACAGTATGAAAAGAGGAGTTTGGACATATGTTTGGGGGCTTTCTGTCTACATATTTTTATGCTATAGTATTTACAAATCAAAAACATATTTTACAAGAAAAAATAGATGGAACACACCAAATTAACATCTAAATTGCATCTGTAATTTATAATTTAACCAATGGCAGATGACACCAGTCTCTAGATG
Organism: Pelophylax lessonae; assembly: GCF_965119305.1. NCBI lineage: Eukaryota > Metazoa > Chordata > Amphibia > Anura > Ranidae > Pelophylax > Pelophylax lessonae. The sequence goes on from NC_138769.1 coordinate 435,877,342, forward strand.
TTATAGTATTTTGTTTTTATTTTACTTGATGGGGTATGATGGGACTTGGAAACAACTGGACAGCCATGTGTTTCCTGATAACAAACCTGGAAAAATATATTGTGTTTGTCTGATGCATGGTCTTCAGTCCCATGGCAGCATATTACTGATATCCCTGTGACCCTAGGCACTATCTGTCCTACATTCACATTCATGCTCATAGCATGTGTTCACCAATTGTGTAGCTGTGGGAATATAGACAGTTTTCAATAGCTCTTTCTGTTTTATAAGCAGTAAGCAATGATCAATAAGATTACAATCTTTCCTAATACACAGTTGACTTCTTCATAGCAGAAGAGGGAAAAGTTGCTCTGTAAGTGATCTTGGAAAACAATGGAGGGTTTTGTGTTAAATCCCTTCTGTTAGGCTTGAAAAAAAATCCACAGAAACTGTTTTAGGATATTTGGCGTTTTGATTCAATCTTCAGAATGAGACATCACAGTGAGCACAGAACAGAGGATCGCTGCTCTGTACATCTTTCTGGGCCATTATCGTGGCTTATTTCCTTTGTTGGGAGTAAAGGCCAGAACAAAATGATTGGCACTTTTCTTACTTGACGCTCCTGCAGCTGAAATAGATTTTGGATAGGATTTATACTGATTATAGGTTCAGTTCAAATTGCTTGTAAGACCAAGGAAAGGGAATTGCAGGGAATTAAATTGCATTTTTTTGCACAATGACACTGAAGCACCTGATATAGGTCATACAGTCAGTTTCTCCTATGTACCCTGTTCAATTGCAGCCAGTTTGTCTAAAGAAGTACTTAATTTGTACAATTGCTTGACAAGCTTATGAATTACACTTCTGAAAAATGTCAGGCTCAGTTCTGTTGGTGGAAGATTTGGAGCTTTATACTAGGACCTGTGTGAAAGAGTTTACTGAAGAGTCTACTGAAATTCTACTGTAGAACAGGAAAAGGGTGGATGCATGATGAAAAACTAAACACTACCTTTTAGTTTTCTCATATCAGTAGTAGATAATGCAAATGGGAGTTGCCTACAATTTACTGCACACAATACTGCGTACTTTTCTTCATTCAGGTTCAGGTCTAAAAGAACAAGCACATATGGTGAAAATATACCAAATACATAACCAGGAGTCTTGCAAACCACCCAACTTTTATTTTACTTCCTGACCAATTTTTAAAGATACAATCTATTTTGTCATATGATATGATACAGTATGAAATCTAAGTTGTAATAATACGTTTTCAGATGCAAATGCCAATGTACGTATACAAGGAAGGAATGCTAAATATTGCTTGAGAGGCATACAGTCCTATTTGCCTTTGGGGCACATGTGAAAAATATAAGTGTAAAGGATCAACAGCACAGGATTCAAGGTCATTTGAAACATAATATTTAGCTTGGACATTTCATAATTAGTGTGCCAATGAAGAATAATCCTGTCCTAGCCTAAAGCAGCTCTGTTTAACATGGTTGTGCAGTTTCTGTTGGTATTACATCATATCAGTTTCCATCTCCCTGACAAAAGTATTTGCCTAGTAGCTCCTTTTTTTAATAGTTTCCTTTTTTACATATTCTTTTGGCAACAGCTGCAACTTGGCACAGCTGCCTACATACAACCTATTGTACTCTAGTGACCAATTTAGCCGAGCCTGTCACATCCATCAAAATGTTTAAACTAACATTATGCTTGTCAACATATCAATTCTTTAATAGCTGAAAGGACCCAAAAATCTTGTTGCATGTTGTACATGACAGTCTTCAAATTCTATTCTAGCTTATAAGCACCACCCTTTCACTTTTTAGGAATATGCCGCTGTATTTTTACAGTCCAAATAAAAAACCTTAGTGGCCAACATAGACTGTACTTGCAAATGTAGCACCCTTCTAGGTAGGTGCTAGTGAGAAAGTATAGTTTTGAGCCCTGTCTGCTTACCAGAGGGGCTGCAGGTAAATCTATATTGTTCTCTGCCTACCAGAGAGCAGGATCTGTTGGTGAGGTCTGCTTATTGTACTCAGCATGCGATTCATTCAGTCTGGATAGTGTTTCATGCTGGTCCAATAGGGAGGCATGTTGCACAGTGGGAGGAAACCTGACGAATGGATGCATAGGCTTTTTGATAAAGTCCTGATGACTGGCAGAGGTCAGTTCACCTCGGTGCATTCTGGGATACTGTATAAAAGCCAGAAGCACATGTGCTGAGTGGTCTTTCGTTGGAGAGCGGAGTTCCGGAGGGAGGGGACGGCTGCCTCCTCCTCTGTAGAAGTGCCATGCGGACGCTGAGGCTGTCCTGAGGGCCAGAGGAGCGGTTGATAGGAGCTGAAGCCACAGGTCCAGGGAATCTGACTGAGAGGGGAGACACTGGAGACCCTGTGGCTGTAGTATCTTGAGTACAGGGACTCGTGTCAAGGGACCTGACCTGAGGGGCGCCACCCCTGCTCATAGGATAGTCAGTGGATGGGTGTCAGAGGAGAGAGAGAGAGGATACTAGGGAGAGTGTCCTGAAGATAAGAGTTTGTCCACCAAGTCATCTTTTTTTTAAACTCTTTTTATTAAAGGAAATAAAGCTTTTGGTACAATAAACAAAGCACTCAAAAATATAATACAGTACAACATATTACAATGAATTTCACAACATCCAGTATGCAGCCTTTCATCACATTATAAGGTCAGTAAGCATGTCAAGTAACAAAAAGATATGACATTATGATTATCAGGGAGTGTCAAAGTCACCAAAAAACTTTGGGTTCAAAAGACTCCACAGTAAGGTAACCAGTACTCTCAACAATATCCTTAGGCATGTGATATAGTGAGGGCAGAAGAGCACCATGTGCCCCAGACCTTATCGAATTTAGCTGGGCATCCTCTATGTTGCAATACAAGTTTTTGATACGGTAACACCTGATTTACCAACTGCAGCCACATACGCACCGAGGGAGGATTGGGCTGAATCTATTTAAGAGCAACTGCCTTGCGGGCCAAGAATAATGTCTCCATTAGCATAACTCTAGTATGCCTCGGCCACTGCTCCTCATCCAACACCCCCAACAAAGAAATCAGTGGGGTGCATGGAAATTGGACAGATAGGACCACCAAGTCATCTTAAAGGAACCAAGAGACTTAATTTCTATTTATCCAAAGTGCCCGGATGGATTGACAGCCTGGCTGTTCCACTTCTAAAAGCAAAGTAGAGAAGATAGAAGTTCTCAAATACTGTGAATAGTTAATTGGAGTATCCCATTTTTTCCTTCTCCTATCCCCATTATAAAATAAACAACAAAACAATCAAATACCCCTGGATTGATTATTGAAATGTGAGCCAAGAGGAAATAAGAAATTGCATTTGCTTATGGCTGTGTGCTGGTAACCGGGGGGACCCACAAAGTGAATATCTAGCAACTCTTACAGGGGCAGTGCTACACAAAGCTTACACCTTTTCAAAAAAGAGGGTTTTTCCTGCTTCAGACCTGTGCAGCTATGACAGTTTGAAAAAGAGAGTGGTCAAACACAAGAGTAGGCACTTCTCTTTGTTATTTTTTTGACACTCACAGTAAGTATCCTACATAGATGTATGTTTTTTATATAACATCATGGTTTGATCTGGATCCAGATTTACTGGCTTAGGTTTACATACATACCCAGATATGGGCGAAACATGTATGAGTTGTAAACAGGGGTTAAGATGATGATAGGATTGGCTTTGAAGAAGAAAATATGGAGAAAAAGTAGAAAGGAAAGTCTGGAGGTAAGGGTTGATGCCTCACAAAAGAAAAAAACAATGAGTATATGGGTTTATCATATTTTGAATTTATATACAATTCATACACTCCCTAAATTTCTCTAAAAACATACATATTTGAAATAAGAGCTTATTTTTGATAATTTAACGCTTTGTTTAATTGGTAACTGATAACGGCAAATTCAAAAAACAGTCATCACAACAAACTGGAAGTAAAAGATCATGTTGCTCGAGGGAACCAATCAGAATCCAACTCGAATCTAGCACAGCTTTGAAATTAGAGCAAGCATTGAAATAATGACAGTAGATAACACCTCTACTTTTCCTCCTCTCCCTATTGTGCCTGTGGCACTATATAATAAAGAAGATATTTCATGTAGACAGTTATTGAAAGATGTACATGACCTGCATTTAAAATAGCATTCTTCTACCACCTAAAAAGCAAGCTGTCAGGTTCCTTGTTTACACCCATTTCTATCAATTACTCAGCTATTATTAAATCATCATAGAAGGAGGTTGGCCTGTCAAGACTTTGTGTGCTCCTAATATGATGAATGTTTGCAGGAACCTGCAGACTGTAGTTTTTGTCTTTTTGCAGTATTAAAAAATATATATACAGTAATTTAGAGCATGCGGGCAATAAAAATAATTAAAAATACATTTTAAAAAATAAACAAATAAATACATTTTTTGCTAAAGTACCACAGAGAGATTAATAAAGCACAAATAAATATTTTTCAGAATTTTTAAAATAATATGAAAAATTACATGAATTAAATAATTTAATTTAAAAAATGTAAAATATTTTGGGTGAACTAGATTTTTTTTTTTGGAGTTTTGCTTTATATAGGTTCTGTTTGGATTTTGCTTAAAAACAGGCTGATTGGTAGCTGCTAAACTGTTTCACTTTTGCATGAAATTAAGTGTTAACAGCTAACGCCACCTTTTACACCATGTTACATGTTACAACTATTGTACATTTAGAGTGTAAGGGGTAACATGGTTGCAAGCTGACTGCCCCATCTGACAATGTTCTTTTCCCTTGTGGCAGCTCTCACTTTTGAATTTTACCCCGTTGTGAGGGACTCTGCCCACACAGCTGGGTCATTAATTCATAGAAATCTGTGAATATATGAACTACAAGTTTCGTCTGTCATCATGATAGATGGACTTTTAGTTCTGAAAAGAACACAATTTCAGTGATTACTGCACTTATAGTCCAATGACATTTCCTCCAGCTTCAGAAATAAAAGTTAGGAGGAAATGATCAGGAGGAAGCCTGTGCACTGCACCTGCGATCTGTTGATTCTGGTTACAATGCTTTGCAGGCTCATTTGCAAAAAATAATAAATTACATTTTTTTTTTTGCTATAAATTATTTTTACAAAAGGTGGACTTAGTCTTTAAGTGATCTTTTCCCTCTTAATAATAGATTTTGGATTTTGCTGGTAGATGACATGACCCATGTAACTGTTAATTTTCCTGCTTCTGCATGTTATCCAGTTGCAAAGTATGTATAGGCAGCTGATTGAGGATACACAGGGAAATCAGATGATTTCTATTTGACTGCAAATAGACAGCGTACCATTTAGCAATGGATTATTAGGAGTATATAGTACCAGCATCCCGGGTTGGTGAAAATTTGTTAAATTGGGAGATACCCAAGACCACCCTCCCAGATGGCCCCATTGACCATCTGGGAGGGTGGTCTTGGGTATCTCCCCAATTTAACAAATTTTTATTCTTGAAAGTGGACATATTCTTGAAAGTACATATATACGTCTATCTAAATTGGAATTACCCACCTACTCATCCTGATGGCAGAAAACCATCATCCTTTATAGATTTTATTATGAGTTCTTTAACCACTTGCTTAATGAGCACTTCCTGACTAGGCCAATTTTTAACTTTCAGCATTGTCGCACTTTGAATGACAATTGCGGGTCATGCAACCCTGCACCCATATAAAATTTTTATAATTTTTTTCTCACAAAGAGATTTTTTTATGGTGGTATTTAATCACCACTTGGTTTTTTATTTTTTGCTACACAAAGAAAAAAAGACCAAAACTTTTGAAAATAAAACATGGTAATTTTTCTCCTTCATTGATGTGCGCTGATGAGGCTGCACTGATGGTCACTGATAGGTACTGATAAAGCGGCACTGATAGGTGGTACTGATAGGTGGCACTGATAGGTGTCACTGATAGGCACTGGTAGGTGGCACTGGTGGACACTGATTAGCAGCACTAATAGGCACTGGTGGGTGGCTGTGGTGGGCGCTGGTTAGCAGCACAGATGGCCACTGATTAGCAGTACTGGTGAGAAAATGTTGGGACCAATGTCCCTTTTACAGAAGCCGGTTATTAGTTTTATTCTTTTCTCCTCACGCTGTTAGCGTAAGGGGAAAAAAAGCCAATAACCGGCTTCTGTTTATATTATGTGGTCAGCTGTCATTGGCTGACAGCTAATCACGTAGGAAAGGGTCGTGGTTGGCTCTCTACCCCAATCTGTGATCACCTGAGTCTGAAGGACTCAGTGATCACAGAAGGCGCAGCCCGTCCACCGCAAGGGGTGCGCGAGCAGCACGAGCATGGGAAGACGTCCATGGATGCCCTCCCGGCATTTTAAGCCCACGCTGTAGCCGAAAGATGGGAAGTGGTTAATAATTGCGTATTCCTAATTTAACAAGTATTCCAGTAAACTCCAGTGAAACAAAGAAACATGCAGTTTAAGACAAATGGGGAAGATTACCTGTACAGTTTCAGTAAAATGTTACCTGCATTGAATGAAACAGGCTGGCCAAATGTAAAAATCTCTATTATTGCCTCTAAATTAGTCTCTTGGAATTCCCTGTTCTTGCATCTGCAAATATGCAAACTAGGAAATCTCAATGCCCCAAACCTGTTTTAACTACCACGAGCTGATGGTCCTACCTAAAGGGATCAAGAGGAAATTATGTAAAATGTAAATAAGCCATTTTGATTATAGCACAGTGATAGTGCTTCTTGGCTAAGCTTTAGAGGATGGGTGCACTTTTTATTATATATATCCTTTTTTTTATACCTTAACACCACAACAATTTCCATGTTGGTTTCCCTTGTTCAGAGATCTGCAATGTGCACCACATACAGCAGTGCACGGCTGCTAACTAACATCTTCACAATTCCTTTATACTGTACTGCACATGCTTTGCTATGGACTCCATTTACCTCAATAGGAGGTCTGTCTATCAGCCTGTCAGCCTAGAACACTTATATTTAACAGTTTGCTAAATATTATTTACTGTCTGCAGTGCCCTTTAACAAAAGATGTCCGCAGAAAAACTAACAGGACCTTACATGTTAATGTTCAGCTTGGAGCATTTTATCAGGATGCAGACTATTCCAGGAACACCTGTGCACTGCTAAGCAAATTTGCCATATGCTAAGTTTTTTTTTAGCAGTAAAACAAAAGCCAAAGCCTTTACAATGGATGAATAAAATATTTCAAAATACGTTTGAAAGTGCAGCATACTCAAAATGTTGGAATTAAAAACTGAAAACATTCTGAAAGTATACCTACATTAGATACATAAATGAAAGGCAAAACAATAAATGTGAAGGCAAATACAACAGTTATTATGGTTATGTTAATTAAATACAAGTGCTACGGTTACATTTCTGTCTTGTTTGGAATTGGACCCTGTGAAAAGCCATAATTAATGAAGTTCTGCAAAACTGGCTGAGAGCCGTGTAATGCTTACTAAGCTACAGGAACCCGTGTATAAAACAATGACAAGACAAATGAGACAAACATGAAGAAACTTAAGATGTTTTGAAGAAAAAGTTTTGAAATACATTGAGTCAAAACAAAATAAAACTAGGATAAATAAAGTAAACTGCTGTATAATGTAAAGAGGGGTACACAGAAAAGACAATTGCATCACAACTAGGCTCTTTGCACAGTGGGCCATCTTGGAGCAGTGTGTCCCACCTGGCATTTAAGTGTTCCATGGAGGGACAGGTGCCGTGTTCTAGCAGCCTGTCAAAGTCCGTGGCAGGCTGCGGCTGGATGAGGCTAAATGATGTATAAAATACTAATGTTGTTTAGGTCCCTGTTCATGAAAGAATGCAGTGTGCAGTGGGGACAGCCAGTCACTGGGAAGTGTGCAGTGATGGCAGTCAGTCAGTGAGCAGTGTGCGGAAAGGACTGTCAGTCAGTGAGCAGTGTGCGGTGAGGACTGCCAGTCAGTGAGCAGTGTGCGGTGAGGTTTGCCATTTAGTGAGCAGTGTGTGGTGAGGACTGCCAGTCAGTGAGCAGTGTGCGGTGAGGTTTGCCATTTAGTGAGCAGTGTGTGGTGAGGACTGCCAGTCAGTGAGCAGTGTGCGGTGAGGACTGCCAGTCAGTGAGCAGTGTGCGGTGAGGTCTGCCAGTCAGTGAGCAGTGTGTGGTGAGGACTGCCAGTCAGTGAGCAATGTGCGGTGAGGACTGCCAGTCAGTGAGCAGTGTGCAGTGAGGACTGCCAGTTAGTGAGCAGTGTGCGGTGAGGACTGCCAGTCAGTGAGCAGTGTGCAGTGATGACAAACAATGAGCAATTTATGGTGGGGACTACCAGTCAATGAGCAGTGTGTGAGGAGGACAGTCAGCGAGCAGAATATGGTGAGGACAGTCAGTGAGCAGTATACAGTGAGGACAGTCAGTGAGCAGTATACGGTGAGGACAGTCAGTGAGCAGTACATAGTGAGGACTGCCAATCAGTGAGCAGTATACAGTGAGGACAGTCAGTGAGCAGTATGCGGTTAGGACAGTCAGTGAGCAGTGTGAGGACTGCCAGTCAGTGAGCAGTATACGGCGAGGACAGTCAGTGGGCAGTATATGGTGAGGACTGTCAGTCAGTGAGCAGTATATCGTGAGGACAGTCAGTGAGCAGTATATGGGGAGGACTGCCAGTCAGTGAGCCGATGGCAGTGAGGACAGTCAGTGAGCAGTATACGGTGAGGACTGCCACTCAGTGGTCAGGGTGCAGTGAGGACAGTCAGTAAGCAGTATACGGTGAGGACTGCCAGTCAGTGAGCAGTATATGGTGAAGATTGCCAGTCAGTGAGCATTATACGGTGAGGTCTGCCAGTCAGTGAGCAGTTTGCAGTGAGAACAGTCAGTGACCAGTATACGGTAAGGGCTGCCAGTCAGTGAGCAGTGTGCAATGAGGACAGTCAGTGAGAAGTATACAGTGAGGACTGCCAGTCAGTGAGCAGTATGCGGTGAGGACAGTCAGTGAGCAGTATATGGTGAGGACTGCCAGTCAGTGAGCAGTGTGCAATGAGGACAGTCGGTGAGAAGTATACGGTGAGGACTGCCAGTCAGTGAGCAGTATGCAGTGAGGACAGCCAGTAAGCAGTATACGTTGAGGACTGCCAGTCAGTGACCAGTATACGGTGAGGATTGCCAGTCAGTGAGCAGTATATAGTGAGGACTGCCAGTCAGTGAGCAGCACATGGTGAGGACAGTCAGTGAGCAGTATATGGTGAGGACTGCCAGTCAGTGAGCAGTGTGCAGTGAGGACAGTCAGTGAGCAGTATACAGTGAGGATTGCCAGTCAGTAAGCAGTGTGCGGTAAGGACTGCCAGTCAGTGAGCAATGAGCTGTGAGGACAGTCAATGATCAGTATACGGTGAGGACTGCCAGTCAGTGAGCAGTGTGCGATGAGGACAGTCAGTAAGCAGTATACCGCATGGATTGCCAGTCAGTAAGCAGTGTGTGCTGAGGACATTCAATGAGCAGTATATGGTAGGGACTACCAGTCAGTGAGCAGTGTGTGTGAGGACAGTCAGTGAGCAGTATACAATGGGGACTGCCAGTCAATGAGCAGTATACAGTGAGGACTGCCAGTCAGTGAGCAGTGTGCAGTAAGGACAGCCAGTAAGCAGTATATGGTGAGAGCTGCCAATAAGTGAGCAGTGTGCAGTGAGGACAGTCAGTGAACAGTATACGGTGAGGGCTGCCAGTCAGTGAGCAGCATACAGTGAGGACTGCCAGTCAGTGAGCAGTGTGCGGTGAGAACAGTCAGTAAGCAGTATACAGTAGGGATTGCCAGTCAGTAAGCAGTGTGTGCTGAGGACATTCAATGAGCAGTATATGGTAGGGACTACCAGTCAGTGAGCAGTGTGCAGTGAGTACAGTCAGTGAGCAGTATACAGTGAGGATTGCCAGTCAGTAAGCAGTGTGCGGTAAGGACTGCCAGTCAGTGAGCAATGAGCGGTGAGGACAGTCAATGAGCAGTATACGGTGAGGACTGCCAGTCAGTGAGCAGTGTGTGGTGAGGACAGTCAGTAAGCAGTATACCGCTTGGATTGCCAGTCAGTAAGCAGTGTATGCTGAGGACATTCAATGAGCAGTATATGGTAGGGACTACCAGTCAGTGAGCAGTGTGTAGTGATGTCGCGAACCTAAAATTCGCGGTTCGCGAACGGCGAACGCGAACATCGGCAAATGTTCGCGAACCGGCGAACCGGGCGAACCGCCATAGACTTCAATAGGCAGGCGAATTTTAAAACACACAGGGACTCTTTCTGGCCACAATAGTGATGGAAAAGTTGTTTCAAGGGGACTAACACCTGGACTGTGGCATGCCGGAGAGGGATCACGCAAAAAAAAGTTCTTAAAAATTATAATTTTTTGATAGAGAGCCAATTATTGGAAAAATTAAAAAAAAATAAAAATAAAAAATTTCTTTGGATTTAGCATCTGGGGGGTCTAAAAAGTGTACCTGTGAAGTTTCAGCTCTGTAGCATGTCCAGAACCCCTAAAAAACAGCATTTTTCTTATATTTTCAGGAATATGGCTTCTCTGCGGCTGGCTTTTACTCTTGCAGGCATTTAGCGGGCATTTTTTTAGGCAGGCATGTCATTTTTTGTATTTAGTGTCTGGGGGGTCTAAAAAGTGTACCTGTCAATTTTCAGCTCTGTAGCATGTCCAGAACCCCTAACAAACAGCATTTTTCTTATATTTTCAGGAATATGGCTTCTCTGCGGCTGGCTTTTTCTCTTGCAGGCATTTAGCGGGCATTTTTTTAGGCAGGCATGTCATTTTTTGTATTTAGTGTCTGGGGGGTCACAAAAGTGTACCTGTCAAGTTTCAGATCTGTAGCATGTCCAGAACCCCTAAAAAACAGCATTTTTCTTATATTTTCAGGAATACGGCTTCTCTGCGGCTGGCTTTTTCTCTTGCAGGCATTTATCGGGCATTTTTTTAGGCAGGCATGTCATTTTTTGTATTTAGTGTCTGGGGGGTCACAAAAGTGTACCTGTCAAGTTTCAGATCTGTAGCATGTCCAGAACCCCTAAAAAACAGCATTTTTCTTATATTTTCAGGAATACGGCTTCTCTGCGGCTGTCTTTTTCTCTTGCAGGCATTTATCGGGCATTTTTTTTAGGCAGGCATGTCATTTTTTGTATTTAGTGTCTGGGGGGTCACAAAAGTGTACCTGTCAAGTTTCAGATCTGTAGCATGTCCAGAACCCCTAAAAAACAGCATTTTTCTTATATTTTCAGGAATACGGCTTCTCTGCGGCTGTCTTTTTCTCTTGCAGGCATTTATCGGGCATTTTTTTAGGCAGGCATGTCATTTTTTGTATTTAGTGTCTGGGGGGGTCACAAAAGTGTACCTGTCAAGTTTCAGATCTGTAGCATGTCCAGAACCCCTAAAAAACAGCATTTTTCTTATATTTTCAGGAATACGGCTTCTCTGCGGCTGTCTTTTTCTCTTGCAGGCATTTATCGGGCATTTTTTTAGGCAGGCATGTCATTTTTTGTATTTAGTGTCTGGGGGGTCACAAAAGTGTACCTGTCAAGTTTCAGCTCTGTAGCATGTCCAGAACCCCTAAAAAACAGCATTTTTCTTATATTTTCAGGAATACGGCTTCTCTGCGGCTGTCTTTTTCTCTTGCAGGCATTTATCGGGCATTTTTTTAGGCAGGCATGTCATTTTTTGTATTTAGTGTCTGGGGGGTCACAAAAGTGTACCTGTCAAGTTTCAGATCTGTAGCATGTCCAGAACCCCTAAAAAACAGCATTTTTCTTATATTTTCAGGAATACGGCTTCTCTGCGGCTGTCTTTTTCTCTTGCAGGCATTTATCGGGCATTTTTTTAGGCAGGCATGTCATTTTTTGTATTTAGTGTCTGGGGGGTCACAAAAGTGTACCTGTCAAGTTTCAGATCTGTAGCATGTCCAGAACCCCTAAAAAACAGCATTTTTCTTATATTTTCAGGAATACGGCTTCTCTGCGGCTGTCTTTTTCTCTTGCAGGCATTTATCGGGCATTTTTTTAGGCAGGCATGTCATTTTTTGTATTTAGTGTCTGGGGGGTCACAAAAGTGTACCTGTCAAGTTTCAGCTCTGTAGCATGTCCAGAACCCCTAAAAAACAGCATTTTTCTTATATTTTCAGGAATACGGCTTCTCTGCGGCTGTCTTTTTCTCTTGCAGGCATTTATCGGGCATTTTTTTAGGCAGGCATGTCATTTTTTGTATTTAGTGTCTGGGGGGTCACAAAAGTGTACCTGTCAAGTTTCAGATCTGTAGCATGTCCAGAACCCCTAAAAAACAGCATTTTTCTTATATTTTCAGGAATACGGCTTCTCTGCGGCTGTCTTTTTCTCTTGCAGGCATTTATCGGGCATTTTTTTAGGCAGGCATGTCATTTTTTGTATTTAGTGTCTGGGGGGTCACAAAAGTGTACCTGTCAAGTTTCAGATCTGTAGCATGTCCAGAACCCCTAAAAAACAGCATTTTTCTTATATTTTCAGGAATACGGCTTCTCTGCGGCTGTCTTTTTCTCTTGCAGGCATTTATCGGGCATTTTTTTAGGCAGGCATGTCATTTTTTGTATTTAGTGTCTGGGGGGTCACAAAAGTGTACCTGTCAAGTTTCAGATCTGTAGCATGTCCAGAACCCCTAAAAAACAGCATTTTTCTTATGATTTTTAGTAGAAAACTAATGCAGTGTCTTTCCAGCTGTCTTTTTTTCTTTCTGGCAAGCTGAAATATGATATGCCAAGGCAAACATGCCTATCAGTTGAGCTATGACACAGACAACACTGCACACATGGGGAAATATGTAAAACAAAAAACAGGAAAAGGAAATTAGGTGACGGTAACAAAACATGATATTGTGATTGGCCAAATAAAAAGTCACCTCGCGATGAGGTCGCGCCAAAGTCGCGCTAAGTCGCGCCAAAGTCGCACTGGAAGCGACGCTACTTTAGTGGTAGCGGCAGTGTAAACCAGCACTAAAACATCCAGTGTGTGAATACGATCAGGTATGATGTTTTATCGGTCAAGTAGTGTAAGGGTTACGCCCGTTGCCCGCTTCACAGTGACAGACCAAACTCTGACAGACCAAACTCCCCGTTTAACAGTCAGTCAGTCCATTTGCACAACCGCAAACTCCCAATTTGCACAAGGTTGGATACCAAGCTAGCCATGTCCCGTTCCTTGTCCTCACTGACATCATTGAAGGTCTCTTCCTCCACCCAGCCACATACAACACCAAGGGTCCCCGAAAGGTGAGAACAAGCCCCCTGGGACGCCTGCTGTGGCTGGTATTCCACCTCCTCAAAGCCACCTTCCTCCTCTGACTTCTCTTCTTCAGACTCCTCTCTCTGCGTTGCCACAGGTCCAGCAATTGACAACGACAAGGCTGCTTCTGGTGGTGATGAGGACCACAACTCTTCCTCTTCATGCTCATCTACAGCCTGATCCAGTACTCTTCGCAGGGCACGCTCCAGAAAAAACGCATATGGGATGAGGTCGATGATGTTGCCTTGGGTTCGACTGACCACCAGGGTTGTCATCTCCGCAAAAGGACGCATGAGCCTACAGCCATTGTTCATGAGCATTCAGTAACGCGGCCAAAAAATACCCAGCTCCGCAGAAAGAATGAAAGAAAATGAATGTTTTTTTTTATGAAAAATTATCCTGCGGATCGCTTTTGGTCTGTACACAATGAAGCAACGACCTTATCATCTGGGGTGTGCCAACACAATCCTAGAGGTGATCGCTTCATTGTGATACGCAAGCCCCTTCACCACGACAAGGTAACGATCACGAAGGGGAATTGACACATGTATGTGCCTTTTTTTTTGTTTTTTGTTTTTTTGCAGCCACAGTGTAGCACCAGAGGCCAGAAAAATTAGGCATGTACACATGCATGAAAAAGTAGGTATTGTTGCAGCCGCTGCTGTAGCAGCGGCCTGAAAAATTGAGGTTTTAAGGCAGAAAGTGCACTAAAACATTGCTGCTTGAACCGTAGTTGGTGGCGGAGACGTCACGTAAGTCATCCGGCATGCAGAGAATGATTATATACAGCAGCGTGTGGACCATTTTTAGGCCAAGGCATCTCAGTCATCACCAGGCCTTTTTTAGTCAAATGCATCCCCCACTGTCAGTCCCTTCGGGATCCATGCCTCATTCATCTTAATAAACGTGAGGTAATCAAGACTTTTTTGACCTAGGCGACTTCTCTTCTCAGTGACAATACCTCCTGCTGCGCTGAAGGTCCTTTCTGACAGCACACTTGAAGCGGGGCAGGCCAGAAGTTCAATGGCAAACTGGGATAGCTCAGGCCACAGGTCAAGCCTGCACACCCAGTAGTCAAGGGGTTCATCGCTCCTCAGAGTGTCGATATCTGCAGTTAAGGCAAGGTAGTCTGCTACCTGTCGGTCGAGTCGTTCTCTGAGGGTGGACCCCGAAGGGCTGTGGCGATGCATAGGACTAAAAAAGCTCCGCATGTCCTCCATCAACAAGACGTCTGTAAAGCGTCCTGTCCTTGCCGGCGTGGTTGTGGTGGTAGGAGGAGGATTACTTTCACCTCTTCCCCTGTTGGATTCCCGTTGTGCTGTGACATCACCCTTATACGCTGTGTAGAGCATAGTTTTTAACTTATTTTGTAGCTGCTGCATCCTTTGCGACTGCCGGTAATTGGGTAACATGTCACAGACTTTCTGCTTATACCGGGGGTCTAGTAGCGTGGCCACCCAGTACAGGTCGTTCTCCTTCAGCCTTTTTATACGAGGGTCTCTCAACAGGCATGACAGCATGAAAGACCCCATTTGGACAAGGTTGGATGCCGAGCTACTCATGTCCAATTCCTCGTCCTCACTGATGTCATTGAAGGTGTGTTCTTCCCCCCAGCCACGTACAACACCACGGGTACCAGATAGGTGACAACGAGCACCCTGGGATGCCTGCTGTGGTTGGTGTTCCTCCTCCTCAAAGCCACATTCCTCCTCTGACTCCTCTTCCTCACACTCCTCTTCCAGTGTTGCCGCAGGTCCAGCAATCGATGGTAAGGCTGTTTCTGGTGGTGGTGATGGTGACCACAACTCTTCCTCTTCCTCTTCACGCTCATCTACGGCCTGATCCAGCACTCTTCGCAGGGCACGCTCCAGGAAAAAAACATATGGGATGATGTCGCTGATGGTGCCTTCAGTGCGACTCACTAGGTTTGTCACCTCCTCAAAAGGACGCATGAGCCTACAGGCATTGCGCATGAGCGTCCAGTAGCGTGGCAAAAAAATACCCAGCTCCGCAGAGGCTGTCCTAGCACCCCGGTCATACAAATACTCGTTGACCGCTTTTTCTTGTTGGAGCAGGCGGTCGAACATTAGCAGTGTTGAATTCCAACGTGTCGGGCTGTCGCAAATCAAGCGCCTCACTGGCATGTTGTTTCGCCGCTGAATATCTGCAAAGTGCGCCATGGCCGTGTAGGAACGCCTGAAATGGCCACACACCTTCCTGGCCTGCTTGAGGACGTCCTGTAAGCCTGGGTACTTCTGCACAAAACGTTGCACAATCAGATTCAACACATGTGCCATGCACGGCACATGTGTCAACTTGCCCAAATTCAATGCCGCCAACAAATTGCTCCCGTTGTCACACACCACTTTGCCGATCTCCAGTTGGTGCGGGGTCAGCCACTGATCCACCTGTGCATTCAGGGCGGACAGTAGTGCTGGTCCGGTGTGACTCTCTGCTTTCAGGCAAGTCAACCCCAAGACAGCGTGACACTGTCGTATCCGGCATGTGGAATAGCCCCTGGGGAGCTGGGGGGGTGCAGTTGGTGTGGAGCAAGACGCAACAGCAGAAGAGGACTCAGCCGAGGAGGTTAGCAAAGAGGATGGAGTAGGAGGAGTAGAGGAGGTGGCAGCAGGCCTGCCTGCTAGTCGTGGCGGTGTCACCAACTCCTCTGCAGCAGAGCCACGCATTCCATGCTTGGCAGCCGCCAGCAGGTTTACCCAATGCGCAGTGTACGTTATATACCTGCCCTGACCGTGCTTTGCAGACCAGCTATCAGTGGTCAGATGGACCCTTGCCCCAACACTGTGTGCCAGACGTGACATGATTTCTTTTTCCACAATAGAGTACAGGTTGGGGATTGCCTTTTGTGAAAAATAATTTCGGCCGGGTACCTTCCACTGCGGTGTCCCAATAGCGACAAATTTTTTGAAGGCCTCAGACTCCACCAGCTTGTATGGTAAAAGCTGGCGGGCTAAGAGTTCCGACAAGCCAGCTGTCAGACGCCGGGCAAGGGGGTGACTCTGCGAGATTGGCTTTTTGCGCTCAAACATTTCCTTCACAGACACCTGACTGTGGGCAGGTGACGAGCAGGAACTGCTGAAGGTGAGAGGCGGAGGGGCGGGTTGTTGATAGGGGGCATGGAGGACAGCAGTGGTTGACGTGGCTGAAGATGCTGGACCAGGAGGAGGATGGTGGCTTTCAGTTTGTGTGCTGCTTTTACTCATGTGTTGATCCCATAGGCGTTTGTGATGTGAGATCATGTGCCTTCGCAAAGCAGTTGTACCTAGGTGGGTGTTGGACTTCCCACGACTCAGTTTCTTTTGGCACAGGTTACAAATGGCATCGCTGATATCAGAGGCAGACACACAAAAAAAATGCCACACTGCTGAGCTTTGCAAGGACGGCATTCTGGTGGTGGCAACAGCTTGCGTTGATTGGCGTGCTGTCTGGCTGACCCCGGGTGCCGAATCTACATGCTGTCTGACTGCGCCACTAGCTCCTTGCGATGACCTCCTCCCCCTGCTTCCAACTCGTCTCCTCCTCCTCTCTGTCTCCCCATCTGAACTTTCCCCCTCTTCTTCTGCTCTTCGAGCAGGCACCCAGGTGACATCCACAGACACATCGTCATCATCAGCCGCTTCACTTGACAACTCAGCAAAGGCAGCAGCAGCAGGTACAACATCATCATCATCACAATGTACGTCCATGTGTATAATGCTGCCTGACTGAGACATATCCCCGTTATCTACATCCTCTGGCACTAATAGTTGCGCATCACTTATTTCTTCAAACTGATGTGAAAATAACTCCTCTGACGGATCAAGTGAAGCGGCTGTGGTGCTAGTGTTGGTGGTGGTGCCGGCGGGCTGGCGAGTGGTAAATTGAGAGGTGCCCGAAGCTGAGCTGGAGGAGGATGGTGCATTAAGGTTCCGAGCGGAAGCTGTAGACGATTGGGTGTCCTGTGTAAGCCAGTCAACTATGGCCTCAGAATTTTTTGAGTTCAGGGGCTGTGGTGGCCTCTGAACACTGGGCATTATTCTAGAGCCTAAGGAAATCACAGCACCACGACCACGACGGCCCTTGCGGGGTGGCCTGCCTCTGCCTGTCATTTTTATTTTAATGTGTTGTTACTGTTGTACTATGAGTGCAAGCTGCTGTGCCACCTTATATATCAGTGGTGGGTGGGCAGTGGCACAGTACACTCTCTGTGGACCTGACAGCAGTCACTGGCACCCAGGCAACTGCAATTTAAAAAATATATATATTTTTTTTTACTTTGCAAGCTGCTGTGCCACCTTATATATCAGTGGTGGGTGGGCAGTGGCACAGTACACTCTCTGTGGACCTGACAGCAGTCACTGGCACCCAGACAACTGCAATTTAAAAAATATATATATATTTTTTTACTTTGCAAGCTGCTGTGCCACCTTATATATCAGTGGTGGGTGGGCAGTGGCACAGTACACTCTCTGTGGACCTGACAGCAGTCACTGGCACCCAGGCAACTGCAATTTAAAAAAATATATATATATTTTTTACTTTGCAAGCTGCTGTGCCACCTTATATATCAGTGGTGGGTGGGTGGGCAGTGGCACAGTACACTCTCTGTGGACCTGACAGCAGTCACTGGCACCCAGGCAACTGCAATTTAAAAAAATATATATATTTTTTTTACTTTGCAAGCTGCTGTGCCACCTTATATATCAGTGGTGGGTGGGCAGTGGCACAGTACACTCTCTGTGGACCTGACAGCAGTCACTGGCACCCAGGCAACTGCAATTTAAAAAAATATATATATTTTTTTTACTTTGCAAGCTGCTGTGCCACCTTATATATCAGTGGTGGGTGGGCACACAGTGGCACTGCAGTGGGCACAGTACACTCTGTGGACCTGACAGTCACTGGCAGCCCAGGCAACTGCAATAATAAAAAATATTTTTTTTTTCAATTTATTGCAACAAGATGCTGTGCCAACGTATATATATCAGTGGTGGGCAGTGCACTGCAGTGGGTACAGTGCACTCTGTGGACCTGACACAGCACTCACTGCAATTATGACAGAGAAAAAAAAAATATTTTTTAAAATGCCAGGTACTGTGCCTGTGCCACCCGAAATGAGTGTGGTGTGCACACAGTACAGTCTGTGGTAGGTCTGTGGCCTCTCACACACAGCGGGCAGGCAACTGCAGTGTACAATAGATATATATATATATATATATATATATATAAAGAAAAAAATCTATTACCTTACCAGCCCTTGAAAGGGCTTTTGGGGACACTATATATATATATATATGTATATATATAAAAATAAAAAAATCCTCAATTACCAGCCCTTAAAAGGGCTTTTGGGGACACTAGATAGATATAGATATATATATATATGAAGAAACAACTCAATTACCAGCCCTTAAAAGGGCTTTTGGGGACGCTAGGTATATATATATATATATATATAAAAAAAAAAAAAAAAACAAATACCAGCCCTTAGAAGGGCTTTTTGGGGTGCTGATATTACAGCAGTAGTGGACCAAGAACACTGCAAGACCAGGAACACTGACTAACTGTCCCTAGCTTAACAGCAGCAGCAGCAGCAGCAGCTCTCTCCCTATTCTCACTACACACACTGCTTCAGAATGATCTAAGATGGATGCTGCCCTTGCTTATTTATAGGAGGTGGGAGGGTGTGGGAGGGAGGTACGCTGATTGGCTGGAAATGTGTCTGCTGACTGTAAAGTTCAGGGTCAAAGTTTGCCTCAATGATGTCTTATGGGGGGCGGACCGAACATCGCATATGTTCGCCGGCAGCGGCGAACGCGAACATGCTAAGTTCGCCGGGAACTGTTCGCCGGCGAACAGTTCTATACATCTCTAGCAGTGTGTGGTGAGGACAGTCAGTGAGCAGTATTAAATGGGGACTGCCAGTCAATGAGCAGTATACAGTGAGGACTGCCAGTCAGTGAGCAGTGTGCAGTAAGGACAGTCAGTGAACAGTATATGGTGAGAGCTGCCAATAAGTGAGCAGTGTGCAGTGAGGACAGTCAGTGAACAGTATACGGTGAGGGCTGCCAGTCAGTGAGCAGTATATGGTGGGGACTGCCAGTCAGTGAGCAGTGTGCAGTGAGGGGAGTCAGTGAGAAGCATACAGCGAGGACTGCCAGTCAGTGAGCAGTGTGCGGTGAGGACATTCAATGAGCAGTATATGGTAGGGACTACCAGTCAGTGAGCAGTGTGTGGTGAGGACAGTGAGTGAGCAGTAAACGATGGGGACTGCCATTCTTTAAGCAGTATACAGTGAGGACTGCCAGTCAGTGAGCAGTGTGCAGTAAGGATAGTCAGTGAGCAGTATACGGTGAGAGCTGCCAATAAGTGAGCAGTGTGCAGTGAGGACTGTCAGTGAGCAGTATACAGTGAGGACTGCTAGTTAGTGAGCAGTGTGCAGTGAGGACAGTCAGTGAGCAGTATACGGTGAGGGCTGCCAGTCAGTGAGCAGTATATGGCGGGGACTGCCATTCAGTGAGCAGTGTGCAGTGAGGGGAGTCAGTGAGCTGTATACAGTGAGGACTGCCAGTCAGTGAGCAGTGTGCATTGAGGACAGTCAGTGAGCAGTATATGGTGAGGACTGCCAGTTAGTCAGCAGCATACGGTGAAGACTGCCAGTCAGTGAGCAGCATACAGTGGGAACTGCCAGTCATTGAAAAGTGTGTGGTGAGGACAGTCAGTGAGAAGTACGGTCAGTCAACAGTGTACGTTGAGGACAGTCATTGAGCAGTATACGGTGAGGACTGCCAGTCATTGAACAGTGTGTGGTGAGGACAGTCAGTGAGCAGTATACAGTGAGGACTGCCAGTCAATGAGCAGTGTGCAGTGAGGACAGTAAGTGAGCAACATATGGAGGGGAACTGCCAGTCAGTGAGCAGTGTGCAGTTAGGACTGTCAGTGAGCAGTATACGGTGGGGATTGCCAGTTAGTGATCAGTATACGGTGAGGACTGTCAGTCAGTGAGCAGTATATGGTGAGAACTGCCAGTAAGTGAGCAGTGTGCGGTGAGGACTGTCAGTGAGCAGTATACAGTGAGGACTGCCAGTCAGTGAGCAGTGTGCAGTGAGGACAGTCAGTGAGCAGTATACGGTGAGGACTGCCAGTCAGTGAGCAGTATGTGGTGAGAATTGCCAGTCAGTGAGCAGTGTGCAGTGAGGACAGTCAGTGAGCAGTATACGGTGAGGACTGCCAGTCAATGAGCAGTGTGCGGTAAGGACAGTCAGTGAGCAGTATACGATGGACACTGCCAGTCAGTGAACAGTGTGTGGTGAGGACTGTCAGTGAGCAGTATACAGTGAGGACTGCCAGTCAGTGAGCAGCATACGATGGGGACTGACAGTCAGTGAGCAGTGTACAGTGAGGACAGTCAGTGAGCAGTGTACGGTGATAACTGCCAGTCAGTGAGCAGTGTGTGGTGAGAACAGTCAGTGAGCAGTGTACGGTGATGACTGCCAGTCAGTGAGCAGTGTGGAGTGAGGACAGTCAGTGATTAGTATACAGTGAGGACTGCCAGTCAGTTAGCCGTGTGTGGTAAGGACAGTCAGTGAGCAGTATACAGTAAGTACTGCCAGTCAGTGAACAGTCTGCGGTGAGGACAGTCAGTGATCAGTATACAGTGAGGACTGCCAGTCAGTTAGCCGTTTGTGGTGAGGATAGTCAATGAGCAGTATACAGTAAGGACTGCCAGTCAGTGAGCAGCACACGGTAGGGACTGCCAGTCAGTGAGCAGTATATGGTGAGAACTGCCAGTAAGTGAGCAGTGTGCGGTGAGGACAGTCAGTGAGCAGTATACAGTGAGGACTGCCAGTCAGTGAGCAGTGTGCAGTGAGGACAGTCAGTGAGCAGTATACGGTGAGGACTGCCAGTCAGTGAGCAGTATGTGGTGAGAATTGCCAGTCAGTGAGCAGTGTGCAGTGAGGACAGTCAGTGAGCAGTATACGGTGAGGACTGCCAGTCAATGAGCAGTGTGCGGTAAGGACAGTCAGTGAGCAGTATCCGATGGACACTGCCAGTCAGTGAACAGTGTGTGGTGAGGACTGTCAGTGAGCAGTATACAGTGAGGACTGCCAGTCAGTGAGCAGCATACGATGGGGACTGACAGTCAGTGAGCAGTGTACAGTGAGGACAGTCAGTGAGCAGTGTACGGTGATAACTGCCATTCAGTGAGCAGTGTGTGGTGAGAACAGTCAGTGAGCAGTGTACGGTGATGACTGCCAGTCAGTGAGCAGTGTGGAGTGAGGACAGTCAGTGATTGGTATACAGTGAGGACTGCCAGTCAGTTAGCCGTGTGTGGTAAGGACAGTCAGTGAGCAGTATACAGTAAGTACTGCCAGTCAGTGAACAGTCTGCGGTGAGGACAGTCAGTGATCAGTATACAGTGAGGACTGCCAGTCAGTTAGCCGTTTGTGGTGAGGATAGTCAATGAGCAGTATACAGTAAGGACTGCCAGTCAGTGAGCAGCACACGGTAGGGACTGCCAGTCAGTGAGCAGTGTGCGGGTAGGGCTGTGAGTGAGCAGTATACGGTGGGCATTGCCACTCAGTGAGCAGTATATGCTGGGGACTGCCAGTCAGTAAGCAGTGTGTGGTAAGGACAGTCAGTGAGCAGTATACGGTGGGGACTGCCAGTCAGTGAGCAGTGTGTGGTATGGACAGTCAGTGAACAGTATACGTTGAGGACTGCCAGTCAGTGAGCAGCATATGGCGGGGACTGCCAGTCAGTGGGCAGTGAACAGTATATAGTGGGGACTACCAGTCAGTGCGCAGTGTGTGGTGATGACAGTCAGTGAGCAGCATACAGTGAGGACTGCCATTCAGTGAGCAGTGTGAGGTGAGCATAGTCAGTGAGCAGTATATGGTGAGGACTGCCAGTCAGTGAGCAGTGTGCGGTGAGGACAGTCAGTGAGCAGTATACGGTGGGGACTGCCAGTCAGTAAGCAGCATACGGTGGGGACTGCCAGTCAGTGAGCAGTGTGCAGTGCGAACAGTCAGTGAGCAGTACACGGTGAGGACTGCCATTCAGTGAGCAGCATACGGTGGGGACTGCCAGTCAGTGAGCAGTGTGCGGTAATTAGAGTCAGTGAGCAGTATATGGTGGGGACTACCAGTCAGTAAACAGTGTGCGGTAAGGAGAGTCAGTGAGCAGTATACGGTGGGAACTACCAGTCAGTGAGCCATGTGTGGTAAGGACAGTCAGTGAGCAGTATATGGTGGGGACTACCAGTCAGTGAGCAGTATATGGTGGGAACTTCCAGTCGGTGAGCCGTGTGCAGTGAGGACAGTCAGTGAGCAGTATACGGTGGGAACTGCCAGTCAGTGAGCCATGTGCGGTGAGGACAGTCAGTTAGCAGTATATGGTGGGGACTACCAGTCAGTGAGCAGTATATGGTGGGAACTGCCAGTCGGTGAGCAGGGTGCGGTGAGGACAGTCAGTGAGCAGTATACGGTGGGAACTGCCAGTCAGTGAGCCATGTGCGGTGAGGACAGTCAGTGAGCAGTGTGTAGTGGGAGTTCTGGGGACAGTTCTCCAGTTTTTTTCTTGTGTTCAGTGGAAGAGTTGAAGCAGCACAGAAGGAGCATGGAGGGAGCATCTGCTCTAAAAAAGATAGACCTCTCCTCTTCAGCCACTTACTGCATGGCTGGAAGTAGAGGACTCCTGGGCTTTCATGTTTGCTTCATCTCTTTCCTCATTTCAGCTGCTCGATCAGCCAGAGCAGCCACCTGTGAGTGTGTGGGAGGGAGAGTTTGGCCACCCCCCCCCCACTCCGCCACTTCCCCTTGGGAGATACTGCACAGCTGAGAGTCACCGTTGGCTGCAAGCCTCATTGCACTAGAAAAACACAGTAGCTGGGGAAGAAAGTCAAAGGCAAACCTTGCCAACCCAGAGACAGAGATGGTCGCAAAGATGGGGAAGAGCCCAAGCACCTCCCTGGAGCTGCCCCTGGATTAGGGTGCGCCCAGGCACACCCTATACGCACGCCTATGGAAACAGCACTTGCAAAGATCACAGTCATTTGCCTTTAGTAAATCAACACCAGTGAATTACATTTCCCAGACAGACATTGCACAAGCTATGTAATGTAAAAAAAAATGAAGCTGAAGTTGGACTTTGAAACTAGATAAAGGGCATTTTACAAAAATGTATTTGTGTTTAATTGTGGCAAATATGTTGCATTTTTGTTTTGTTTGAACCTCCCTTCTAGATTGCAAGCTCTAACGAGCAGGGCCTTCTAAGTCCTCCTGTATTGAATTGCACTGTAACTGTATTGTCTTCCCTCATATTGTAAAGAGCTGCGCAAACTGTTGGCGCTATATAAATCCTGTATAATAATAATAATAATTTATCTGAAAACTGAACTGGAAAATATTCAGATACACATTCATGAATTCTTTGGTTGGATTGTACTTTGAAATATTTAGGAGAGGTAAAGCTAAAAATACTCAAAATTCACAAAATTATTAGGTTGATTCTGCATCCAAAATTGTGAGTCTTCTTAAGTTTGTAATTGAGCAGAAAATGATGCGTAGCACACTGATATTTCATGTGAGATACATTTTTTTATGCTGCTGTGTTTGGTTCTCTACAGATAGGATTAAGAATCTTCTGATTCATGTTGCCTTAGGCATTTCTGGAGTACAGGAGACAAACTGTAAAAAAACAGCAGCACACAACACCCACCATTTGGCTGCCCTGCAGCCTTCAGTGGGTCCAGAGAGTAATTATAGATGCTCCAGGTTGAATAGAATGCATGTGAGCATGCCACAGTCATGCACAGAAGGAAACTAGGCAAAGCGCCAAGTAATTCTGCTGTGAGAAGTTGTTATTTCCTTAAAGGCACATGTTCAAATAGATTCATTTAACATTACTTGTTTGACTCTAAGTCTAAATATTAATTTCGGAAAATTGATCGGTACGTTTAGTAGAAGATACAGTACTGAACTGCACAATAATACTGCCTAATGTATTTTTTTTATATCAAATCAGTAGCATAAGCAATTTGTTTAAAAGTGATTTTGATTATTTTAATAAAACAATACTTTATGAGTGTGAAAAACAAAGGGGGACAGCGCTCAATATAATCTGTGCAATATATATCTGTGCAATTCAATATATAAGACCACACACAGTACTAATAAATTATGGGTTACCCCAAGTGGTAAATATAAAGTGACTGTGCAAATTAAAATTACAAATATGAATAATAGTCCTTAAACTTGAAGGTGCAAATGTGCAGCAAATAAATCAAGGTGATCGCGGTGCTAAGTGTTCAAGAAAGAAATTGCATCCTCCATATAGGTAAGGGAAGGAAGATGAATCCACCACCAGATGCCCCACTCACTTACCAGATGACCCCTTGGGGTCTAGCATAGGTAAGTGGTGACTTTCAGGAAGGTCCCGGTATTCAACCAGACTCTTGTCTCCCCACTCTCAGTATCTCCAGCAGGTGAGGAGAGCCGGTGTGGGTTCCGCTGGGTGCTTCACTCGGGCAATATTCAATCAGGCCATAAAGAAATAGAGAAGCTTCATGGTGTAGTATGTATATACCATATTTAATGAACAATTGTAGCCACTTACATTCAGGTTATCACGGAACAGCAATTAAAAGTTAACGACACCCCCAGTTGCGATCGCATATCGAAGTGCGATCTGCAAGTTCGCACAGAAGTGTGAACCACTATGCGATCCGATTCTGCTGCGGATAAAAAAAGGGTCAGGTGCGTGTTTGGTGCGGATGCGGTGCGAATTCAGCCATACAAAGTGTATGGCAGAAATTTGCACTGCACATGAGATCGCATGTAATTTAGGAGCAGTGCGCTCCGAATTACATGCGATCTCCGTGATCGCACTAATGTGAACCAGGGCTTAAAGAACATTATAACATGTTTTCAGGGCATAACGATTTTTTGTTATTAATCTTCTTGCTTTTTAATACTTGTAAAATTGCAGCTTATATTAAATATTATCTTGTGATCCAGCCACAAAGGTCCTTGTTCAGGCACTTCCTGCTAGAGGGTAAAGACTCCTCTCCTTTTTCCCAATTGCTCCATCATTGTTGCATTGTCATCCAGCACACAGCGGTCAGCTATGTATTTTTCGGGGATCTTTTGGATCTGTGTGCTGTGTTTTTTTTTTAAAAAAAGGGAGGAAGGAGAGAGATGTCATTTACCAGTTCTCATTGATTTCAGTGGTGATTCAAACATCTTTGAAGCTGCTGAACCTTGCTCAAACCAAACCCATGGCAGTTCAGTCATTATCATTACAGAGTGAAAACCTGTTTCAACACACATTATACAAGCATGGTCCACTGTTGTCACCATCATAAAAAAAAACTGCTCTGAGAAATGCCAAGCAGCCATTGTTGAAGTGCATTCATATACACTGAAAATGGCGGCAAATAGGCTGCAGGAGATTATCATTACAGGGATGTAACAAAGAATGAAAAAAAAGATGAAAACAACTGTTACCATCTACTGTATGTCCAATTTAAATATGTACAGTATCTCACAAAAGAGAGTACACCCCTCACATTTTTGTAAATATTTTATTATATCTTTTCATGTGACAACACTGAAGAAGTGACACTTTGCTACAATGTAAAGTATGGAGTGTACAGCTTGTATAACAGTGTAGATTTGCCGCCCCCTCAAAATAACTCAACACACAGCCATTAATGTCTAAACCGCTGGCAACAAAAGTGAGTACACCCCTTACATTTTTGTAAATATTTTATTATATCTTTTCATGTGACAACACTGAAGAAATGACATTTTGCTACAATGTAAAATAGTGAGTGTACAGCTTGTATAACAGTGTAAATTTGCTGTCCCCTCAAAATAACTCAACACACAGCCATTAATGTCTAAACCGCTGGCAACAAAAGTGAGTACACCCCGAAGTGAAATAGTCCAAATTGGGCCCAATTAGCCCTTTTCCCTCCCCTGTGTCATGTGACTTGTTAGTGTTACAAGGTCTCAGATGGGGAGCAGGTGTGTTAAATTTGGTGTTATCTCTCTCACTCTCTCATACTGGTCACTGGAAGTTTAACAGGGCACCTCATGGCAAAGAATTCTCTGAGGATCTGAAAAAAATAATTGTTGCTGTACATAAAGATGGCCTAGGCTAAAAGGAGATTGCCAGGACCCTGAAACTGAGCTGCAGCACGGTGGTCAAGACCATACAGTGGTTTAACAGGACAGGTTCCACTCAGAACAGGCCTCACCATGGTCGACCAAAGAAGTTGGGTGCACATGCTCAGTATCATATATGGAGATTTGTCTTTGGGAAATAGACATAAGTGCTGCAGAGGTTAAAGGGGGGGGGGGGGTCATTCTGTCAGTGCTCTGACCATACGCCACACTCTGCATCAAATGGTCTGCATGGCTGTCATCCCAGAAAGAAGCCTTCTAAAGATGATGCACAGGAAAGCCTGCAAACACTTTGCTGAAGACAAGCAAACTAAGGACATGGATTACTGGAACCATGTCCTGTGGTCTGATGAGACCAAGATAAACTTATTTGGTTCAGATGATGTCAAGATTGTTTGGCGGCAACCAGGTGAGCAGAACAAAAACAAGTGTGTCTTGCCTACAGTCAAGCATGGTGTCATGGTCTGGGGGGCTGCATGAGTGCTGGCGACACTGGGGAGCTACAGTTCATTGAGGGAACCATGAATGCCAACATGTACTGTGACATACTAAAGCAGAGCATGATCCCCTCCTTTCAGAGACTGGGCCGCAGGGCAGTATTCCAATATGATAACGACCCCAAACACACCTCCAAGATGACCACTGCCTTGCTAAAGAAGCTGAGGGTAAAGGTGATGGACTGGCCAAGCATGTCTCCAGACCTAAACCCTATTGAGGTTCCATGGGGCATCCTCAAATGAAAGGTGGAGGAGTACAAGTTCTGTAATATCCACCAGTTACGTGATGTTGTCATGGAGGAGTGAAACAAGACTCCAGTGGCAACCTGTGAAACTCTGGTGAACTCCAAGCCCAAGAGGGTTAAGGCAGTGCTGGAAAATAATGGTGGCCACCATGTGAGTCCGCAGGGCAAAAAATGCCCCCCCCCTGGAATCTCAACTTCCCCTTTCAAGTGGTTGTTAACCACTTTATATCATCCTGTCTGGTCTGTTTAATAATCCTGTGTGCCAGGGTGTCTGTGTATGTGTTTCAAAAAAATAAGCCGTTTCTGTACCAGTTTTCAGAAGGTCGAGCACCGCTCACGTGACCCGTCGGCTCTCTCCTCTCCCCATCTGACAGCTGCCTCCTGAGAATTCTTCACTGATGTCAGTCAGGAGGGGAGGAGGAGGGGAGGCGGAGGGGAGGCGGAGAGGAGGGGAGAGGTGGCGGGTCACGTGAGTGATGAGTGGGGCTCTGAAAACTTCTAAAGAATGGCTTATTTTTATAAAACATATACACAGGGGCACACAGTAATATTATACAGACTGTAGACAGGATATTGAACTTTAAATTAAACTACAGAGGGGAGGGGGTGCAGTGACACAGGAGCAGACAGGCAGGGAGAGAGGGGGGAGGGAGGACAGAGGAGGACAGGAGGGCTGTGGAGGACTTGGGCACGTAAACTGAGCACAGTGTCAGGGCTCAGCAGCCATGGTATACCGTGGTCAGTTTACAGAGGGGAGGACATAGCCAGGCAGGATCAGCCAGGTACTTTAGGTGATAGAAGGGGCCAAATTACACAGCACAAGCACTGTGCTGTATAACATGCTTTAAGGGAACAGGATCCATTTTTTTCAGGTTAAAAATAAATGCTGCTGTTTACTCAAAAAAATAAAAAATAAATAAAAATAAATACTCAAAATAAGTATAATGACTAAGCCCCTCCCCTTCATTACATTGTTGAAAAAGGGTGGGGCATGGGTGACCTTAAAATTATGCCCCCCCCCCCTGAAAAAAGTTCTGTTGGCCCCCATGGTGGCCACCCAAAATATTGACACTTTGGGCCCAATTTGGACATTTTGACTTAGGAGTGTACTCACTTTTGTTGCCAGTGGTTTAGACATTAATGGCTGTTTGTTGAGTCATATTGAGGGGACATCAAATTTACACTGTTATACAAGCTGTACACTCACTACTTTACATTGTAGCAAAGTGTCATTTCTTCAGTGTTGTCACATGAAAAGATATAATAAAATATTTACAAAAATGTGAGGGGTGTACTCACATTTGTGAGATACTGTATATATGCTGCTTTAATGCTTTTACTACTGCCTATAGAAGGGATAACAGAACTGCTTACAGCTCACTGTGTTAGTAACTTTTAGAGTGGCTGCATTCCCTTGAGCTACAAGCTCATAGTGGGTATGGTGCCTGCTTATAGTGGAGTAGTAGCTGAGATACAGCCAGTTCATATATTGCCATGATCGACAGCTGACAGGTCACCAATCATTGTCATTGACTATAAATGAGAGTTCCCCTCTGCTGTCCGATGTGAGTCCCTTGATGTCTGCCCTCCACTGCCCTGCTGTCTTCTCTACTTCCCCAATGTCTCCCTTACTCCCCTGATGCCTCCTCCATTCATCCAATATTTCCTCCATTCCCCTGATGTCTCCTCCATTCCTACAATGTATCCCTCATTCACATGATGTCTCTTTCTCTCCATGATGTCTCCTTTGCGTAACATCCTCTTTCTGATGTCTCCTTCCCTTCTCCCTCCATCATTGCAGTCTCCCAAATGCAGCAAATGATGAGACTGGCATCATTTGTTTATCTTGTCTTGTCTTTCGTAAGTCAGACCTATCATAGTTAAAGTATGGACTGTCAGCAAGAGGTTGTCACCCCCTGGTGACAATACTTAAATATGAAAAACAATGTTAAAAAATAAAAAATATAATTTGAAAAAAAATACAGCCCTATACAAGCACACACATACAGTAACATTTAAATGTGCATTACACTCAACACATGGTAATGCTTTAGGCTGGCTTCACACTTTTACGCTGTGTGGTAGTTCATTTAATGCACACTAACATACATTAGGGGAAATTTACTTAAGACAAGTAGACTGTGTACTTTGTAATTGCAGTTGCACTCATTTTCCCCAGAGTTTAGTAAATGTGGTAAAGCTCTGTTGATTTCCATCTACCAAACGTGCATTGCATTAATGCAGCCCCTTCATTTCAATGGACTGCCAATGCACCACAACATTCCACATTTTGTTCGCACAAAAACACATAATTACTTTTTTCAATGCACCATGCTACTACACTACACATGTGCATTGTTAAGTACGGCATGATGGGTGCATTGCCAAACTACCATATACTATGCTTTTGCACCCCAAAGCACCTAAAAAGGTTGTTAACCCACTTATACAACATTGTATAATCCTCTGTGTAGCCCGATTACAAGTGCTCCTTTCTCTGTGTTTTTTTAAAAAAAAAGCCACCTTTACCATATTTCAGAGTGGCTCCCAGCGATCATGTGCTCTCCTCTCCCTGTCTGACAGATGCAGGGGGCCCTGACACTGTGGTCATGAATGTGTTAACATTCAATGTGTTACAACAGACAGAGCACCACTATGCACAGAAAATCAAATATAAATCTTTTTCTTTAATCAGCATATCACAATGCACAGATGGTACCCCTTCATAATAAATGGCACTGATATGCACCATACTGTGGATCATGCAATGCCATGGATTGAAATAAACTGTGCGACCCACAACACGCTTGTGAAGCCAGGCTGACGTTTTCTAGCAAACATCACTTATTTACAATATTCATAACTTTGACTTTCATAATTTCATACAAATACACAATTTAACATTACAAATATTTGCTATTTATTAACTCGCTTGATTTTATCTCTTGGATTTAGTAAGCATTTAGGGGGTTATAATGTGTTTGTGTGTGATAATAATGATTTTATTGTTTTGAAAGCATGTGCACAAAATAATCAATACTACTATAATTTATGTCTACAGGTTCTGTGCTTTTATAAAAGATAGCAGTTTGGGGGAATTTTAAACATTTTTAAACCAGTAAGTGAAAAAAGTGGAAAATATCAAAAAAGCGAAAAAGAGCAAAAATGGTCCAGCCACCTGAGGTAAAAAAATTGAGGGCTCAGCAGTGAAAGAGTTAAAGTGTAATTAAAGGAAAAAAAATGATGCTTTAATTTTGAATAGAATGAAAAAAATTGCCAAGAGCAACATTATAAATGAGCAAAATTGTAGATAAGAAAAAAGAAATGGTGAAAAATAAATAGGCCCCTTGGCGTTACATCGTTTTGAAAATGATTTATTGTATTTTTCAAAGAAAATAAAAGAGTTTGTTTTAAATAATTTAAAAATAATTTTCAGCTTCCATACAGTTTTTTTTTTTAATTTAGAGATATTTGCTGTTTGAGACCATTAATGAACAGCTAGTTTAAGATCCTAAATGACCTACTCAATATACATTATTAAAGCTCAGGACAGAATGCCATTATGGCTCCCGCGCATATGACAAATAGAAAGACTTAAATAAAGTAGTTTACTTGTTCATTTGTCAGCTCATATATTATGCATGTTCGATTTTCTCAGCAGGACCCGCAAACTGTGGGAGAAGTTCAAGAATTCAATAAAATTAGCTTAGAATCGTTAGCTGTAAATTAGACATTCATTTAGGCTAATTCTGTTATCAATGTTGGTCTGCCTCCCTTTGGCATGGTTTTGTCGGAGCTTGTTTGATAAATTAATTTTATTTCCTGGGAGATATAAAATGTCTAAAAAATTCATTTTTGGAGTTAAATGCCAGCTACTCAAACTCTAACACTAATAATACAAAATACTCATTTTAAAAGCTGAGAGGAAGCTAATGAATCCCTGGTGAAATAATATCTTTTGTTCAAGGGTGGTGCAATTAAAATGTACTTTTATTAAGCTTCCATCAGTCCTCTCTGCATAGATTACCAAAACTTTTTACTTTACTTCCTTTAAGTCATCTTTTTAATTTCCCAATGAAACATAACTCTTTTGGTGAAACCACCAAATGAATTAATGAATTTAAATTATATATATTTTGCAATAAAAACAAACCAAAAACTGAATTTAAGGTTTATTGCCTTTCCCCCTATAACTGTCAATCCTGTATTAAGGTGGCAAAGTGTGATACCTCAGCCAATAATCTCACACAGTGGAAAAGAGTGACAATCAGATTTAACATCAAGCTCATACATCCTACTGTTCAATGTATGTTTTCAATATCTAATACAGAAGTGTCCCAATAAATGGTAAAACAAGGGGATGCCTATGTCCTATAGTCAGGGGAATGAACTCTATAGCGCCACCCTTCCATTCTGATTCTGATTTTCAGGCCCAATGTTGCTGGTTTGTTTACCTGTGACCTTGTGAACTTTTTATATATAAAACTGCCTTGGTGTTTGCAGAGGTTTTCCATGGATCATGTTAATTAGTGGGTTAATGCAGATAAAAGTGCTTTGGTGTACTTAGATTTAGTAAATTTGGTTATCTTTTGCACAATTGACAATATTCTTTGATGTATTATAAAATGTTCAAATGTACCACACACTACTGGCGCCAAGGGAAATAAGGTTGTCCTTGCAGACTATGTATATATATCCAAAGGCCATAAAGGTTTGAAAAATAAAAACACAAAAGAGAGGGACTACAGAGGTGGCAGGGAGTCTTTTACACTGCCCAGTCTGGTCCCAGTGTCCTTGATTCAGTCCCTCCACTTTTGAAAGTCTTGACAGATAAGATAAATGTCTTCTTTTACCTCTTCGATTTTTGTTGTCAGTGTAGTCTGACAAGATGTAATAGCATCTAGCACCTTGGCAGTGTTATGTCCTCTGTCGAGGTGCTTCCATCTTCTCCAGAGGCCTCTTCGTTCTGACGCCTGAAACGGTCCAATTTGGAGTTAGAACTGGGAACCTTTTTTGGTGATGCTATGGTAGGGCAGGTTGTTGGATCCAAGAGGGAGACAACAAAGTCGATCTGAAGACTGCAGGGTCACAGGATGAGTATCTAAGGATTTTGTGCAAGTGGAACTTAGTCCACTAATATCCTACTCCATGCCACACCAGGCCACACCCCCTGTGGCTGCTTCCACTTAAATTATGTCTGCTGCCCAACTTATACAGTAAAGATTCCATTATGCACCACTTTGTCTGCCCTGCAGCCACTACAATCCTTTCTGTTAAGAATATTCCTTTGTCATGTATAGCCCTAATAAAATAAATACCAGGTACCCTGCCGAAGGTCACCCCACATTATTCTGAAGTGGTAATTTTTTTTTTTCTGGGGAACTATTTGTCCCTAACATGCAGAAGAAGTGCACCAAGTCTCTGCACCTCTCATGCCTCTAGATTAGTCCAGCAAGAGTAACACTTAAAAAGTTCAGTGGAAGAGGACAGGGGGAAATGACCAACAGAGCAAACACCTGAAATGCAGGCTCAATTTTTTCTAATGGTAGGTTTTATTCTTAGAAACAGAAACATATATTGACAGGGTATACTAGACAATGATAAGGATTTATAACTTATAGAAACACTGATATTTCCCAATCCAAATGAAAGGAAAAGTACAAAACAAAAACAAAATGGGCAAAATGTGTCTACTTCAACCTTGAATTAGATTGCACAAAATATGTTTGTGCTAGTAGTTACTAAAGTTCATACTTTCTTAGCAGCTGTATGCAGAAAACTAGAACATTTGCAGTGTGTTTATTACATTTTAATCACCATCTTTCTTACATTTGCCTTTCCTGCATTTTTCCTTTCTTTTAACATATTGGCATTTATTTCAGTTTCTTTTGAAAAAAAAAAAAAAAAAAAAATGTGACTTTACAAGGAAAAATGGATTGTAGAACAAGTAGGGTATAGAGTGTTATTTATCAAGGGCCTTATTTTTAGTTATATAGAGGCCTCCATAACTCATGTCATGTATGATACCCTGTACTGTCAATAAACCAACAAAAAAAAGCCTAGTCTTATAAATAAAATGCTTGTTGAAGCTAGTAGTCCCTGATAGGTCATTGTTGGTGGTTACAACAATCTGTTGGCTTACAGATTTTCTGTAGGGTTTTTACCAGGGGCGTAACTACAGGGGTTGCAGGGGTTGCGATTGCTACCGGGCCCCATGCTCCAGGGGGCCCAGTAGCAAACCAGTGGGTGAACTTCCAGGATTGCAAAAGTCACACTTGCGACCGGGCCCTGGCATTGCACCACTGTGGGGAGGCCCCAAGATTGCAGGAAGGGAGCCCACTGCAGAACTTGTGAAAGGATCCTGCTGCGGGACCATAATAAAAGGCCATGCAACGAGAGTAAAGAGCCCCAGGATTAGTGGGAAGAGCCCTGGGCTTGAAGGGAAGGGCCCCGGCCAGGGATCTGGGGGGGCCCTTCATGGTTTCTTGCATCGGGGCCCTGAAGGCTATAGTTACGCCTCTGGTTTTTACCACAGTGTGTATGTTCCCCTTCTTTAATGTAAGTAAGAGGTGTCGACGCAGAGCCTACTGTGGAGGAAATCTATTAACTGGCTACTGGAGGGGAGGTACTGAAGAAAAAGCTGAAGCAACATCACCAGGACATGCAATCTTCTCTGACTTCCTCCCATCCCCAACCTGTTAGATGTTTTTTAGGTAAAAGTAAATATGACCCAATAAAGAATGTATTAAAAAAAGGTATTTATTACATTTTTCTAAAAGCATTTCCCGTGTAAACTATTGGCTGGTGGTGTGACCTATCATTTAAATTTGGGAGAACTATTTGGGTTTACATCCATTTTAGGTTCTGTACATATTCACCACTCTTCCAATGGCTGTCCAACACACAGTTCTTTAATCCTTACATATTAAATTATTTGGCACTATCAAAAACCAATGCATTAAAAAAAAAAAAAAGAGAAAATCTTGAATGAGCCACTGGTAGAAATGACTGATGACCCCCTATTTAGTGCATTGCCACCTGCAACATTTAGTCAGATGGACATCCAGACATTTCCAAGCCTAGTGGGTAGAACTGGACTCTGCACCTACTTAGAATTGAGTCTTTTGGAAACCAATGCATCTTTCATTGACTTTGTAAAAGAGAGCCATATCCAGGTTCAACCTTCATTTTAGTACTTCTCCCCTTGTACTATTAATCTCAAATCCCCACATCTCTGCCAGTTAATCCTCTAATCTTGCACATCTTTAAAAATCCCAGAGTTGTTATTTATTGCTTATTAGGTGTACCCTCTGAAAAACTGTTGGCCTTTTCCATGTCATTTGAGACCTTCTCCAGTCTTTCCCCAGACCTTTGGTTTTGAAAGGTTGTATTTTGCTGGCTCGAGAGGCATGACATCTTTTATGTTAAGCTTCTTGAATAGAATAACTGCAGAGGATTTTAAGAAGCTTGACAATTCAGTCATTCATAATACTTGAGAAGTTGGAGGCTACATAGGAAAATGCAAAGAAAACTTCCTTTGTACCATTGTAAAAAAAGGTACAAAATATGAGTGTTCCAGTAAACTAAGCTTTGGAAACCTAATCTTCTGTTTCTAATCAACTACCATTGTTGACACCAATGTGGATCAAAAATGACCACCAAACATACTAGCACACCAACAGAAAATTAACCATATTGGGTTTTAGCTAGCTTTTTTTTTTTCTTTTTTTTTTTTTTTTACCAAAGCCAAAATAAAATGCAGTAGCAGCCTTATGGGCTATACTGTCAGTAAGTCTACTTATATCTAAAGTGTTTGTGTTCTCATTATTTGGTTGTCGTTGTTATTACTGATAGCATTGAGAGCTCTTGTATAGTATTTGGATTTACGCTTCCTTATGAAGAATTGCTCATTGAAGAAATGTGATTTCTACTTATAGAATTTCTTTTTACTTCCAGGCCTTCAAGAGGGAGTTAAAAGCAAAGGAGCCTGTTATCATGAGTGCACTTGATACTGTGCGAATATTCCTAACAGATCACCCTTTTGAGGGACTCGAGAAGCTGTACCATGAGCCAAGAGGTAATTGAATTGAACATAACCCTGTAATCACATATTGACGAAGGGATCATCACGTCTTAGAGTTTCATGAATTTTCACAAATGCTATCTCTAAATGTAAAGAGACAGCTTAAAAATCACCAAGCAAATGCGTAAATAAAGTTCTTCAGATTAGAATCCAATTACAAGCTGTATGCTTATGTATGTAAGACATGTTTCCTATTTACTGTTAGCCTTGGAATTCTAACATTTATTATTCCATTATATTATTACATCACAAAACAATCTCTTTAGAGATTTTTCTGTTTTAATTCATTATACAGCACACCTAGCAATAACAAAGTAAAGAAGGTTAGCTTGATTTTCAAAGAGACAAAAAAAGGAGGAATTTGCATCTAACATTAATGACCTCACATAACCCCATCATACATTTAAAAAATATGTGTTTATGGTCTAATTAATTTTACCCCTTTTATATGAATACGTTTTATAAAGATTTACACCTCTGTATCATCATTTCTCCACCCAAGCAGCCTTTCTAAATTTAAATTTCAAAGCTGGTATAAACAGTAGGTTTCAACATTTCTAGTTAGTGTCAAGTGCTAGTGCATCCTCTTCTGCTTATCACATAATCTTATTAGCCAATATTTGACCAATAGAAACATGCAATAGATGGGAGGTGCAGGTGCATG
Organism: Pelophylax lessonae; assembly: GCF_965119305.1. Classification (NCBI taxonomy): domain Eukaryota; kingdom Metazoa; phylum Chordata; class Amphibia; order Anura; family Ranidae; genus Pelophylax; species Pelophylax lessonae. Next base: position 435,913,319 of record NC_138769.1, read on the forward strand.
GCATCTTGCACCCTACCAGAGAGTGTTAAAACAAACCAGATACAGCAGCCCCAGACTCAGGGCTTCAGAGCTGCAGAGAAATGCACCCAAACATTCAATATGTGCTGCCACTACTGAGTGCCTGTATTGCAGTGTTGGAACCGCCATTACTGTTTGGTTACCAAGTGGTGTTCTTTTATATGGGATTACATTACATTCTGGCTTGGAACATATAAAGGTGAGTGGTAACACACAAGGCCCCCAAGTTACTAGAAAGGATAGTGGGAAGATATTAATGTCTGAATAATCTGAATAAATAACAAGTTGGCTGACTTAGCCTAAGCTTAAAATATAAATAGAATATCATTTTTGGGTGGACAGGTCCTTTAAGTATTATTAAATGAACACATAGCATAAATGTCTACACTCATTGAAGCAGTAATAAACAAAAACCAAAAAATTATTGAATATATTGCAGCCAACCCATTATTAGATGTAAATAAAAAGAAAAGAGAAGGCGCCTGGCCCTTTAAATAAAAGATTGTTGAACCTGCTGCCCTTTTAATTGTAATAAAACAATAAATAGGTATATATCATAGGTAAAAAGGCGCTGGTAATCTTAACCACTTAAGCCCCGGAGGATTTGGCTGCTAAAGGACCAGGGGTTTTTTTGCGATTTTTTACTGCGTGACTTTAACGGACAATTGCGCGGTCGTGCGACGCTGTACCTAAACGAATTTGACGTCCTTTTTTTCCCACAAACAGAGCTTTCTTTTGGTGGTATTTGATCACCTGTGCGATTTTTTGATCACGCGCTATAAACAAAAAAAGAGCGTAAATTTTGCAAAAATAACAATATTTTTCACATTTTTTTATATGAAATTCCCCAAAAAAAAAAGTAAAAATCAAAATTTTTTAACATTTTTCGGCCAATTTGTTTTATGCTACCTATGTTTGGTAAAAAAAATCGCAAAAAGCGTATTTTGATTGGTTTGCGCAAAAGTTATCGCGTTTACTAACAAAGGGAAAGATTTTTGTCATTTTTGGTGTTTTTTTTTAACGCGTAATGGCGGCGATCTGCGATTTTTTTTCCGGTACTGCGACATTGCAGCGGACAGATCGGACCCTTGACTGACATTTTTGACACTTTTGGGGGTACCAGTGACATTACTGCAGTAATCAGTGCTATACATATGCACTGTTACTGCAAAAATGACACTGGCAGGGAAGGGGTTAACTTTATTGGACAGGGAGGGGTTAAGTGTGTCCTAGGAGCGTGATTCTAACTGTGTAGGGACATTCCTATTGGTGTAAAAGCAAAGATCAACCGTTCTACATAGTAGAACGGACAGATCTTCACTTTTACACAGGGAGAACTGACAGGCAGCTTGTTTACACAAGCTGCTCTGTCTTTCTCCCTTCACAGGAGCGATCGCAGTGTGACTGGCGGACATCGAGTCCGCCGGTCACACGCACTGACTTGTCTGTGAACGAGCCGCGGCGGGCGCGCGCCCGCCCGCGATAGGCTCGCAAGTCAGTGACAGGCGAGTGACGTACCGATACGTCACTCTGCCTGGCCGGGGCTGACCGCCGCAGTATATAGTCGTGCGGCGGTCGGCAACCGGTTAATATATCACGTGTTATAAAAATTAATAAGTGATTTAAAGTGTAATATATGTGATTAAAAATTGCTACAAATATATATATGATCTACTATTGGTGCAATTAGCAAAGAAAAGTGCATACCAGTGCAATTTCAATTCAGATGTGTTTGTGCTTCTCAAAGTAAATTAATCCACAAAGGTGTGGATCAGTGAACCAATAAATAGATATATAAAGAATTCCATACAAAAATCACATAAGAATTCCATACATATATATATATATATGAATTGAAATTGCACTGGTATGCACTTTTCTTTGCTAATTGCACCAATAGTAGATCATATATATATTTGTAGCAATTTTTAATCACATATATTACACTTTAAATCACTTATTAATTTTTATAACACGTGATATATTAAGATAACCAGCGCCTTTTTACCTATGATATATACCATCATTAGATGTGGTGGCTGCATTCGTTTTCTTTTTTTAGGCTTTTCCCCTCTGTTTTAACCTGATGATCTGGCCAGCTACACACCTCCTGTATTAGAGTGCCCCCATTCTGGATGAAGAAGCACAAGGGGTACATTTGGACAACAGCATTGTTAATCTTGTGGAGGGAGATTAGATATATTTGCAGATTTAAATACACTTACAAATTGAAGCTGAACTCCAGCTAATACTTTATAAGCAGTTACAGCAAACAGTTTTATATTTCTTTTGGGATACATAAAAAAACAAAAAAAAAAAACGATCATTGTAAGCACCCATGTCAATGATAAATGGTTTGACTCATTCCTGTAACTGTTACATCTGGAAGTGGTAAATAGCTTGTTAAAAAAAAAAAAAAAAAACACATTTACTAGCCAGATCATATGTGAACATATAAGAAAGAAAGCCTAAAAAGAAAACAAATGCAACCATCACATATAATAATTGGTAAGTTGCAATTTTAATAAATGTTTTCTTTTGGGTTTATTGCAGCTTTAAGTTCATATCACATACATGGCACATTCATTTATATCTGCAAATATTCTGGCTATTAAGATCCTAGATATAACCTACTAAACTACTATGCTTCACTTTTTAGTATGTTTCCATTCCCTCTCTATTTCCATTTAATTTCCCCTTCCCAGTTCCATCAATTTTGGAAAAACCATTCATCTTTGCTAAGGAACATTCCTTCATGGGCCAAAATAAGAATTGATCAATCAAAAATAAGACAGTTGAAGGAAATTTATTTTAGCTGTCTATGATAAAGGTATCATGCTGTCTATAGATAGGTGTTGAAATAGTTGCACTCACCTTTTTTAAGTGTTTCAACTGTAATAACTGTAATGACTCTAATAGGTATTTTTCTTCATAATATACTGCTCAAAAAAATTAAAGGAACACTTTTTAATCAGAGTAGAGCATCAAGGCAAATAAGCTTCTGGGATGTTGATCTGGTCAGTTAAGTAGCAGAGGAGGTTGTTATTCAGTTTCAGCTACTTTGGTGTTAATGAAATGAACAACAGGGGCTCTAGATGGGCAACAATAAGACAACCAAAATAGAATGGTTTTACAGGTGGAGGCAACTGAAATTTTTTCCCTACTCATTTTTTCTGACTGTTTTACATTTGGCTGGGGTCAGTGTCACTACTGGTAGTATGAGGTGATACCTGGACCCTATAGAGGTTGCACAGGCATTTCAACTCCTCCAGGATGGCACATCAATATGTGCCATTTCCAGAAGGTTTGCTGAGTCTCTCACCACAGATTCAAGAGCATGGAGGAGATTGCAGGAGACAGGCAGTTACTCTAGGAGAGCTGGACAGGGCCAAAGAAGGTCCTTAACCCATCAGCAGGCTGGTATCAGCTCCTTTGTGCAATGAGGAACAGGATGAGCACTGCCAGAGCCCTACAAAATGACCTCCAGCAGGCCACTGGTGTGAATGTCTCTGACAAAACAATCAGAAACAGACTTCATGAGGGTGGCCTGGAGGCCCAATGTCCTCTAGTGGGCCCTGTGCTCACTGCCCGGCAATGTGAAGCTCGATTGGCTTTTGTCATTGAAAACCAAAATTGACAGGTCCGCCACTGGTGCTCTGTGCTTTTCACAGATGAGAGCAGGCTCATCCTGAGCACATGTGACAGACGTGAAAGGGTCTGGAGAAGCCTTGGAGAACGTTAGCCGCCTGTAACATTGTTCAGCATGACCGGTTTGGGGATGGGTCAGTCATGGTCTGGGGGGCAAATCTATGGAGGGATGCACAGACCTCTACAGGCTAGACAATGACATCCTGACTGCCATTAGGTATCAAGATTAATACTTGGGACCAATTGTCAGACCCTACACCGGTGCAGTGGGTCCTGGGTTCCTCCTGGTGCATGACAATGCCCAGCCTCATGCGGAGAGAGTATACAGCCAGTTCCTTGAGAATGAAGGAATTGATACCATTGAATGGCCCCCACACTCACTTGACCTAAATCCAGTAGAGCACCTCTGGGACATTATGTTTTGGTCCATCTGACACCACCAGTGATGCCCTGGTCCAGATCTGGGAGGAAATACCCCAGGACACCATCCATCCTCTCAAAAGAAGTCAGGCATGCATATAAGCACATGGGGGCCATACAAACTACTGAGTACCATTTTGAGTTGCTGCAATAAAATTTCAGCAAAATGGACTAGCCTGCTGCATCATTTTTTCACTATGATTTTGGAGTGTCTTTGAGTTCAGCTCTCTGTAGGTTGATAATTTTCATTTCCAATAAACAATGTGGCATCCTTTCCTTCCGAACACATTTACCCAGTCCATATCAGTAATAGATATCCAGCATGATATTTTTCCCCATTGAGATCTGATGTATTTTCAAAGTGTTCCTTTAATTTTTTTGGAGCAGTGTATTTCAGTGTTGTTGTTTTTTTAATTTAAATCAACATTTAAATGAAAAGTATATTCGAGGTCAGGGAACTATAGTTGTAGGGTTTATACTGTACCAAAGCAGCAATTTACCAGAAATGATTTTATAGTGTTGGTAGCTTTTCCATATCAACTTAGAATGTGTTTGCTTTTCTTCTCCAAACTGTTCTACAAAGTTGATATGCAATGTGAGAGTCTGCTAGGGGAGGCAGACTATCACATTACTTGGTTACCAGTAGGCCTTTTCAGTTTCATGCTCATAGTCTGCTTCTTGATATTAGCTGCTTCTGAAACACAGCCAATGCTACTGAATCAAGCATTTGACAGCATGTTCTCCCTTTCCTGTCATATAGTATGCAGTGTTGAGGAGGGCTTACTTTGCTCACATACTGCCAACAATCTATAATTAATTGTTGACAACAGTGATTTCTGAAAAGAAAAAAAAAAAACATAAATGTGCAACACAGTACTTGGCAGGTGCTTAACAGCAATATGCCAGGATCTCAAAATGTTTTCTAGCATATGCTCAGAAACTTTCTGTCTTCATTCAATATGAATTGTTTCACATGGTGATTACCACCCATCCATTATGTATCCATTATGTCACAACCAATAATTAACAACATGCCAATCTGTTTTATCTGTGTGTGGTCTATGGCTAACAAAGTAAAACAAAATTAGCTGCACGCCCTAATAGAGGGTTATAATATCTCCACAGGGGTCAAAATATCTGCATAATATTATTAACAGAAAATTATAGCTAATCTACAGGTTAGTTCATGAAAAATAAAAATCTTTCAGAGTGCAGAGGAAACATATATTTATGTGCTTCACATTTTTTTTGGCCTACGACCTGTACAGTTATAACCTTTAAATATGACACAGTCTTGAAGATAAAGCATACTAATTACTAATATATGACGGATGCTCAGTCAATTGTTATTGGCTTACAAACGTATAAACCGACTTATAACTGGCAGAATCATAATACACCTAAGGCTCAGCTCACAAATCCATTTTTCTCTTGTCTGGATGTTGTTTTCTTGATACCACACCTTATCTAGCTTATACCTTTAGATCTAACTCAATTCAGAAAGATGCATAACATGCTTTGTTTAGCCCGCTCTGTGAGCAGTAGTAGTTCACCACTATAAGTGGTATTATAACCCCATCAGTGTTATTTTATCAACCCTTATGATAAAGTCAATGTAAATGTCAATTCACAAAATAATACCACACAGGTTATCACTTCTAATACAATGTTAGCTTCAGGCTGTGAGCTTCAATAGATGTTTATAGGAGGAGAGTAGGATATAGAGCTGTTTGAGGCAGTGAACAAAAAAAAAAAACACTTCACAAGATAAAGTAATAATTTATGAAAATAATTTATGAAAATAGGCTTAAACAGGTAAAAGCTCATTTTATATGGGAAAGTAAAGGTTCCACACCTAAGCAAAAGATATGTTTGTGATTTGAACATTTTAGAAGGAAAAATAGGTAGTAGCTTGGATTCAATTTATATGGGAGAAGAGCTGCCTTTTCTGTGCCAACAATAGCTTGTTATTGATAACTTAGGGGAAATATGAAATGTCAACATAGTGTATATACACATTCATGGCCCTCAAATGGCAATCTAGCGATGGCATTTGGCAGAAAGATTGGTATGACCTAATATATTCAGGGAAAATCATAAAGAGTGTCCAAGACACTCTTTAGAATTCCAACATGCCTCCACATAACTGTCACACTTACACCTAACGTAGGTGGTCAGACACTATAGCTGGCTACTGTGTTCTTCACCTATAGCAACCCCCTTCTTCATAAGGCAAGCAGGCCTACTGGTAATCGGTTGCCCCCAGGACTTATAAACAATGCTATAATGTCTGGCTACCACACCAAAGCAGGCATGAAATGATCAAAGCAAACAGTAACTTGTGGATTGTAGACAGGCAGAGTGGTTCAATGACAGTCCAGGTAAAAGGTAGGCAGAGTTCAAAGAATAGTCATTATCCGGTCCAAGGTCATACACAGGGAAATCCAATCTAGCAGAGCAGACAAACAGGGGGCTTGAAAACGTGTTACAAACACAATATCATAAGCATGAGACTGAAGGTTTGGCTTAAATAAGACCTGGTCTTCACTCGGAGTCTGGCCACAATTAATTATCTTGCAGCTGGACAGACAGACAAGGAGAAGGCTATATCTAAAACCAGGATGCTGGAACCAGCAGCTATGATGAAGCAGGAGCGCATACGCTCCTGACAATGACAAATGTTGGTGTGGGAGACATAGGAGTTTATTTACCAAAACTAGAGAGTGAAAAATCTGTTGTAGCTGTGCGTGGTAGCCAATCAGCTTCTAAATTCAGCTTGTTCAATTAAGCTTTGACAATAAAACCTAAAAAGTTGATTGGTTTCTATGCAGAGCTGCATCTGATTTTGCCCTCTCCTTTGTTAGTAAATCAACCCTATAGTCATGTACTTGTTGTAGACAATCATGGGTATGCACCACATATGAAGGTGCACTAAGGCCAGAGTGTAAATACTGGCAATCTGTGCTTCCTCCTGCCACTGTGGCTGTCACACATACAGCAGAGTGGTAGGGAGCTTTGAAGCTGGGGGGGTGGAGCCACATCACTTCCACATCATGTCCAATTCCCCTGTGGTTGACAGCAGTGGACGTGGCCAACAGATAGACTGCTGTTAATCATAGGGAGGGAGTGGGCCTGATGGGGACCTAGTATCTCAACTTTCCCATCAGGCTCCACCCACTAAGTGGCACTGGTTATTAGGAGGTTGTCAGCTGTGAAGCTGACAGCGTCCCTAACAACCAGTAACAGGCGAGGAGAGAAGGAGGTAGCTGCTTCAACCATGCCTCTTTGCCACTCAGTATAGAGACAGGCACTTTGCTTGTCTCTGTAGGCCAAGTTCAGGTTGTTCGTAATTGCTTCCAGTTTTGTTGCCTACAAACTGGAGATATTTATTTTTCAATTTTGCGCACTAGGAATTACCTGAATCTGCAGAACGTGTTGGTAAAGCTACCAAAACATACAGAAGGGATTTTTGAATCTGGCACTGGCCATTTTAAAGGTCCATTGTACCAGAAACATGTTGTTAGGGACTTATTGAATTACCCTGTCTGTATGTTAGGAGAATAGTATGCATCACTGGATCCAATTAGGTTGGCCCCGGTATAGTATAGGACTAGCAAATTGAGATCCAGGGTTATACTTATGTGATGCCTGGGATACATTCTCCACGTCCAGCTACACACACACACATACAGTATTTGTTGGTAATCAGGAAAAGTAGAGAAGTGGGTTTTCATTACTGGGATTACATATTAAAAACCAATGCACAAAAGGCCATAATTCAGGATAATCAGGCAGTACATTCAGAACTTATCTTTAGTGATCTAACTGAAATAAATGTACATCTGTTTGGTTGTTATAGGATATTGCACTTGGCACAACTTCACTGATCTTACACTGCTTTTTTAAATAACCTTTAACTAATTTTATGTTATATTAGGTTATGGTATACAACTGAATGCATTTGGCTAAAACACATTTATTATTAAGTAACAGTGTATCTGCACAATTGTTAAAAATTATGTTCTATGTGTGTTTTGCTCTTCCTAATAGTCCCTTAACCTCAAGCTTGGCATAGACTGAACAGTCTTTTGTGCTATTCATTAAAACATAATACAGTTGGTCGTTCTCCAAAGGATCACATCACTGCATATAGATGCACTTGTCTGTCCCTGCAAACTCAAATTATTTTTTATAACTTGTTTTCCAGACTGAAAGATTTCAGATCTAATATTCAGAGATAATTAAATGTCACAGGCCCAGAAGCAAAATTTCAGCTGGAGTCCCTAAAGGTCTTATACAAAAACCTTAATTTGTCTTATTCAGACCCTTAAAATGAACATGTACTTTACTCTAAAAAGTGCTGCCTAGGAACATGCAAATGACAGACTTTTTAATGAAAAATCTTTTCAGTTTATCCCTGCTGAAGCTCTAGGTAAAACCAATAAATGTACTATTTGTATGCAGATTTTTTTATGCTTTTTTATTTATTTTTTTGCTGTTCGTATATTAACCAGAAAAGTATTTTTTTTGGTACTGTCACTACAAATCAATCGTTAATTAAGCATTAGAAAATAGTTGTAAAAATAAGTGCAGTGCTAATTAAAAAAAAGAAATTGAGAAAATAAGGACCCTATTGTAGGGTACCAACTATAATTGTGTTAATATCACTCGTGGTTTTAAGTAATTGTATTAAAACACACAAACTAAATCTCAATGATTAAAAAAATCAATATAAGAAAAATGTGCAAATATTGTGTCAATTAGTTTTCCAAACTGTGTATCAATTATGAATATTACCACCACATATACATTGAACACACGTGTTGGTGATATGACATTCATCAACAACTTAAATTATGAGATTATTTGTTTTTTGATGAATGTCATATCACCAACACATGTGTGTTCAATGTACAGTATATGTGGTGGTAATATTCATAAGTTTGGATAACCAATCGACACAATATTTGCACATTTTTAATCAGTGAGATTTAGTTTGCATGTTTTAATATAATTATTTAAAACCACGAGTTATATTAACACGATTATAGTGGGTACCCTACAATAGATGTAGGGCCCCCTACAATTTTTTTTTTTTTTTTAATTAGCCTGCCTGTATTTTATAATCTCTTTGTGGTGCTGCCTTCTTATTATGTTTTGCTTTTTGAGACATCAGCACAATATTTTCTCTTCTATATTAGAAAAAAGTTGCATTTTCCTGCGCCATCAATTTATCTGACAAGTTTAGGGTGAAAATACATAAGTTAATATTTTAGCAAAGGTCTCAGTGGACTTCTTACCCTTAAATAAACTCGTAAAATTTAGAGAAATAACTGTCACACATACAGTGTGAGTAGATATGTTCATTTCAGGGCAGGTGAATTCAGAAAAATAATATTATGTCTGATTGTACATCTCTATTAATTTTTATGCATTACTGTAGTTGCAGTGCTCAGAAAAACACATATTTTTATTACTATATGAAGATTTTTATGTTTTTTTTGCTGTCTGTCAGTTTGACCTAGGCAGAAAAGCTTACTATTTTTTTTACTCTTTGTTATGGGGCAGATCAAACAAGCATATTTGAGCACACATTTTGTTTGAACACAAAAAGGCACTGTTAATAAAAAGGAAAATGCTGCTGCTAATGAAACCCGTTTGCAATTCTAGACCATCACGCTGAAGAGCCATCCAAGAATGTCAGCAGGATCCTGCAAAAGCAGGTAGATGATGTAAGGACTGAGTGGGACAGGTTGAATGTGCGCTCAGTTAAGTGGCAGCAAAAATTTGACGATGCACTTGAAAGACTGCAGGAACTCCAGGATGCAATGGATGAACTGGACCATAAACTGCATCAAGCAGAGGCTATGAAAGGATCCTGGCTGCCAGTGGGAGATTTGCTGATTGACTCTCTTCAAGATCACATAGGAAAAATCAAGGTCAGTTTTCTGCTTGCTGCCAAATATTATATAAATAACAATGAGAAATATCTGAAAATATTAGGAAACTGTTGACTTGTCATCACAAATGTCATTTTAATGCAGAACTCTGATTTCTAACACTTCACTTTTCATTGTTCATTACTAGGAAAGCTTAACCCCTTTAGTTCTGACACCTATTTATCCCATATGGACTAGATAACTTTTTACCTTGGCAAATAGGGGCTTAATGACTTGTCATTGTGTATATTACCAAATGAATGTATTGCATTTTGGAGAAACAAACAAGGCTTTTTTTTTTTTTTTAAATATTGCCTACCAAGAAATTCAGTAGCCAACTGCAATACAACAACATACATAATGTGGTCAAAAGTATTGGGACACCTGCCTTTACACGCACATGAACTTTAATGGCATCCCAGTCTTAGTCCGCAGGGTTCAATATTGAGTTGGCGCACCCTTAGCAGCTATAACAGCTTCAGCTCTTCTGGGAAGGCTGTCCACAAGGTTTAGGAATGTGTCTATGGGAATGTTTGACCATTCTTCCAGAAGCACATTTGTGAGGTCAGGTACTGATGTTTGGAGAGAAGGCCTGGCTCACAGTTTCGCTCTTAATTCTCCAAAAGATGTTCTATTGGGTTGAGGTCAGGGCTCTGTGCAGATATGAAAGAAAGGAAAGGAGGCGCAACCACCTAGTGCATTACCCGTGGTACTGTATAACATTTTTTTAATGTAAAATGCCAAATGCATACTCACAAACATGCAGATATAAAATCGTGTTAAAAATTCCCGTCACACGTGTGCTGGAACATGTCCCTTAAGATGCGACCGCTAACGCGTTTCGGGAGTCAAGCCTCCTTCTTCAGAGCTGGTCATGACCATAGCAGGTACAAGTATATATAGAGAGTAGCCTCATGTTCCTCCACCTACTCCCCCTCCTCTTCCCCTCCCTCCCCCCAGAGAGAGGGGGCGGGACCATCTGCATCACTGTGCAGATATATATATATATACTGTATATATATATATATATATATATATATATATATATATATATACATACACACTATATTGCCAAACAAACATTTTGGGATGCCTACCTTAACACGCACATGAACTTTAATGGCATCCCAGTCTTAGTCCGTAGGGTTCAATATTGAGTTGGCCCACCCTTTGTAGCTATAACAGCAGCTTTGACTCTTCTGGGAAGGATGTCCACAAGGTTTAGGAGTGTGTATATCGGAATGTTTAACCATTCTTCCAGAAGCGCATTGGAGTCCCAATACTTTAGACAATATAATGCAGTTAGATTGTAGTTAGCAGCTCCTAAGGGCCATGTAACAGTAGTGATTCTGTGACTGTCAACAAACTGACTGCGCAAAAATACCAGTCAACTTACCTTCTCTTATAGCATCACTCCCTTGCTGGCTGACTAATTAAGACTCTGCAGTGAGAGCTACTTTCATTAACCAATTGACCTCCGGAAGATTTACCCTCCTTCATGACTAGGCCTTTTTTGCGATACGGCACTGTGTTAATTTAACTGCCAATTGTGCAGTCACCGTGCCCAAATAAAACTTATGTAATTTTTTTCCCCACAAATAGAACTTTGTTTTTGGGGGTATTTGATCACCACTGTGTTTTTTCATTTTGAACTATAAAAGAACTATAATTTAAAAAAAAAAAAAAAAAAAAACATTATTTTTACTTTCTGATATAAAACGTACTCAATAAAAAATGTAAAAGTTCTAATTTCTTCATTAATTTAGTCCAATATGTATTCTGCTACGTATTTTTGGTAAAACAGATGCCAATAAGTGTATATTGATTTGTTTGCGGAAAATTTATAGCATCTACAAACAATGGGACAAATACTAGAATTTTTATGTATTTATTTATTTATTTATTTTTTTTACAAATGGTGGTGATCAGCAACTTATAGTGGGACTGCGGACAATTTGACACTCAGCCCTCGTTCACATTGGAGCGACTTGTCATGCGATTTGAAAGGTCAAATCGCATGACAAGTCGCACCCTATTGTCAGCAATGGCACTGTTTAAATCGGTGTGACACTGACTTTGTGGTGCCAGATCGCTTTGAAAAAGTAGTTCCTGCACTCCTTATAGTGATTTCAGGTGCATCTTGCAAAGCTATCTGTGCATGAAGTCAAACGGATGTCTCCAAAGTCACACCTGAAGTCGCACTGACATGCAGCTTTAAAACCCTGCGATTACAGATGAAGTCGCATGATTTCAAAGCCATATTCAATATGAGAGAAGGCTAACTGTCACTTCGTGGGAACCAGTGAAACTCATACAGTGATCGGTGCTAAAAATATGCACTGTTATTGTACTAATGACACTGGCTGGGAAGGAGTTAAACCTCTATGGTGCTCAAAGGGTTAAAGGAAGAAGTTAAACATCTATGGTGATGTTAAATGTGTGCCTAGCCAGTGTTTTTGTGTACTTTGTGAGATGTTTTTACCAAAGGATGTAATGGATTGTCTCTCCCTGCCTGCTTTGCAGGGAAAGACAATCCATTACATCCCTGCTCTGAGAATAGAGCTCTGCTTATTTACAAGGGTAGAGCTCTATCCAGCCTCTCTTTCTGATGATTGGTGGGTGCTGGTGGTAGTCACCCGCTGATTGGCTTTTGCTGTGACTAATCACAGGAGAAGCAGCGTGCCATTTGCGCACGTACCCCCTATGCGGAAGTGCAGAATCACGTACAGTATATATATATACTGTACGTGAATCTACAGGGCAGATTGGCTGCCCTGTAGCAGTAAACCTGCTTCAGGGTGGTCGGAAAGTCTTTAAATAGCATTGCCATATGTTTTATTGACAAGGTGCCATTAGCATCAGTATCGTCAGTGTGTGAGCTCCAATGCATTACAATGTAACAAATATATTGCCTTGCTTCTATCATGCATGTCATTAAATATTTCTAACCTTAGCGTCACACTAACAAGATCAGATTATTATTACAGCCACACAAAGAATGCTGAGGCTAGAAATGCTGAACACGGGTCAGAGTGTCTACTCTGCATCAGTACACCTAAAACTAATGACTAGAATTTCAATTATGGCCAACTAACCCTTTCCCAACTACCATTCACATAGAACTCTTCTCAACTTCAGTCCTCAGTTTTCTCATTTAGACTTTTGTTACAACCACTAAGGTCCGCAGCTACAAAATGTCACTCTATTCTGCTTGAAGTCCTGTTTTAGGCGTACAGAGTCAGTACACCATTTTGCCAGCAGCAATGCACAAACTGTGGATGCAAGGCAGCAGCTTAGACCCTTTATCACACACAGAAATGTGTTACTGACAGTCAGCAACGTAACGTGTTGGTGACTGTGTGCCACCCTAGACCACAGTCTATGATGGCTATGCAGAAAACTGTCCCTGACTATTTAAACCAAAAACGTTTCATGAAAAGTATTCCAATGCCAATTTGGAAAATATTAACTCGTTGGGCTCTTCACATGGGCCAGCTGAACCCATTTAGTCTAATTGCATCTTTTTTTCCTCCGCCTGGGCAGCCCAGGTGCAGTGTGCAGCCTTTCAGTGACATGAAGGACTATTGTATTCGTGTACATGGCAATCACATACAAAAACTCTGCTCATGATTAAACTTATCATGATCTAAAAAACTGGGACTGTAAAAAAGGGAAAAAGGAAATGTTTTTTACTTTAGGCCCACACAGTTTATGGGGTCACTGTCCCTCTAACCATCATACATATGTGGAAGATTTCTAAAAAAAATGGCTAGTGTGTGTGTTTACCCATTACCCTGTGTAGGGCAGTCACAGGCACAGTACAATTTACACAGATTCCCACTGATCTTAAGGCTGGGTTCACACTATTGTGAATTGGATGCGGCTTTCTCCGCATCCAATTTGCATGTCAGGAGATTATGACCAGCTCTCTATGGAGCTGGTTCACATATCTCTAGAGCAGCTCCGGGGCAAATTGCACAGGAGTCCTGTGCGTCTTCTGGTCCGTTTCAGGTCCAAATTCAACCAAAAATTTGGATTGGAATCAGACCTGAAACCGTGAACAGGGATGCACTGGTCCCCTGCTGTGAGCTGCTCTGTATGGCAGTGTGAACCCAGCCATAAGTAATACTAAAGTCTTGGGGTTTTTTTTAATTAAAAATAACAAACGTGTTATACTTACCTCCTCTGTGCAGTTGGCTTTGCACAGAGCAGCCCGGATCCTCCTCTTCTTGGGTCCCTCTTTGGTGCTCCTGGCTCCTCCCTCCTCTTGAGTGCCCCCACAGCAAGCAGTTTGCTATAGGGGCACCCGAGCAGAGCCACAGCTCCCTGTGTCCATTCAGACATGGAGCCATGACCTGGTTCTGCCTCCTCATTTGGCTGACTGACTTTATTTGACAGCAGCCAGAGCCAATGGTGCCGCGCTGCTGTCTCAGCCAATGAGGGGGGAGTCCCAGGCAGCCAAGACCCTCCTACAACATTGCTGGATCTAGATGGGGCTCAGGTAAGTATTAGGGGGACTGAGGGGGCTGCTGCACACAGAAGGCTTTTTATCTTAATGCATAGCATTAAGATAAAAAAAAAACCTTCTGACTTCACAACCACTTTAGGCAGAGCAGCTCATTTGTATATAGATTTTCCTCTTATCTTCGATAACTAGACAAAAATGCTTGATTTCATTTCATTAGGTTCACTAACTAACCCTTTCATGGCAAAGGTAAAACAAATCCTAACACCTGAAAATAGTTTTGCAATTTTGACATGTGTTAGTAAAAAGGTACATATCATCAGAACTACTTAGTATATCCAGATGAATTATACTGTACTTTTTTGTTTTTTCCAGGACAAATTGGGCTTTCATTATATGGTAAATGGTAATGAATATCTGATGATTTTTATGATAATTTTAAAAGGAAAACGGGAAAAAAAAGTAAAAAAGAACATTTTTTTTTTAATTTAGCTGTATAATTCTTGCTTTTTTCAAAACCTACCACCAAAGAACAACAAAAATAGACGATTCTGCTCTTAACTATCACAATGATACCACATTTGTTATTTGTTGTTTGTACCCATATTAGGGCCCAGAAACAATAGTGTGCATTTTGCTTTTTTAGCCTACCTTAAAGACACTGGGTTGATTTACTAAAGGCAAACAGGCTGTGGACTTTGCAAGTATAGTTGCACTCATTTCCCCAGAGCCTAATAAATGTGTTGATGCGCTGCTGATTTCCATCATCCAATCATGTGCAAGCAAAAATTATGTGTAGCAGGTTTTTCAGGCATTGGGCCTGATGTGGGTCTGCCATTGTTACCGGTTACCTCTCCAGCCCATGTGAGCTGCGACCCTGGGTGTGATAACTGAGACATTGACAACTCCGGCATCTTTGTTTTGTGGTTTTATTGTAGATAAAGGGGATGGGAGAAGGGAATGAGTGAGATACTCCTTTAGGCTTAACTAGATACAATTCGGGACTTTATCCAGGAAAAATGTCTGTTAGCGCTGCCTTGACGCCAGCCGACGCTAGCCAGCGCTCACTGACGCCTGGAATACACTGTAACATGACAGAAATGCTGAATCCTCGACTCTAGGTCCAAAAGACTCAGGACTGTGAGGCATAGAACTACTGACACTGCTGCAATACAAAGTCTCTGACCACTCTCTCCAACCTGACACTGACTGGAGGTAGCTTGCTGTCAATTTCTGTATAGCTGCAACTCTCAACTGGTGCTCTGTACAATTCAGGGCCCAAACCGCAGGCACCCCCTTTACACTTTAAGCTCTTCAGGGTCCACTGACTATGTACCCCCTGTACTACTTCAGGGTCCTCAACCAAGGTACCCCCTTTACAGCTAGCTGAAACTGGATCCCAGAACCTCCTCCAGAGTGGTCCCCTCTAACTCTTCAGGCAGACCCCCAGGGGCAATCCTCAGTACTCACGACCTGTGTAGGCTTTCCTGGGACTGGACCCCTCTCGCTCTCTGCTGGTTCTCGGCACACTGGATCCCCTCAGCTCAACTCAGCACTCTCTGGATTCTCAGGCGACACCCCGAGACATCCACTTCCTCAGACAGGAGGAGAGACAGCCATTCTCTCCCTCCTGGGACTCTGCTCCCGCCAAAGACACCGTGTCACTCACTTCCCCCAAACTTATACCCACTCCCAGAATCATTTGCAGCACAGCATATTCTGCCTTCTGAGGTAGTTACAAGCCTGGATGTGTCCCCTGATTGGGTTTCCTCCACTGCCCTATCAGTAACCACTAATAAAGCCAGTGGGGGTGACTCCCCTCTCAGGAAACAATGACAACCTACGTAGACAAGGACCACTATGCATTTACCTAGCACCTACCTGTAGGGTGCTACATATGTTTTTTTATTTTTATTTTCCTTGTACCTGATTGGATATTCTTTACAAAATAGAGCTTCACCACATTCAGTAAGCTCTCAGGAAAATGAGTGCAACTGGACTTGAAAAGTACACAGTCTATGTGCCTTTAGTAAATCCACCCCATTGACACTGACACTAACTATTTTTTTTTTTTTTTTTAATCCTACCTTAAGTATACTTACCCTAACTTTTGACCTTGACCATTGACTGACTATAACCTTCAACCCTAATTCTGTCTCTAACCTAGATCAAACCGTAATCTAGCCATTTACTTGATTACTTTTTATTATTTGTTTTTAACCACTTGAACTCCAGAAGATTTTACCCCTTCATAATTAGGCCATTTTTTCTATTCGGTACTGCTCTACTTTAACTGGTAATTGTGCAGTCATGCAATGCTGTACCCAAACTAAATTGATATAATTGTTTTACACACAAATAGAGCTTCCTTTTGGTGGTATTTGATCACCATTGAGTTTTTTACTTTCTGCTATAAAACATAGCCCATAAAAAAAATAAAAAAAAATCTAATTTTTTCATAAATTTTGACCAAAATGTATTCTGCTACATGTTTTTATTTGAAAAAAATCCCTATAAGTGTATATTAATTGATTTGTGTTAAAGTTATGGAGCCTACAAACTATGGTATGTATACTGGAATTTTTTTTTTTTTATACTAATTATGGCAGTGATCAGCGTCTTACAATAGGACAGAGATAGTGTGGCCTGAAATCTGACACTAGCTGGTGCTGGGGGGAAATGGCTAACTGCCATTAATATAACCAGTGACATTGATACAGTAATCAGTGATAATATACTAAACACTTTCACTGTACTAATGACACTGGTTGGAAAGGCGTTAACTTTTGTGCTGCTTTTTACTAATGGTCTCCCAATTTCTCATCCCTGAGAGATCACTACCTCTGTACAGAGCTCTGTGCTGTGAGGCTCAGCAGGTCCCAGCCATGAATCAATGGCCGGGACTTGCTGACAGGCTCTTGCTGTGTACATATCAGGAGCTGGGTGGGGGGCACGCATGTGCGTGTCCTAAACATGAAATTAGGCTGCTACCTATGGGTACTTCACTGTGCCTACAGAAGCCTCCAGCCTGCAGTACATTGTGGGAAAGTGGCAAGCGGATACACATACTTCCTTGTTTACACTTTTCTCCAAGAGAACAGAAAAACACAGGGAGGTTGTACAGTAACAGGTTACTGTGATAGCCAATCAGAGGCCATCACAGCGATCAAGTGATCGTGAACAGGGCCAACCAATTCCCGAGCGTTAGCATGTGATCTGGTGCTAAGCAGCATGCTCCCTGCTTAAACACAGTTACGCATATGTAAAGACCCACTTCAGTGAGGTCCCATATATGTGTGCACTCAGCAGGAAGGGTTTAAGATTACTTTCACTATTTGGAATTTATTCCCTCTCCCTATCTGTACGTGTGTTTCCCCATAGTCACTAAATAACCGGCTTCCGTTCCAGTTGTATGTAAATGTGTGTAATTTTCCAGCTTTGGTTCATACATAAAATTCTTAGTTTTACAGTGCTAAATAAAACACTGCTTTCTATATGATGCTGTTATACAGATAGAAGAAACAAGAAACACCTGGCTACTCCCATGGGCCGTCCTCAGCTTGGTATATAACCCCCCTCTCTACTCTAGGTAATCAGTTTTAATCAGTTTTAATCTGTCTAGTCAGGAGTAAGGACCTAGGCTTCTGGCTAGGATCTCTGGTCCTAGCAATTTGTTTTTTTTTTCTCCTTCCTTACATCTTTTTTGTTTTGTCTCTTGGGAAATCTACAATCAACTGCCGAGCTGGGTGACAGGCTGGATAATCTAGATCCAGTGGTCTCCCCAGCCCAGCCAGCAAGTGCGTGCAGACCGCAGCTATGTGCTAGGTCAGCCACAGAATAGCCTCACGGAGAGAGGCTGGCCCGTGATTTAAACATCTTGTGGGGTCGCATACAACTGAGCATGGGTCTGAGACGCAGCGGTCCCTTGGCCGACAGCTCCCCTACTTTGGTGGCGAGGATTCTGTCTGGAGCATTACCTGACCCATGGAAGGGTAAGTACAGTACCCCCCTCCCCTTTTGGCAGTTTTTGGGGTGGATGCAGGTAACCTCAAGGGACGGTGCACCTGCCTGCAAGTTCCCTCCTCCCATCCTTAAATCCCTCAGTGAGCTGGGCTTCCCCCACTCCCTTTCTCCCTGTCTGGACTTGGAGTCTGGTTGGGGTCCCAAGGCAGAAGATGCAGCAGAGACCCCTGGGGTCTCCCCCACTATCCCCACTCTGTAAGGGTCCTGGGATAGTGTGCATCCTACCCTGGTAGTCTGGAGGTATGCTGTAGCTGAAGGCGTGAGGTAACAGGTGCCATTTTCCCTTAGTCTGGCTGGTCTCCAGGTGGCGGCCATGTTTGTGCAGCCCGATGATGTCAAGGGGGCTATTTTCCCTTAGTCTGCATGGACTCAGGTTGGCGGCCATGTTTGTGTAGCCCGATGATGTCACAAGGGCCATTTCCCTTAGTCCGGGAGATGCTGGAGACGACCGAAGCCACGTGGGGATGCCAAAGTTCCTCCTGTTCCTCTTCTTCCTCAGTTTCCTCTTCCTGTGCCCGGGACATATGAACAGGGATGGCGTCCATGATGATGTTGGGTTCAGATTTTCGGCGCTCCTCCGGTTTGTAGGGTGAGTCCTTGAGGGTCCTTGTTATCTCTCTCTCTGCTGATAGGTACCCTGAGACTTGAGGGGTTCTTTTAGTGATGCCAAATGTTCGTTTTTGTACTAAAAGGTCTTCCTTTCCTTATGGAGCCTCACATCAGATGGGACATATCTCCCCCACTGACCCCCTCATGGAGATGGCAGGTCCCTCAGGACCCCAGCTTCCCATGGTTGCGCTGACGGCGGTCCTGCAGTCCTTAGAGTCCTGGTTGAAAGTGGTGTGTGGGCAAAGGCCGGAAGCGTCCCCCACCTTCCCCTGCTCAGTCTGTCCCATCTGATTCTGAGCCTGATGCCGCCGTGGGCGCAGACCTTCTGGGGGGCCTTGATATCACACCCCCAGATTCATCCGATAGTGAGGATGACTCCTCCATGGTCGCAGCAGCAAATGAAAAATCTGGTAGACACACTTATCACTGCAGTGCGTGAGACTTTAAAAATGGAGGATGCGGCTGATGCAGCCACGGACATGGCTGTGTCATTTGGTACGCATAAGTCACCTCGCACTCCAGAGGTGTTTTCTTCTGTGCCTTATTTTGACAGGTTGTCCTGTAAGGAATGGGAACAACCAAAATTACTGTGTTTGGTCCCCAAATGTTTTTCTGTACCTTACCCTTTTGAGGAGTCACTTTTTAAAAAAGTGGGCTAGTCCACCCTACTGTTTCCAGGTTGAATAAAGCAACCATGATCCCAGTAGAGAAATCCCTGTTCTTTAAGGACCCGGCTGACAGAAAAGCAGAGACTGTGGCACGCAGCTTGTTTACTATGGCTGTTTCGGCACTGCGGCCAGTCTTTGCCTCAGCCCTGGTGTCTCAGACCCTAACCGAATGGGCCAAGCTTTTGCGCCAGGGCCTGGGGGTGAGCAGATCTCTGCTGCTTATGTTGATTTAGCATACCAGTTGTTCCATGGGCTGCAGTTTATTTGTGATGCAGCTCCTGTGCTGTCCAAACTTTTTGTTTCAGCAGGGGTGATTAGGCACATGCTGTGGCTTAAGAATTGGTCCGCAAGCCTCCAACAAAATTCTCATTGATCTGCCCTTTCAAGGAGATCGATCGCCTGTTTGGGGCTACCCTGGATGACATCATTAAGGGTATCACAGGGGGGAAGTGTACCTTCCTGCCACAAACCTGGAAAGGGAAGAAGCCTCGTTGCAAACGGGGGCCATTCTTCTCAAGCCATAGAAAATTATTTTGTGCTCCTGGGACAGAGAATAAGCGAAATAGATCTTTCAAATCTTCCCTGGGAGGTTTCAAGCAACCTTGGTCTGATAAGCCTAAAGCTAGCCTCTCCAGACCTGCAGACAAGACCCCTTCAGCATGAAGGTCTGCCCTCACATATTATCGGGGTGGGGGGACATCTTTGGTGGTTTCCGGCCACGTGGACTTCTTTTGTGAGTGTCAAGGAGATCCGCAAACATTTTTTTTGTGGGAACCCAGAAAGGGGGGCAAAGTTTGTTCTGTTCAGGTTTTTTAGGTTTCATGTGTCTCCTTGTGCGGATTTAATTCCTGCAAAGGTTCAGGTAATGTTCGAACTACCTAAGGTGCCCCCTATCCCTCTCCAGAGAATTGAATTACCTAGGTCTGATATTAATTCTGACCAGGGTGGTCCTTCCTCTGGAAAAATTTCAGGAACCACAGGCCGTGATTCACCAGCTGCTGTCACACAGCTAGTTCTCTCTCCCGATTTGCATACAAGTTCAGAGTCTGGTGGTATCCACCTTCAAGACAGTTCTGTTTGCACAATCCTACCTGCAGCTCATTTTAGCATGTTCAGCTCTGCAGGAGGATATCTACGTTCATTGCGTGATCACGGGTTCCTCTGTCAGATGCTGCAGGCATCCAAAGGCCACGGTAAGGCCAGTATCATCCTTGGCTCAGGCTTCTTTCACAGTTCCTGTGAGGAATCAAGAGCAAGGATCTTCCAATCATCCTGGTGACCGTAAACGTCCCTTGGGGCTTCCTCTCATAGAAGACCAGTTGTCCCAAGGGCTAATCTACCATCCTGCTTTAGAATTGCTGGTTTTAATGGCCTAGCTATGGAAAGACAGGTACTGAGGGGTAGAGGTTTTTCTGGATCAGTGATCCCTACTATGGTGAAGGTGAGGAAGTCGCCTTCCAGCAAGATATACTATCGTACATGGAAAGTCTACATTTCTTGGTGTGAGTCGTTTGGCGTTCATCCTCGATCCTTTTCTGTGGCTCGGCTCTTAACCTTTCTTCAGTGGGGCATTTTATCAGAAGTTGGCCTTGAGTATCTTCAAGGGCCACGTGTCTGCCTTGGCAATCTTCTTTCGCGACCCCTAGCCATGCACTCTTTAGTTCGTACCTTCATTCAGTGGGTTTGACATTTGGCTCCACCTCTACGATCTCTTTTGCTACCATGGGATTTAAATGTAGTGCTTTCAGTTCTCCAGAAACCTTCATTTGAGAATATTCTGGAGATTCCCTTGCCTATGTTATCCCAGAAGGTGACATTCTTGGTGGCTATTTCCTCAGGCCAAAGGGTATCGGAATCATCATTTTGCTGTCGCAGTCCCTATTTTCTGGTCCACAGGGATAAAGTGCTTCTTCGTCCCTGTCCATCATTTCTGCCCAAAGTTGTCTATGACTTCCAATTGAATGAGGACATTGTGTTGCCTTCCTTGTGTCCAAAGCCGGCTCATCCCAAGGAATTTGCTTTGCATACCTTGGATGGGGTTTGTGCGATTCAGGTGTATCTGGCAGCTACTGAGTCCTTTCGGAGGTCAGACTCGCTTTTTATGGTTACGGACGGACCAAAAAAAGGGCTAGCCGCTTCTTCGGCCACCATCTCCAGATGGATCAGACAGACTGTGACTCAGGCCTATTCACCTTTCTCTGTCATGGCCCATTCTACTTGGCGCTGAGTGCTTCTTGGGCCTTCCGTCATTAGGCATCAATATCGCAAGTTTGCAAATATTTGGACTTTGGCCATTTGGTCGTCAATGCATACCTTCACAAAATTCTATAAGGTAGATACTTTGGCATCTGAGGATGTTTCTTTTGGCTGAAAAGTTTTGCAGGCTGCTGTTTAAGAGGGGCTGTTCCTTCTTGAGGAGTGCTTTTCTTTAAACTTTTATTTTTTCAGATGGTGCTCCTGGTTAAGGGCACTTGTGTTTAGCCTTGGGTTGTTTCCCCACTGCTTTTGAACATCTCAGTAGTTATAATTTATGGAGCACTGTGTCCGTCGATAAACGAAAGAGAAAATGGGATTTTTGTACTTACCGTAAAATCCAATTCTTGTTCATTGTTCGAGTTCATTGTTCACTGTTCATCGAGTTCATTGTTCGAGTTCATTGACGGACTCTGCACCCACCCTTCAATGAAATTCTGATACTTCTAATACTGCTTGCTACTAAACTGATTACCTAGAGCAGAGAGGGGGTTATGTAGCCAGGTGTTTTTTTTTTTTTTTTTTTGTTCTGCCTAGTCCTACTCCTGGAGGAGGCAATATAACCCGGTAGTTATGATTTATGGACTGCTGTGTCCGTCGATGAACTCGGAGAAATGGATTTTATGGTAAGTACAAAAAAAAACATTTTTTTCAATGCAAGTGCTTATGTAATGATTTTGTCTTTGGCTATAGCATTCATCATAAATGTATTTTAGCAGATAAGCGGAGGACAACAAGTTGGACAAAGTTTCCCAAACAACACAAACAATATTATTTGATGGAATGAGGTGCTTCAACATTTTGTTTTGATAGAATGATTTGTGTCATGTTATAATTATACTTTTCATATGAATGACGTAAGGCCTATGATTGTGGCTAATGTAGTTATCCCTGCATGAGTTAAGTCTGCCCAAGGCTGCATTGTTATCATTGATCTCCATGTTGCTTGCAACTGTCAGTATGGGTGACAGTTGACAGTGTTCAGGTTTTTCTCAGGAGTTGAAACCTGTACTTTAGGAGCCCCAGGGAACTAAAGAGTGTAAGTGCATTCTATTATGATTATCTGCAGTCAGCTGAGAAGTAAGTAATATCCACCCGTACACATATCCCACAGTCATGTTGAATTGAACAAACCATATCCACCACCTTTAGTAAGCTTTCACACCAAGGATATTACTGTTATAAAACACTTTAATCACTGTTCCACTGGGACCACTTGAGAGTTTAGCAGGAAGCAAGAGGCTTGTTTTATTTATAGATATGCTGAGCTCAGTCCTGCTCTGCTTAACCCCAGGCCAGGATTATTATAAAAGAGCATCACATAGGCTTCTAAAATTCATGTAGAAGCAGATGCTGGAGGCTCAGTTTTCCATTCACAGCCCAGAACTACATCTCCCAAGAGCCCTCTCCCTATACACAGACTGTGTGCAGGCTATCGGGAGTTACAGAATGCTTTGCTAGGTAAGAAATTAAAATATGTATTTAGAGTGAGACAGAGAGGGGTGGAGGATAAACCTGGGATGGAGGTTAAAGGGAAAACATAGGGAAGTGTATTGCAGATATGTACTGAATTCTTTTTTTTTTTTTTTTTTTTTTTTACCCTGGCATATGCTTTAAATAATGCAGAAGTTCTGACACCCTGTCACTATACAATATTTTCTACTGAAAGGCTCCCTATTAGTAATTGGTGTAATAGTGAGTGACAGTGGGGTGGGAAAAGAGGACTCTTGCATAGAACACCTTTATTAACATTATTTTTTTACTCATCCCTGGACCAGCTTTACTTATAAACATTGCAGTAATGCTCGCATTTAAAGATATGTTATTGCAACAGGTGGCAATATATGTAGTGCAGCTCATTGGGGTGTCATTCATTTTGAATGGCACTCAAAGCACTTAACCATCGTACATGTTTTGCAGCCCACCACATTGCATGGTAATACATTATTGTGCATTGTGGCGCAAAAGTTGCAGGTCCTGTTCTATGTGTGTTGTGGTGCATAAGAGCACTGCATCATACTGCACAGATGTTGAAGGGGGGGGGGGGGCATACTTTGTTCTTGTTTTAACTTTACTTTGCCAAACTTTGCTGAATAATGACACTATAATCCTCTCTTTAGAGAAACATTAGTTGTGCTTGGTGGATGGGGTCTTTGCATTTGTTTTTATGGTCAATTTTCAAAAATAAAGGCTATTTAATAATACAAAGCAATCAGAAATTTTCACGTCTCCCATTTTTTCAGGATAGAATACGTTTAATATTTTAATGGTATAAAATGATCTTCTGTTTCAGAAAACTTAGTTTACCGTTTTTCTTTTTTGTATATTACAGGAAAGGGGATTTTTGCAGTGATTATGATTTGTAGAGGGTTTGCTGATGTATGAAACTGTATTATACAGCTTGTGTTTTCTCAGCTCACTGGCTTAGAATTAGAAACATCTAAAGAAATTGATTAGGCACATACGTCATTTGGCACATTGGCCAGAGAAGATGTAACCAAGAAAGCAGCAATTGCATTTATTAACACAAATTTACATGTGGAAACTTATTTCTATGTGACAACAACTTGACAGTTATAGCTATTAGCTGCATATGAATTAAAATGTTAACTAATAATGAAAATGATATGAACAGCAAGTTCTCCTCCTGTAGGCAAAAGTTGTGTTCATGGCTCATCATCTGTGAACTTGCTTACATACTCACAATGCAAAGAGTGTGCTTCGGTATGCAGTTATTTCAATTGCTGTGTGCAAGAGTTCATTCTCCAGGGCTATTTACATGTATCAGCATTGTTGTTAATTAAAGCAACATACTCTACACCAGGGCATGACTTGCAAACTGGCAATTCTGTTTTGGTTTTTCAAAAGGGTTGTTATGTCCAAAAGTATGAGTGGGAAGCTAAAAACTCCTGTAACCCTCCCAGTGAAAACAGGCGTATTTTAGCAAAAGAAGCAAAATTCACTGCAGCTAAACGTGTTGCATGTTTGGATTTTAATGCTAAAATTGGATAGCCAAAATGTAAGAAAAGGTATTGCTTACTTTAGCTTATCAAGTCAAAACCCATGGGAAGCATTTTTTTAATCACCACAAGTCATGGATTTATCTAGAGCAGGAGTCCATAAACTCTTCAGGTCCTCTTTCATTATGTTTCACATTGTTCATTAAATTATTTTAATAAAAGAAATGTTTGGGGTCAATTACTTTAAATATTAGTACTATAAGTAATTAATGCTAAACATTTTTTTGAATACTATCAAAATTTCCTCTTGATGTCAGCAACTTCTATTATGGCTGTTTCAGTGCTGTGTGTTTTGGTTCAGGGATCCTCAAACTACGGCCCTCCAGCTGTTGTGGAACTACATATCCTATGAGGCATTGCAAAACTCTAAAATTCACAGCCATGACTGGGCATGATGGGAATTGTAGTTCCTGAACAACTGGAGGGCCATAGTTTGAAGACCCCTGTTTTGGTTAATACACAGGTTTTAATTATTTGGCACAACTATCATTGCTATGGGTGTACTCACTCTCCAATCCAGTTTAAAGTGGTTGTACTCACTGGCTCTCTAATTGAGTTTAAAGTGGAAAATTATGCTCAGTACTGGAAGTGAACAAATACAAACAGTATATCCTTCCCAGAAGAGGAAGGGTGGAAGGTCATAGATAATCAATGCAAAGCACAATGATAAACCAGAAACAAAGCACAGCTGATAAAGACAAAGCAAGGCTGCTCTTGCTGGCAGCTGTCTATCCTTCCCTGAGTGACACTGTTTCACCACAAGCCACCTCACCTTAGGACTAGTGACTGGCATGAAGCTTTATAGAGTCCTCAAAACATTACCTGACCCCTATCAACATTCACCATTTATCGAACACCCTCTTAACCTTCAGACATTTACTGAACCCTATGGACCCCTAGCCATTTTATTGAACCCTCAGGGTCAACGTCAGCTACTTTTGGGAACCTTGTCCTACTGCTTCTTCTGACATCTTATCAGGTCACCAGCAGACAACCATATAGGAGCCCAATAGAGACTCCACTTTAGTTTGCCACTTAATTTGGTGTCATTAACCTAATAGGGAAGTAAGTGTAGTTAAGGGCAGGGAAGAAGGACCTCCTTACAAGTAATATACAGCAGGCATATAGTAATATGTGAGATGCATTCTTAAGAGTGGACATAATAAAGTAGTAATGGGATGCTTTGAGCCCACCTAAATAAGAAAGTAAAGTGTGGCTTCCCTCTACATCAAAGGGGGTAGAGAGATCTCCAGCACTGCTGCAGTAAGCTTATAAGCCGCTCGTTCTTTCTCCCAACCCCAGTTTATCAAAACCAGAATATAGAATCCACTTTCAAACCTGAATTATTAACTTTAGGAGAAAATAAAAAAATGTCTGAGCGTCCAAATCAACAAAACAGATTGCATTAAATTAATATTTACTATATTAAATAATCCTCTATATATATATATATATATATATATATATATATATATATATATATATATATATATATGAAATACTAAGACAGAAATGATAGATACCTTTTGGTTATCTAATACTTGCAAACAGCTCAGTTTTCCTGTTTTATAAGAGCCCCTATGCACACAATGTTAAAGAGATGAAAAGCTTCAATATATTCAAGGCCAAGGCCTAGCTGGAATTACATAGTAATGATTATCCAGGGAGATATGCCACAAAGAACTGCAGAATTCCCATAACTAGCCTGAAGAACTTTAAGTTGTGTAAAGTATATCTCATGTGAGTTCGCCAATAAACAAATTAAATTACATGGGGTAAATCGGTGTCACTGTCATAAATACAGTACTGAGCTTTGATTGTAGCATCTACATTATGTCACTTTCAGCTAACATAATAACTGGCAAGGACAATGTTATATTTTCTGTACCGTATATATTTGTTTTTACTTTTATTAAAATAGAGAAAGTTTAACAATAATTTATATACTCTGAGTAAGTAATCTAGTCCTATAAAAAATAGATGTGGGTCACTTTAGAGCTCCTTGATTATAGGTTCTGTTTGTTTTCACCTGCAAAATATCTGTTATAAATGTTATTGTCCATAATACCATTATAGGGGATGACTGGACTGGGGGGGGGGGGGGGCAGAAGACTTTTGCCCACTTGGCCAATACTAATAAGATATTTTAGGCTGGTGGCCCTAAGTGGAGACATCAATCAGAGTGAAACTGGCAGTTAGAAATGCATGTTGGGCATTAT
The DNA here is from genome assembly GCF_965119305.1 of Pelophylax lessonae. Classification (NCBI taxonomy): domain Eukaryota; kingdom Metazoa; phylum Chordata; class Amphibia; order Anura; family Ranidae; genus Pelophylax; species Pelophylax lessonae. Next base: position 435,940,601 of record NC_138769.1, read on the forward strand.
ACAGTGAGGGAAAAAACGTATTTGATCCCCTGCTGATTTTGTGCATTTGCCCATTGACAAAGAAATGAACAGCCTACAATTTTAATAGTAATGTTTATTTTACCAGTGAGAGGCAGAATAACAACAAAAAATATCCAGAATATGCATTTCAAAAAAGTTATAAATTGATTTGCATTTTAATGAGTTAAGTAAGTATTTCATCCCCTATCAATCAGCAAGATTTCTGGTTCCCAGGTGTCTTCTATACAGGTAATGAGGTGAGATTAGGAGTACTCAAAGGGAGTGCTCATACTCTCAGCTTGTTACCTGTATAAAAAACACCTGTCCACAGAAACAATCAATCAATCAATCAGATGCCAATCTCTCCACCATGGTCAAGACCAAGGAGCTGTCCGAGGATAACAGGGACAAGATTGTAGACGTAGACAAGACTGGAATGGGCTACAAGATCATCGCCAAGCAGCTTGGTGAGAGGGTGACAACAGGTGGTGCGATTATTCGCAAATGGAAGAAACACAAAATAATTGTCAATCTCTTTCGGTCTGGGGCTCCATGCAAGGTCCCACCATGTGGAGTTTCAGTGATCATGAGAACGGTGAGGAATCAGCCCAAAATTACATGGGAGAATCTTGTCAATGATCTCAAGGCAGCTGGCACCATAGTCACCAAGAAAACAATTGGTAACACACTACGCTGTGAAGGACTGAAATCCTGCAGCGCCAGCAAGCTCCAACCCCCCCCCCCCCCTTAAGAAAGCACATGTACAGGCCCATCTGAAGTTTTCTAATGAAATTCTGAATGATTCAGAGGAGAACTTGGCAAAAGTGTTGTGGTCAGATGAGACCAAAATCAAGCTCTTTGGCATCAACTTAACTCCCAATGTTTGGAGGAGGAGGAATGTTGCCTATGACCCCAAGAACACCATCCCCACCGTCAAACATGGAGGTTGAAACATTATGCTTTGGGGGTGTTTTTCTTCTTAGGGGATACAACAACTTCACAGCATCAAAGGGACAATGGACAGGGTCATGTATGATCAAATCTTGGGTGAGGACCTCCTTCCCTCAGCCAGGGCATTGATCAATCGTGAATGGATATTCCAGCATGACAATGACCCAAGACACGCAGCCAAGGCAACAAAGGAGTGGCTAAAGAAGAAGCACATTAAGGTCCTGGAGTGGCCCAGCCAGTCTCCAGACCTTAATCTGGAGGGAGCTGTAGGTTCGAGTTACCATACATCAGCCTTGAAACCTTAATGACTTGGAGAGGATCTGCAAAGAGGAGTGGGACAAAATCCCTCCTGAGGTGTGTGCAAACCTGGTGGCCAGCTACAAGTATTGTCTGACCTCTGTGATTGCAAACAAGGGTTTTGCCACAAAGTACTAAGCCATGTTTTGCGTAGTGGTCAAATACTTATTTGCATAAAAAAGCAAAATAATTTATACATTTTTTGAAATGCATTTTCTGGATATTTTTGTTGTTATTCTGTCTCTCACTGGTAAAATAAGCCTATCATTTAAATTATAGACTGATCATGTCTTTGTCAGTGAACAAACGTACAAAATCAACAGGGGATTAAATACTTTTTTTTCCCTCACTGTGTATGCATAAGCAAACTTACAAGCTTCACACCAGGTAGGAAACTCATGTTAAACTTTTTTAACTACGAACCAATTAACAACCCAGGTGAAGTGACAAGTACAGGGTGAAATGCGTTACATTTTTACTTTGCTGGGAATATCTCTAGCACCTGCTCTCCATTAAGACAAAGTGACATCACGGCACACCTTGCATGGTACATTTTCTTAGTTTCACAGAAATCTTCCCAAACCATAAATTGGCTTATACATTGTGGCTCCCAGTTATTCCCTGGTTACAGATATGCATACACTATAAATAAAAAACCAAAGATCTGCCTAGGGACAAAATTCAGCTGTCATGGCCCCATTCAATAAGAGATCCAATTATAATTACAATTGCCTTTTATTTATTAGTATGTGCTCACATTACATAAGTTACAGAGTAAAGGAACATTGTTATTTTTTTGTAGGTTTTATGGCCTCTAGTATTCTTATTTGAAATTAAAAACGGTTCTATTTAATAAAACATAATAGTGTATGTGTGTGTGAGCTTGTGTATATATAAATGGTGTTTAAAAAGAAAAGTGTATCTACCTCTACAGATGGCTGCATATTAAAACATCAATGACGGTGAGAAGGCTTACCTCTTTGCACATTGGAGGAAACATCTGCTTGTATAAACAGAGGCTTGTCTACTGTTCATTCCCACAGTGATTCAGGCTTTGTAGAAACTATCAGAATATAATTGCTGCAGACAACTGCTTAGCATGCTTTGAAGTCTATATAAGAACTTTTTTTTTGTTTTTATCTGCACTCCTGCTGTCTGCATCAAAGTCTACAATCAATATAAATTAAGCTGTCCCACTTCTATTTATAAGTCCTTTATTAAATTCTGTTGGCCTCTTTATGATTGGTAAAAGCTAAATTAGGTAGAATTTCAATTTCCTTTTACATCAGGAAAACATCAAGGTGGAAAATTAAACCTAAAACTTTGGTTTTGCCTACACAGAACTGTAATAAATTACACAGAACTGTAAAAAAATTAACAATGGATATTTTAACATTATACAGTATGGTTGTTCAAAATCCTTGGTCTGCTTCTATTGATTCGATTCCATTGTGTTGCAGTTTAAAGACCAATTGCGTTCATTTTGTTCATCTATTTGATATCATATGCGATGAATTAGGAGCGCAGAGAGAGAGAGCACACAGAGGCAAATAACACAGAACCCACCGGGGAACTTGGATATACAGGAGGGGGCAGCAATAGAGCACAGCAAGGAGAAATAGTTCACAGGGGGTTAGTATGGCACAGAAAGGAGTAATAATCCATGGGGCAACAGTATGCACAGCAAGGAGAAATAGTTAATGAGTGACAATATGATACAAAAAAACAGCGAGTCCATAAGAGGCAATCCAGAGAGAACAAGGGACAAGCAGCAGGGAGGCACGGCAGTAAGCACAGGATATCGGACCAGCTGTTCACATGGCAGCAATCCAAGCACACAGATCACAGGGCAGTGATCACAGGGCATCAGATGGGACTACACACACTGGAGGCTTCAGATTATCATGGAGTGTCCAGCAGCATGTGAATGGTCAAAGTGGGCACCAAAGACTCCTGGAGTCAGAGAAGTGGAAAGGGTAGGTCTTGTGTATCCAAACACCACTTGGAGTGCACCCAGGCAGCAGGAAGCATGAGAGTCAGAAGGCAAAGTGCAGGAAAGAGCAAGAGTTGTGCTTGGGGAAGCTTCTGTGTCCTGGGAAAGATTGAGATCTGCAGTGACCTTGTGACAGATTCAGGTTCACCAGGTAGCAAGGCAAATCACAGCAGTGACAAAGGATGAGCAGGGCCACGTGGCATCCTAGAGGCCTGGCTGAAGTCATGAACCTCCAAAGGTTCTGGCAGCAAGTGGATCCCACGGAAAATAATCTACAACATGGGGAGTCCCAGAAAGCAGCACAAGCAATGCAGAATCACAAGTCCCAGCAGTCCCAGTTCCAGAAAGCAAAGCAAAGCCCATACGGAACTATCTGTCTCTGCAGTTCTAAGCATCTTTTAGTCTCCCTGTAGTGAGACCTCCAACCATGAACTCCTCTGTGTCCATCATTGGTGTAGACATCTACTGTTGTACAGTGGTAGGTTTTCAACCTACCACCTTTATAACCACAGTCATATGTACAATTTGATGTTTTTAAAGTCACAAAAAAGTGACATCATTGTTTACCATCTGGCCAAATTCAACCACATCAGGTGACAATCCACATGCCTTTGGCCACTTTCAGACCCTTCCAAATGTGTGAATTTAAAGGAAAATAGCGATTGGTTATGCTATTTTCCAATTGGAAAGGTAATTTGTCTAGCTGTCACATCTTACCCAAATTATAGGGAGTATGTGCAAGTAATTGCAAGTGGAAAAGGGTTAATATTTTTTTAAATGTAAGGAATATCACTTTATGGATGTGAAAATAGCCTTACACTGTCACAGTGGTTATGTTCAATGAGTTTATACATACTGTACATATTGCAGTGCCCTTTAATAACATTTTCAGTATATGTTACGTGGCCCCTAAGGCATCAGCTGTGTTGAATGTCTTTTTTTGACAGTCTGTTGAATTAGAGTTAAAACCCATCCCTACATTGGCACATTGTTATTATTCATCTGCTATCTGCAAGACCTCAATTACCTTTTTAAAGAAAGTATATTTGCTTGCAGTGGATAGGGGGAATGTAAGATGGGTCGAAAATTTATTTTTCTGTATTTAATGTTTAAAGAGTATGTAAAAAATAGCTATAAAATAGCAGAAGTTGTGTGAGCTCTCTACTGAATTCTGAACACACTGAAACCTATTTTCAGAAGATAAAATAGAAAGATAGAGAGACCTTTGGGAATTCCCTATCTCCTCTGTGAAGGTGTGTCTCTGCTCAGTATAAATGGTTTCTGCTTGTTCACTGTAGCTATTAAGTAGCTGCTGTAAGAGCTTATTCTTCAGGACATATATTCAGAGTAGATATGACAGTTTGTCCACACTGGCATAAAACATTTACTGTTACATATACTGTATTATTCATAGACAAAGTGCTTACAGTTAAAGGACACGTTTAGTTAACCAATGAAAGCTGTCAATAAGCTACTAATCAATATTCGGAAGGTATGCAGCAATATTAAAGCCAGAAAGCTCAGCTCACTCTGAAGTGAGTTTGTTTGTTGTGATCCTCTCCAGGAATAAAAATGGCACCTTTTAGGTGTACTTCTTAAAGCCTGTACTACATAACTTCCTCTCTACCCGCATCCTTTATCACCAATCACAGCCAACTTCCAAGGCAACTTTGAATGTGATTGGTGGCTGTCACCAACTTCTTAACATACTTTTTTTGTGAGATATGGCAAGGATCCAGCAGTAGGTGTGTTTGGATATAGTTTTTTTTTAAAAAATCACCAACAAAAGTAGGTTTGGGTATGGCAAGGAGGAAAAATGTATTCATTGACCAAGTTCATGTTTCATGCCATGCACAACTTGGAGAAAGTAATTACCCATAACAGAACATGCCTGAAAAAAGGTGTAAATAGCAAGCTTACCAATTATTAAAGGGTAACTCCACTTTCATGGGAAAAAAAATAGCAAAAAAAAAAAATAATAATATTGCATATACACGTGCAACACAAGTCATATTGTAATTGAATGATGTTAAAAATTACCTTTTCTTTTCAATCTGCAGCTCTGTCATTTTCTGTAAAGTGCATGGCAATATTGCAACCTGGAGGTGTTCTGTACACAGAATGTGTACAGAACACCCCCCCCCCCCCCCCCAGAAACATAATTTCCTGCTTGTGTGATTGGCTCGCTGATTTTCCCAGAAGTCTGCACCAAGATACAAGTCAGATTATGGGTATCCCCTGCAACAAAAATTTAATTTTTGTTGAGATACTCCAAATAGGAAATCACATCTAAAGAGATGCAGATCCTGCAATGTTCCTGAGATAAAGAGAAAAATGACTGCCCTAATATAAAGAAAGAAAGAAAAAGCTGCTAACACCACAATTGGCCAAAATTGAAGCGCTAAAAAATATATGAAATGATCATATATAGAAACAAATATCACACAAAACCATCATATAAAAAATGAGTGTGAGCTAAAAAGTTCAACATAGAGACAGTCCACATAGTAGCAGCAAGAAAATGTCCATATGTAATCCAGATTTCCAAAAGTTCTTGAAATCAGTGCTTGGAAATGAAGAAATCCAGATACCAATAGTCACCAGGATGACAATCCCACCACCACGTAAATGAATATTGCGCTGTGGGCCCAAGTACCATATGGCAAATGAGTCACAGATACAGAGGTGTTTAACATCAACTCAGAAGCCCCAATCACTCAGGAATTTTCAGTGTAGGTTAACCAATGTGTCACTACAATTCTGATAAGGATGGACCTCGCCTTAGATGGACAGTATCTCCAGGTTTAAGCCTCCTTGCTGCAGGGTTCTGCTAGATAAGTGACTCCATTTCACATATGGTGTTTGGCTTCTCTGCTCACCCTTTGCCGTGTGGACACAAAAACAAGCCATACTGCCTGAAAACCATGCTGCTGATCTCCTATGTATTTATGAAAGTAATAGCAGCACACAGATCACTTCCACTGTGTCACATAACAGCAAAGAAAAAGGGTCACTGTGTCACATAACAGCAAAGATATAGGGTCACTGTGTCACATACCTAGCCTCCCTCCCTTGGCGTATTCTATTGGACCAAAAGCATAGAAGAACACAGAGGGCGCATAGGCCTAGCGCATTATCCTTAATACATGTTTTTATTGAATAAAATAGAGGTAAATGTACTCTCAAACCAGTACTTGCGTCATAGCATTATCATAAAATCCTCCGCTTAAATCCATATGCGAAAATCCACAACACTTGTAGTCACATTGGCTTGGATGTGTTCTATGGAGCCTTCCAGTGGCCTTAAAGCTAAATTCCATGAATTCAGCCACTTTGTAAAAAGTGCAGACACACTATGAGGTAAGTCCAAGAAGAGGCATGACATCTTCTGAACTTATCTTATTACTCATCTAAAAGATTTTTGGACCCCAGGTTACCTACACTGGTTGAGGAGATTCTCTCCTCTCATACTGTTCTATGCTGTTATGTATTACTTTACACTGTTCACTCTATTTTGAAATATGCTATTCTCGATTGTGATGTACGCTTCCTGTTTCTGTATGGTGTTCATTTCATGTAATGCTCTTTACCCTTTTTCTCAATAAATTGTTGTTAAAAAAAAAAAAAGATTTTTGGCTTTGCCAGAGCATACATTGACACTTGGGGCTGTGAGAGAGAAGAAGGAAGCATACACAGCAGCCTTGCCCACCCCTCCCCTTTTACTGCCTATTCAGTGAAGCCTTTTTATTTTTTAAACTAGTTTACATAAAAAAAGGCTTCTGTGATTGGGCAGGAAGATGGGAGAGGTAGGCACTGCAGCTGCACCAACCCTAATGCTTAGATACTTAGACTTTAAGCATTTATTTTGGGCTTCCAGAAATACAGTGGTAGCCATCTTCCGGGAGTGCAATAAAACTGTCAGATGTAAGTAATAGAGATACGCCCAGAAGATGTTATGCACTTCCTTGGACCTAACTTGAAGTGTGCCTTTACTTTTTACAAAATGTCTTGTAGTGAGATAAGGGTTGGCAGGAGAAAGCACAGACAAGGGAGCAGGCATTTGAGACCTGTTGGATGCAAAAGAATTCTCAGCCAGCAGGTAAGTTTTAAACAGTTTTTTTTTTTTTTTTTTTTCAAGCAGGATGGTTACTATTTTTGTGTCCATATAATAGGCCACTTTACTGTTTTGTGTGGTTTTATTGTTAGTGGAGGGAATAAAGTGATCAATGGCTACCAAGATGATGAGATTACAGAATGATAACACATATCTTGTAGACAGCAATATAGCCATTTGTGATGTTTTTCTTTAGTGCTGGGAAACAGTTCCATAAAAATAATGAAGTCAGTAACACCAGCCCTTGAATGAGCTTAGCAGAGAATTTGAGTTCAGCCTTTGTTTCCATCTACAGTACAGTTACACTGCTGCTTTCGATTCTGCCGTAAAACATAGCACATCAAGTACAGTCAGGAATTTGGAGATGTGCAGATTGCCTTAAAACTAGAGTTAAAAGAGAAAATGAAACCAGGTTTAGAACAAGCTGGTGGCTCTTGGTAAATCTCCTTTTGGCATAGCTGTTCATACTAAAAATGAAAGCTTTTTATGAAGAAAATCTGTCATACTCCAATCTGAATGATGCTGTATCTGAAATGAAAAGATTCAGCTGAGATGTAAGGGGATAAATAGTGAAATAGCATGCTCTGCTTTCAGCTTTGCCTATACCTATTGATATACCGTAACATGTCCTTGCTACTTTCCCATCAATATTATATTTGAAGTGTACTGCAAGAAGGAAGATGTTTACTTTGGGTAAACTTGGATTTTATCCAGAAATGCTTTATGTAATGAGATATTGTTTTCTTAAGTTAAAGCGGAGTTCCGGGCACAAAAACGATATTTTTTTTTTGTGCCCGTCTGCTAGTTCAGCCTAACCTGAAAAGGAATTGGATAGTTAGATTTTTTTTTTTTAAAAACTCACCTTGTAATTGACGATCGTAAATATTCACCTCAGGGTACTTCCTCCCTCGGAGCCGTGGCTCACCCCGTCACTTCCTGCGCTGCGATGATTCCTGGGAGCTAAACGTCATCGCTCCCAGGAATCAATGCGACGGCACCGGCCCCGCTCGTCACTTCCGGGCGACGCCGCATTCCCCTGCCGCACCGGAAGTGACGAAAGGGGCCGGTGCGGCGCATTCTGTGAGAAGAAGACGCAGAAGAGGACCGCGCCGGCTTCAGCTGCCCACAAGAGAGATGGAAACGCTGTGGAAGAAATTTTATAAGTAAGTATTTCTTCTAAAAGGTAAGTGCGAACCGGGACAGATCAGAGGCTAGCCATTGTGGAATGTGCTAGCCCTGACTGTCCCGGGGGTATGTTCATTAAAAAATGACATCTGTGCCCGGAACTCCGCTTTAAGTTGCTGAATTTTTACAGTAAGAATTGTGTTGTGAATTTAAGAATATGGTAAAAAACAACAACAAACATTTCGGAAAAATGGCCACTCGGTATAGACAATCTAATAGTGTGGCCTTCAACGTTTGATTTTCATCTTTGTAAACAGTAACATAAAGCTGATCTTTGCATTTGATTTCCACCTCAGGTAATATCTGTTTGACATTTGTTTGTTCTCTTCCAACTGTATAGGTTACCTTCTATGGCTTATTTGCATGCTAGTAAATAGTTCCTAAAAGGTAAATTTGTATAACAAAAATTGAGGATATTAGTGGGTAAACGGGCAAATGTGAAAAGTTCTAAATATTCATTAAAGCATTGATGAATTTAGTGATGCTAAACATCTAAATTAAAGTAGACCTTTCAGTAACTTTATAAGTCTGCATGAACGGTCTCCTAATATGTACAGCGGAGTACATTTTTAAAAGCTTTATTTTAAAACATATTTATAGTCAACATTCACTCGCTCCAAATGATTTTCACCTGTTTGGACCCCTAAAAGAGTTCCTCGGAGGTCAGTATTTCAGCACTGATGAGGAAGTGAAGCAGGCTGTCCTAGAATGGTTCAGGCGTAATGACAAATCTTTCTATGCCAAAGCTTTTCAGGCATTAGTTAAATGCTGAGATAATGGTATAAATGTAGCAGGGGAGTATGTCAATGAATGAAAGCAGTTTCCACGACTTGAAATTTGTTCTTTTATTATCTAAACTCAAAAGTTCCGGTTTGACTTGAACTCCCTTATATATTAATTTCTACATTGTATTCCGATCATTTTTTGCCCACTCCTGCTTATCTTAATGATTCTGAAGTTTGTAAATTTACTTTGTGAGGATCCTCACACATTCATTTCTTAAATTCTGTAACGTGTATTCACCATGCCCTGTGGGTAGGTACTGCTGTGTCACATATTTCACAGAGCCTGCAATCTGAACTACAAAGGTACTAAGGGGCAGAGTTTTAGGTAACAGAGTCAGAGCAGGAATCACTGCTTGTAGGCAGTAAGGTACCATGGGATATGTACGCCTTAGAAACTGAAAGTAAAAAGCGAGGAGAAACTACAAAGCATGCAGTGAATTCCAGAAGTTGTGGACAGAGATATCCAGCAGACAGGCAGCAATCATAACATGAAAGGATATTTTTCAAGGAAGATTATACTAGATTGTCAAATAGGAAGTATTATCTGTATCGTTATTACAATGCTGATTTTATAAAATGAAAACCTATGCTGTGACTGTACAACTATTTAAAAAAAACTTGCCTAGGCTGGTATATTTTCCTCATCTGTAGCTAGCAAGGAAAACCCTCTAAATAAAAAGGTTGTAATATTGTAACTTTGTGATAATTCACAAAGCGAGGGATTGCAGCAGAGGATGATCTCTGACAGGCTACACGGGCTCCAGGATACTGTTTTTAGTTTGTGTTGCTTAGATACAGTAAAGTTTAAAATTGTATTCATAGCAAGCTTTTATACAAATGAACAGTAAAACCTTGGATTGTGAGCATAATTCGTTCCGGAAACATGCTTGCAATCCAAATTGCTCTAATATCAAAGCGAATTTCCTCATAAGAAATAATGGAACCTCAGATGATTCATTCCACAACCATTTATTCATAAGTCTTTCAGTTTATAGTCCATATACAAAGATTATAGCAATGTGATAGGTTGGGTAACCATAAAATGTCCACCCACAAATGGCAGCCTCCACAAAGGGATTAGAAGCAAAATCCAGCAGGAGCTACAAAGTATAAAAGAGAAAAGTAGCGCCTCTAAGTGTAGTAATATGGTTACATTTGATGAAGGTACAACATTTAGCAACTTACATGGTTGATGAATAAAACATCTTTACCCCTGATGCCTGCAGCTTTACCCCAGATGCCTGCATACTTAGATGTGCCTGTTTTAACCACTTTAAGACTGGTCACGTTGCTGCTACTGCAGCAAAGTGGCAGCCCTGGGTCCAGCGATGTAGACGTACGTCGCTGGACTCCGGCCTATCTCTGCGGCGCGTGCGCCACCGCCGGAGGCTCGCTCCTGCTGTGTTTAGACACAGCGATAGTCGGGCCGGAGGAGGAGAGACGGTGATCACCGTCTCTCTTTCCCGATCGTCGGGGAAAGAGTGAGAAAATCTGCCCGCTTGTGTAAACAAAGCAGGCGGATCTTCTCTGTGACAGACTCAGCATATCTAAAGCTGCAATCTCTGTCTTTGTCACAGAACCGCCTCCCCCCACAAACGTCAGTAAGCATGAGGCACGCATTTAACTCCTTGATCACCAACAGTGTTAACCCCTTCCCTGCCAGTGTCATTATTACTGTAACAGTACATATTTTTAGCACTGATTACTGTAGTAATGTCACTGGTCCCCCCAAAAGTGTCAAAAATGTCAGTTAGGGGTCCGATTTGTCGGGCGCAATGTCACAGTCCCGCAAAAAATCCCAGATCACCGCCATTACTAGTAAAAAATAAATAAACAATAAAAATGACAAATCTTTCCAGTAGTTATTAACTTTTGCGCAAACCAACCAAAATACACCTATTGCAATTTTTTTTACCAAAAATATGTAGAAAACAAATTGGCCTACAATGTTAACAAATTTTGATTTATAAATGTTTTTTTGGGAATGTTATATATCAGAATGTGAAAAATATTGTTTTTTTTCAAAACTGTCGCTCTTTTTTTCAAAAATTAAAAATCGCACAGGTGATCAAATACCACCAAAAGAAATCTCTATTTGTGGGGAAAAAAGGACGTAAATTTAATTTGGGTACAGCGTCGCACGACCACATAATTGTCTGTTAAAGTAAAGCAGTGACAAATCGCAAAATATGGCCTGGTCAGGAAGGGGGTAAAATCTCCCGGTCTTAAAGTGCTTAAAAATAAGGTCATTGAGAATTTTTTTGTCAAAATACATTTTGGCCTAAACATATGACAAAAATTTAATATATTGGATATTTTTTAACTTTCAAAGTAGAAAATGTCAATTTTTTTCGCAAAATTTTTGCTCTTTTTTTATTAATATCGCAAAATATAAAAAGCACAGAGGTGATCAAATACCACCAAAAGAAATCTCTGTTTGTGGGGAAAAAAAGACATAAATTTTGTTAGGGTACGGCATTGCATGACCGCGCAATTGTCAGTTAAAGTCGCGCAGTGCCAAATTTAAAAAAGTGGCCTGGTCATTAAGCAGCCAAATCCTCCGGGGCTAAAGTGGTTAATTATCAACCATGTGAGTTGCCAAATATTGTACCTTCATTAAATTTAACCATATTGCTACACCTCTCTTCTCTTTTATACTCAGTTGTGACATGATGTTACTTTTATATCAAGTAAATATTTTTTTTTAAAAATGTACTAGTCTTGCAAGGCACTCTCAAACCAAGTTACTCTCAATCCAAGGTTTTACTGTATAAGAAAATGGTGATCAAGGAGGTACCAAAGATGCCTATTCTCTAATGTCCAGAGGGCAAATTGGTCACACTACATCTCCTAGACAATGTATGCATCTGATTTATATATTGTTCGGTCACTATTAACTTATGATTTCATTTTGTGCAATAATATGTTAGTAATCAGACTGTAAAACATGGCCATGTGGAAATATTGATGCTTTTAAAAAAGGCCTTTAAAAAATATGGCCTTGGGGGAGGGGTGGTTGAGCTGCTGAAATATGAAATATATTTAAAACACTTCTACCCCCAGATCTAATGATTAGTTATGTCATTATGTAAGCATTGTAAACAAAAACCTGCTGCAATTCACAGCTCTTCATTTTCTATCGAACCTATGCACGATAGCTGAGTTATTTATGGGAGCCTTAGACTCTGATACACAAGATCACACTACTCTGGAGCAAACAAGACTCCTGACAGAAACTAACTACTTTGTTAAGTACTTTTTATTTTTAATCCAGCTTATTCTATTGTTGCTTACTGTCTCTTTTGTAAAATCATTTATGTAAATACATTGTTTTTTTCTTGTACTTTTTTTTCCTTTTCTCTTATTTATATGGTATTTAAAGTCATTAGAAAGCTTTTATAAATGATCTAAAATGTAATTGCCTCTTGAAAGAACTCTATCATATTCTAAACTTTGTTACCCTTCTGTCTGGTGTGACAGACATTTCTTAAGATCACAGATGTTAATCACTTTCCATCCTTAGGCCATTTATAAATGGCCAAAGTTCAAGTAATTATACTGGCATCATGGTTGAGGCTACAACCATGATCCCGGTATCATTTTTTTTCACCCGATAATTCCCTACAATGTAAAAGTGATCTAATTAGCTATAGAGCCACTGAATCACATTAACAGGTGATTGAAGGCCCCCCCTCCTGCAGCTTCCCCCTTTACGATGTTCTCCCATCCGATAAGGAAGCCCGGTATGGATGTGTCTGGTGGGATCAGCTTCCCTGGACACAGTGGGAAGAACTGATGTTGTTCCTCCCACTGTGTGATGTCAAAAACCAGAAGTAATGAGGATTTTGTCACTTCTGCTTTCGGTCTCATGTAAATAAACTATTATCAGCTTGTGAAAAGGCATCTGATCCAACTGATCTTGGTTGGATCAGATGCTTTAGAGGCCAAAGGAGAGATTTGGGGTCTAATAGACTAATAGACCCTAGATGTTTCCATAAAGAGGATATGTTGTTCATCCCTTTTAAAAGCAGTAAAACTGATCCAAAAAAAAAAAAAGTATAATATAAAAAATAAATAAGTAATAAAATGTAAAAAAAAAATGTAAAGTGCCACCTCCCCCCATATTTACGCACAAATGGGAATGTGCATGTAGGTCCCGTATGCATATGTAAACGGTGATCGCACCACACATGTGAGGTATTGCTGCAAACATCAGAGCAAGAGTATATGGAGAATTTTAGAATTAGGTATCTATTTACTCAGTGTAACATTTTTTAATATATGACAGAAATGGCAGAATTGGCCAGACTGGAAGTAAAACAAGTGGTGGCAACTATTTACAAATGAAAAGGGTTAACTGTTGCCCCAGTGACAATCACTCTCAGCAGCCTTTACAGGTTACCAGTTGAGTTTTCTGGCATTTAGAGAAGTGAAAAATCACTACATGAGGCAATGCCTAGTTACAGTACATCGATGAGAAAATCATACAAAAAATACTGCTTTTGAAACAATCATATGATCATCAGATCATTAGTACACAGCTTTCAAGAGCCGATCACAGGTCATGTGAAATTATCCAAAGGGACAAACACCAAAATTTGTTCTCATTAAAAACCAAAACAAAAGATTTTAATTTAATCGTACAACAGTTGTCCAAATAAATCGTAAGACCAAGCATGCTCTGAAAATGGAAGAATACATTGCAATACAATACAACACAATACATCACTTCCAAAGTTGCATTCTGTCGTACGAGAATTTTTGTAACTTTGGTAACCTTAGATTGTAAGCTCTAACGAGCAGGGTCCTCTGATTCCTAGTGTATTAAAAATGTAATGTAAAGCGTGGCGGCACTATATGAATCCTGTATAATAACTATAAGAATAATAACCTATTGATTTTCGATATGAGCCTTGCATTAAAAAAAAAAAAAAAAACGGACGATCATTTGTTGGATATTCTTATTATGTGTAGGAGGCTTAAAGCTGAGAGTGCAGGAATTTTGGACTGCCGTGGTCACACTAATGTTTGCAACTCTCTCTGAATTATAATTGCAGCACATTTTGTTTATGTGAAGCATACAAAATTAATTAGTATGCTTAATGTTTTGCTATATATATATCACCTTTATAATTATATTGAAATGTAATTTGTAGGCAGTGTGAAGGCATAAAATAGCTCATAAAGTATTTGTGCTTAAACCTTGAACCTTTGTATAATTAGATATTTGTTGCCTCTTAATGTTCTGACCCCCTCTTCTAACTCGTCCTATATTTTGTGCTGCAAATGAGCATTCTCTGGAACTATTGCCCTATCTATTGTCAAAAGCCTTGCCTCAATCTTCTCCAGCTGTAATTAAAAGAAGTTTGCTTTTCTTAACATCTTTATTATTTAAATTGTATGGATATTGTATGGTGCGTGAAGGAAGCAAACGGTCTCCCTGAACATTATATTATTGTGATGTGGCTTTATTTAGTCTACACCGGGTAGAAAGTTTTGAGTTCTGAACAACACATCACTGGTGACCTAAAAATGAATCCAGATCATGTTTGATCAATTTGGACTGAAGGCATTTTAGCATTGAATGAAAAAAATCCATTTATTAACTGACTTTGGCTTGACTAAGCAGCATTAATTGTTCAGTAATTGCAGTGCTGTCAACAACGTTCCCTTGTTTTATTCAAGAAAGGTGAGGTGAGATGAGTTCCAGGCAAACAGATAAGTACCTGAAATACATACATGATGAAAACTTGCTTAGCTAGCAAAACGGTTATAATTTTGTTCTATCAACCTTCTGAGTCTGTCAGCCCTGCAAGTCAGAAATGCCAAAGCAGGACCTCACATTACTCCACTGCATTAAATAATATTACTGCCTGAGCAATATGCCTTCATAAGAGACAATAAATGAGCTACATTAAATTCAATTCAGGGACTTATACATGCTGTATTTAAAGTTTTAATAAACCCAGGAGCCTGCATTCATTATATCTGGTCTCCCACAATACACAGAACATGGAAATGCAATTATTTTAGTAAATATAAACTCTGAATACCTTTTCTCACCTGCAGTTTATAGCAGTCTTGTAACTTCTATCAGTGTCTGGTTAAAGCTTGTTGGAGTTTTCATGCTCCTCTGACTGTCCTATGAGGCTGCAGGACCCCTGACCCTATGTCTGGACAGTGCTGATTGGCCCTGTATTTATCACATTCACCCTCCCAAGACAAAAAAAAAACTCTCCAGCAAAACACACCAAACTGAGCATGTGCAGGGTAACTCCAAAGGCTCTGTCTTATAAGGAGATTGGGGAACGTGGAAGAAGGGGAGGATCAGAGAAGAAAGGATCAAACAGACTTTTTACACACTGCAGAGGGTTAACCCCTTAAGTTCCACAGTGAGTATAATAAGCATGCTTTACTGCATATACAGACTGGTTTTACTGTTGTGGGTTTAGTAACACTTTAAAAACACATTCAATAACACATAACTGGTCCAAGAACTGGTTTCTCCATGGTCCAACTAGCAGATCATACTGACCTTGTGTTATCTCTGCTGCTAATTAGTTTGACAGGAGTGAAAACAAATAGCAATGGTCCTAGGCTATAAGAAGAATGTGACTTACACTCCTTCTTGCCCTGTGACAGCTCTGGAGCTTGGCAATTGGCCGTTGGGGCACCCAGAGCTGTTACATGGGGATGGGGAGATATTTCTGACTTGAAGCCTACAGAAGGTTTGCTGTCTTACCTCTCAGTGGCCAAATGTAGTGGTGGGGCACTGAAGATAAGATACCTACTGTATGTGTAGCTTGTGGTACCAGCAGTAAAGTGATCCTATTGTTTTGGCTTGCATAGATATAGCAGAGGTTCACTAAGGTTATTTGCCATACGTGTTTTGGTATCATTTTAAATACTTATACTGCATGATTTGTAAAAAATGTATTATCAATATACAGTCAATACTGTATACCTTTACTAAAGGTGAACAAAATATATTGTAGGCTAAGTACTATATATTTATTTATCCGCACACAATCAATGACCTTACAAAGATTATAGATCTACAGTATGCTATTGTATTTGTTATGTTTACATGTATCAGATATACACAAACACCTGGAAATTTTTCCCTAAAATGCCTTAAAATTAAAATTACTTTAATAGTAAATATTTGCTCTAGATATTTACAAATAATTTATTGAGTCAAATATCTGCTATTTTAAAGGTAAGTAAAGATTTTTATACATATTGCCGAGAAATCATGGGCAAATTTCTGATTGACCAGTTGAAGTGCACATCTTTTTTTTAAGAACAACATAAGTAACAGCTGTGAAGGCTTATTCTGTAGATGCAGATGGAGATTTGAAGTCAAATGCATGTCGGGGCTGGGAAGCTCAGGCAGATGAAATTAGGATTCATGCAGCACAATGTGAATTTGTACAATACAGGCAGAACCGTACTGATTAATATGGGCAACAAGAGCAGTTCTCCTTGAAACATGTTGATAAATAGGATGTCTACTGTATGTCCTCAGCCTCCAGAATAAAGGTGATTTGCAGACTTTTGTTGACTGCTGAACCACCGTGGCTGTCCCATCGTCACTTAGCTGAGGAGAGATTAAAAGATTTGAAATCAGTTACAAGTCTGTTACATTATTTTTCATTCTCAAGGTATATTTGGCAGAAACATTGTTGTATCTAAAATGTCTGAGACACACTTTTTGATACACTTTTGCAGCTTCAAAGAGAATGCTAAGATTTACAGAAAGTTGCCTCTTGCATTGGTCTCTTTCATCTTTAGGTTTATCTGTATTTAGAGGTAAATATATATTTTAACAAATCTTTAGGGGTTGTTATGCGTTATGCGTTATACGTTTGAGAATAATTTCTCGAATGATAATTATAATGAGTTCTTTTCGTCAATGAAATTCTTTTAACAGCATACACCAAGCGATATGAATACAGACTAAATAGGGAATATATATTTATTCACAAGACATGTATTCAAAATAAATAGTTAGGTATGGGTGACCTAAAAACAAAATCTTACATAAGATACAAAATTATTTGTAACGCTCACTAATGGGTTTTGCTCAGTAATGTGAATGAAATGAAAGGTTTAATTTCTCCCATTCTATTTAAAAACCATACAATACAGAATTAATTATCAGACAAAAAACATCTGCAATTTGCATAGCCAACAGTTACTCCTCTGCAGTTGGAATGAGAGTCAAACTATGTAAAACGTAAAACTGGTTTGTTAATATATCGCTAAACAAAGATGGTAAAATTTAGAAAAACAAAAATAAAGTTAAAGAAAAATCTATGATGGTTGTTACAACTGGGGAATCATAATCTAAATACACTGAGCACTCAATATTTGGTATTCAAAGAATCAACAAAATCAATAAAACATATTTACCCTTCCAAAATGGCTGCTGGCTCACAATAGTCATTACCAGAGTCCCCTAAGATGGCTGCCTTCCCCAAAATAGTGGCGGGTTAAGGGGTAGCTTGCATCTTGCGTCCTTAAAGTTTCAGAGTATGAGGCGTGATGATGAGGGTACGAAGTATATGTAGTGGAGAAGTGTGAATCTGTGTGTAAATGTGTCTGTGTCCCTTGATGATCAAGTGTGATCTTCTATATACTGTTTTGGGTCAATAAACTCATAAAAAGTATGATAAGTCTAGCCCAGAAAGTGGAACTTATTCCCATTGGTTGAGACAGATGAAAATTTTCTTATGTGATTAGGCACTTGCCTCTTTTAACCACCAAGTGTATCCTAGAGCAGAAATATATTTTTTTCTGAATTATTCTTAGAAAAGATTTGTTGTAAGAATGTCCATTTTCGCATGGTACAGCCATAACCATATGATATTTTGCTTATATATCTGTAAGGTTCAGATCTGGTAATGCCGTATAATAAGTATACATTACTAATGCAGCACTTATATCGATCAGAAATAAATGTTTTACCTATATATATTCTGATTGATTACACATCTAGGTAGAAGCAGAAAACAATATGGATATATATTATATATATAGTTATAGTATATATCTCTAAACACAAGAATTTGTTTTTGTAAACCATTTCTACATATGGGATTTTTCTAATCAGAATAAAACCTACTAGATGATTATTATGCCAGCAAACAATACAATCATGACTTGGAATGTGATATAATATATGAGTTATAGTCTTCCAATCATAAACGTTTAGATATATGCAGGTATGATGTAAATCTCAGTAAAATATCCTAAACACGTAAACAAAACTTCCATATTCACCTTTTGGTATATTATGAACCATGGAGGTAGTACATTAATATTTAGGATGATATTCCCAAATATTTTAAAATAATGTCTGAGCTGTGTGAATTTGTTAAAACAGAGTTAAGACAATGGCCTGGTCATTGGATAACTAATTTTGCTGTCTTTCCAATAAAGTATATTAGGAGACGTCGTAGGTAAACATTCCTCCAAGGTTTTCTGTTGGACCTTGTTTGCAGGTGGGATTCACACCTGGGAGAGGCAATTGAGGTGGCTGTGTTTCCAAAGTATTATCATTCAAGGTTCTTCCAATACAATCTAGTCAGTGACCATAGAATATAGTTATCCTTGGATTTTGTCCTCACCCAGTTCAGCAAACAGCCAGTTTACAAACCTCCAACATGGAGATAAAAATGCCGGATGTTCTGTGTGACTTATGTGAATGTCCTGAGTTTAACCTCTTTTTAGGGCTTATTCAGGTCTTAAACCTCCATATGAAATTTATGAAAATATGTCTATTTCTTCTTAACCCCCCTAGCGGTATTCCTGAGTGTGGCTCGGGGTTAACTTTCAGTACCAAAAGTGGTAACCCCCAGCCACACTCGGGATTACCCCGCAATGTTACTCACCTGCCCTGCGATCCCCCGCCATCCTCCCCGGCATCCTGACAGTCTCTCCCCGCTCTGTGCACGGCCGATTGCCGGCAATTGCCTTACAGTTCCCTCCCTGCGAGCGTTATGACGCAGGGGGGTGGAACCGGTGGCAAATTCAAAAGTGTAAATACACAAATGACATGATACAAAGCTGTGATCCTAACGGATTGCACTGTATCATGCCATTTCACCACAGGATTGCACCTGGCGACTTTTCCAGTGCCCTGTCTGTGCTTTTCCAGTTCTTTGTGCCTGGAAAATTTTGAACGACCATGGCGTCCAAAAAGCGTTCTTTTTGCACAAAAGCGCTTTCAGACTAACTGGAAAACAGCGACAGCAAAACTGAGTTACTTGAAGAACTGGGCAATAGCGATTCGTGGGAAAATTCGTCTTCAGGTACGAAAAGTGATCACAGCGATGATTCTGATGTCTCTTTCTGGCACATAGCTTGTGGAATTTGGGAAGTATATCAAATGATTCTCCAAAATTTCCAACGGAGCTATGTGCCAGAAAGAGACATCAAAATCGTCGCTGTTGTCACTTTCCGTACCTGATGACAAATTTTCCCACAAATTGCTATCGCTCAGTTCCGTTTCGCTGTCGCTGTTTTCCAGTACGTCTAAAAGCGCTTTTGCGCAAAAAGAACGCTTTTTGGACGTCATGGTCGTTCTCATTTTTCCAGGCATAAAGAACTGGAAAAGCACAGGCAGGGCACTGAAAAAGTCACCAGGTGAAATTCTGTGGAGAAATGGCATGATACAGTGTAATCCGTTAGGATCACAGCTTTGTAGGGTGTCATTTAGTGTATTTACATTTTTTAAATTGCCGCCAGTTCCACATCCCCAGCGCCACAATGCTCACAGGGAAGGGAACTGGAAGACAGGTGTCAGCATTGGCCGAGCACACAGCGGGAGGACAGCGGGGGAGGATGGCAGGGGATCGCAGGAGAAGGTGAGTTTTAAAATGTAAAACAACAGATTTTCATGCAAAAGAATGTACCGCTTTTAGCACAGAAATCTCTACATAATCAGACCGCCAGGGAGGTTAATAGTTCTGGCAGGGTAGTGGAGGTGGAAAAATCAAGCCAAACGTACCATCAAATGTTACAAAAAAAATTCAAGCTGCAGCCAATACAGTTGGTGTATAGAATTCCCCCAGAAATATAATTTCCTGCTTGTGTGAAGAATTCTGCACTAAGATACAAGTCAGGTTTTAGGCATCCTCTGCAACAAAAATGTCATGAGATACTCCTTAAGTGTTCACCAGGCACTGCAACTTATCAGAGCATCAGTGCACCAAATAATTTGAATGAACTAGTAACTCCAATTCAAAATCAGTGTCCAAAAGACATAGTGGAACAAACAGCCTTTTCTTCAGAACAGAAACAGGTAGGAATCTGAAACAAAGTTTGTTAAAATCCTTGCAGAAGGGATTTTTTTTTTCTCAACAAAAGTAAAGTTTCTCTTTAAGGCTTCCTAAAGTGTGCTTAAGGCACATTGAAGTAGTCACTTTAGCCTTTAGTCCCCTCATTATAGAGCCCACTCATTACTGAGTCCTCTCATCACAGAGTCCCTCCATCACATCAGAGTAGTCCCCTCATCACAGTACAGTCCCCACATTACATCAGAGTCTCCCCATCACAACAGAGTCCCCACATTACAGTCTGAACCCTACCTTATGGCTCCAGCAGCATAACAAAGGCAAGAGACAGGCGAGGTCTGGATGGAGGTGCATTTCTATCCCTCTATCAGCATCCTGTCTTAACATGGTGCAGAGAGCAGGATATAAATCGAAAGGTACAAAGTTTTCTTTGCAGTAAGTATATCCTGAATTGCATTCCCAAATTATGAAACACAGGTGATAAACAGCAATAATTATTTGGAGACAAAGGGGTATATTTATGTTATCACACAAGATTGAACAACGTTCACCCAGGATTGGCACATTTTTTTTATGTTGATTCAATTAGAAAAAATGTTTGAAATTTGGGTCAAAGTTGTGTAAATTTTGTACAATAACATTCATAAATAGACCTCAGTGTTTTATTGTGTTTGCTTATTATGGAAGACAGGCAATCAGTATAATTATTTTGTCATAAATGATTGCTTTTCTGGAATTTGTGTATATACTATACCATATCACAATTATTGATTGCATATGCAAGCCCTAATTGCTATTTACTTTTGCATCACTTGACATTCACTTACAATATAGTTAATTTATAATGGGCATTGTTTTGTGCTATCTTTGCTGATGACTGCAAATTACACAAGACAATTCTTCATAATGCTTTAATATAGAAGTAGCTTAACTGAGTAACCAATAATGAACTTATAATATTGTTTAAAAGTGAGGTATAGCTCGCTATCATAAACAAAAAGCAGGCTATTGAAAATGTTTAATTGAGGAAATATTCATTCATAATTCAAATATGGAAATAATTCAGAGCACACCTCATTTGTTTTTGATTAGTCTGACAACTAAAGAGGGATACACACTATAAGAAAATCTTGTTGTTTCACAGCAAATTGGAACCGATGAACGAAAATTCATATGAAAATTCTCATACAACAAAGGCTTTGTTTGTTGTTTATTGTTTCTGATCATGCGCAGTCTTTCATTTCTGATCTTTCCTTGTACGAAAATCGTGCAAAAACGGTACATAGTAAGCGATAATCGTTCATTCTGTTCCTGTACGTGAAGCATTTTGGAACTTGTCCCTTCAGAAATTTTCATTCAGAAGGTCAGAATCGGCTGTAGAAAGTTGTGTAGCAAAGTTTCACTATATGAAAATCATACGAAAGTTATTTGGACAAAAATTCTCGCCTGATTTTCTTAAAGTGTGTACGGGCCTTAATACTTATGTCTTTGTTGCAAGTATTATGTGACTAGTATTATTAACAATTATTTGTTGGTAATGTGAAAATTTTAAATAGTCCACCCATATCTAGTCTTAGTTTGAAAAGGCAGCAATGTTGTTACTAATCCATTAAATTTAGCCTGTTACTCCACATAAATGTAAACAAGTTAATGATGTGATAATAATAATATAATGGTTAAATGGAAGCAGCATAAATGTAAATGTTTTCAATGTAAATAATCTTTTTAGAGAAAATAGTTTTCTTTTTTACCAATCTCCCCTCTCCTAAAGCAGTGGTCCTCAACTCCGGTCCTCAGGGCCCACTAACAGGCCAGATTTTAAGTATTACCTTGGAGAGATGCAGACTAGAGTACTGCAATCACTGAGCAGCAAATTATATCACCTGGGATGTATTTCAGTTATCTTGCAAACCTGGCCTGTTAGTGGGCCCCGAGGACCAGGGTTGAGGACCAATGTCCTAAAGGACTGTGGGTCCTTTAGAAAAAGGGAGTTTAATAAAAGGAAAACTGTATTTTCTCTAAAAAATATTTAAATTAAACCCATATGTATCACAGTAAGTCCATATGACTACTTACTTAAAGCGGAGATCCACCCAGGGGATACTTTTTTTAATAAAAATACCCCCGGGACAGTCAGGGCTAGTACATTCCACAATGGCTAGCCTCTGATCTGTCCCGGGTTGCACTTACCTTTTAGGAGAAATACTTACCTTGAAAAAGTATTCTCCAGCGCTGCCATCTTAGGTGTGGGCAGCTTGAAGCCAGCGCGATCCTCTTCGGCGTCCTCTTCCTTCTTCTTCGGTCCCACGATGCACTGCACCGGCCCCGCCGTCACTTCCGGTGCGCGCGCGTCATCCCTCCACAGTTTCTGGGCATGCCCAGAAGCTGTTCAGAAGGGAATGACGCGCGCGCCATTGATTCCTGGGAGCGATGACGTTCAGCTCCCAGGAATCATTGCAAAAGCCAGGAAGTGACGAATCGCCGTGGCCGCCGAGGGGAGGAAGAAGGAAGTAAGGTAAGTATATTTTCTCTACAAGGTAAGTAAAAAAAAAAATTGCGATTATCCATTTGTTTTTCAGGTGACCCGGAGCGAGAAGATGGAGGTAAGTGTAAATTTAGGGTGGAACTCCACTTTAAATCGGTTTTCACAGATGATTTTTACATTTAGACATCTGTGGAGCATACATTATCTCAATACAGAAGGTGTTCAAGAAACAGCCCATAGAGGTCTATGAAGGTTACCTGATCAGGCATTGCCAGGGGTAATGAAGATATAAGGCAGAGGATACAATCTTGGTGACTGAGATGGACCAAGGACAAATGCTGTCATTTGGAGTGTAGCAATATGCTTTATTGTAATTCTTCTACTAGATATCTCACTACTGTGATACCAAGGTTGTATGTTCGTTCTCTGTTTATTGTGAGATACATGCCATCTGGGCAGCACTTAGGGCAGGTTCACACTTGAATTGCACAGGAATCAGTTAACTCCTGAATCGGTCCGCATTCCTGTCCAATTCCTGTGTGACACACGGTGTGATTTTAAGCCCATTCATTGGAATTGCACAAAAAGTATTGTGCTCGCTTACTTTTCAAAAACACACAACACTAAATTGCACGGTTCCACACTGCATTTGTGATCTACATTTTGTGCTCCACAGCAGATTGCACACCTAGTGTGTTTTGAATGTGAAGAGGGAACCACGCACAGAACAAGGATTTCCTGCATTGCGTTTTGGTGTGAGTGAGCCCTAAGAGCAACTTAAAGCTGGACTTCAGGATGAAAAAAAAATATACTGTATTAATGCAGGAATGTGTTCATTAACCACTTGCTGACTATGTACTGTAAAAATATGGCGGCAAGGTGGCTCTCCTGCGCACGATCAAGTACCTAATATGTGATCCTGCACTTCCGGGTCTGGGGCACTTGCACGCTGCTGGCAGCCCACTCCTGCTGTGATTAAACACAGCGGGAGCTGATCGACGGCTACGGCAGACTCGATGTCCGTCGGCATCCGCCAATGCTTTGGTACACAGGCAGAACTATGGTCTGCCTATTTAAACAAGACAGATTGCCGTTCTGTCTCTACTGTAGACATAGATCCTGTGTCTCTACTAAGCAGGGGCACCAATCCATGCCTTTTCCTAGTACAAGCACCTGGTCAGGCACACATTTAACCCTTTGATCACCCCTGATGTTAACCCCTTCCCTGCCAGTGTCATTTATACTGTGACAGTGCATATTGTTTAGCACTGATCAAAGTATTACTTTTACTGGTCCCAAAAAGTGTCAGAAGTATCAGTTAGTGTCCCGACTGTCTGCCACAATATCACAGTCCTGCTATAAGTCACTGATCACCACCATCATTACTAGTAAAAAAATAAATAAAAAATAAATAAATAAAAATTTCCCATAGTTTGTAGACGCTATAACTGCAAATCAATTAATATACGCTTACTGGGATTTTTTTACCATAAATATGTACCGTTTTTCCCCGAAAATAAGCCCGGGTCTTATATTAATTTTGGCACCAAAAGACACAGTAGGGCTTATTTTCGGGGTAGGTCTTATAATGTTCTGTCCCTCTCTGCCCTCCCCGCCTGCCAGAAATCCTGTGTAAACCTAGTTTAGTGTATATAAAATCCTAGGATACACTTTATTAGTGTTTTATATACTGTCCAGTGAGTGCTTTTGTAATGCTTTTGTAATACAATTGTGTGAAATACCTTCATTACGGTACATCGCTGCTCTGTGCTCAGCTTAATCTCCTGCTCTCTCCTGTCTTTCTCCTCTCATACTGTAGCTGTCAGAGGGGGATCTCAGCCCCTCCCCTCTGCAGTGTACACAGAAGAGCTGGTGTTCCATGGTAGATTAGATTAGAATAGGTTTGCTGATCTGCCGCTCTGCTGTCCTCTTTTCCCTGGCCGACAGCTGGGGGTTACTGAAGGTATTTCCCACAATTCTAATCGAACACCTGGCGCTTCTGTGTACACTGTAGAGGGGAGGGGCTGAGATACCCCTCTGACAGCTACGGTATGAGAGGAGAAAGACAGCAGGGAATCAGCTGAGAGCAGAGTGGCGATGTAAGGAAGGTATTTTACAGTATTATATTACAAAAACACACTGGACATTATTTAAAACGCTAATAAAGTGCATCCTAGGATTTTTCATACGCTAAACTAGGGCTTATTTTCAGGGTAGGGCTTATATTGCAGTCCACCCCGATAATCGAGATAGGGCTTATTTTCGGGGTAGGGCTTACTTTCGGGGAAACTTGGTAGCAGCATACATATTGGCCTAAATTGATGTAGAAATTAGATTTTTTGCAATTTTCTATTGGATTAGTTCTATAGCAGAAAGTAAAAAATAAAGTAACGCAGTGCCGTATCGCACAAAATGACCTGGTCATGAAGGGGAATAAACCTTCTAGGAGTCAAGTGGTTAAAAAAAAAAATAATAATTGACTTTGGTGGTTAAAAAATCTGCTGCTCTTTTAATTTTCTCTTTTCACTGCTCTCTGTATGTCTCCAAATTTTCAGTGAAAGGCATGGCAAATGGAAGATTTCCTATGTGACTGCTCTAGCCATTGGGCAGGCTTCTGTTGAAGGTTCATGATTGATAAAGGTCTGCCGACTGACTGCCGGTCAGTGCTCTCAGCCAATGGGCCAATGTTCTGGCCGGGGGTTGTTCCCCTGTCAGAACACAATAGCTCAGCAGGGGAGATCACTGCACTAACATTGGCTTGTTAGTACAGCTGCTCCGACCTGAGTGGTCAGGTTTTTTAAGCTCACCCCCCTGGGTTGAACAAGAAAAAACTAGTAGTGTGTACAAGGCTTTACTGTCATAGATACTACATCCCCTGGATTACATGGTGTGTTGATCACAGCTGCATCTCCTGTGGTGCTCACTGTTTCATCTGAATAAGAAAGGCTTGCCTACAAAGCCCATCCCCTCCCTGCAACACTGGTAATCCTGGGACAGGTGTTTGTGCAGTGTGATCTGGACTGGGAAAACATGTAACAGCATCACCTCGGTAAGAAAGGTTTAGTTGCAGGGAGGCCCCCCACCTCTGTGCACACTGAAGGTCTGGCCATCAGAACTCCCCTGTACCTGATTTGCTGGCTAAATATGACTTCTCTCACCAGCCAATGCATAGCAAGATGAAAAAAAAGTATAGATGGTCATGGGACCAGTTTTAAAGTAGAAAATCTTAGATAAATAAAATAAGATTGGAAGACATTAAGTTTATTTTTAAAAGCAACTAGTACTATATATATATACCTGAATTTGGATTTGAATCAGCCTCTTGCTATTTCTTATACAGCAGGGCCCAAACTGGGAGAGGGAGAAGGAGCACAATAAGTAAATCAGTTGTGATGCAGTGAAACAAAGAGTGAGCAGAGTGGCAATGACATTTGATCAGAGTGCTGCTTATACTTCATTGTCCAGACATAAGTGAGGGAAGGGACCAAACCTTGTTGTATTATTTAACTGCAGTATTTAGGCTGGCAGGGCAGGATGTACAGAAAAATAAATTGTGTGCCACGTAAAATTGATCCTATGTATATAGATTTTATCTTTAGACAGTACCTACACCATAGTACTGGCTTAGATTTTGTACATTTCTTTTCATGACAATTTTAATAAAAATGTTCTTTTTTAATGAGCTTTATTTTATATTTACTGCAAATGTAATTGGCTTCTTTTTAATATTGGGGGGAAAGTATGTGAGTAATATTATCTTTGTTTATATTGAGCATTTCCCAATGATATAAATATGATAATGTTCATCTATAGATAGCTAAACGTTTATTTTACACTTTTGGAGAGGAAATCCACAAAGGCTTATGGTAATTATAATAGTGTGAGTGGGCAGTAATGTGAAACTGAGATAAGTGAGCGTAGAAAAGTAACTGTATGAAAACACATCCTCATGAGAATTGATTTGTGGGATGTGTTGAGCTTGTTGACAAGGTGGATGCTCCAAAACTGAACTAGAAAAAGACAATAAAAAAGCATAATATATCTTTAGAAAAGAAAAACAAACATCAAAACATGAAACAAAATTTTACCATTTAAATTAGTGGCAGTGCTGAATTTAGGTAAAAGCACAAAAATTATTTTATGTCCTATTTTTAAAAAACATGTTATGATGTAGTATATATATATATATATATATATATATATATATATATATATATATATATATATATTTTTTTTTTTTTTTTTTTTTTTAAAGAAGTCAAGTCCATGCATCCATGCATTTTACTGAAGGAAAACGGGCAAGTGTAGGTATCCAAATGCAGGTATCCAGCAGCAAAAGGGATGACCAAATGCACACAACACCCATCCAAAACCAATAAACCATAAACAAGGCAACAGTGAGAAAAAAAAATATGATAGTGAAGCAACAAACTCAAAAAATAGTCTAACTATAATACACTATATACAATAGAGGGAAGCCCGCATGAAAAGGGAAAGATCCGGACTGGGAACAAGGGGGGCAGAGATGGGGGATACAGGGTAATGGATGCAAGGTACAAGATACTGGATGCAGGGTACAGACTATAAGGCACAGACTACAGGATCAGGCAGGGAAGCAGCTCACAGGCAGAACACTGAGGTGCAGATATCAGTTAAAGGAGGAATTATGTACCTTTAAAGCAAATGGCTTGGTCTCTGGATGCTTCACTTTGCCTTGAACTTCAAAGTCTGTGTGAGTGACTCTTGTGCAAGATTAGTCTAAGAAGGTCTCCCATCATCAGTGCCTGAAGACTTTGCTGATTTTCTTAAGCCAAAGTCCTTCAACATGCTGGATTGCCCAGCAATTGGCTAGATGCCTCATTGCCGGGTTTGAAAGCTGACTGGCTACCACACTGCTGGGGTCTGGGAGCTGGTTGGGTGCCCCATAGATCAGGTCCTTTAGTAGGCACCACACTTGAAGCTTGCATTTACATAAGGCAGCAAATATCTCAATGCTGGCATTCTATGGGCCATCTGAAGGCTTAACACTGGAGTCGTTACCTATTGAGGTACCCTGGTGCCTGATTGTCTCATCGGAACTGGACATTCCACATCTGAGTTACTAGACAGGTTGCTGGAAATGGCATTGCATTTTAACATCCACCTCTTTTCCTTGGGGAGTGGCCTCTGGATGCTCCACTTTTCTGCAAACCTAAAAGTCTGTGTGAGTCATCCTATCATCATTGTCTTAAGACTTTTCTGATTTTCTTAAGCCAAATTCTGCAATCTGTGGAATAGCCTGGCAATTGGCTAGATGCCCAATTGCTGGCATCTAAAAGTTGACTGGGTGTCCCACTGTTGAGGTCTGAAAGCTGCCTGAGTGCCCTGTAGATCAGGTCCTTTAATTGGCACCATGTTTGCAACTTGCATATCCACAAGGCAGCAAACACCCTAACGGTGAGATCCCATGGGCCATCTGAAGGCCTAACAATGAAGTCCTTAAAGTAATTGTAAACAATCACCTTGTAAATCAACCCATTCAGTTTAAAAGAGAAATGAAGGGCAAAACATTTGTGTATAGATATAAAAAAAATACATTACAAATACTTTTTTTCCCTTTTTATAACTGATCACGATCCCTCTGCTCTTAGCTGCACAAGAGCTAGGGGGTGGAGAAGCAGCAGCTCAATAATCTTGCAAGTAAAAGACTGTGCCGGGGGGGGGGGGGGTGTATCAGGACAAGTCTCACCATTGGAGGAGAGCAGGCTGAGTTCCTAGCATAGCTAGAGAACTGACCACAGTGTGTCAGCCTGCTTAGTGTGGTAAGTTTTTAATAGGGAAGCAGGGGGACTGGCAGAAACACCAGGGATTTTACACAAAGGAAGGAATACAAAGAGAACAGCATAGTTTTTCATACAAGTACATTGTACAGCAGGCACATATCAGGAATATAAAAGTTTGGGTTTACATACTCTTTAACCCATACAGGTACCTTGATGCCTGGGTGTCCCATAACAACTGGGCATTCCACATCTCAGTTACTAGACAGGTTTCTAGAGATTGCATTGAATTTTAAAATCTACCCAGGTCTTTCCAAGGCAATGGCTACCCAACCTAGGTCCCCCAACGCACCTGGATTTGCAGAGATTACAAATAGGTCAGGACAAAGTTCAAATGATACACTGCCCTTCCCCAGAGTGAAGTTTTCAATTTCAAAGTGGATGTCAGGACCACAAGACTTTGGCACAACAGAAGCAGAAGGTTGCAAAGAGAACTTAGGAAAGGCAGCCAAAGGAATCTGATCAAATGGGTAACCTATGCAGCAGACATAGGGATGCAAAGTAATTAGCCCTAACAGCTGGGCCAAGCCAGATCATCGCCTGCAGGCTGGGCAGCAGGCACTGGACCATCAGAGGCAGGCTGGGTAGCAGGCACTAGACCATCAGACTGGGCAGCAAGCATTGGCTAATGAGGCTGGGCAGCAAGCCAAAGACCATTAGGCTTATAAGCAGGCATAAGACCAGAAGGCAGGGCAGCAGGCAAGGGACTGTCAGAAGCAGACTGGGCAGCAGGCAAGGGACATAATATCAGAAAAGACAGGATAAAGTGTAGGCAGAGAAAAAAATTGAGTCAAACTGAACAGTAGGCAGGAGATCATTGGCATCAGACTTGATAGCAGGTGGCATATCAATTGAGTCAAACTGGGAGGCTGGAGCATGGGCTTGATGCATTGTGGCTTTGAGTAATGGTCGTGGACTGAGAGACTCAGTCTGCCCCAAGAATGGATAAAACTTTTTAGAGAAGCTTGTGCTGAAATAAATGTGGTAGAGTAAGGATAGGGTACTGAGAGTCCTGACTGTGAAAATGCAGAAGTAAGAGCTGAGGCCAAGTCAGGAGTAGACTGATTCATAGTTTGTGCAGTGGCAGGATGGACTAGAGAGCTGGCATGGACTTGGCAGGTATGATTGATGTTGGCTGGACTGAAGCATTAGACATGGAAGCTGGCTGGACTGGAGCAATGGGCATATAGGCAAGCTGGATTGAACAACTGGCGTGAAGGCAGGCTGGACCATAACAACTTATGTGGAATTAGAATGGACCAGATCAGCAGGTATGAAGGTAGACTGGACCAGAACAACAGGTATGGAGGCAGACTGGACTGGATCAGCAGGCATGGAGACAGACTGGACCGGATCATCAGGCATGGAGGCAGATCAGGGGGCATGGAGGCAGGCTGGTCTGAATAAGCAGGCATGGAGGCAAAATGGACCAAATCAGCATGCATGGAGGCAGACTGGACCAGATCAGAAACCATGGATGGAGAATGGACCAGATCAGCAGGCATAGAGGCTGACCGGATCAGATCAGCAATCACTGGAACAAACTGGATTGAACCAGTTGGCATAGACTGAAGTGGAGTTGCAGGCATGGAGTCAGGAACTGGCTGAACAATTGTTATGGCAGCCATGAACAGTGGTGGATTTGTATAGATTGGAAACAAACATTTTTAGGTTCCAACACTGGAATCCTGCAGGTGATAGCAGGGCTATGAGTAGATTGTGCACCTGATGGGAGAGTAGCAACAGTACTGAGGAGTGGTGGGAAAGAGGAAGCCATTGTGGAGGGACCCTTCAATAGATTAAATGCAGAAAATGTGCAAGTAGTGGGAACAGGATGTTGATATGCAGTTGGAAGGATGAAGCACTTAGTAGCAGCTGTTGATACTAAAGGTAACAAAGTTTTTTTTTGTTTTTTTAATTGGTGTGAATTAGCTGAAGCTGGGGATAATATCTCTGACTAGGATTGGAGTAGAGGTTGAACAAAGTTTAGTTTATATATTAAGGGAGATACTTTATTCCTTCTTAGCAGCCAGCATCAGGTGGAGCCTAATTACCAGCAGGGGTGATCGAACTTTTCAAAAGTTCGGTTTGACCAGAACACCTGAACTTCCCGAAAGTTTGGTCCGGATTTCAGAACCCCATTGAAATCAATGTGACCCGAATTTCTGTAATCAAAAAACACCATTTTGAAGCCCTAAAACCCAATAAATGACCCTAAAAAGTGCCTAGGGTTCTGGGTCATGCCCCAGGGACTATTAATCACACAAAAAAAGTTCTTAAAAATTGTCATTTTTGATAGAGAGCCAATTATTGAAAAAAATATTGAAAAAAAAAGTGAGATTTCTTTGTATTTAGTGTCTGGGGGGGTCTAAAAAGTGTACCTGTGAAGTTTTAGCTCGGTATCATGTCCAGAACCAGAAAGGTTTGTATTAGAATTGCAATAGAACAGGATAGTGGCTCCGCTATTTTCACACCTTGCCGGTTTTGTAGCAGGCGTTTTTTTGGGCATTTTGTGGGGGTCTTTGGAGGCAGGCAAAACATCTGAAATTCTGTATAGGGGTATATATACACACACACTTATATGTATTTACACATATATAGGTGTTATAGCAGAGAAGCCATATGGGGGTTAATTATTTCACTAGCGCAAGCATAGGTTTATGCTACTTTCACACCTATATATGTGTATGTGTATATAGACATACATGTGTGTGTGCATATATACCCCTACACAGAAGTACAGATGTTATGCCTGCCTCCAAAGACGCCCAAAAAATGCCCAAAAAAACGCCAGCTACAAAAATGCCCAGGTGTGTTTTTGCAGCAGGCGTTTTTTTGGGCATTTTTTGGGGGTCTTTGGAGACAGGCAAAACATCTGAAATTCTGTATAGGGGTATATATACACACACACTTATATGTATTTATACACATACACATATATAGGTGTTATAGCAGAGAAGCCATATGGGTGTTAATTATTTCATTAGCACAAACATAGGTTTCTGGTACTTTCACACCTATATATGTTGTGACAGGAAGTCAGGTAAATCTGGGAATGTAGTCACAGGAAGGAGATACATTTCCACCTGATTTAGAAAGTTCACTGATACTATAGGGTGTTGGCTACAGAGCTAGCCAGCAGGAAGTTGAAAGGCCTTCACCTGTTCAGAATGAGGGAGTTAAGGCTCTATAATTTGTTCAGAGAAAGTCCTATTGATTGCTGCCTCCTGTCGCCGTGTGGGCTGGGAGAGGAAGGCAGACAAACGGCTGCATCCTGACGCCATGTGGGTAGAGGACAGTCCTGTGTGCCCCCTGAAAGCTGAGTGAGCATGGGGAAGACCTCCTGAAGCGGTGTGCGCTCAGGAGGGTAAAAACGAGTGAAGACGTCTCAAAGGTGAGAAGACGAAGTGTTTCTGTGTGAAAAGAAAACAAAGGGACATGTTCAATGGACAATGTTTGTGCTGTGTGAAAAGCAAACAAATGGACATTTGAGTGTCTGCTGTAGGATCAGCAGTGTCGGCCCAACAGTAGGTTGGGAAGACTTCTTAGGTAGGTTCCAGCTGTGAGAAGGTAGACGCCCACAGCGGCCAGGATTTATTTTGTGTTTTATTTTATTTTGATGTTTTTGCTGCATGCACTTGTTTGAAGAATAAACCATAAACCTGTTGTTTGCAAGCACTTTTGGGCTATTTCTCTGTGAAAACGCACCCCCAAAGGGGTCATCCACGCCTACCACCGAGCTAATCCCTTACATATGGTGGAGGATGCGGGCATAAGCAGAGATCCCTGCAAGGAAGTGCAAATGTTTGATGAACTTTATCTGGTGCATGAGATTGCACAATCTATGTGTGCAGGAGAGAAGATCCTGACAGAAAAAAAAAAAAAAAGTGTTTTAAAGAGACAGCGGTCTCAAAATTATTTGATGAACTTTGTTGTGTCTGGTGCAAGTGACTGCACAAACTGTGTGCGCAGGAAAAGAGATCCCGCAAGAGAGAGAAAAACTACATGTGTTGAAGAGACAGTGGTCT
Organism: Pelophylax lessonae; assembly: GCF_965119305.1. NCBI lineage: Eukaryota > Metazoa > Chordata > Amphibia > Anura > Ranidae > Pelophylax > Pelophylax lessonae. Next base: position 435,973,558 of record NC_138769.1, read on the forward strand.
GAAAATTTTTTGCTGGACTGTGAAAAATTTGTTTGTGGAGTTATTGAAGATGGGGCGTTCCAAACGCCTGAAAAATGCAAAGATAGATGAAATGAGAGACCGGATTCTATGGATGGAGGGGATGTTACCGTCTGAACCAGCCCCATCCATGCCTAAAGAGAGTCTACTAAAGAGGAAGGTTGTTGTCCCTAGCAACACTGATGAAACTGCTATGGAGACGCAGTGTGCTCAGATGAAAAGTAAACTCAAAATGGAGGAGATGTTGAAACAACTGATTATATCAAATACAGCTCAACAGCAGGCAAATGCAGCTCAACAGCAGGCAAATGCGGATTTTCAGCGGAGCTTTGCAGCTCAACAAAAGGCTCACCAAGAGAGCATGGCAGGCTGGAAACAGAGACGCCAGCAGCCAATGGAGGCCATCGGTTTGGAAGAAACCAAGTATGTGTGCAGGGCTGAGTTGGATGCCTTGCAACGGAAAATGGAAGAAAAGGAACAAGCCGTGGAATTGCTTAAGATGGAGCATAGAAACTTGCAGGAAACGAATGAACTACTCAAGTCTCATGTGTCACAGTGGGAAGAAACCACTGCTCTTCTTTTGGTCGAGTTGCAAAAATGTCAAGACACTATAAAGGAGAAAGATACCATCCTCATGGAAAAGGAAATTGAAATTCAGACTTTGCAGAAGCAAAGCATGTGTGAAATGTTGGAGTTGCGTAATCAGCTGGAAAAAAGTCTTCAGTGTTTGGAAGTTACAAAAATAGACCTGCAGGAGTCGCAGGAACAGAATGTCGCTCTGAAAACGACATTCTCTCTCAGCGACAAGGAGAAAAGTGAAAGAGAGGCTAAATTACTGAGTACTGTGTATGAGCTCACCACTTTGAGCAATGTGGTAGATGAATTACGTGCAGACTGTGAAAGTTGGAAAGGTGAAGCCCAACGTTTCCAGCAGCAGTTAAAGGAGAAAGAAGCCTGTGTGGCAGAATTACAGTCTCATTCCCAGATGCTAGCCAATGAGGTGAAGGCTCTTATGCAGGGAAAAGGAGATTGTGAACATAAGAGGGAAAAAGTAGAGGCACAGCTTCTGGAATCGCAAGTCAAGGTGTCAGAAGGTGACCGATTGTGTGCTAAGCTGTCAGAGAAGGCAAACCGACTGCAGGTTGAGTTGGACAATGTTACAAATCAGCTTTCTCAAGCAGACAGCAAATCTAGAGAAATTGTGGAAGATTTTTCTATCTTGGAATCGCAGCTGCAAGACACGCAGGAACTCTTACAGGAAGAGAGGTGTCAAAGGCTGAGTTTTAGCACAAAGCTCAAACAAATGGAAGATGAGAAAAATGGCTTCCTGGAACAATTAAAAGAGGAGGCGGAAGCAAAGAAAAACCTATCAGAGCAAGTCGCAACATTGCAAGCTCAGATAGCGGATATGAAAAAACGCATGGAAGAAAGCATTGGTTCATTACAGTGTGTTGAAGATGTGAAAAAGAAGTTTGATCAGATGCTTGGTGAAGAGAAGACTGTGTCTGCAAAATATGCAGAAGAACGCGCCCGTGCAGAAACGGAGGCGCGTGATAACGAGAGCAAAGCCCTGTTCTTGGCTCGCTCTTTGGAGGAAGCTCTAGAGTCTAAGGCTGAACTAGAAAGAGTTAACAAGCAGCTATGTACAGAGATGGAACATGTGGTCAGCTACAAGGATGAGGTTGAGAAAAGCGTTCAGGAGCTAGAAAATTCTAAACGAGCCTTAGAACAGCAAGTAGAAGAGATGAAGATTCCGTTGCAGGAACTGGAAGAGGAATTACAGGCAACAGAGGATCTGTCCCAAAGAGGGGATAGTGTGCCTGATGCAGTTTTTAAAAGGATCAGAGTTTTGGGGTCTGTCCTGAGTGAGCCTCAGAAATGTGATGACATGTGGCTTGAATCACCCCTGTGGAATAAACCGTTCCTTCAAAAACTTCAGCAAACAAAGGAGCTGTGTAAGAAATGTGATGTTTTCTCAGTTCAGGCTGAAAACCTAGTGGAGAAAACTAAAGCGGAGAAAACTAAAGCGGAGAAAACTAAAGCAAGTGATATAAATCTGGGAGAAAAAAGCAAACGCCACCTAGTGGAGAAAACTAAGGCTGTTGATGAAAACGTGAAGCAAATTAAGTTCAAGTGCCTTTCAGGGAGTGTTTCCAAAATGGAACTGGTGAAAGACGGGTGGCAGAAGTTTGATCGTGATCTTGAGATGCATTCCATGTGGAATTCAGATAGAGAAAAGGAACTAGGTGACTTTGAGCGGTCAAATAGTTCAGCAGAAAGTGCATTGAAGAAACCTGTAAAAGAATGTGTTGCAGTTCCATGCTTCTTCACTGATGCAGAGAGGAGGTCTATAATGGATACCACCCAGATCGCTGGGTTCAACTGTGTTGTTGCCTTTAACCCCTATGTTGGTGGAAGGAAAATTGATGATGTTCTGGTTGGCTACTTCTGTGAAGAGTTTGGCAAGAAATATAAACTGAATATCAAATCAAATAGTAGGCCTTTACTGCGACTCGCTCAGGAGGGCGAAAAGTTTAAGAAGTTGATGAGTGCAAATGCTTCAGATCTGCCTATGAATATGAAATGTTTGAATGATATTGATATCTCTGGGAAAAGGAACAGGGGTCACTTTGAAGAAATGTGTGACAGCCTGTTGTCTCAATTGGAAAATCCTCTGCACAGCATCTTAGAGCAAGCAAAGCTCAAGAAGGAAGATCATTCCCTTTTACAACAAAAAGTCAATGATTGTGTACAGCTGTATGGAGAGGCAACTCAAGTCACAGAGGGATGTCAAGAGTCCCTACTTGGAACAAAGCTTAGTGAAGCAAAGGTTCTCAAAGTTTTGTGGAAAACATTTATGGATTGCAGAGAGAGGCGTCTTAAGAATGTTGAAGACATTAAGACTAGCCCAATTGAGTTGCCTATGGATCACGGTCCTCCATGGTGGATTGGACAGACGGTTATGAGGGACAAGCTGTCTGACATTTATGAGAAAGCTGTCAATGAAGATGACAGAAACGAGAAGGAGCAAAATGATGCCAAAAATGCAGTTGAAGAATGTGTATATGAGATGAGAGACAAACTGTGTGGCATTTATGAGAAATCCGTCAATGAAGATGACAAAACAGTTTCATCCGGAAGCTTGAGGATAATAGGAGGCTTATCAGTGAGTCAGCAGTGCTTGACACATGCGTGCCTGGAAATCTGTGTCCCAACCCTAGGGTTGAAACAAGAGGGGGGGGTATGTGACAGGAAGTCAGGTAAATCTGGGAATGTAGTCACAGGAAGGAGATACATTTCCACCTGATTTAGAAAGTTCACTGATACTATAGGGTGTTGGCTACAGAGCTAGCCAGCAGGAAGTTGAAAGGCCTTCACCTGTTCAGAATGAGGGAGTTAAGGCTCTATAATTTGTTCAGAGAAAGTCCTATTGATTGCTGCCTCCTGTCGCCGTGTGGGCTGGGAGAGGAAGGCAGACAAACGGCTGCATCCTGACGCCATGTGGGTAGAGGACAGTCCTGTGTGCCCCCTGAAAGCTGAGTGAGCATGGGGAAGACCTCCTGAAGCGGTGTGCGCTCAGGAGGGTAAAAACGAGTGAAGACGTCTCAAAGGTGAGAAGACAAAGTGTTTCTGTGTGAAAGAAAACAAAGGGACATGTTCAATGGACAATGTTTGTGCTGTGTGAAAAGAAAACAAATGGACATTTGAGTGTCTGCTGTAGGATCAGCAGTGTCGGCCCAACAGTAGGTTGGGAAGACTTCTTAGGTAGGTTCCAGCGTGAGAAGGTAGCCGCCCACAGAGGCAAGGATTTATTTTGTGTTTTATTTTATTTTGTTGTTTTGCTGCATGCACTTGTGTACAGAAATAGGAAGAATAAACCATAAACCTGTTGTTTGCAAGCACTTTTGGGCTATTTCTCTGTGAAAACGCACCCCCAAAGGGGTCATCCACGCCTACCACCGAGCTAATCCCTTACAATGTGTATATATACATACATGTGTGTGTGTGTATATACCCCTACACAGAAGTTCAGATGTCATGCCTGACTCCAAACATGTCCTCAAAAAAGCCCTATAAAAGCCTGCAACAAAAAGAAGGGTGACAGGGGGCGAAGCCACTATCCGGTTCTATAAGTGTTCTAAGAGAAACTATCTTTTCTCTATAGCGGTCACCCTGACATGGAAGGGTTTTGTCACCCTGCCATAGCAGTCAGAGTCAGTTAACCCTACACTACACTACGGTCCCCTTACACTTAACACTTTCCCTACAGAAACTAGATTATTAAATCTAACTATAGTGGAAAATAGTACCCTAACTACACTAGATATCCCTTTCCTCACACTAATAATTGCTAAATGACACTTTGAGAGCAGAAGTAACAAAACTGCTTCCACTCTCTTCCACAGCCCTGTATTAAAATGGTAGAGATTTGGCGGGGCTATCTTATATACTGGGGGGCGTATTCACTAATGATTGGCCTCTGGACCCCCTAGTCACTCCAATCACATTCCTAGCATTCTCCTGCCCCCTCAATTGGCTTTTACTGATGGTTCTGGTCCAATCACGGGCTTTCAAAGCCCAGTTCCTGTCCCATTGCATTTTGGTCGGTTCTGGTTGCCGAATTACAAACTTTTTCAGCAAAAAGTTCGGAATTCGGCCGAACCTCGAACAGTCAATGTTCGGGTCGAACCGATGGTCGACCCGAACCGTTCGATCATCCCTAATTACCAGGAAGTTATGGAGAAGTAAAGTCAACAGCTGACAGCAAGGCTTATCCGAAATGTGAAAGTTGGCTTTCTTGAGCTTTGCTTTTGTTATGGGCGACCTCCATTTTTCGAATTCTGGGAAAAATCACTTACTGTATCAGAAATTAAAAAAAAATCCTTTTGGATGGTGTCCCTTTGTCTCAAAGGAAGGTATACTAAAGGGTCAATAGAGATGGATTTTATCTGTTGCCAGATTTTAGTGCTCTTAAGGACTGGATTTTCTCCCCATGTTTATTATATTTGACATTTTATTAACTGAGCTTTTTAGCCAAGCCAGTCTTCCATAATCAACTGTAAACAGACTTTTTCATGTGTATCTTTGGAGAGTTTGCTAAAATGCAGGTTATTATGAACTCCAATGAATTCTCTATAACAGTTTATGGAAAAATAACTTCAGCAGCATGTACCAAAGCTTATCTGAAACGTGAAAGTTTGGTCCCTTGAGCTGTGCTGGGGAGATTTGCTGTTTTAGAGTCCTGGGAGTTTTAAGTACCCAGTAACTGAAACAAAAAAAACCTTTCTAGATGGTGTCCACATTTTTTTGTTATATGACTTCACATAAAGCAAACAATATGTCCTTCTATATCTGACCTATCTTTCTGTAATGCTGTTTACTATACATGAAAAAAGGTGTGTTTTGACTGCTGTTCTGATTCTGATTTTGATGTATATTCTTTTCTCAGGCCTTCCGAGCAGAAATAGCACCAATTAAAAATAATGTAAATCAAGTAAATGATCTTGCACACCAGTTCACTGCAACTGATATCCAGCTGTCACCATATAACCTCAGTCATCTGGAGGAGTTGAACACAAGATGGAAGCTCCTGCAGGTACACGTTTGGGTTACCTTTTTTAAAGCAAGCTTCTGCTGTTACATTTTGCTTTTGCTATTGTCCCTTGTGTTTAGTCATGCGTGGAATCATAGACAATTATATTGAGATTTGAAGTGTCATTTAGGGTATAATTAAAGTGGCCAGGGATATATATGTATTCAGAGAAATAACAGAGATTGACATTGTATACTGTAAAACTGTTAGTAATTATGAAAGAGAAAGGTGATTTCAGTCCATTATGAGAGGCAAAGCAGTAGGTGGTTGTTTTTTGTTGTTTCTTTATTCCTAATTAGTTCTCCATGTTGTGGAACGTACCATGGTTTTAGTATTCATATGCAAACCTTTGTTTTCTTTGAACAGAGAAATATGTTTTTTGAAGAGCAAGTGTGGATCAATTAGAGATTCATATATTGTTATTATCAAGGTTATTAGTAGTCTGTTTATAAGGCAGGATATCAAAAAAACATTTACACAGAAAGAATGAACAATCATACTGTTATGTCTAACATAGTAACATGTTAGATTGCCAAAATAATTTCTACTAATATTTGTGAATGAGCATTAAAAGTCACTCTGGTGTGTGATGCAAAAGTCATACTGTTGCAGGGGTCCTTGCATCTGCTGGTTCCAAAATACTATTCCCAATGTGCAGCACAACAGTGTTAATAACTAAAAAGGAAAAAACAAAAAAGTATCAAACAAGGAAGCAGAGCTGTATGACGTCATGACGCTCGGCGGTCCGGTGGTGGCCATCTTACATGCTGTTTCCATAGAAGTTTATCCTTAAGGGAGCAATCTGATTTTATATTCAAAGTGGCTTTTTCTCTTGTTCACTGGAGTGTATAGTGAACCTGTTTGTGAGTAGTAGTTTTTAATCCTTTGAGCTTAAGAAAGTATTGGGTGTTTACTTACTACTCCATGAGAGCCCCTACAGCATGAGTCCCAAGATAGATGGATGATGTACCAGAGGTCTGCTTGGAAGAATACTGCACAATAATTACCCAATGTCTGGGAAAGCTTGATAGATCTTACCTTAGTGTAGGTCAATTTGTGAGGTAAGAGGAAGCAGTGATAGAATGTGAGCACAGCGGCGTTCCTATGTTAGGTGGATCACATATAAGTGATATCTTTGATAATCACGGAATAAACATTAGGAAGCATATTTAATTAACGTTATTTGTGGATGTTATTTAATGATGGCCTTTTCACTGATTGTTTTGTACTTTTTCGTTTTTTTTTTTCTTTTTTATAGTTATTCACACTATTGTGCTGCACATTATTCACACTATTGTGCCACACATGACAGCTACTGGTGGCAATGCACATATACAAGTTTATACATTTTTTTATACATATGGTTTTTGCAAGCATAGGGTATTTTGGTTTTAATACTAATACTGAAAAATGGCTGTGTGTGTTTAAAGCGGATTTCCGGCCTATTTTGCAACTTTAGTGATTCCTGGAGTGCTCGCTATGCTGATCAACAATTGGCCATTTTCAATTTTTTTTGGGGGTCCCTTACCTTATTTTCAGATTCATTTTTGATTGTACTTCCTCCTCCTCCCCCCTCTGTGGCCACGCCACCGACATCACTTCTGCCTTTGCATTGCATCCTGGGAGCTGTTTGTCATCACTCCCAGGAGGCTGGAATCAGGAAGAACTCCAAGAACACTCCCTGGAATCAGGAAGAAGGTCACAGCAGATTACACTGTGGCTTCAGATGCCCACGTCTAAGATGGCCGCGCCCAGACATTGTTTTTAAAAGTAAGATTTTGACTAAAATCCAATACTGTTCACCTTGTAAGTATGAGAATAGCGGTTCTGTAAAGGGCGATAGATTAGTATTATAGGGGTATTTTTAGTTTAAAAAGGTATTTGAGGCCGGAACTCCGCTTTAAATGAGTGCTGCAGTGACCACCAGCTGTAACCGAAGATAATCAGAGTGAGATTATCTGATGCCTAATGAAGGGGTCCTGAAAGGCTCCAAAACCTTGCTTTTGTTATGATGATGTGATCATTGAATAAAGCTTAAAGCTTTGTACCTGTCCTGGCGATCCATGGTGTTCTGATGACATTCTCTCAGTCTGCATCTACGGGGGGTCATATTTATTTGACTGGTCTGCTTCACTTTCTCCTTTTTCTGTATTTGTAAGTACCTTTATTGTCTTATAGACAGTGGTAGAAAGTTACAAAAAATGAGAGGCTGTGCTGCAGAGCTAAGTATGTTATACTGACTGGGGAAGTGAGGTGTGGGGATTCCTTTGAGCCCATTCTCTATTTGGGCCATTCTCAAATGCGTCAATCAATTTTCCTATAGTGCTGAATTATCACAATTTTTCTGCATGTTTCTGCATCTTTGGTGGCTTAATGGAGTGGCAGAGGAGCATTAGGAAGGCATATACAAGATACTGGTATGGCTGCTGTTAGAGTGTATGTTTTTCCTTGTACAGTCTCCTAGAGTGTTGTACTGTTTGTACTCAAAATAAAAACAAAAAAAACGATCATTCAGAAAAAAAATATTCTATTTAAAATTTTGGTATAACTTTTGTTCACTATAATCTACATAATGCAGAGATCCTGTAAGCCTGTTGTTGGTTATTGTCAGAAAACACAACATAGACATACTGTACATTCTAGAACACCAATGTTTCTGGAAAGTAGCTGGCTTGTTAAATTGGTAGTCTGGGCATACTGGATGTCTCAAAGTTCTGCCATCTTGTCTGCCTTCATTTTCATTCATGTATGTTCCCATGTATGTAATTGCTTGATAACATTTCTTCTGCCCACAAACATGCACATAGATGGTAAGGTTTAAAAGAATTTATGTTTGTAATTTACATCCATACTGCCTCCTGTTTTTATTTAATTCTCTCTTGATTAATCTTTGCTTTTAACACTTTTGGCCAAAGTAGACATAACCTGAAATTTTCTTTTTCATGTTAAGTGTATACATGCTAACTAATGTGTAAGGGCCCATTCCCATTGGTGCTTTGCATTAACACATGCACATTACCATGTGTTGCATTAGTGCAGCTCTTTCATTATTGTTTCTTTTAATTATCGTCTTCAATCATCTGGCAATGCACAAAAATATGGACCTGCAACACTTTTGGCAGCATGCCTCAGCACATGGTACAGTGTTACTGTGTGTCGCAGTGAGTTGCAAAGCAGGTCTATAGGCAAAGGGGTTTTGGGATGCCATTAAGAATAAATAGTGACACATCGCACCAATGCACTATCCATGTTGGCCTACGGTTGTTGCTATCATACAGTGTATATTCTGGTTGTTGTGCATTAGCCATTATCATCCTTGCTGTATGAAAAAAGATAGAGCTTTTTAGAAAAAATATAATGTTCCTGTATATTGTGATTTGTTATTAATGTCCTGATAGGCATACTTGTTTCAAATTAGTGACTGAAAAAGTAATAAAGCTGTTGGTTCAATACAACCAGGCAACTACACCACACATTTCTTTTAGCAAAAAGTTTACAGTATTTTAAAATTTGTATTTCTTAATTGTCACTACAGCATATTGTATAATAAATTGGTGTTCATTGTATAATAAACTGATGAACACAAAAGCCACATCTTATAAAAAAAAAATGACAGAAGTAAATTTAAACTCTAAACTAAGATTAGATGACAATCTAGGCTATAGTGCCCTAGGTATGCTTTAATCCATCTTAAATTAATTTACAGATAACAAAAAGCATAATTAGTCTGAAGGCAAACTAGCATAATTGTTTCATCTACCAACCAAACTGGCTTTCTGTCCTTTTTAAATAAATACAACATTATTAATGTATGTTTAAAGTAATTTATTGACCATCCTTCCATAATTCTTGCTATAAACTGCTTTAACCTCCCTGGCGGTATTCCCGAGTGGGGCTTGGGGTGGAATTTCAGTGCCATTAGCGGTAACCCCAAGCCACACTCGGGATACCCCCAGGGAGAAGTCGCTGGATCCTGGAAGAGGTTACTTACCTTGTCCCCAGGATCCCACGATGTATTCTGGATGTGTACGGTGGCCGTATCTTCCGCCTGATGCTGTGTGCCCCGGCTTCCGTTCCCTGCGAGCATTGCGTCGCAGGAGGGTGGAACCGGCAGCAAATTCAAAAAGTAAAACACAAAAACACACTGATATATTGTAATCCTATTGGATTACATTACTAAATAAAATAAATTGATTTAGTTTGCCCCCCAGTGCCCTTGCCTGCAGTCTTACTGTACTTTATATATATATATATATATATATATATTTATATATATATATATATACTTTAACTTATTTATAGTTATTTATTATATTATAATTTATGATTTTGTGTTTCAAACTTTATCATACCCGAGATTTTATTATAAAGAAGAACGCACGGTAAAAAAAAATCATATGTAAATAGGTAGTTTGGTCTGCTCGTCCTTAAGAATTACATGCAAAATAATGGTACCGTTTTCAGCACCTAAAATCGGAAAGAATCATACCGCCAGGGAGGTTAAAAAGGGACTATATACAATTCTAGTTATGTTTATTCAGTGAATAAATAGGTAACATGACATTGGTCCCAGAGCTATGAAGTCATCTTTAGATGGGAGGTCAATCAATCACAGCTCTTGGACCTCCTAGCAATCTCTGGAGGAACCCTAGGGTTCGATAAATCCCTGACTAAGAATAACTGATCTAGAGGAAAGCAATTCAAACAATGGATAACATAAAAAGTACAAGTAGATAGTGTTCTTTGTTAGAATTGAACCTGTGGCCTGCTGCAATTCAAGAGTGTTAAGCCACATTAACACAAATGTCTGTCCTGAACTGCTCAAATGGGAAGAAAGATGATCAAAATCATAGCACCTCATTGCACCAACGTATGTTACGTGTGTTACCATGCAATGTAGTAATGCACAGGTCATCACACTAGTGTGAATGGGCCTTTACCTCACACATAGATCACAGATTTCCTCCTGACAATGCTTTTATATTCCCTTTGTTCAAGAAATCCGGCAGTTTGTTTGTTTAAGTATCATCCTGTGTCAGTAACCATAGCTTACCTTCTATGATGCTGACCCAGGGTTGATGCTATCATGTAAATCTTGATTGCTGTGCAGTAAAGTTTATTTTCTTTGGTTTTTTATACTTACTCAATAAAGGTGGAGCTTTTAGAATGTTAATGTTGCTATACAATGTGATTAGTCAATAATTTGGACATCAAAACTGTTTTTTACTGAGTAAGTGTCAGTAATTCAAATTCAGTGCTTATTGACAGTACTTCAAAGAAACTGGGCTTCTTGTTCAATCAATTCTTAGTGCCTCAATCCCATCTTATGAAACAGCCTAAGGGGTTTGCACAACAGCTCACATAGATTCTAACTCTATATTTCTAACTATCAGAACCAGTAGATAGCTGTACTTGTGAACATAAAATAAATGCTTACCGTAAGCTTACAATCCCCAAAAATAAATATTTCGGATGTTATAGAAAGACAAAATTACAACCACATGATTTTGTAGAAAAATGCACCCAAGTAGGGCACCTGATTTTCACTTGGCAAGGTCATTCAGACCCCATGACCGCCTTATTTTATATTCTACACACTCAACTCCTCAAACAAGCATCATTGACAGAATGAGACCCTGTATAGTCCTTAAATATACAAATATGAGAAGCAAACTGTATGAGCAGTACAATATTCTGGTCAGGCTGCCTGTTTCTCATCTCTACACATTTTAAGAAAATACAGAGCATACATTTCTTTAAATATGGACCCTGGCAAGCAATGTAAGCTGTACACTAAGCATTGCAATATGGTGGCAGATGGCACTGGTCTTTTAGCTGGTCATGGGATAAGTGAGGTCTTTTTTTCTTCTCCTCCAGCAACAGCAGTGGACAGCCTTCCGTGCTGCATAGAACAGCATGTGACATTGAGTAGCATTTTATGCAACATTCCCCTGTGAGCCTAGGTCCCATGATGATGTATCCCCAGGGAGTGTGTCAATGACAGCCTGGGTTTACAGAAAGTCAGTTTAATGACTCTGGATGTTATATAACCCATAAGAGAACCAGCGGTGGAGGAGGACATGAAAGTGGTTTTGCTTTGTATCTTTTAAGTCACTTTTCAGTAAATCCAAAAAGCATAAAAACCTGTATAATATATTATGTGCTTTACTAAACAAGAATGCTGTACATAAAACTACTTAAAATTTTAGAAAAACAATACACAACATACAGATTATTGCAAAACACCCATACAGTATACACATGCACACATTTCTAAACTTCATAGCAAATGAGCTTGGACAATGTTTGCTATGGGGATAAACTAAACTTGGATTTAACTTAGATTATAGATTTAATGTTATCCCCGGGTTCTTCTTGGTGATATAACGTCCTCTTTCTTCTATACAAGATCTCTTCAAAAACTCCTCTTTACTTCTCATGTTTAGGACGAACGACTCTTCCCACAAACCTAATCTGTTTATGGGGGTCTGCAAGTGGGCCACTTGACATGCAAAACAGGGGGCCAAACTAGCCCAAGTTCAGGAGTCCCCAAAACAAGTGCTTCCTTTGTGATCAGTACATGGCTGGGTAAAGTACTTTTTTCCCCTCCCCCATTTACTGCCAACATCACATCCTGTTTTGCTAGTCTCTATAAAATCAGTCAAATGCATTAATTAGCATATAAATAGAGGGAGCACAGCTTCTAAAAACAATATATAGTAACTTAAATGCATTATTCCATATAATTATGCTTTAAAAAAAATCACTAAAATAGCCATAGCAACCCAAGACAGCATTGAAGCATGGAGAGGGTAAGTAGAACATAGCTGCTTCAGCATTGCTTCCTATACCTATCGAATCTCATATTGTTCCAAAAAATATTGCTCAAAAATATTCCTTCAGCTATTATTTAATAGTAGATGAAAATTCTATTTTTATATAATATATTTTATAGTTTTTCTTAACCAGATGGCACTGCTCTCTGGCTGGTCATTTGATATACTGTACAGGATCTTTTTTCTTGTCCTCCAGCAACAGCAGTGGACAAGCCTCAGTGCTGCATAGAACAGCATTGACATGTGAGCGACATTTTCTGCAACGTTCCCCTGTGAGCCTAGGCCCCATGATTCTGCATCTCCAGTGCGTGTGTCAAAATCCCTTGGATTGCGGCCGTGGGCTTCATGGGCCTTTACCCTGTTATTGAGCTCATGCTTTTGCTACGCTGCTGTCACTGTGGCTCTCTGCCAGGTCTTGTTGGGCTCCATGGTCTGTGACATCTGCATGTGCCTTCTTGGCCACTGCTCCTCTCGATCCACTGGATGAATATAGCAATATATTGATTTTATGACATGCTGGCTATTCCTTCTACACCCCTGAAGAAGGAATCATAATCATAATCCAGAAAAGCGTCGGGTGTGCAGCTATGTTGTATTATGAGTAAATTCTTCATATACATTATATATGCATTATGTCTGTACATACAGGGACAACTAGGATGGAGTCTTTTTAGGGCTAGCCACCCCTATTTGTATGTTTTACACTCTTTTGTCTTTTTTTGTAATAATAAATATATAATCAATTTTACTTTTTGTACTACACATCATTTATTGGGTTACTATTTAACCAATAGGATAAAGGCCAATAAAGTCCCATTAGGGGGGTCTCTTTTCCCTTTTCTCTCGTGAGTGTGTCAATAACTGCCTGGGCTCACAGAAAGTTAGTTGAATGACTCTGGATGTTATGTAAACCAAAAAAAAAATTATATAATATATTATATACTGTAGTTTGGCTTAACCACATCAATAACAGCATATTCAAGGCCTTTTTATTTAGATTTCTAGTTTGACTGACAATTACTTTGTTTGAAACACTGTATTCAAATGAGTTTTCTATAATTTTTTAAACAAAACAAGCTTTCTTTTGCTTGTATTTAATAACCATCAGGAAACAGAATTAACACTTTTGAAAACACTCTGTAGTATAAAATATATCAAACAAAATGTCATGACAATACAAAAAACCCAAAATGACCCCTTTATGGATAATTACCATTTTGCTAAAGTTTTTTGAAAATGAAGAGATATGCTGGTATAAAGCTGATTAAAGTTCAATTAGCCTTTAAAAGTCACCCACTGAAGCCAACTGCAAGTCTTCCGTTATTAGGGGACGAAAGTTCCTTGGAGGACAAAATACCATTGCATGTCATAGATACACCCATACCACTTTAAACTACTCCAATAAAATAAAAATTAAAAAGAAAAAAACTCACTCCCTCCCCTTCATTGGTGATCATTGGCACTTCAAATCTCTTTTCCCCCAAAAAAGATCCCATAAGATTAGTGATGAATTGAAATTTAACCTCCACCACCACCACCTTGAATTACAGCCTTTATCTTCCCCTGTCCTCCTTCCTTCCTCGATTGTGAGAGGAAGGGGTGGGAACTCGTTTGTATAAAGTAGTATTGACCATCACAGCAATCCCACGCACAGTGCCACTCTCAGACAAAATGGCTATCCTAAGGTTGCACAACAGCGTGTGTGCTTTTACATGGTAATTATTTCTATTTTGCAGTGTAATATTTTTTTTTAAAACAGTAACTTCATTTTTAACAGCTAAAGAACTCCAAAAGTTCCCCAAATGTCTGTGTAAAAACACATGTTCTATTAAAAAAAGGGGGGAACGTTCTGCTGTTGAACACAGAAATAATGTTTTTGAGCAGCTAGTTCCCCAGCCCCATAAGAAACATATGCTGTCTATACATCTGCAGAATAAAGTGAAATTATAAAAACATGCTACATTTGCTTACCTTTCAATTGTTTGTGTAAGACCCACGTAAAACCCTTTCAAATTAATCCCAAAACCCTGACACCAAAAGACGTAATACTGTGGAACATATGTTTCTTTTGTCAGTAGTGTGATTATACCTCTGAAAATTAGACAAGCTGGGATTTTAAACTTCCAGCCCTGAGTCTCTTATTATATTCATTACACTGGTAATAGTGTATGGGTAGAAAATTAGTAACAACATAAGGTTGTACTCTGCATGAAACAGTCATAAACTATGCTTTTACCCTATGCAAAAATAAAAAGAAGAAGGAATTACATTTATTACACTTTGAGATGTGCCTGCTTTTTATGATAAATGGGTTTAATAACTTAGGGCAAAGAGCACTGGTGTGTAGTAATAATAGCAAATAATTCCAAAGTGTTTCAGCTTCTAAAAGGTAAAGTCCACCTGCTCACCACTGGTTACTGCAATAAATGGACCGGATTTACTAAAGTGTGGCGTAAGGTTAATAACAAGAATTGAACCTGGGTTTACATATATTACACTAAGTATAAAATACCCATTTATGTGCAGGGGAAATTCAAAGTGGCTTATCACTTGTCTGACTTAAAGTGTATTGGCTTAACGCCTACTTTATTCTGTATATTTTACATGTTCCCATTCACATAGCAAACTTAAAAAAATCGCAGCTTACCTTTTTTAGATGCTCTATTCTGGACCCTCCAGTAAGAAAAAATCCTATTTAGTTCTCTTTCTTTATCAGGAGTCGGGGCAGCTGTGCTTGCAATAATTATCTCTGTCTCTGTACTGTGCAGGGAGATCTTTGAGATCAATTGTAACTAGATTTGACCAATGGTAACTAGATTTGACCACTGTCTGTCCTGATAAAGGTATAAAAGCACAGACCCTGGGCTTCTTGTATTGTATGTTAATGAGGACAGACTTAAGCTGGGTTCACACTATGAGAAAATCAGAAGAAAAATTCTGTATGTGGCACTATAGTTTGATTTTGGTATAGTGTTTACACAACTTTTGACATCCAATTCAGTTGTTCCAAATGAAAATTTCCAAAGGGACAAACTCCAACATTTTTCTCATACATGAACAGAATGTATAATATCCATTTGTGTATAGGAAAAGGCAGCGCTACTCCAACCCCTCCAAGTCCTCACCAAATATTACATAACTGTGCAATAACAATCTCAATCTTAAAGTGCTAGTCCAAAAAATTAAACAAATATTGCATCAAAATAATTGTGCAAACATGTCACATATACCATACCTTATATATAAAATGCTAAAAATATATGTAATGTGCCAAAAAATTCATAAAGTGCTAATGTGCAATACACATATCTTATTACAAATAAAAAATATTTAAGAAAAATATTGAAAAAGTCTGTGTTATTCCTAATTATAAAGTCCCAATTCCATCCACATAATGTGCTGTGTGTGACTGTGAAAGATCTTCATATAAATATTGCTCATGCCACTGTGCTGCACATAACGTGAGCCACCACCATCCACACTAAATGAACTCACCAGAAATTCTGGCTGGTAAAATTATTAACCAGCTAATGCACCAAGATAGATCCACTGTATAACAATAAATTCCACTCCAGTCCAGGCTGTTTAGCAATACCTCTCACATAACCCATCAGTCATAAAAGGAGGATACAGACAAGAAGGCTCCCATGGTGTAAGATTGTTAAAACCAGACTATTTTATTAAAAGATATATACAGTATTTCCACTCACATGTCCATAGTTTCCGCCCGACACTAGTGTAAAAACATTCTTTAGTATCGCATGTTGTCTCCTGCCAGTGCCGTCAAGCCACGAGTACAATCTAGGCAGGCACAGTGACATAAGCGTTCTTGTTCCACCCTGCGCGTTTTGTCATACGACATGCTTACTGAGGACATTGCATTAGGGCTGCGCATCTTTACTTACCTCACAATTCGATGTGATTACGATTATTAGGGTCGCGATTCGATACGATTCGATTCCGCGATGCATCACGATGCATCACGATTACTGTCCATGCCCAGCCCACTGCCCATGCCCAGCCCACTGCCCAACGGTTTTCAAAACTTTATAAAAAAAAAAAAAACAATCAAGCATTAAAGAATCATTTTTATTTTCATTTGCTTTTAAAGGACACTCTTGTCACACTACAGGAGAGGGTCAGAGATGTCACACACTACAGGAGAGGGTCAGAGACTGCAGACACACTACAGGAGAGGGTCACAGACTGTAGACACACTACAGGAGAGGGTTAGAGACTGCAGATACACTACAGGAGAGGGTCAGAGACTGCAGACGCACTACAGGAGAGGGTCAGAGACTGCAGACGCACTACAGGAGAGGGTCAGAGACTGCAGACGCACTACAGGAGAGGGTCAGAGACTGCAGACGCACTACAGGAGAGGGTCAGAGACTGCAGATACACTACAGGAGAGGGTCAGAGACTGCAGACGCACTACAGGAGAGGGTCAGAGACTGCAGACGCACTACAGGAGAGGGGCAGAGACTGCAGACGCACTACAGGAGAGGGTCAGAGACTGTAGACACACTACAGGAGAGGGTCAGAGACTGTAGACACACTACAGGAGAGGGTCACAGACTGTAGACACACTACAGGAGAGGGTTAGAGACTGCAGATACACTACAGGAGAGGGTCAGAGACTGCAGACGCACTACAGGAGAGGGTCAGAGACTGCAGACGCACTACAGGAGAGGGTCAGAGACTGCAGACGCACTACAGGAGAGGGTCAGAGACTGCAGACGCACTACAGGAGAGGGTCAGAGAATGCAGATACACTACAGGAGAGGGTCAGAGACTGCAGACGCACTACAGGAGAGGGTCAGAGACTGCAGACGCACTACAGGAGAGGGGCAGAGACTGCAGACGCACTACAGGAGAGGGACAGAGACTGCAGACATGGTAGAAGAGACGGCCGGCAGGTAAGTATGATAGCTTTTTTATTTTATAGAAAAAAAATAATAATACCCTTTAGTATCACTTTAACAAATCATTGCTGAGTCTTTTGGTAGCAACTTAGATAGAATGCAGGTCAACAACATCAATGAAAGAAAAAAAAAAAAAAAGGAAGGCATTCTATCTACAAGTATACTACTTGTAGATAAGTGGATGTTTCCAGGTGGGAAAGTTTATAGGGAAATCTTAGGAAGAACTAGACAGAAAAAAGCCACAATGTGATAGGCACAGTAGTACACGGACTGGAGGTACAGCAGAGGTGGGGGATGGGCCACTTCTATGCTGCACTCACTCACTCCTCACTTACTTTTAGCATGACAGGCTGGTCTCTCATCTTCCGAGCACTCCTAGCAGTGCACCCCTCCTCCTCCTCCCCTCGCAGCTCATTTCCTGAAGCAGACTGTTTCTTCTGAGGGTTGTGATGATAGCTGCAGCCATGTCTGTGTCGGCTTTGAGCAGGACTACACCCGCCCATGGGGGAGGTGAGAGCTACAAATCCCGAGGAAAGGGGGAGAGCGTGGTTGGGGCGGCCCGTTGGTGTGCTGCAGCGCCCGCCTCCTGAGGCTACACACCATCCAATGAGAGGGCAACAGCGCCGGATGCAGCCAGGCCACCGCTGCATATTAATCCAGCAATGACACTTCTGTGGAGGGAGGGAGGGGGGAGGAGCCAGGAATCGATTATTCAGGGTTCCCGCATCGATGCAGAATCGCGAAGGGTCGAATCGCGATGCATCGATCTTTCGATTATATTCCGCAGCCCTACATTGCATGATAAAATGCATAAGCAGGAGCAAGGAGGCTGATATCACTGCGCATGCACGTGAGGACATCGCATGACAAAATGCGTAGGGTGGAGCAAGGATGCTGATGTCACCGCACACACCTAGGTCGCACTCACAGCTTGGCGGCACTGGCCAGATCACATTCGATGAAGCACAGTGGCATAAGCAATATTTATATGAAGATCTTTCGTGGTCACACACAGCAAGCTATGTGGATGGAATTGGGACTTTATAATTAGGAATAACACAGACTTTTTTAAAATTTTTCTTAAATATTTCTTACTTGTAATAAGTTTTGTGTATTGCACGTTAGCACTTTATGAATATTTTGGCACAATATATATATCTTTAGCACTTTATATATATATATATATATGATATCTGTGGCATGTTTTCACAATTATTTTGGTGCAATATTTGTTTACTTTTTTGCACTTTAAGATTAAGATTGTTATTGCACAGTTATGTAATATTTGGGGAGGATTTGGCGGGTTTGGTGTAGTGCTGCCTTGTCCTATACATGATTATTATTTGATATTTCATCAAAATTAGGGTAGTGGCTGCCCGGCTAATTTTTTGGGATTTTTTATGTTTTTTGGGGAGTTTTGTGGCGCAAACATTTCTTCAGTTTCCGTTTGGACTGTTTTTGTATGGTTATCGTACAAAAAAAAATCAGATACAAAAGTCTGCGCATGATCAGAAACAATAAACAACAAAAAAAGCCTTTGTCATACAAGAATTTTCATACATTCGTTCCATCCTTGGTTCCAACTTGCTGTGAAATATCAGGAAAAACAGGAAGAACAATTTCTTCCCACTTTAGAAAAACCTTGCAGTTAGCCATGACATCTCATGATGCCTTCTCCTGAGAAACATTTAAAAGGTGAGAAATATTTTTCATATCTATATTTTTAGGCATGTTGTATGAATGGGAG
This sequence comes from Pelophylax lessonae, assembly GCF_965119305.1. Taxonomy (NCBI): domain Eukaryota; kingdom Metazoa; phylum Chordata; class Amphibia; order Anura; family Ranidae; genus Pelophylax; species Pelophylax lessonae. The sequence continues at coordinate 435,992,677 of NC_138769.1, forward strand.
CACAGAACAAACATATAGTGGGGTTTTGTCAAATTTGATGACAAAAGTGGAAATACACTTTAAGTACTCTTAAGTCTCAGACTCAGAACTAGTAATCCTAAATGAGGGTCAGAATTCTTTATCTATCCACTTTTTTGGGTCAGCGACTCAAACAACACTGAAATCAAAGCATCAGCATGACAGCTAGAAAACTAGCAGTCTCAAAAGTCTTCAACTATGGCAGCCTACGTTATTCTTTCATGACAGATTCCCTTCAGAACAAAATTAGCTTCTTTTTATACGAACCTGCTTTAGCCTTTGATCCTTTGCATTTTCCAATGGTGCAGGTGATGATTAGTAGTATATTAGTTCTTTGTAAATCCTGTAGCTTAGTTAAAATGAAAGTCCCCTCTAACATTTAACCCTCTCCTGACCGAACCTTTAATAATGCCGAAAATAATGTTTAGGTTTTATTAGCATCTATAACACATAACCTGTTATTTACTCTAATACTTTACCCCAACCTCAATGTTTAAAGTGTATCTAAATAAAATAAAAACATTGTAACATATTGAAGCTCACTAGCCATTGAATATGGTAGCTCTGTTGATTTTCTTTTTTAGTTATATGGTGATAATACTCACTCACTGCACTGTTTCCATTTAGGAGCAGCATTGACACCTTGGGACAATAAGTGCATTAATAGTAAGATCACCGGGTGAAAATAAACAGATATATCACAACACTTTCCACTGTGTATTTACCAAACTAAAAAGGAGAGGAAATAGTCCTTTGTTAGGGTTTACATACATTTTGTTGTAAGCCATACACCTCAAAAGATTCTGAACCTTTCTTACTAAAAATGTTAATTGTCCTACTGATCCTTTGTCTTTAATATTTTCTTTGACACAAATATGGAAAAGGTATTCTGATCAGGAGTTGTGTAATAATGCCAGCTTCTTAATGTACATTAGAAACATTCAAGTTAGTACTGAATCCAAAGACAAGCAGTCAACTAGTGTTTTTAAAAGGAGGTCAGTAATGGCAGCCTAGGGGTAGTGTGTTGTTTTGCCGTCTATTGTGAATGCCAACCAATACAGTGTGCAGTATAACACCACAGCATACCACAACATACACTATATTACCAAAAGTATTGGGACATCTACCTTTACATGCACATGAACTTTAATGGCATCCCAGTCTTAGTTTGTAGGGTTCACACTCTCGTACAGTAGCAAGGTCCGTAAAGACATGAATAGGCATGCTTGGGGTGGAGGAACTTGACTGGCTTGCACAAAGTCCTGACCTCAACCCCGATAGAACACCTTTGAGGGGAATTAGAGCAGAGACTGTGAGCCAGGCCTTTTCGACCAACATGAGTGCCTGACCTCACAAATACGCTTCTGGAAGAATGGTAAACATTCCCCTAGACACACTCCTAAACCTTGTGGACAGCCTTCTCAGAAGAGTTGCAGCTATTTTAGCTGCAAAGGGTGGGCCAGTTCAAGATTAAACCCTACAAACTATGACCGGGATGCCATTAAAGTTCATGTGCGTGTAAAAACAGGCGACCCAAAATTTTTTGGTAATATAGTGTACATACTGAATTTTTGACCTGTTGTAGAGCATTGGCAGCTTGCATCTAAGGAATGGGCTGCTTTACTGTTAACAGACTGCAAAATATTGCAAAAGTGTGAATCTGTTGTGAAATCCTCGCAGCTCTAAATGAAAAGACATCAATGTATAGAAATGGAGATAGTAGCTAAGATGATTTGTGACCCATGGCAAGATTAGTAATTTTTTTACAGCACCAAACGCATTATCTGCCTGTTACACTCTGTATCCCATGCCTTCTAGTCTGTTGCTGCATGTAAAACCCTTCTTTCTTTCATTCTGTTGCATACTTCCCAGAGTGAAGATTTTCTGCTGCTACAGGGATTAACAGATATGAATGTAAATGACTTTTGCTTCTCACCTGCCTCTTTATGTCCCTTCCACCATTTACAGAATTTGCACACTGTGAAAGGAGAAGGAGTGGATAAATGACAGGATCCCCCTGCTTATTCACAGAATGCACTGCATTGTAGGACAACAATAGTACAAGTTCTGTCAACGGTGGAGGGGGCAGAAAGTTCTTCATGCTCACAGCAGCTACTGTTAACCCCTGCAGCACCAAAAGTTTGTTGCTCTGGTCAGCATCCGGAGTCATAAAGAATGGATTTTTGCATGAAACAACAGCCTGCAGGACAAGGGATACTGTATTCCCAAAAAAGTTACTAAACTTTAGCATTACATTTTAAATGTAGCTTAATAAAATGAAAATTCCAATATGCTAAAAGCTTACAGTTGTTTGTTCATTTTAGAGAAAGAACTCATATACGATACAGTATACAGTAGCAGTGTTGAATTACTAAAGCAGAGGCTGTTCAATTAAACATTCATTGTGAATATTCACTTTTCAAAGTCAATGTTCACTGAGTTTGTAAGTTAGATAAAGCTTTGTACACTTCAATCAACCAATAATGTTCTTGCCACAATGTTGTTTTTTTTCCCCTTCATATACAATTTAATATTCAAAGTCAATATAGGGGCACCTTATTCACTTTCCATAGTAAACATTTACTGAACTCTATTTCTTTAGTAAAGCAATCCCATTATGTGATTATATATGCATATAATATTCTGTCCTGCTTCTAAAATAAACAAGCCAAAAAATAACATTTAGTTAGATTATTTACTAAATAATAAACTTTGTTCTATTGTATGTTGTAATTTAGAAATCAAGATTTTATATATGTCTTCAAAGTTCTAATTGAATCTCACTCCTGCCCATTTCTCATTAATTCACAAAACAGTATTTTTATAATTAGCATTGCAGTTTACTGCTTGCTTTGGCAGCACCTTCTAGGATAGTAAAGTGGCATCTTGAGGGACCTGACAAAAATTACTTTAAAAACCTTAAATTAGAAATTTAATTACAAAGCAGAGTTTGTAAACTAGATGTATGTTTGTTGGTACAGCACATAAAACATTTCAATTACATAGCGCCGTAGAAAAGCAGCTTTATAGAATGTATTTTTAAAAAGTACAGTAAAATACAATCTGTTTTATACTACATGCTGTTTGTTTAATATGATACATAATTTTACTATGTATAGTACAATGTCATTGTACTATACATAGTAAAATGTAGTTTTTTTTTTACCTAAAGCACACCTTTGAACTTCATTTTGAGTTTCAGATACAGTGAAAAATGGTCAGACTCTGTATCAGGTTTTCATTACCCCCCCCCCCCCGTGACAGTACAGTCAGAAGTTCCACATACTAGTTGTCAGTTTTTTTTTACATATTGCCGATTGCCTACTGCAGATATAGTGCGGCAGGCTGGCTCAGCTGCGCGAACCAATGTATAGGCACGTCAGTTCCCAAAAGAGCACTCCTGGTGGCACGCACGCGCCACTGGAGGCGCATGCCAGCTTACCCCCATTAGAAAGCGGGGAGGCCAATCCATGGGACTGGTGACCGCGATTGCCGCTAGGCACCCGCGATCGATCCCTGCTGAGAGAGAATGAGAGTAGTCTTTAATTCTCTCTGGAATGAACACAGAGAGCCTGTGATCATCCTATTTAGGATCACAGGTCTCTTTGTTGATTCCAGAAGTACCTCCCCCATTAGGTTAGAAAACACTCCCCTAGGCTCACACTTAACCCTTTGATCACCCCTGGGTTAGCCCCTTCCCTGCCAGTGTCATTATTAAAGTAACAGTGCATATTTTTAGCACTGATTACTGTAGTAATGTCACTGGTCCCCACAAAAGTGTCAAAAATGTCAGTTAGGGGTCCGTTCTGTCCGCCGCAATGTCACTGTCCCACTAAAAATCTCTGATCGCCGCCATTACTAGTAAAAAATAAATAAATAAATAAAAATAATAAATAATTATTGTAAATAATAAATTCATCTTTCTCCTAGTTTGTAGACACGATAACATTTGCACAAACCAATCAAAATAAGCTTATTGGGATTTTTTTTACCAAAAATTTGTAGCAGAATACAAATTGGCCTATAATGATGAAAAAATTAGATTTTTATGTTTTTTTTATTGGGAATGTTTTATAGCAGAAAGTGAAAAATATTGTTTTTTTTATTTCTTTTTTAGGATTGTCACTATTTTTTTGTTTATAGAGCAAAAAATAGAAATCGCACAGGTGATCAAATACCACCAAAAGAAGGCGCTATTGGTGGGAAAAAAAGGACATCAATTTTATTTGAGTACAGCATCATATGACCGTGCAATTGTCCGTTAAAATAACTCAGTGCCAAAGCACAAAAAATAGCCTGGTCATTAAGGGGGGAAAACCTTCTGGTCCAGAAGTGGTTAAATCAGCGCGGCCATGCAGGACTCTGCCCACACAGTCGCATTACTCATGCACAGAGCTCTGTGTGTAATTGAACTACAAGTCCCGACATCCTTTGAAGATGTTGGCTTGTAGTTCTCAATTAACTACTGTGGTAGTTCACTAATTTATCCTGTCAGTGTATCTGTTTGCCCGTACACATATACACTAATTGGTCTGCAGGAGACCTGCATGGCACCAGCGGTCTGTGCTTAATGCTTTACAGGCCTCCCCAAAAAACAAAAATGTACACTTTTTTTAACCTACAAAAAATATGCATTTATTATTATTATTATTATTATTATTATTATTTTTATTAATTTATCTTTTATTCATATGTCATGGTTTTTTTATTGTCTGTGTCCCATGGGGGAAATTCCTCTTAACTCCCTGTCCTATGTTCTTTGTGAACACCCACTTCAGTTGCCCCAGTTATCCAGTGCGTTTATTCCAGAACTCCCCTTATTTCAGTACTGGAAAATCTGAAAGCAGGCAAAAAATCAGAATTCTGTCCTAATCTTTTATACTGTACAAACTTCTCAGTAAGCAACTATTAAACATTGAGAACCTAATGTCTGTGGGCACAAAGCACTGTGTTTTACCATATTGTTTGTGTTCATCTTTAAAAACTGGTCTGGTGACCATTCTGACGTGTATAGACATGGGCTCACTTGGATGTCATGGCCCAGGAAACAGAAAATAGTCTTGGTAACTAGTTAAGTGTGTTTAATGTGATATGCACCCTTCATTCATGCTTTCTTGTCTGGTGAAAGGAGATAGATGACATTTTTATTTTTTCATATACTTTCAATTAATGAATACATCGAGGATAATTGGGGATACATTTAGATGCTGAGTTTCTTAAGGATAATTATTATGCAGAACCTTCTGTTGAATCCCATGGGGATTCTGAACTGTTCTGCTGCCTTAGGTGATATCTGAAATGCCCTCCTACTCCTTCATCCCTTATAGTTCATGCAAATATTTTGATCAAATAGTATGCTGTACTAAAGCCAAATAAGGATATTTTAATTATAAGTGTGTCTGCTTGGTAATTAAAACACACTTTGAATGACAGATAACTCACTAATTCCTCATACACGATCAGATAATCGGACGACTTATCGTTTGCATTTTGTTGCATGATACTAATATTGAATTCAACAATGTGTGCTAAACATATCATTTTTTTTCGTACAATTCCGTAAAAGCTTCCTGTTTGCGTAGCTAGATATTTAGAAGTGATGTCATATGCGTGTCACCCCTGTGTCTGCCACGCCTTTTGGCTATTTCTGTTTGTATCATAAAGGCATATTCGTGTATTGCTCTCCGCACGTCTTACCATGATTGCTGTATTTTAAAAGTACCGACCGAATGTTGAGAGACATTGTGATAGCCTGCAAAAGATTTTCTGGTCATATGTTTTGTGGTTCGAACATTGTTTACATTCTCCCATCTCCTTCCTGGTTATTTTTGTGTTTCTGATCATGCGTGGTCTTTGTCTATCAATTTATAATGTGCTCATTGATTAAACTATTTTCGTTCGCTAGGCTATCATACAAGAAAAGTTTTCGTGTTTGTCCCTTCAGATATTGTTGGACGAACTGTCATGATTGGCTGTCAAAAGCTGTGTACTAACGATCAGATTATCGTGCGATCAATTCAAAAGCGATTTTTTTTTCCAGTTATTTGATCCTGTGTGCGAGACAATAGAGTCTCTGCTTTTACTCACAGTTTAAGAATCAATTGATATAACATGTACATTATTTTAAACACAGTGTTTGGTACCACCACAATAATCTTTACAGTGCTTGAGTACCATCTGTTATGTCAGTTACACAATTACAAGGAACAAGGTGAAAGTAGGAGAGAACAGAGAGATAATCTGCTTACTGCCCAGTCGTATGGTCTGAGCACTGACAGGCTATTTCAAAAAGACAATATCTGGATATGATGCTGAGTATGTGCACTTAACTTCTTTGGTCGACCATGGCGAGGCCTGTTCTTAGTTAAACCTGTCCTGTTAAACTGCTGTATGGTCTTGGCCACCATGCTGCAGCTCAGTTTCAGGGTCTTGACAACCTTCTTATAGCCTAGGCCAGTGATGGCGAACCTTGGCACCCCAGATGTTTTGGAACTACATTTCCCATAATGCTCAACAACAATGCCGAGTGCATGAGCATCATGGGAAATGTAGTTCCAAAACATCTGGAGTGCCAAGGTTCGCCATCACTGGCCTAGGCCATCTTTATGTAGATCAACAATTCTTTTTTTCAGATCCTCAGAGAGTTCTTTGCCATGAGGTGCCATGTTGAACTTCCAGTAACCAGTATGAGAGAGTGAGAGCGATAACACCAAATTTAACACACCTGCTCCCCATTCACACCTGAGACCTTGTAACACTAACGAGTCACATGACACCAGGGAGGGAAAATGGCTAATTGGGCCCAATTTGGACATTTTCACTTAGGGGTGTACTCACTTTTGTTGCCAACAGTTTGGAGAATAATGGGACTGTGTTGAGTTAGTTTGAGGGGACAGCAAATGTACACTGTTATACAAGCTGTACACTCATTACTCTACATTGTAGCAAAGTATAATTTCTTCAGTGTTGTCATATGAAAAGATATAATAAAATATTTACAAAAATGTAAGGGGTGTACTCACTTTTGTGAGATACTGTAGCAGAACACATATTGGTCTACATTGATGGAAAATGTTGATTGTGGTTCTTTTTTTGCTTATAGCATAAAAAAATAAAAACCACAGAGGCGATCAAATACCACCAAAAGAAAGCTCTATTTTTGGGAAAAAAAATACACTAACTGTATTTGGGTACAGTGTTGCACGACCACGCCATTGTCAGTTAAAGCAACGCAGTGCCGTATCGCAAAAAAAAGGCCTGGTCATTAAGGGGGTAAAAACTTCCTGGGCTGAAATGGTTAAACAGAGGTCAAGATGTGGCTGAAAACAATAGAAGGGTTCACTTCAACTTTAACTGCATCAAATAAAATTAAGGTGATCACTCATCAGCTGGCTTTGCTGTTTGTAAGGCCCCTTTGACACACGGAGTCTATCTGCGTTTTTCTCAGTGGGGGATCAAACCGTCGATCCCCAGCTGAGCAGGGGGATGGCAGCTCTGTCTCTGCTCTGTGTGCAGAGACAGAGCTGTCAGGTCCCCACTGTCCTCTATGGGGGAATCGGATGAGAACGGACCGCCTGTCCGTTCTCATCTGATCCGATCCGATCCGCCAGACAGATGGAAAATAGGGTTTCCATCCGTCCGGATTTGACGGACAGGATCGGATCGGATGTCAGCTGACATGTCTCCATGCATGGGGCATCAGTTCAGATCCGCCTGGAAAACTGACAGGCGGATCTGAACGGTCCCCGCATGTGTGAAAGGGGCCTTACTGCAGCAGATAAAATTAAGGTCATCACTCATCAGCTGGCTTTGCTGTTTGTAAGGGCTATGTAAACCTCTGGACTGGATAAGGAAAAATAAATATTTGGTACGTAAGTCAGCTCTAATGTTTGTATTTCAATTGTGTTTCTATCTATTAGACTGAAGTTTGACTTTAAACTGTAGAGTTTTTATTATTTTTGATTTTATTAAACATGAAAGGTTTCTTTTTTATTGATTCTTTTGGCATTAGTCCATGACTGCAAATGGCTTTAGAGACATGTTTTTTCATTCTGTCTACAGAGGTCTTGGACATTTTCAGAAGCATTTCTCTTTCTGAATTAAGCAGTATTCTAATATACAGCACTTCAGAAGACACGACAAGGCTATTTCCAGGGCCACAGCACTTTGTAATCCACAAGCTAAAAAACAAAATTCTAACAGGTCACAGTGACTTGTGCCTGTTAGTAAAACAACTGACTGCTATTTCTGGGTGCATTTTATTTTCATCCAAAAACATATTACGTCTGTGCAATATACATCATTAAGTAAACTCATGCAGACCCTTTCAAAAACACCAAAAAACACAGAACAACTCTGCTTTGAAATGTTCAGTGATGAATATATAGTACACATTATCAGATGGGATAATTAGAGAACTAGAATTAAATTGACTACATTTTAATATTTATCTATATTACTATGTGTTAATAAAATATGGTTTATACTATAAATCATCAATATGGCAGCTGCATGCTAGAGCAAAAACATTTTTTATTAGATTGAAAAAAGTAAGATTGAAAAGCAAAACTTCCCGCCTACAAAATGGTACTCAAAAATCAATGATATCCACCAAAAGAAAGGTTTGACCTCTAAACTGCACAATATTTATGGGGAAATTCAGAACAATCTGAATACTCTGGCTGTATTTCAAAACCATAGATTTTGGTAGGAAGAACAGATCTAAGTGATGGTCTAATTTGCCTGATACGGGAAATTAAAGAGGGTGTATATGTATTGTTTACGGTAAAGTAAAAAAAAATAAAGCCACACCTTGCATTGATGGGGACCTTCAATCCTGGATATGTTTGAGCTTTGAAGTCACTAGGGAATTCATTTTTCAATTTGTGGTAGAGCAAGCCTAAAGAGGCTCAACTATGGGTACTTTAACCACTTCTGGACTGAATGACCAGGCCATATTTTGCGATTCGGCACTGCATTACTTTAATGGACACTTGCACGGTCGTGCAACACTGTGCAACAATAAAATTGATGTCCTTTTTTTCCCACAAATAGAGCTTTATTTTGATGGTATTTGATCCCCTGTGCAATGTTTATTTTTAGGGCTATAAACAAAAAAAGAGCGACAATTCTGAAAAAAAAACATTATTTTTCACATTCTGCTATATAACATTGCCCCCCCAAAAATAAATATTTAAAAATCATTTTTTTTTAACATTTTAGGCCAATTTGTTTTCTGCTACATATTTTTGGTAAAAAAAAATTGCAAAAAGCGTATTTTGATTGGTTTGCACAAAAGTTATCACGTCTACTAACTACGGGAAAGATTTATGTCATTTTTATTGTTTTTCTTTTTTACTAGTAATGGTGGCGATCTGCAATTTTTTTTGCACGACTGCGACATTGCGGCAAACAGATCGGACCCCTAACTGACATTTTTGACACTTTTGGGGGCACCAGTGACATTACTACAGTAATCAGTGCTAAAAATATGCACTGTTACTATAATAATGACACTGGCCAGGAAGGGGTTAACACAGTGGGTGATCAAGGGGTTAAATGTGTACCTAGGGGTGTGTTTCTAACTGTATGGGGGATGGGCTTGTGAAATGATCACAGAGACCTGTGATCCTACATTGAAGGATTACAGGCGCTCTGTGATCATGCCAGAGAGAAGAACGGTCAGCTTTGTTTACAACTGACCGTTCTTCTCTCTCAGTGGGGAGTGATCGCGGGTGTCAGGTAGCAATCAGAGCCGCCTACCCCGTGCATCGGTGTCCCCTCTGATGAGTGGGGGCAGGAGCGCCGCCGCCGGCGCACGCTCGCCCCCTAGCTGCAGCCACGCAACCAACGTATACCTACGTCGGTTCGTGCAGGAGGTTATAACTGCGGCGGGTGGTCTGGAAGCGGTTAAAATAGAAATGCTGCCTCCTTTTACAAAGTATTTGCAGCATTACCTAATTATGATTGCATCTGCACTGTTTTCTCTCTCTGGAAAGTCCCACAAATACCTGTTGATTCTGCCAGTGAAGTATATCTAATGCAGCTTCCCATGACTCTTTCTGTTGCCTTTCTAAAGTAGGCTGTGCCTGCTTGTTTATACTCTACATAGACAGTAATAAGGAATTTAGAAGATGTTGATGGAAAGTGGGGCAGTCACTGATTACTCATAAATTTGTAGTTTGTCACTCTGCACCTGATTATACCCCATGCTGCTCACAGTTTCTGGATAGACAGCACTGTCTCTGTTACGGAAACCTTCCTTCTTTATGTTGCAGTGTCTGGGAGGAGAATTTGGCCCAGTCCGGGACTGTAAAGGAAGCCTTTTGTTTACTTTTACTTTTTGAGACTTGTGCATTACATGATAACTGGATTTGGTACTCATTTGTACTTTCATACAGAAGCCTTTAATTGAATCTTAACTTTATGTCAAATGTGGCTATAGAGTAATGTAGTATCTGTAACGGATTACTACACCTTTAAGGTAAAGAGTCATTATGTTAGATCACAGCTCTATCTCTCTAAGGCTTCTGACAGGGGCTATAAATCAGCAGAGAACTTCACACAGTTCAGTTGCCTTGCTTGTCACCTCACCCCAGATGCTCCATTTGAGTCTGCTATAACTTATACACAACACAGCTGCCTCAGTAGTTTTGTTAACCCTGCAAACTCTTTTACTATGTTACTAAACCCCAAACAACAAACATTCAGTTTAGAGACTTCTCTGGTTCTCAGAATTGTAATGCTTTGTAGTAAACATTATGAAACCATAAAAATAAGGTTTTCAAATAGGCAATTATCATTCCATTTTAAAGGAAAACTCTTCCGGCTTAATTCTTGATTTTTAGGTCACCTAGTGTTGTCTTATGAGGAGTTTAGGTGTAATCTCCATTAGAGTTTTGCCTGATGAGGAGTTATGTATAAATCTCCTATAGGAATTGTAAATAGATGGATGTAAATATAATTTTTTCAAGATATTGAGTATTGATTTCAAACACATGGATGAGTATGATGGTAAAAGGTTAAGTGGTGTGAACCAGTCGGACCTGTAGTATTAATACAATTTAACAAGTTCGTTTGAAATGCCACCTGCTATTTACACTTAAACACATAAAATGATAAGTTTTGTAGTAAACATTATGAAACCATAAGAATAAGGTTTTCAAATAGGCAATTATCATTCAATTTTAAAGGAAAACTCTTCCGTCTTAATTCTTGATTTTTAGGTCACCTAGTGTTGTCTTATGAGGAGTTTAGGTGTAATCTCCATTAGAGTGATGCCTGAGTAGGAGTTATGTATAAATTTCCTATAGGAAATGTAAATAGATGGATGTAAATATAAATTTTTCAAGATATTGAGTATTGATTTCAAACACATGGATGAATATGATGGTAAAAGGTTAAGTGGTGTGAACCAGTCGGACCTGTAGTATTAATACAATTTAACAAGTTCGTTTGAAATGCCACCTGCTATTTACACTTAAACACATAAAAGGATAAGTCTGTTTGAAGGGTGAGCTGTTTGCTACTCGGGAGGTGGCCTGCTATTTACACATACTGATATGCAAAATAGTGTCACACTATAATTAAGTTCCTGTGAGCCAGACATCCCGGGGCCAATGCAATAGGGTGAATAGACCAAGTCATGTCTGCCCTTAAATTCAGCCTCCATATCAAAGAACTCTCATTAAGATTTGCAATGAAGATGGACCATCTGTTGAGGGTTAGACAATGGGCCCCGGATATGACCTAGCATATCTTAAATTTCAATTTCAAAGCAAATCAACATTTATAATTAAATTCTCCCTCCAACAGAGAGGAGGGGTTAGCAATGGGCTGAATTATGCTAAGCTAGGCGAGGAGGAAGTTGTCCAATCCTGAACGAGATACGCCCAGAGGGAGGAACAGGGCAGCCTAGCTGAACCAATCAGAATAGCCCTATACAAGTCTATGGGATAGATGGGTATATTATTCCAAGGTGAGCAGAGAGGAAGTAGGAGCCATGGACCTGAGAAGGAGACCCCATATCATTTTAAACCACTGGTGAATATCAGGACACCTCCTAGCACTTAAAATGTATACATGTTTGTAGTATTTGTTGTCTGTCTTGCGGTGCATATCATAATAATTTGAATCCCATGCGCTGTATGTGTTCAGTTAAACTTTTCCTTTTTGTATGTACTAGAGATAAAATTGTTGTGAATTAATTTAGGCTTCAAGGCTACATATCAATAAATTCATATTGCTGTTTTGAAGCTGTTACTCATGGTCAAAGAACTCTCATATAACCCAAATATTATCTGAGGTAAATTAAATCTCATATCTTCCGGGTAACAACTAGCATGGAAGAACACATAAACAACACAGGTATTTCCTCTAGTACAAATATTATTGTTCCACATAAATAATGCTATAAGATTTTATTCTTTTTGTAAAGTTAATCTTTAGTATTCATTATAAGTCATTTAGTTATATTTGTAAATGGAAAAATGTTCAAGGCTAAAAGTTAGTGACTTCTTTGGAGTAAAGAAAAGTTAAGTTAACCCCTTTAAGACCGGAAGGATTTGCCCCCTTAATGACCAGGCCCTATTTTGCGATTTGGCACTGCATTATTTTAACGGACAATTGGGCAGACGTGCGACGATGTACCCAAAAAAAATTGATGTCCTTTTTTTCACACAAATAGAGCTTTCTTTTGGTGGTATTTGATCACCTGTGCGATTTTTATTTTTTTGCGCTATAAACAAAAAAGAGCGACAATTTTGGAAAAAAAAAAAAACATATTTTTCACATTCTGCTATATGACATTCTCAAAAAAAAATGTAAAAATCAAAATGTTTTAACATTTTAGGCCAATTTGTTTTCTGCTACATATTTTTGGTAAAAAAAATTGCAATAAGCGTATTTTGATTGGTTTGCGCAAAAGTTATTGCATCTACTAACTACGGAAAAGATTTATGTAATTTTTATTGTTTTTTTTTTTACTAGTAATGCCAGCGATCTGCTTTTTTTGCGGAACTGCGACATTGCGGCGGACAGATCGGACCCCTAACTGACATTTTTTACACTTTTGGGGGTACCAGTGACATTACTGCAGTAATCAGTGCTATAAATATGCAATGTTACTGTAATAATGACACTGGCAGGGAAGGGGTTAACCCTATGGGTTATCAATGGGTTAAATGTGAGCCTAGGGCATTGATTTTAACTGTGGGGGGGCGTGGCCTGTGAAATGACCATGGAGACATGTGATCCTATATAGAAGGATCACATGAGCTCTGTAATCATTGCAGGGATGTTTACAACAGCCGACCGTCCTTCTCTCTCAGCAGGGAGCGATCGCGGGTGTCAGGTGGCAATTGAAGCCGCCTGACCCATGCATCAGCTTCCCCACTGCCGAGTGGGGGCGGTAGTGCTCCAGCGGCAGAGCACGCTCGCCCCTCTAGCTTTTCTGCGCGCGACCGAGTAGACTTATGTCGATTTGCGCAGGTTAGCCACCCTGGTGCAGTAAAAAGGCAGCGGGTGGTCGGGAACTGGTTAGCAGTAGACCAAAGAATATGGTATCAGTCATTGACATACATATCGATAAAAGCACATGGTTTTATTGCTACCAATATATACAATGTAAAAGTTTCAGGGTTGATACAACATTTTTCATGCTCTATAAGCATTGTTCTGCATCAATGCCTAACACGTGGAGTTAAAGGGTAACTCCACTTTCGTGGGGGGGAAAAATAGCAAAAAAGAAAAAACAATATAGCGTACAAATTGCAATATAAATCATATTGTAATTGGATGTTAATAAAAATTACCTTTGCTTTTTAATCTGCAGCCGCTGTCATTTTCTGAAAATGCAATGCAATATGGCTACCTGGAGGTGTTCTGTACACAGAATGTGCACTGACCACACCCAAGAAACATAATTTCCTGCTTGTGTGATTGGCTCATCAATTTTCCCAGAAGTCTGCCTAAGATACAGGTCAGATTTCAGGCATCCCCTGCAATAAAAATGTCATTTTTGGTGAGATACTTCCAACAGAAACACGTCTAAAGGGATGCAGGCCCAGCAGATTTCACCATTAGTTCTCTGCAGCTGCCACAGCTGAATGATAATTATTAAACCACTCCTATTAGGCCCACTCAGCACACAGGCACCAAGGAACAAACAATGATTTCTTCACAATAACAAAAGGTAGGAATCTGCAAAAAGGTTTGTTAAAATCCTTGTAATGTACAGAGATTACCCAGAGGGGAACATTTTTTTTCTCAAAGTGCCTGACTTCACCAATATGTTTCTGGAAGATTGGTCAAACATTCCCCTAGACACACTCCTAAACCTTGTGGACAGCCTATCCAGAAGAGTTGCAACTGTTATAGATGCAAAGGGTGGGCAAACTCAATATTGAACCCTAAGACTGGGTTGCCATTAAAGTGCGGTCAAACTTTCTCTGTTGACTATTGGGCCAACTCAATATTGAACCCTACGGACTAAGACTGGGTTGCTATTAAAGTTCATGTGTGTGTATATGCAGGCATTCTAATACTTTTGGTAATATAGTGTAAATCCATAAGTTTGTTATATGGTCAATGATCAATAAAATATACCAAAATTAAAAAACAGCAATACTTACATTTTCCAGAGAAAATGCGGCTCCAGGTTTCTTCCTGTGCTGTAGAAGTAGAGTATAGTGATCTCTGCCTAAAATCAGGATTCCGTTTAAACTGGTGGAATTTTCTGACTTTAACATCTGGCATCAAAATAAAGACAGTACAATTAGATGGAGCAATAGTCCAATCTGCGTTGCGGAAAGAACTGCACAGGAACATCAGGTAAGCTGCATTACTGCTGCAGTGATCATCGGGGGGGGGGTTAAAAAAACACTGTAGCTGACCACCAAGGCAGGGGGATTAAAGACATTGTCATTCATCACCAATAAGTGTAGTTTAAAAGAACATTGCATCAAGCACCAATGTGTGCGTGTTTGTGTGTGTGTGTGTGTGTGTGGGGGGGGGTTAAATAAGACTGCCAGTGACCACAAATGCAGGACAGTTGAAAACCCTCACCACTGACCACCAATGTTGGTAATGGGTTTAAAAGAAACACTGAGACTGCAAAAATAATCTCCAGCATTCGTGTCAGTGATCACAATAATAACCCCAACATTGGTCTCAGTGGAAGTACTATTGACCTCTCCCCATTGGTGGTCAGGAGCATCGCTGTTAATCCACCTGCAGTTGTGCTCCATAGGAGTACTATAACCCCTTCATTGGTGGTCAGTGGAAGTATTTGTTGACCCTTGGGGGGTTTATTACATATATCGTGAAAAAACTTGACTGGAACAAACATGATCTTAAAAACAGTAGAAAGGTTGCTTTGCATTTATAATACATCTTACAATAAAAGAAATCCAACAGGAACCCCTACTGGCCTAATGTATCATTTGAAAATATCCCCAATGACAAGGGCTAGACAGTGACAGATCATCTTAAGTCAACGCATTTCCCAGACAGCATCTTCAGGACCAGTTTGTGATCTAATGAAGATGTAGCAACATGCTACTTAATTTAAAAAGGGTTATAATAGCAAAATAGAATGATAAAAAACAACTTGTTTGAACAATACATACGTAACACTATATGTAAATATATCCACACCTCAACACCACAGCTGCAACAAACCAAGACGGAACACTCCCCTGGAGGTGGACACTGGAGCCCAACAGGTGAGACCTGGCGATAACAAGAGGTTCATTCGACATTTGGTGGCTCACTTAGGGGACAGATTATGAGCAAACAAAGTAATAAAATGATCAGTTCTCGATTTTTAGTGACAGCCAGGATTGAGAGCTAGCAATGGTGCAAAGGGATTGGTTTACATTGGATAAATGGGCTGTTCATTTTGCAATTTTTTTCTTTGCAAAGGGATTTTCCCTTATTTCAGAGAATGAGAGGATGCTCCGCTGACTTTCATCATTCAATCATGTGTGAAAAAATACTGTTTTTCATATGCCTTGCATGTGATTGGGTATTCTATGCTAAGTGAACTTTAACCACATTCATTAAGCTAAGAGAAAAGTCCATTGGAAAGTAAAAATTCTATTTTAAAGTGAACAGCCTATTTGCCTTTAATA
Organism: Pelophylax lessonae; assembly: GCF_965119305.1. Taxonomy (NCBI): domain Eukaryota; kingdom Metazoa; phylum Chordata; class Amphibia; order Anura; family Ranidae; genus Pelophylax; species Pelophylax lessonae. Next base: position 436,008,825 of record NC_138769.1, read on the forward strand.
AATCAACCCCACGATGTCAAAGAGATGTTTATTAACCTATTCCCAGCATTGGGCATCATGATGGCATATGTAAAGGCGGAAGGGAAAAGAAAAGCTGAACTTTAAAAGGATTGCAAGTTACTTTTAAAAAGATGATATGAGATTTCAATGATTGGATTTACGTATACATTAAGTTTGGCCATCATCAGTACGCTTTTCAGTTGGCAGCATCAGCTGTGTAGTAACAATTTAAAGAAAGCAGAGTTTCTAACCTATTTACACACTATCCAAAACTAGAAAAAATATTGTAACTGAAGTTGTGGTTTTTAAAGTAGGTGTAAACTAGATGATTTTTAGTATGCTAAAATTCTGTGTATCATAAATAATTGCCTTTTCTTAGAAATAACATTTTTACCTTTGGTGTTCTTTTGGCCTTTCAATGCTGCTGACCTCTTCCATTTCAGGCAATGTACAGGCTTCTTGATGGTGAAAACAGTGGAACGTGCCTGCACACTGTGAGCCAGCATGGCTGCTTTAAGCGGTCACTGAAATTCTATGTGATTTAGAGACAACACAGTAGAACAGAAGAGAATTAGAGACCGATAGCAGTCACCTTATCACAAAATGTGCCTGAACAAGAAAATTCACAGCAAGATTACCAGGAAAATTTTATTGCAAAATGTAGATTGAAAAAGATAACAAAAAGGCAAATTCTTTTAAGACTTTTATTTTTTATTGTCTTTGATGTGCCTGCAGTCTGTGTGCTTTTTCTTTATACTGTTGTGCATAGATTTTTGTGTACTTTTATTGATAGTTTACAATACCAGCATCCTACTGCTAAGCACCACTCCTGTTTTCTTGCACTTGAACTATCAATCTTGTGCATTTAAATTAAATCACAGGATTTTTGTTTTATGATTGAATAAAACACAGCTTACTAAATAATGGGAACAAAAGTTTTGCTAAGTGAAAACTCTCAACACCTTTGATAAATCAATCCCCTATCTGTGCTAGCTTATTCAGGAAAACAGTGAAACTAATATAAGGTGTAAAGCACAATAATCATTTCAACCAATTAAAAAATAAAGTGTATTTTCACTTTTGCAGCCAAATTGGGAAAATACTTACCATATGTTTGTTATATATTCTCATTAATTTATCATAACTTAAAAATCTTTACATACTGTCCCTGCTTTGTAATGTTTAGGCGAGGGCTGTGGACTTATGTTAGCCATAATCAACCCTGTCTGTATTGTGTTTGCAGTTCTTCCCTTCCGGCTTTAAATAAGATGTGAACACTGTCTGTCTCAAAGGACAATGAGATGCAGGTCTCCTGCAGATCTTTCAGTGTATCCGCTCTCATAACTCGAGGAAGCTGATACATTCTGCCAGGAAGACTCTGTGAACTACCACAGCACTCACAGCCCTGTGGTAGTACATTGAAAAACTATAAGCCAAGAGCTGCAAAAGCTGTCAGACCTTGCAATTTTCCATTCACAGAGAACTGTAAATGGGTGACGCAGCAGGGTGGGTGGAGCTCCGCATAGCCACGCCTTTATTAATTGAGGCCGCAGACACAGGGAGAAGATCCCCGGTCTGCTTTCACAGCAGGGATTGGGGGGCGGGGGGCGCAGGGGCTGGTGCATTTATAACATGTTACAATATGGTTGTAACATGTAACATGTTCTGGAAGGTGAACTAATCCTTTAACAAAGGTTTAAACATTTAGAAACCATCCCTCTGCATTGTATGGTATTAAGGGATATTGTGTAGAAAAAGACACTTTGGGCCGGTCCAGAAAGATTTAGATCTGCCACAGCACCCTCTCCTTAGAAACATCTAAAAGGTAAGAAATAGGCATTATGTGTGAATTGGTATACATAACAAATACATAGTGTTTTTTTTTTTTTTTCAAACATGACTGCAAAAGTAGAAATATGCTTTAAGCTGATAAGTAGAGCGTATTATTCATAGGTGCACTATAGTCTAAACACCTGCTAGCATGCACCATTACCAACTGTCAGCACACCTATTTAATCTTTACAAAGATAGGAGGTTTCTGTAGCAAATAGAGTCAACACAGGTCCAATCCTTGGCAAGATGCAGATAGTCACACTCTGTGTCCTGCAGAAGCCTACTATCATCATAGATTAACAGAAGTGTGTTGACAATCATTAACAACTGTTAAAATCAGTGCATAATTGATCTTCACACATGTATAAATCTCTCCCTGCTGAGCTTATCTCAACATTCATTAGGGAAATAATGCTAATCCCATTCTCTAATGTATGCATGATCACTATAGGGGACAGTTACAAAACTGTATCTAGAATACAATAATAAAATATAATTAAAATATGGAAATACATTGTCCAGTGTATAGAACAGCATTCAAGTAAAAAATAAAAAATTGCATGAAAAAGCATTGGGGTAAATGATGTAATAAAAACTTAAAGCGGAGTTCCACCCAAAAGTGGAACCTCCGCTTTAAGGACTCCTTACCCCCTTACATGCCACATTTGGCATGCAATTTTTTTTTAGGGGGAGCTGGTACCGAGTTAAGAAAAAAAAAAAAAAAAAAGAAAATAGTGTATTTCCCTCAATATACCCTCAATATATTCAGTAACAGTGGATATAGATAATGATGACAGTAAGGAGTAGATAGATGAGAAGCTCTAATAATGCAGTACTTAACAAGATACCACCAGAGAAAAGACTCTTACCTTTTCTTTCAATAAAGACAGAATAATGCTCACAATTATTTAGGAACCCAGAAAGTCTAATTTCCTGCATTTCGAGGGAGTTTACAGGTGGTGGTTGTATGTGTATAGTGGGGAGATGGGGCTGCTCTGTTAGGTAGGCTAAACAAGGCCCCGTGATTTTTATTGTGCCCACCCCTGAATAGCTTGCCTGGACAACATAAATCAAGTGGAGGGATGTTCTGCAATGTATAGGGAGCATTTGAAAGCACGACTATAGATTTTGACTTGTTACGTATGGGGCAGAAGGTTGGCACAAAGAGCAGTGCTGGACACCAAGGGGCAATTGTCCATTTTTTAGGAGAAGCACCAAGATTAAGGAGAGATATGACAAGAGTAACAAAGGGGTGAGCCAATGCGTAGAGACCAAGACCTCCTTTATGAAAGAGATTCTAAAGAACCTTAGTGATCACAAGGTAGGATAGCTAATATTGAACAGTCTGTTGGAATGCACCCTTATCACCTATGTATAGAGGAAGCCAAGATGGAGAACATGTAGAACCACAAGTGTGATGGACCATTTATTTATGTTGAACATGAACATATGGTTAAAACAATATATGTATGTGTTTTTAATAGCATTTTCAAAATAAAACCTATTTGGTTTAGACAGTGGTTTATGTAACAAATTACTTGCACCTAGATAAATCCCATCCTGCATTTTCATTATTGTGTATGTGATTAAAAGGGATGATGGTGCTAAAAAGTTATGCTTCTGAGTTTATCCACAAAATCAAACAAGGCTATGTATAGGAAGGGTTTCTGGTGTGACCACAAAAGTATTTCAGTGGCTGATTATGTGTCAGAGACTACTTCCCCAGTTGTACATACAGTACAGTGTGCATTCTTTATCATCCATATCAGCGCAGTTCCGGGAAGTCTTGGGACACTTCTGGCTAGTTGCAGTTATTTTGTCTGGAATCTGCAAGTGAGGAAATTTATTTAAATCAGATAGGATGCCCTCCAGAAAAGTTGGTGTGGAGCAGGAGGGGCAGTTTCCTTGCACACAGTGTTTTCATGTGGGGAAGGAGTTACCACATGGTAAGCTGTGCCTTCCTCCCCTGAGGTGTGCCCTGCCTTTTGTTTTGCCCCTGGCTGGTCCAGTGCTATTTACAGTCAGTGCAAGGAGACCATCACAGGTAAAGAACACACAGCAGGGAGGTTGAATTACATCACTGCATATTTCCTGGTACACAAGAAACCTGAATAGTAGCCATGGAGCTGTGCAGTGATGTGGAGGCAAGTGTGCTGGCAGCTTGGACTAAAATTCCAGCTGAAAAGGAGGATTAGATGGGCACATTTTGGCATCTCTGCCCTGGGCACTAAATGACCTTGTCCCAGAACTGCTTTGCGCACATGTAAATGAGCTCTATGATTACATACACATAATATTTGTGTGGAAACATAAAACCTCTGGGTTCCAGGAGTAAATTTTAAGATCAACATAGGACAGGAGGCAATGGCGGCTGGTGCTCAAAATTTTTGGGGGATGCAAACAGAAAAAATATAATAGGCATTGCTTTGCGGCAAAAAAACGCGGCAAAAAATTGCATGACTTTGAGATCACAAAAGTGTGAAAGGGGCCTTCAGTAATCAAAGTATAGTGTGCCCCCTTCAATGCAGAGTTACTACACCATGCCTCCTTCCATGCAGAGTTATTACAGCGTGCCCCCATTCAATGCAGTGTTACCACAGCATGCCCCATTTCAATGCAGAGTTACCACAGTGTGCCCCCATTCAATGCAGAGTTGCCACAGCGTGCCCCCATTCAATGCAGAGTTACCACAGCGTGCCCCCATTCAATGTAATGTTACCACAGCGTGCCCCCATTCAATGCAGAGTTACTACAGCATGCCCCCATTCGATGCAGAGTTACCACAGCGTGCCCCCATTCAATGCAGAGTTACTACAGCGTGCCCCCATTCAATGCAGAGTTACTACAGCGTGCCCCCATTCAATGCAGAGTTACAACAGCGTGCCCCCATTCAATGCAGAGTTACCACAGTGTGCCCCCATTCAATGCAGAATTACTACAGTGTGCCCCCATTCAATGCAGAGTTACTAGAGCGTGCCCCCATTGAATGCAGAGTTACCACAGCGTGCCCCCATTCAATGCAGAGTTACCACAGCATGCCCCCATTCAATGCAGAGTTACCACAGCGTGCCCTGATTCAATGCAGAGTTACTACAGCCTGCCCCCATTGAATGCAGTTACCACAGCGTGCCCCCATTCAATGCAGAGTTACTACAGCGTGCCCCCATTCAATGCAGAGTTACTACAGCGTGCCCTCATTCAATGCAGAGTTACCACAGTGTGCCCCCATTCAATGCAGAGTTACTACAGCGTGCCCCCTTTCAATGCAGATTTACTACAGCGTGCCCCATTCAGTGCAGAGTTAATACAGCATGCCCCCATTCAATGCAGAGTTAATACAGCATGCCCCCATTCAATGCAAAGTTAATACAGCGTGCCCCCATTCAATGCAGAGTTAATACAGCGTGCCCCCGTTCAATGTAAAGTTAATACAGCATGCCCCTATTCAATGCAGAGTTAATCCAGCATGCCCCCATTCAATGCAGAGTTAATACAGCATGCCCCCATTCAATGCAGAGTTAATACAGCGTGCCCCCATTCAATGCAGAGTTAATACAGTGTGCCCCTGGCCTCTGGCTGAAACACGAACGAAGTAGTCACTTACATTACTGAAGACAGTCAGGCTGAGGCTCACAGCAGGCAGCAGGGGTCAGGAGTCGGGATGGGAACGCTTTGGCTCTGGATCCTCTCTCGTTGTCTAGGCCGGCTCAGGCGGGAAGGAGAAGGAGACGTGACGGTGACGCCCAAGCACCGCCCACCGCCACCGCACCAATCACAGGACGGCAAGCAAGAGGTGGGAGTGTTCGGGGCGCATCTCTCTGCGCCCCGAGCACAAACTAAAGGCCGCCAATAAGCTTCAGGAAAAAAAAGCACATGAGGACAGAAACCCCACCCCCTCCATAGCAGCAGCATTGGCCAGCGCCCCGCTGCAATTAAAGGAACACCTTTTTTTTTCTGCCTTGGGGGGGCGGCGCCCCTGTGCCCCCTATGTACCAGCCCCCACTGGCAGGAGGCATTTTTCTCAGGCCAAAAATAGCAATTGTGGTTTTAGTTCCAGGATCTAGCTGTCTGTTTCCAACTTCCCAAATTCTGTTCCTAACCTAGGGTATTAAAAGTTGTAGTATTTTGACTAAAGGAAGAGCCTTTCTTTACTAAGACACCTTGTTTGTGTTCTTCAAAGAGCTGACACTCTTAGTACTGCATCTTTGACTGTAATATAATATAATATGTAATTGCATGTGATATAAGTAAATAGATATTACTCTATCCATGTCAAGAAGAGTGTGCACTCAAAATGACATTGTAACAGAACCAAAGAAAATTTTAGTGAAATACTGTCCAGCTGTGATCAGATTTCCCTCCTAACCCTCTTGTATTGTATTGTATCTGTACTGTCTCTCCTTGTATTGTAAAGCACTGCACAAACTGTTGGAGCTATATAAATACTGGGTAATAATAATAATAATAATTAATAATAGGGATTCTCTTTATAGTCAACTATTTGTTATGGCATTTATTTTAGAGTTCACATCAGTCTACATATTGCACTGAAGTACTGTCAAATAATGGTTATATGTATGCATTTCTGGAGAAGCCTGCATTTCCCATCAGGCAGCCATAGTAAAAGAATCATCATTGAGCTAGCCGATTGCTTAATCTGTTTTGTCCTCACCTGTCTCAGTATTGTCCTTGGCAGGTATATTTATTACCTGCTGTGTCACTGAATTCTCTGACTGTAAAGAATACCTGGTTGAGATATCAGGCTAGATAAAGCAGTGAATTATTACAGAATGCACGCTTTAATGACCTTGCCAACATTATCACTGCTATGCAAAATCCTGCACTGCTAACCACAAGTGATAAAATAGGACAAATACACACACTTCAGATATCTTTCTGCATGGAAGGCTTGTAATCTGAGAAGGCTGAATTTTCTCTCCCTTTGCAAATAGCTTAAATGTTAAAGTCAAGTACACCTACATAATGTGTTTGTTGTTATTTTATGGATTTTTTTACCAACTTTCAGTTGGTTTGACAATGTTTAGCAGCTCTAGTGGAAGAGAGGCAGAGGTTCTGCAGAGACAAAGTGTTGTTTTTTTCTAACCATGGTTGAACTAGAGGTTTTTTCCAACCTTGGTGGCTATGGTCTTTAGAACTCACTAACAGTCAAGTTCACATAATATTATAAAATAAAATATAATCTGTTTGTCTTCATAATTTATGGAACCCTTCATAATCACATACTTGTTTGTATTTCTAGACAGGGTTGCTTAGTTTATTTAAACCAGATACAAGCAGCTATCTCTATCTGGACTAGAAAAATAAAACATTAAGTCATATGTAGACCTCATCTGTTTACCCAGATGTAACCTAACTTATTGATTTCTTAATTTTAAGAGAAAAATGGTGTTTTTACTGATATGCTATTTTAGTCTCTTTTTTTTAAAGAGTAACCTAACTTTTGTTGCAGAAAAAAAAACATTACCCTCTGGGTGATCAATGTACATTGCAGGGATTTTAACAAACCTGGTGGCAGAATCCTAACTTTTGTTATTCCAAAGAAATAGCTGTCTGTTTGTTTGTCTGTGTCCATGTGAAAAATGCATCTAATGGGAGTGGTTTAATAACTATCAATCAGCTGCTGTATTTGCAGGGCTCTAATAAGGAATGCGACAGGGTCTTCAACTCTTTTGGAGCATCTCGCCAAAAAATTCAATTTTTGTTGCAGGGTATGCCCAAAATCTTAGTGCAGACTTTTGGGAAAATCAGTGATCCAATCACTTAAGCAGGAAATTACATTTCTGGGGGTGCATTCCGTACACCATCTGTGTACAAAACACTTCCAGGTTGCTATATTGCATTGCATCTTACAGAAAATTACAGCACTGCAGATTGAAAATGAAAGATCATTTTTAATAGCATTCAACTATAACCTGACTTGCGTAGCAAACGTATATGGTTTGTGACCACTAGATGGAGCCGCTCTCCGTTAGTGTGGCTTAAAGATAGAGCGATATAATAGTGTATATGGGGGAGCTTGATTGCTTACAAATTAATATTCCATACATCTATGTATATTAGCGAGATTACTATAGTTCCCTTTTAAGTATGTGGGGATTACGGGTCTCGCAGTATAAATGCTATTTGTATACATCTTTGAACTGCTTCCGGCCTTTGGAACGCACTCAGATGGCTTCCGGGTACCGGTTTGCATAGACGTCTTCGCCCAGCTTCAAATGCTATAAATAGCGTCACCGCCGTAAGACCACACCCCTTGACGATGTCAGCCTATGGCGAAACGCGTCGGGTAGAGCTTACGGCGATGCACGCCACACGTGGAGGAGACGCGGCGGCCATTTTGTTGGATTTGCTATGGCGATTACCGACCATTGAAAGAGAGATATCAAGACGCTGTATTTAACCTGCTATCCTGTAAGTGTGCTTTTATGTCTTTGCGCTAATAAAACTACTAGACTATATTACACTATGTGGAGTGCTCTTTATATTTTTTGAGCTTACTGGTGGAGTTTACTGGTGGAGTTGAAGGGGACCGTACGCTATTCCTGAGGAGGGAAAGGAGGACCTTGCCATAAGAGTGATCTGTTGTACCTGTTATGACTTCTGTGATGGAAGTCATTCAGTTCTGGTAAGAGACAGTGTGAACAGCTCCCTGGTGGTGGTTCTCTGGGCTTGCGGACTCTTTCACTTGTGTGCATATTGAACACTTATGGACTGTGATATTTCCTTATATATGGACAATATATGAGATTATTATATTTGATTAGCGCCACATTTCTATTACATTTTATTGCATCCTAATTTATTCGGGACTTGTGTTGGCTGCTTTTTTGCCTTGATTTATTTTATACTAATTGATATTTTATGTAAATTGTGGTTTTAGCGCAGTAATATTGTGTTTTAGTATATGCTATATTATTATTATTAATTTTTTTTTTTTTTGTAATGTTTTTTCCATGAAAGTGGAGTTACCCTTTAAATATATTATGTTTTTAAATGGTTTAATATAACAATATACACACGTTAACAATTGACAATTACATTTCATTATTACAACATGAAGAATTTCCAGAACACTGTGGGTTAGCTAAAGAGAAAGTAGAGGAGCTTGCTTTGCAGCTCTCTTTGTATGATTGAAAGCTCACACGCTGTCTAATAAGGGATAATTCACTGCTCTGATGATTCATGCAGTTTCAGTGTATGTGAAAATAATATTTATTTTACATGTGTAAAAGTGACAAGAACTCTACCTGTTTGTTGTGAAGAAGACTGCATGATATAAGTTGGCATTATTTAATTTATCTAAGTACATAATAATATAAAGACATTTTTAAGTGGTGCCTAGAAATGTCCATAATATGCAAGAGTAAATATGTACAAAACCGCTATAGATTGCCTTTAAAGCAAAAAAGCACCTTATAACTTGGGATCTTGGAACCACTAAAAAGTTTTATATCATACTATTTTATGTTGATTCCTAAGAATTCTTGCATTACCTGTCATTTGCAAATAATGTAGCTCTTTTGCTGAACTGCTAGGCTGCATCTAATAATTTCTGATTTTCAGGTAAGATCAAAAAATATGTTTTGAGTTTCATATCCAAGTAATTGGTAGTAATTGCACAGCAACAGGGAAATGTCTGTAAATAGTGCTGCTTTAACAAATATAATAGCTATAATGTACAGCCCAAGGGTATCAGTTGCTGACTTTAATCTGCACCAAGAGAATTTTTTTTTGCTAACTCTATCCTACATTTACAAAGCTAAATTAGAAAAGTGAAACATCTTAAGCTAAACTTGCAAGCTGGTGATTTGTGAAGGATTTGGAGGTAACTCATACCTTTAACAGCTTGCCTGCAAGCCTAAAAGCTAACACAATGAACTTCCACCATGAAACTTATTGTGGCATAAATATAACTCCTTTGGTATATGTATCCTGAAGTACAAGCATAGTTACAAAGAGCATCAGGTAAAGCAAATAGCGCATGATTTGCCGTTGGCAACTTTATCACATCACGTGCTCTATTAAAGAACACATTCACACATTTAACCACTTAAGCCCCGGAAGATTTTACCCCCTTCCTGACCAGGGGGATTTTTGCGATTTTTTACTGCGTGACTTTGACGGACAATTGCGCGGTCGTGCGACGCTGTACCTAAACGAATTTCACGTCCTTTTTTTCCCACAAACAGAGCTTTCTTTTGGTGGTATTTGATCACCTGTGCGATTTTTGATCATGCGCTATAAACAAAAAAAGAGCGTAATTTTTGCAAAAATAACAATATTTTTCACTTTTTTTTATATGAAATTCCCCCCCCCAAAAAAATGTAAAAATCAAATTTTTTTAACATTTTCGGCCAGATTGTTTTACGCTACATATGTTTGGTAAAAAAAAATCGCAAAAAGCGTATTTTGATTGGTTTGCGCAAAAGTTATCGCGTTTACTAACAAAGGGAAAGATTTTTGTCATTTTGGTGTTTTTTTCTTTAACGAGTAATGGTGGCGATCTGCGATTTTTTTTGCGGTACTGCGACATTGCGGCGGACAGATCGGACCCTTGACTGACATTTTTGACACTTTTGGGGGTACCAGTGACATTACTGCAGTAATCAGTGCTATATATATATGCACTGTTACTGCAAAAATGACACTGGCAGGGAAGGGGTTAACTGTATTGGACAGGGAGGGGTTAAGTGTGTCCTAGGGGCGTGATTCTAACTGTAGGGGGACAGGTCTTCTAGTGTAAAAACAAAGATCAACGGTTCTACATAGTAGAACCGTCTGATCAACATTTTTACACAGGGGAGAATGACAGGCGGCTTGTTTACATAAGCCGCTCTGTCTTTCTCCCGCTGTACCGGCGATCGTAGTGTGACCGGCGGACATCAGGTCCGCCGGTCACACGCCCGCACTCCTCTGTGAACGAGCCTCGGCGGGCGCGCCTCGGCGGGCGCGCGCTCACCCGCTATTGGCTCTAAAAGGAGTGACAGGCGAGCGACGTAGACCTATGTCACTCTGCCTGGCCGGGGCTGACTGCCACAGTAAATATACTGTGAGCAGTCGGCAACCGGTTAAAGGAAAACTATTTTCATTTGAATAGAGTGAGGCAGGATTATAACCCTTGTCAGTTTGTTTTGCCATCTATGTCCCATTGGGGAGATTTTGCTTCACTTCCTGTTAAGAGCCCCAAAAAGGAAGTGGGAAATTTCTGCAAATTAGGGGCATCCCCCTTGCTCCCCCCCCCCCCCCAAGTCACCAGAACCAGTGTCCTCATTAGAAGATTCCCCATCTATTACTTTTCTGGTGATAACCTAAAAATATGGTATTTTCATTCACTTTCACTTTCAATGATAATGGTAAACAGGACAAATAGAGAGAGTGAATCTATGCAAAGGGGGCAGACAGCAATTAATACCTGACAGGTATTTTATTCCCTCTCCACTCCATCCAAAACTAAAAAAAGACTAAATAGATAAGTTTTGCTTTTGGTTATACTTTAAATACATAATTTGTGAACGTGTACAAGAGCATGCTCAACTGTCCACAATCGCATCTAAGTTGTAGTGCACATGAATAAGAACTCAGCTCTGAAAGGCTTCTGAACAAATACAAAGATGTAAACATCACTGGCTTTCTTTGAGGTGCTCTGACGTACGTTGCATGTACATTAGCACATGAAACCTCAAACTGAATTGGGGGTGATGGATGTAATAACACTCATCGCTGCTGTGGGCTTTATGTGTCTCCTAGAGCAGTGGCCCTCAACTCCGGTCCTCAGGGCCCACTATCAGGCCAGATTTTAAGTATTACCTTGGGGAAATGCAGACTAGAATACTGCAATCACTGAGCAGCAAATGAGATCACCTGTGATGTAATTTAGTTATCTTGCAAACCTGGCCTGTTAGTGGCCCCGAGGACCGGAGTTGAGGACCACTGTCCTAGAGGGCCCTGCCAAGACAGGTTTATATGTTCAATAGCCCTAAAACCTTCCATCACAATCAAATAAGCACCTAGGCAATCAATAAATAACTGAAGATTGTATCTAACAAATGTTATTTGACCATGGACAATCAGAAGAAAATCCTTTATAAACAGAATCAAATCTCACGTGGCAGTGGTAGTGTCTAAATCTGACTTAGAACCTTCAAGCTGAAAAGCAACTGTACAAACCACTGAACAATACATTAATGGGTAAATTAAGCCCAAATAAAAATGTCTAAATTATTATATTATTATTTTGAATAAATACCAACAAATGGAATCATCAACTGGTGCCTAATATGCCTCAGGAAAACCAATGGTGAGATCTGTTTACCTAAGTTCTCTGATCCACGTAACCACTATAGCAGTTACAAATTGGCCTCAAAGCAGTGTTACATATTTAATTTGATATTATAAAATTAAGCATAATGAATGGAAACCCCTTCTGCAACAGCAGGAGTGATGCCTTATAGTGTTATAGCTTTGCAAATCACTCTAGAGAGAAGATCTTGTCGGTGAAGTTTCTGATAAACAGTATTTGAAAATTCCACATGTAGCTAAAGTTGCCGTTTTTGGGTAGAATAATTATTTAAACAAGTTAGTGGTGCTTTTATGGTAAATCAATAAAAAAAAAAATAAAAATATGACAAATACTTTGACCAGAACAGGAAATTCTCCTTTATCTTTTTTTTTTTTTTTCAAGCAAGTCATTTTATTATAAGTACAGTATAAATATTTTTTTGGTTCCATTTTCTAAATAGTGGTACATGCATCAAAGCAAGGAGTTACAACAGCATCATTGTAGTACATAGCAGGTTGATTTCTAGTATCATCGTAATATACAAGTTATGAAGAGCAACAGAAAAGCAAAAAAACAGCAAAGAATAAACAAGGAAAAAAAAGGCAAAGAATAACAAAGCTATCTCAAGCACCCTATTGTATAACATTGAATATTTTCATTATTGTGGGTACAGACCCAAGTAGGAGGCATGAGTAAGGGGAGCCATGAACATTAACATTTGTTAGTGAGGAGAAAGTATTGATCTCATGTATTTAACACATAGGCTCTGAGGAGTTATTGACTAATAGAAAATGGTCATAAGCATTATCTGTATATGTGGCTGAATGTGCACAATGGGTATTGGTGTTATTTATTGTCAATCAATTCGGTCTACAACTCATACACCCTTAAGTAGTCCCACTAAGGAGTTCATTCTAATTAATACTATTAGAAGTCAGAGCTGGTGAGCACTACCTTTTCTAGCAGGGTGCAGGATTAGTGGATTTCAGATCTCAGATGTATTTTCAAAGGGCTTTATATAAAACTTGGCTTTCTGTAATACATTCTTGCAAACTATTTTCTACATACATCTACTAAAAATTTAAATAAAAAAGTTTTAGCCTATTAGTTGTCTATCTCATGAAGGTATAAATGTATGCCTGATTTGCCTTTCATTTTTGCACTCTTGCAACTGAAAGATGAACTAGCATGCACTGACACAGCATAAATTTGTCATGTATTGGATTTTTTCTCCAGTTGTCCTGGAGTTTGCAGCCATTTCTATGACACAATACAAGATTGGAGAGGGAAACATTAGCAATGCATGCTTCCTCCATATAATTACATTTTCTAAACATCTGCGTCATTACTGATGTGATTCATCTTGAAGCGGCATACAGCTGTGTTTCCTGTTTCAATTAACAATCCCCTAATTGCATATCTTTCTCTTGTTACTAATTTAGTTAATGTATTCATAATTAAGAATATTCTGTTTCCTACCAAGATTTATCAGGATAGAAGCTATGGAAAGTGAAATCATCTAAACTGGTACGGCTGAAAGACCCTTCAACTATGATCATATCAGCTAGTGCCCTTCCCGTACTTAGGAGAACTAATTACATTACTAACAGTCACGCTTGCAGAAAAACTCATTGCGGGTTTCCCTCTGGCTTTTGTTTTAGGAAGTTTTATTAATGATCGTATTTTATTTTCATTAGATTTATGATTATAGAACACAAGTGACAAAAGGTTATTTCTTTTTCAAATTATTTTCTGCATTTTTCCAAGGAAATATAAACAGTTGTGGAAATTATTATTATCTTCCTGGATGAGTAAAGTTACTGTGAACTCTGCTTTGAGGTTTCAGTGCTCTAAGCAACTACGAAGATATGAAAAAAATATTTAGTATGTACTATTTGGCCTCTGTGAAAGCTAATATTATTAATAAAATCACTGCAGTAATTATATTTTTATTTCGCGATCAGAAGCTTCTCTCAAGTGGTTCACACCCCGGCAGGTCACATAATTATTCATTGTGAAGACTTTGTGATCTTCAGTCTGTACTTTATCATGAAAATTCTGCATACCAAGTACCCTGATAGTGTAGTCAGCTATGACAGGGTATACTGCAGAAGTTTTTTTTTAATCCCTTTCTTCTCCACTGGCTCATCCACTGCTTCTGGTTACCAAGGCTTCTATAACATTATTTTACAAGCACATGTAAAGTACTATACCAAGTTTACAGCTAAGGAGAAAGCAGAGTGGAGCACGTTATTCATATGATGTCCCGCTAGAACAGGTTAAATGGATGCTGTAGATACAAAACAAAGAAAGGGCGCACCAGACTAGCGCATTATCCTCAGTGAGTTTATTAAATCAAGATAAAAATCAGCTACTCACAAACATTCGTGAAATACAGGCACATCAATTCCATAGAGCCGCCTCATAGTAGAGGTCCGATATCTCGTTGAAAGCAGAGGGCTGACGCGTTTTGAGGCCGTGCCTTAAGAGCTCTACTATGAGGCGGCTCTATGGAATTGATGTGCCTGTATTTCACAAATGTTTCACGAATGTTTGTGAGTAGCTGATTTTTATCTTGATTTAATAAACTCGCTGAGGATAATGTGCTAGGCTGGTGCGCCCTTTCTTTGTTTTGTATCTACAGTGTCTGGTCGACCGCCCCGGTCGTAAGGGGCAGCAAAGCCTAGCCATAATGGATGCCAAGTACTAACACGAGTTCCGGGATTGAGGCAGCCTGAGGACCAGGTTCTGAGCGCAGGAGTGGGGTGCTGTACAGCACTTATCTTTTTTGGAGGTTAAATGGATGGACTGTGGTAATCCTATGGGTTGTTCTGAGATGCTGCAGCAATGGGTGGTATTATACTGTAGATAAAGAGCTTAATAGGAAAGATTAGAAGTAACATCTTGTTGCCTTATGAGGAGTTTATGTGTAATTCCCATTAGTAACTGTAAATAGATGTGTGTCAATATATGGATGAGATATTGACTTTTGGTTTCAACTAATAGTTGCTATAACTTATATGAAGTTAAGCTGTGTGAAACAAGTCTGCAGGCAATAGTAATTTGATTAGCAAGTCCTTTTCAAATGCAAGAATGAGGTTAGGTTGGGATACGTTTCATAGACATTACGGGGCCTAGGTAATAATTGATAATAGGCTGTGTCACTTCCCTTGTTATCTCAGCTCCCATTTCAAATACACTCTCTTTAGATATGCAATAAAGGTGGCTGTCTGTTCAGGGATGGACAATTTGCCCTGGAGAGGACCTAGCATGATTAATCCTCCCAAAGAGGAGGAATATCGAGAGGCTGGGTTATGCTAAATATAGGGTATGGGGAAATTGTCCAATCCTGAACGAGATACACCCAGAGGGAGGAGAAAGGTAAAGATTGCTACACCAATCAGAATGGCTCTAAGCAAGGTGAGATAGATCTATATAAGTGAAGGTGGGAAGGAGAAAAAAAACTCTCTTGGAATCAGCAGACTAGAATGAAACTCTTGTGAGAATGGTAACTATGGGATGTACCTCCTGCACTTAAATGTATACATGCCTGTCCTATTTGTTGTCTGTATGGCTGTTTGTACCATTGTGTTAGGAGTATCATACTCTATATTTGTTCAGTTAAACTATGAATATTTTCCATTTTTGTATGTACTATAGATAAATTATTGTAAATTAACCACTTGCCGACCAGTCACGTTGACTGTACTGTGGCAAAGTGGCTCGTTATCGTCTGGCGATGTAGACCTACGTCACCAGACATTCCCCTCTCTCTGCGGCGCTCTCTCGCCCTCTCTCGGCGGTATTCAGTTACAGCGGGAGTCGGGCCAGGGGAGCAGCGGCGGTGATCACCGCTGCTCTTCCCTGATCGTCGGGGATCTAGTGTGGAAATCCACCCGCTTGTGTAAACAAAGCGGGCGGATCTCCTAAGTGACAGGCAGGGTCAGATTGCAGGGTTCAGCATAGCTGAACCTGCGATCTGTCCCTGTGTCACTCAGTCACTTCCCCCCACACACATTAGTAAGCAGCAGGCATACATTAACTCCTCCCTCTCCAATAAAAATTAACCCCTTCCCTGCCAGTGTCATTTTTACAGTAACAGTGCATATGTATAGCACTGATTACTGTAGTAATGTCACTGGTACCCCCAAAAGTGTAAAAAATGTCAGTCAAGGGTCCGATCTGTCCGCCGCAATGTCGCACCCCCGAAAAAAAAACGCAGATCGCCGCCATTACTCCAAAAAACACCAAAAATGACAGAAAACTTTCCCTTAGTTAGTAAACGCAATAACTTTTGCGCAAACCAATCAAAATACGCTTATTGCAATTTTTTTTACCAAAAATATGTAGCAGAAAACAAATTGGCCTAAAATGATAAAAAATTTTGATTTTTACATTTTTTTGGGGGGGAATTTCATATAAAAAAATGTGAAAAATATTGTTATTTTTTCAAAATTGTCGCTCTTTTTTGTTTATAGCGCAAAAAGTAAAAATCGCACAGGTGATCAAATACCACCAAAAGAAAGTTCTATTTGTGGGGGAAAAAAGGACATAAATTTAATTTGGGTACAGTGTTGAATTGTCCATTAAAATAACGCAGTGCCGAAACGCAAAATATGGCCTGGTCAGGAATGGAGTAAAACCTTCCGGTCATAAAGCGGTTAAAAATACGCTCATTGAGAATTTTTTTGTCAAAGACGTGTAGCTAAATACATTTTGGCCTAAATATATGACAACAATTGAATATATTGGATATTTTTTAACTGGCAAAGTAGAAAAATATTGTTATTTTTTTAAATTGTCACTTTTTTAATTAATATCGCAAAAAATTAAAATCGCACAGGTGATCAAATACCACCATAAGAAAGCTCTGTTTGTGGGGAAAAAAGGACGTCAATTTCGTTTGGGTACAGCGTTGCATGACCGCGCAATTGTCAGTTAAAGTTGCACAGTGCCGAATCGCAAAAAGTGGCCTGGACGTAAGACAGCAAAATCCTCCGGTGGTAAAGTGGTTAATTTAGGCTTCCAGGCTATTTACCAATAAATGTTGCTGTTTGGAAGCTTTCACTCATGGTCAAAGAGCTCTCATTTAACCCAAATATTGTCTGAGGTATCATAAATCTCACAGGTTACAGGTAACAATCTTAAATTAAAAATGTAATAGGACATCCAGTGACAGTATTTACTGTATATGGATGTATAGGTAGATGCAGACAAAAAATAGCCTTTACAATACCCTGAACTTCCTCATATTTTATGTTATGCAACTGGGTCCTATGGACAATACACCCCTATTTGTTTAATTATTTATTTATTAAGTGCCAACAATTTATGTATCACTTCTTGTACTGTACATTCATGTCAGTCCCTGCCCTTAAAGAGCTTACAATAGAAGGTCTCTATCTCACATGCATTTGTACAAGCACAAACATTCTAGGGCCACCCTAATAAAACTTTAAAAAACACATAGCGCAGAGCAAAAAATGTAGTAATATAGTGCAAATAACAGATGTCTATAGAAATGTAAACTGTGGATAAAAAAAATCACATAATTTCACTCAAAGAATATATAAATGTCAAATATCAATATATCAACATAAAGGTGCTCTAATAAAAGTGCTCAATTAGATAATGTAATTATGTGAGTCCATTCAAACAGTCCAAAATAAAATTCAGAAAAGCCAGAAATTATTGACACTCTTAACTACACAGTGCTTCTGGTGCAGTGGAAAAAGGAAAAGTGCATATTCAGTCCATATATCCAATAGTGCAAATCCTCCACCACATTGCACTCACTAGAAGACTAATAGTAATTAACCTGTATGTATAATCCACCCTTTCAAAAGGTCTGCGATGTCTTCTCTTCTCAACATAAAATGCTGTCAGGCATCTGTCCTAATGGAGAAAATGCTCACCACCCGTAGCCAGAGATTCAGTATATAGTGTAGTATTTATTAATGGTCGCAAAACAACATAAAATTCCACATGGATGAATGTAAAAACAAATGCAGCCAACACTTACTCCAATGGCTGCCACTCCACATGCAGGGAACTGGCAGCGTGATGTCAGCATATAGGGCACCACCCATAGGTCCTGTTTGGACAGGAGCCAATTAACCTACCTGAATGTCTTTGGAGTGTTAAATGAAACAGGGGTACCCATAGGAAACCCTTGCTAGTGGAAGGATAACATGATTTGTACAGATAGTGTCCTTGTTGGGAATCAAATTTGAGGATCACAGTTCTGCAAGACAGAAGTGCAGCCAGTCCAGATGGTGCCAAAATAAAATGGGAGAAATATTCTGCATGTCCCAGTGCCAGGAATCAAGCAGGAATGCAACTTCACACCTCTTGGATAGCACAAGCCATAGAAACCATCAGGGCATCATGAACAATTTATCCAACTGCTCATCTGCTCTTGAAAGGATTGGTGTCTAGCTCTATTTGGCAGTAGGATGTGAATTCAGCACCATAAAAGCACATTTATTGTATTGTGAACTGACCATTAAGCCAACGAGGGCCTTTGTGTAGCTGCACAGTCCAAACACATGCCACAAGAAAAGTGAAGCATAAGCCCCGGTTCACACTTCTGCGAGTGCCGGGTTCGCATGTAATGTCGGAGCGCACTGCTCCGACATTACATGCGATCAGCTGTGCGGTGCAAGTTTAGCCATACAGTTTGTATGGCTAAATTTGCATCGCACCCGCAGCAAACACGCACAGGAGGCATTTTTGCTGCCGCATCAGGATCGGATCGCACAGCGGTTCACACTTGTGCAATCCGATCCAGTGCGAACTGCACGATCGCACTGCGATATGCGATCAAACTGGGGGTGTCGTTAAGATTACATTGACACCCCCAGCGTATTGCATATGGCAGTGTGAACTGCCGGGGGTGCGTGTGCGATGCGGGAAAAGGCTGCGAATTCGCAGCCTTCCCGCATCGCATATATGTGAACCGAGCCTCATTCATTAATATTTTCTGTATTTGTAAAGTTTAGATACAATGTGTCCCCAAAGCACACACGCACATACATATTTTTGGGCCAAATTACCTGCTAGTAAGATTCTGGGTTGTAGGGGGAATGGTAACTAAAGAATCCTAATGTAAAGATAGGGAAAACATAAAGTATAGACAGAGTTCTTGGTAGAAAAAGAAGCCTGAACCATCATGCTGACCAATTATACACCGAAACATCTAGGGAATACCTAATGAATAAATAACTATGGGAAAGTTTAAATTAACTTTTTTTTTAACAGTATAACAAGTGTTAATTTAAATTGATAAATGGTAGATTTACTAAATTGTAGAAAGCAGTGAATTGGAGCGGTCTTGGGCCAGGCTCCTTTCAAAGAAGAAGAAGAGAGACAAGAATTTGATATATATCTTATTTTCATTAGCTGCTACTTCACTACTGGGGGGTTTCTTGCATTTTAGTTATTATAAATATTTTACTTACATATGTAACATATTGTAATTTACTTTTACATGTCTATGTTTTTAGCAGTTTGTTATCACCAATATACCATTCGTTATCACCACCGATATACCATTTGATATACCATTAACATATTGATGACTGGTTGCTTTTGCCATTCATCCCATGTTGAGCTTGTCATGATTTATGCTCATTTGTATATACTCTTGACTATGTTTCCACAAAGGGTTTAATTGTTTAGCCTGCATACAAATAGATATTTCATGGAACTGGTAACATTTTATTGTGTAACATCTTGCATTCCAAACTTGTTATGCATTAAATGTAAGAAAGGCTGCACAAATAAAAAGCATTACAGATTCATACATCATGTACAAGGTCACATGTATATTTATATACCAGAAAAAAGTATATGATAACAATGCAATATATGTTGCAATATATATTGAATTTGTTTTCTACTTTTTATCTATGTATCACTAAATACTAAACTTTAGCCCTTGAAAACCTGACCCATATGAATTATACCAGTTTTGTGGGTAATACAATTCTGTAATACAATATGCGCTTAATTCAGCCATACTACACAGACCTGTTTAATACATATGTATCAGGATATTAGGGGGTGGGGTGGGGTGGCAAGCCTAGTAAATGAAACCCACACATGATTTCTATATGCTAAAATCTGATTTAAGCACAACAATCAGTATACTATCAATGCTCATCTCTATATTTGAGAGGAGAGCATCATTGTACTACTAAACTTTTTATACCCACAGGCCCCCTAGTAGCCACAAGACTTGCAAAATCAGTAGTTCCAGCAGTGAGCCATCAAGTAAAAATCTATTTTGTACATCCTATATCTTACAGTATCAGCACATAGTCCAATTCATTTTAGTCGAATACAATAAAGATGGTCTGTCTCAGATATATAAAAGCTTTGTAAAAAATTCTTGCGACTGAAATGGAAACCATTTTTCTTTATTTTCAGAAGAGTTTAGGGAATACCATGTTTCTATTAATATTGTTCAGTGAGTATGCTTTTCTCCCAAATTGTCAAAGTTTATCAGGTGTCAAAAGTCTGTAGAGCAACTAATTCAGCCAACCAATTGGCACATTAGGAGATTTAAATAAAGAGGAGACTTGGATTATTTAAAATGCCCAGTCAGGTAAAAAAAAAAAAAACACATGCTATGATCCTGATTGCATATTTGAATGAACACAAGCTTGGGTGAAAACGATCAGTTAATCAGCCCCATTTTGCCCTTTCAAGTTTGTGTTTGCATGGCTGCTTCTGT
The DNA here is from genome assembly GCF_965119305.1 of Pelophylax lessonae. Lineage (NCBI taxonomy): Eukaryota > Metazoa > Chordata > Amphibia > Anura > Ranidae > Pelophylax > Pelophylax lessonae. The sequence continues at coordinate 436,029,695 of NC_138769.1, forward strand.
TGAGAAGTAGTTGTATCCATACTCATTAAGCAATTAGCCTAATGTCTAATGCCCAGGGTGGTTATTGTAATTTACTTAAGATGGAAATTGATGTTTACAAGCAGAAGCAGTTAGATACATAAACAAGGTGATAGAGACATATTACAAGTAAAACTAGTCAATGAGGAAAAGTATATTGATTTGCAAGCACTTTGTTTTATAGTGTTTAAGTATAATATTGCTTGCAGCTTTCACAATTATCTAGATAAATTGAAAGAAAAGACTTCAGTGTGCATTTTCTTCTCAATTATCCTGCGGTTTACTGTCTCAGTACAAGTTCTTAGTAAAGCTTATCTGAAGCCCCATTGGAAAACATGAAAATCCTTTCTGACCTCTGTAAATCGTGCAATAATCCCTTATTTTGTGAAAATCCAGTGACTTTTTCTCATTTAACATATTTATAGCTCCTAGTATCATCTCAATAGGGAGCGCATTCAAAATTTTAACTGCCCTTAGTTAAGAATGTTTCTCTATGGAGTATGAAAAGAGCCTACTTTCATCTGGTCTTAAAAGATGCTCTTGTTTGATTTTCATAGCTCTAGGTGTAATAAGCTCTTCTGAAATCTCCTTACAAGCCTTTGATGTATTTTTATAGGATGGGAGTCCTCAGCACTTCTTTAGCAGGGAAAATGATAGTTGTTTTTTTATTTTATTTTATTTTTCCTTAGTAGATGAGACCTTTTCCATGAAATGACATTACTTGATATTTTCAAAACCTTTACAGTAAAAAGACATTTCTGAAAATGAATGTACTTCTTAAATGAGGAGTGACATTCTTTGCTGAATATAATCAAAATATAGAAATATTTATTTCACAAAGCAGTGCAAAGACAAATGATGACTTGCAAAGTGTAGTAACCTATGGCAACCGGGTTTACAACATCACTTTGAACACTGCTGTAGCACTGTACAGGAGATGTCCATTGGGTCACACTATTAACACTTAATACCCATGTCTCTTAGGTCCTCAAAGGTTCTTCTTAAAATTTATGCAATTTAAACATATTTGGCAACCTACTTCATAATTTAAAAAAGTACATAACTACTAACTACTCCAAAAAATAAGATTACATTTATTTTTTTATTACCGTATTTAATATATATATATATATATATATATATATATATATATATATATATATATATATATTGGTTTGAATAACAATATTTGTAAACTGAAACATCTGTTTAATTATGCTACTACATACATTTTTCTATTTAATTGGTTTGTATTCATGAAACCCATATTCTCAAATTTAAACTGTTTATATTAAACATTAGATTGATTAATCAGATCTTTATACACGCTTTTACCTAAATGTTTACATTTATTTTGTTGGATAATCAGCCCTCAAAATGTAGCGGCATTGGAGGGGGGGGGGTGCTGATTCTGCTCCCAACGATTGGCCAGGAAACTGTGGGGAAGAGAGAGGAGAGGAAGAGGAGAACCAGCTGGATCACACAGAGGGGAACTCCTTCTGTGACACAGCTTAGAATTTAAACGGCCGCTGTCAAACAAAGTCCCATCTCCTGTGATACTGGCTGCTATGATAGACAGCACACTGGTCCAATGCCGGGAAATTGTAGTGTGACGTCTATCATAGGAGCCAGTCAAGGAGTCAGGATTTTGTTTAACAGTGGCCTGTTTCAGATCCAAGGTGCTCTCCCCCTGTGATCCCCCTTCGGCACTGATTAGGCGGCATTTATGGGCACTGATGAGACTGCATTGATGGGCACTGATGAGGCTGCATTAATGGGCACTGGTGAGGCTGCACTGATGGACACTGATAGGCTGCACTGATAAGGCTGCATTGATGGGCACTGATGAGGCTGTGCTGATGAAGTTTTGTAATTCGATTCCACCAGAACTTTGTCGATAGAAATCTTAGAAATCTTAGAAAGTTTTTTTGCTGTATCTTGCCACTCGAATAAATGAGGTCTCTTTCTCAGTGTTCCATATAGGAGAGCTTATGGTTTGAGCCAATTAGGTCACAATATAATGATGAAATATGGCCCTCTACCGGGTTTCTAGTTTTAAAAGAGCTCTCAAATAATGTCAAAGCTATGGGATGGTTAATCTATTTAAGTTTATCCCCCAAATAAGAGATAATCTGAGTTGTTTCCAAGGGAGGTAGTTTCCAAGGGAGGTAGTTGTAGTGCAGTTCTGCAATATTCCGAATGATGCAATTTATCTCCTAGCAAAGTAAGTTCTCTTATTTGTGGGGAAATTCCCAGAGTAAACTCTGGGTTATTTAGCAGCAGAGATAGACATGTGAGGTGAGCAGAGTTTCTTTCTTGACCGATGTCTGTCCCATGTGGCTAATGAATAAGACAGAGTAGAATATAAAATATGGGGACACAACCTTCCAGGAATCCACATGATGGTCACTATAGAGGCTACAGAACACGATAGAGCTTTCATATCAATCCAGTGTACAGTCACGCTATTAACTGTGGTAACTGCTTTTTGGGCATTTTGCGATGCTTGATGGTAAGCGATGAAAGTGGGAATTCCCAGTTTACCCTTAATTTTGGGAGTATATACCATCAAAATTTGGTAGTATGTACGACCAATCTGTTGATTCTAAGAAGTGTATTTCCCCATATAAAGCGATGAACTTGTTGCTGAAATTTCAGCAGGTCTCTCTTGGGAACAGCAATAGGAAGGTTTCTAAAAAGTGTAAGATTTGGGAAAGTCTTTTCATCTTGACTGAATGGATCCTACCAACCAGGAAAAAGCTGATCCAGACCACCTCTCTATGTCATCCATTAATTTTGTAAACAAAGGTAGGTAGCTTGCCGAATAGAAAGTATGCAGAGAGGGGGTAAGGCAAATCCCCAAATAGGGAATATATTTGGTGGCAAATTGAAACTCAATGTTATGTTGAAGCAATGCGACTGTAGATTCAGGTAAATAATATTTAAGTCAATTGATTTACACAGATATTTCCAAGAATGAGGTAAACAGTTGAAGTAGCTTAGGTAACGTCATGTGAGGGGAGGTTATGTACATTAATACATCATTCACGAAAAGTGCATTCATAGTGTCTGCAGCATATGTCCTTGATGTCGGGATGAGAGCAAATGGCAATAGCCAATGGCTCCATTGCAATGGTAAATAGAAGAGGCAATAAGGGATAACCCTATCTCATACCTCCTTGAATAGCAACCGGGACTGATTTTTAGCCTCTAAGTGAGATTTGTGCCATGGAGTGTAGTATAGGGCACGCAGTATACGTAGGAAAGAGGGGCAAAATCCCACAGTTTCCAGTACGGAAATAAATCATCCCAAGACAAGCAGCCACATGCTTTGTGAAGAATTAGCAGCAGTAACATAACCTGTGTGGTCAAAGGGGAGTGCCGTTGTGAGTTAACCATCAACATAAGGTTCATCGATCTACATATTTGGTCTGATGTTTGTCGATATCTTAGAAATCATGAGCATTTTTGTCAATATTTTAAGGTCACAATTAATCAAAGAAATTGGTTAATCATTTAATACCTCCATAGAATCTTTTTGTAGTTTGGGGATTTCACTAATAAATGTCCTATTTTCTTCATTTAAAGCATGAGCACCATGAGGTTAAATGGGGCTCATGCCCCATTTAAAAACAATAAATGTATTGTTTTCAAAAACCTTTGGAGCAAGGATGTAGAATCAACTGAGAGTTTGCTATAAATGGAAAAAAATTCCAGAAAAATGCAATGAGGATTCTGAGAAAGTGTCACATCTCTATGTCTCTCGATGTGAAAAATGTGTGTTGTGTCCATCTCAAGGACTTTTTTGCCCTGGTTTTTAGACAAAGATGTAATTCTGTACATTCATGTTCTATTTTAGAAAGGAGATCCAAGTTATGTGTTATGTTTAGGTTAGCTAATTAAGGGATGGTATTTCTTAGTTTTAGAAGCAAAAAATTAAGTATGTGCTTTTTTTTTGCCTCGAGGGCAGTTGAATAGAGAATGCCCTTATAGAGGCCTATGAGCTGCCCAATTTAGATGGTGGAAATGTCTTCCACTTTATTAAGGTCAAAGCACATCTTTAGTTGTGAAGTGATGTTGAAACAATAGGATTCATGCCCTAGTCAAGATCTGTTCACCCACCAGCAAAATCCTTTGGACATGGTGGTTAAATTAGAGAACAAGATCGGTAGCAGGTCATGATCAGATCATGGGGTTGGGATCATGTATGCCAATGTCAATTTAGGGAGTAGCATCAATGAGATTAACACATGATCTATTCCAGAATATTGTTTATGCGCTTTAGAGTAGAAAGAGTAATCTCTCATTGTGAGATCCAATTCCAGGCATCGATCAAATCATTTAAAATAATAAATCTGTGAGTTTATAGTTATGTTTAGAAGGAGGTCTATAGACAGTATTCGAATATGTATCTAAGATGTGGTCTAGAGCTAAATTAGTGTCTAAAGATAAATGTACCCTCTATCTCAGAATAAAGCGAGAGGAGAATATGTGGCAAAAACTTGATTGATTGGAGTTCAGAGCATAAAAAACTGAAAGGTAAAGAAATCTTTCCCCACCTGACTATTACCAAGTAAGCAGAATCCCTCCCTATCCCAGATAACTTTTAGCTCAGTAAATGAAATTTGTCTGGGCATACATAAGGCTACACCTCTTTTCTTTTCTGATGCATTAGCATAGTGTAGGCTGTGGCCTGATGTGGATCTGCCATTGTTACCGGTTACCTCTCCAGCCCATGGGAGCTGCGACCCTGGGTGTGAGAACTGAGACATAGACGACTCCGGCATCTTGGTTTTGTGGTTTTTATTGTAGAAAAGGGGATGGGAGAAGGTAATGAGTGGGATACTCCTTTAGGCTTAACTAATTACACTTGGGACTTAATCCTAGAAAAATGCTCATTGTCACTTCCTTGACGCCAGCCCACGCCAGCCCACGCCAGCTCACTGACACTAAGAACACACTGTAGCTTGATAGAGGTGCTGGATCCTCGACAATAAGTCCAGAAGACCCAAGACTGTAAATTGTAGAATTACTGACATTGATGAACTGCAAAGTCACTGAATAGTCCCCTCCTGTCTTGCACTGGCTTGATGTAGTACACTGTAGATTTCTGTAAAGCTGCAACTCTCAACTGTCACACTCTGTCCAATTCAGGGCCCATATGCAAGTGCCCCCTTTAGCCTTGAACTCTTCGGGGTTCACTGACTATGTACCCTCCTCTGTACTTCAGGGTCCTCAACCTAGGTACCCCCTTTCAGCTAGCTGGCATTGGATCCCAGAACCTCTCCTGGAGTGGTCTCCTCTGACTCTGGCAGACCCCCAGGGGCAATCCGCAGTACACACGACCTGTGAAGACTTCCCTGGGACTGGACCCCTCTCTCACTCCGCAGGCTCTCGGCACACTGGATCCCCTCAGCTCAGCTCAACACTCTCTGGATTCTCAGGCGACACCCAGAGACATCCGCTTCCTCAGACAGGAGGAGAGACAGCCGTACTCTCCCTCCTGGGACTCTGCTCCTGCCTAAGACATGCTGTCACGCACTTCCCCCAAACTTATACCCACTCCCAGAATTCTTTGCAGCATAATCTGATTTCTGGAGTAGTTAAAAGCCTGGATGTGTCCCCTGATTGGGCTTCCCACACTGCCCTATGAGAAGCCTCTCACAGGAGCCAGTGGGGATACTTCTCCCCTCAGCAGGCACATCTGGAAGCCCTGAAACACTACTAAATAAATAACGGCCCTGCTGTTAGGCAGACAAAGCCCACTATACATTTACCTAGAACCTACCTGTAGGGTGCTACAACAGTAACAGATAGAATAAGAAAATATAGAAAATATATTTTGGAGTAAACGACTAGGGAAAATGTGTTTCTTGCCATGCTACAATATCCAAACCTATTGAATGATAAAAAGAGGCTTTCATGCGTTTCACTGGGGAATTTAATCCCTGTATGTTGTGAGATGTTGCAATATTTGGAATCATGAGAAATGCTAAAAACATTCACCCTCCTGTGATTGCTTTTGAAAGCATTGTAGTTGGTATTAATAAGACCCAGAAACTGTCTACCAAGAGAAATGGGAAAATGTGCTGGGCTATGAGAAACAAGAATTAAAAAGTAAAAAAGTGGAGCAGTAAAGTTTTGTACCATAGCCATGAATATCTTTCTAGGCAACAATCGAACTAGGATGGTATAAAAAAGATTATGTTGGTTACTCTTAAAACAATTTAATCTGGAACTGAAAGGTCTAGATAAAAAGGGAGTCTCACCAGCAAGCACCCTAGGAAGGGTTCTTTATTGGAGAGGCACGTATGCCCCCTCAGGCACCAAAGTTACCTTTAAGGTAGTAATCCCCATCTTCAGACATAGTAAAAAACTTTAAAAAACTTTAATGCTGAACTCTGCGACCATGCCAACATTTTCGTCCTAGAACCCTTTCACCTTGCTCAATAAAAGCTTGTTGAAACTTTTGTTATTAAATGCCTCAAAGCTGATGTCCATCTTTTCTGTCACTTTAAATAGTTTGTTTGGGCCAAGCTGGTCATGCATCGCCACTGTGGCCACACATGTATGTGTAGTGGTATATTTTTTTCCTATATGTTGAGCAGGCTGTTTCCTTGAGTTTTTTTGGTGGTTTAAAAGTATTTGATGAAGATTTGTTTGTATGCTATCACCATTCTGGATATCAGTTGTGATATTTATTGGGGCCTAATTCCTTGGGTTTATTGGATTTAATCTATTAAAAATGTGTGATTTCACCATAATTTAGGGTTAGAGACTCAAGTGGATTTTTGTGGATTTTCGGCTTCCGAATTATACTGTTCTTTCAGATTGGATATATTGTGTTAATATCTTAATCAGCCGGACCCTGAGGAAGCGATTTCATTGTGAAACGTGTTGATCCTAAGCACTACTTAATGATCACATCGATCTAGTGTTTTTTTTTAACCACTTAAACCCCGGAAGATTTGGCTGCTCAAAGACCAGGCCCTATTTTGCGATTCGGCACTGTGTTACTTTAACGGACAATTGCACGGTCGTGCGACTCTGTACCCAAACGAAATTGAGGTCCTTTTTTTCCCACAAGCAGAGCTTTCTTTTGGTGGTATTTGATCACCTGTGCAATTTTTATTTTTTGCGCTATAAACAAAAAAAGAGCAACAATTTTGAAAAAATAACAATATTTTTCAAATTTTTTTATATGAAATTCTCAAAAAAAATGTAAAAATCAAAATTTTTTAACATTTTAGGCCAATTTGTTTTCTGCTAAATATTTTTGGTAAAAAAATTGCAATAAGCGTATTTTGATTGGTTTGCGCAAAAGTTATTGTGTTTACTAATTACGGCAAAGATTTATGTAATTTTTATTGCTTTTTTTTTAACTAGTAATGTCGGCGATCTGCGATTTTTTTTGCGGGGTTGCGGCGGACAGGTCGGACCCCTGACTGATATTTTTGACACTTTTGGGAGTACCAGTGACATTACTACAGTAATCAGTGCTATAAATATGCACTGTTACTGTAAAAATGACACTGGTAGGGAAGGGGTTAACTTTACTGGTGATCAAGGGGTTAAGTGTGTCCCTAGGGGCGTGATTGTAACTGTGGAGGGGCGTGGCTTGTCATGTAATCACAGAGACATGCGATCCTACATAGCAGGATCACATAGCCTTTGTGATTACTTTAGTGAGAATGACAGACGGCTGTGTTTACATCAGGAGCCGCCGGTCACACGCACTCCCCAGCCGATAAGCGGGGGCGGGAGCACGCCTCCAGCGGTGCGCGATCGCCCCCTAGCTCCTCCCAGGCTATCGCTGTACGTGTACGGCACTTTGCTTGGGAGCGGCAGACTGCCGCCGTACAACTGTGGTGGGCGGTTAATGATGTCATTGCTTTTAAACTTGTAATAAAATATGTTTTGTTTGTATTTCTTTGTGGTAAATGTAAAGCTACATTCTACATATTTTTATATAATTGGTATAGATCCTTTATTCACTTCCACTTATTTAATTTACTGTATTTCATTTATTTTTTGGGTCAATTTGATTAATATGTGTAATTAATTTTGTTAGTCATTTGTAGCTATCAATTCTCCGTATACTCTGGGCTGAGTAAGTTTAAAGATGGCCGTATCGGGACATTCCGGGCCGTCAGCCCTTGTAAATAATAGTTTAAAATATGGAGTCCTAGGGATATCCGGCTCCAGCACTATAAGTAAACGTCACATACATGTACAAACATCCCCTGAAGAAGCCACGTGACCGGAAGTGCCGTAACGCGTAGGGCGGTATACCGGAAGTGACGTTGGAAGCGGAGAGACAGTCCGCAGTATAGCTGTACTCGTTTGTTTGTTCTTGAACCCCCGTTTTTATGTGAGTGCATTATATATATATATATATTATTCAATAAATGTTTTTACGAAAATACTGCACTATATAAGCACTTTTTTCCGAGATTAGCGGTATATCCGGAGATTATTTGCCCCGATCCAGAGAACAGGCCATCACCATCCCCCATATGTGAAGTGGGTTAGGGGAAGGATTGGATAAGGAGAGCCATAATATTATAAGGTGCATTCCTGTTCAGTTTGAGGTGAGAGGCTAATACCCCTGTAGGGGGTTAAGAAATAAGAAGCACCCCCACAAGTATTTGGTGTAAGGTGGAGGTGGAACAACGAAGATAAATAAGAAGAAACACCGTGTGTGCAGGTCACATGTTTTGGACATTACTGGGACACTATAAGCACCTTCTTTCACTTATAAGCACTTTATAGATACTTACCTGTATCTGTTTGCAATTTATGAGCACCTGTCATTTTATTCACTGCTAATGTATTCTTTTAAAATATAAATTATTGTCAATACAGCACTAGAACACTTTATTTATATATATTTATTTTGGAAGTATTGTCACTATTACTGTTTATTTATTCACATATCTAAGTGCGGAATAATTGTGGATTGATTTTGGACAATATCACAGAAGTTATATTATATGATTTTTATATGCACATTGATTTTTATTATCACTATTGAGTGAACACCATTTTTTAGTTTTCCCTAAAGCGCAATACCACCCCCCCCCCCTCCTTCATTAACTTGTTCATACACTGTCTGGTTCACAGAACAGGTATACACAGTTTTAAGGGGTACAAGGAATCCTCGAGACAGCGCGAGACTCACACTATTACCTACATTCTACATAGTTACCGTACTTTTAGGTCAAACGTTGATTCTTATTATTTAAAGGATGTTACCCACTGAAGCTTTTTGTCTTAAAATTATATAAACCCACTTTTTTCTTTATAAGTTTCTTCATCCTCCTAGTCTTAAAGTCCCCACCATCTAGACAGAAATAACCATTCATGAGGGTAAAGCAAAACAATTGCCAGGCTTTAGAAGTTGAAATATTTATCCTTTACAAGCAATAGATGAGCTTGAAAACAAGCCCTTGTGGATCTTTACATCTACTGGCAGAGTGCAGTAATTTATGGTCAAGTTTACAGCAGAAAGTTTTTTACTCACACCCCCACCCCCCAAGATGTCTATAATATATAGTAAAAACAGAGTAGGGGCACTGCTAGAGGAGAAGAGCAGAGTGCTGTCACTGAATCTTAATCTTGATGGACTTCAATGTTTTTTGAGTGAGAACTATGAGGATGCATTGCTAATCTGTGTTTGAAGGCTGTAGAAGTCGGTGAAGGCTTGTTTAAAGCTGATTACTGCTTGTAAAGAATATGTAAATGTTTGACTGTGAATACCCTGTGCACGGTTCTGCTTGATAACCATACTTAGCATTGAGTTTAACATGCCCCTCTGCATGACCACATTTGGCTTAGGAAGGGAGGGTCAGACATTTATTTGACATTTCTCATAAAATGTGTATATGGTATTAACTATCTTGCTTGCATAAGGTGACAATGTCTCTTTAGAGTGTATCTAAAGCCAAGACTTTGTTGTTTTGGATGGAGTAGGAAAGTGTCAAGACCCCCGTTCACACTGGAGTGGCTTGCCATGCAATTTGACAGGTCAAATCGCATGACAAGTTGCATCCTAATGCCAGCAATGGCAGTTTTTAATTGATGCAACACCGACTTTACATAGTTACATAGTAGGTGAGGTTGAATAAAGACAATAGTCCATCCAGTTCAACCTGTGTAGGTGTGTGTGGCTGTGATCACCTCCCATACTCCTGAATGTTTTGATCCTTGAGGTGTACATCCAAGAGTCTTTTAAAATCAGCCATACTCCCCACAGTAACTACCATTTGTGGTAGAGAATTCCACAGTCTAGTAGCCCTTATTGTAAAGAACCCCCTGCGTAGCCTGAGGTTAAAACGCTTCTCCTCTAATCGCATTGTATGGCCTACGTGTCCTCATGCATTCCTTGTGACTGAATAGTTTTTTTTTCTATGTTCATATCACCGTTGAGGTATTTATAAATTGCTGTCATGTCCTCTCTCAGGCGTCTCCTCTCCAGGAAGAATGAATCAAGAGCTTGTAAGCGCTCTTCATAATCAAGGTCCTCCATTCCCATAATTAGTTTAGTTGTCCTTCTCTGTACTCTTTCCAGCTCCAACACATCCTTTCTGAGGACTGGCGACCAAAACTGGACAGAATACTCCAGATGCGGTCGGACCAGTGTTTTATAAAGTGGTAGAATGTTTTATACGTTGCCGCATAGGTTTGAAAAAGTAGTAAATGCACTACTTTTGGTGATTTCAGGTGCGACTTTGAAGACATCTGTGCGGCTTCATGCACAGATGCCTATTAAAGTCGCACCCGAAGTCGCACGGAGATGCAGCTTTGAAATCATGCAATATCAGGTAAAATTGCATGATTTCAAAGCCGCACTCAATGTGAACAGGGACTAAAACCCCTGATCAGGATTTGATTGTTCTCTGTTTCCCTTTTGGTAAGACTTACCCATTTTTGTCCTTCCTTTTGACCGATGTCACTGAAGCAAAAAGTGATGAGAAGCCCTTTCACCTTAGCAAGAACAGGGAGAATATCTTACAATGGGAGCACCTGTACTGGTGACAACTGTTTAAGCGATAATTTCCCATCTTTTCAGAGACACACTATATTGTCAAAAGTATTGGGACACCTACCTTTACATGCACATGAACTTTAATGGCATCCCAGTTTTTTTGGTAATATAGTGTTTTTCCTGTCACCTCCTGCTGTGTCTCTGGAAGAGAACAGTAAAAGGAAACGTCCTTTACTTGGCACAGTTAGTAAAAATGGAAAGAAAATGACAGGGGTTTTGACTATTCCCTACTCTTTCCAAAACTAAAAAAAGTTTTGCTTTGCATATGCTTTAAATATAATAATGTGTGCTGTTCTGCCCCCTGTGATTGTATTTAAATCAAAGCAAACAAAAAATAAAAAATCCCCAAGACATAATAATTAGACTTTGTCATTGAGTATATATATAAAACAAAGGTACAGTGACTCCTGGTACACTTATATGTGATTGCCAGTATTTTCTAACTGGGAAGTCAAAGTTCACTCAGCAAAAGTAAACTCATATGAGATGGCGAAGATGTATTGACAAAGCTGTGAAACAGAACACTGAACTTGCCAACTCATACAGTCTCTTATTGATACTAGTACAAATTATAGCAGTACTTAACAATTTAGGTAAACGTTCTAAATTTAAATTGCCTTAGTTTGACACCTTTAGTGTTTCTCTCCCTTTAATTACTTGGCATAAAAATTGCCAGGCATGCTGTGCCATTGTTTTATGATCTAAACATCTGCCTGCTTATTTGACCAGTAGCCTTCATAAGCTCATAATCTGGTCTGTGCTTTGTGATTACCATTCACACCTCCTTTGTGGTTTCATGTAATAACTCATCGAGCACAGATTCTGTTGTAGCAGTTTAATATCAGTTACATCAAAGTCTGCACAATTTTTAAAGTAAACCATGTCACTTTTTTTCAATGCTTAAAAGATAGAATAAGATAGAATAAGAAAAGAAAGATGAATATATACAGAAAGAAATGGGCACACACACACACACACTATGTGACCTCACACAGCAACAAATACAATTACCTAATATATTAGGTGCTATTGGTGCATATTTATCTCACACATGCTCTATATGTAACTTTGATGCCATTTCTGAGTTTGCTATTTTTACAGAGCTATATAAAACATCCGGTGAGGCTCTTAGTTTTATACAGAAACTACCCACATTATATAACAACTGACCTAGATGCCAGAGCAGTAATGATGATACTTGGAGGTGCTCTGTGAAGCAGCTTTACTGCTCTGGCAGTGTGTGGAGTCTTTCAGCTTAGCATATAGAAACCTACCTGATATAATCTTTTATTGTTTGGTCACTCTGAGCTGCTGAAGACAAACTTTGATTGGTTGAAAGTGGTTACTGAACACAGTAGCACTTTTGAGTACATTTTTGACTACCCTTGGTGTTACTGAAGATAGTTGGTAGAGGAATCAAACATGAGATTCCATTTTTTAGCCAAATAGCAAAGGAGGCAAATACATAAAATGGTGAACAAGACTGACTAAGAGGAGATGGTATTTCAATTGGCTTGAGCAAACAGAAAAATATCAATCCTTACAAATATTGTACATTGCTTTAGTCATTTTCAATTTTCAATTCACCCTTTCAAAAAGTATTCAGTTTATTGAAACCTGATAAGTGAAAGATGATGTAAATACCTGGTAGAGACACTATAAGAAAATCGGGCGAATATTTTCATCCAAAAAATTTTTCGTACGATTTTTGTATAGTGTGTACAGAACTTTCTACAGACGATTCAGAATTTTCGTCCGAAAATTCTCGAAGGGACAAACTCCAAAATTGTTCTCATACGGGAAAAAAACGAATGATTTTTGTTTAATGTGTACCGTTTTCGTACGATTTCTGTACAAGAAAAATCAGAAAAGAAAAACTGCTCATGATCAGAAACAATAAACAACAGAAAAAAAGCCTTTGTCATACGAGAATTTTCGTACAAATTTTCGTACGAATTTCGGTCCGAAAATTCTTTCATCGGTTCCGATTTGCTGTGAAACAATGAGGAAAATCGGACAAGTGTTCGCCCGATTTTCTTATAGTGTGAACCCCACTTTAGTCTCCTGTCCCATTTCCCCTGGAATTGGTAACAAGGTATAGCAGGGCATGAGTGGCTGTAGCAGATCCTGGCCAGAAGATGCTCTGGGTAGAGCAGGAAGACAGTGATGCAGGACTACAGACTGTGGAAGGAACATGCAGGGACGGAATCCTGAAGTGTAGTAAACTAAGTAGAAGTTAGCAACAACCGGGTGGCAGAAGTACAGATTCAGGAAGCAGTGGCAAAATCAGAAGCCAGACTGAGGTTGGGATCAGTAGAGCTGAACTGGTACCAAATCAACAGAAAATAGATGGAGTCATATCACAGGTCAGATCTGATAACGGGAGACCAAGATCAAGCAGAATCATAGCCAGTGCCATCTTAAGAGCATTATAGGCCCCTGGGCAATGCAGTGCACTGGAGCCCTGCCTACACAATCACCCATGAGAAAAAAAATTAATAAACTATAAATAATTAAAAAAAAGGCTAAAAAAATAAATACATTTTAAAAAAGCGAAAAAAAATTAAATACACTGATATCCTTATTAATTTGGACATGAATTGTATACAAAATGAAAGTGACGTGCAGATGTTTTGGCTTTCTGAACATACAAGGACAATAATAATTTCTGCACATAAAAAAAGTTAGTACTTACCTTTCTGTCTTTCTTTCCTTTCTGCCATGCTGGCTTCCACTTTAGGCTTCTACGGCAGTGCCCCCGCCCTTGCGGCTTGTGCTGTGTCTGTCCTGGTGTGCCTGTCCCCCGGCGGACCTTGGAAACAGGCAGGCACTCCTGCTGCTGTGGTCACCTCTCCATGGCCTGATTAGCCTGACAGCAGTGCCAGACTAATGATAGCATCCAAGTTCGGCGGCTGGGTCTGGTGAACACACACACCGACGGGAGTCAGACTTGACTGTCCTGTGGGTGCCTGTTTCTGTGGAGGTGGACAGGCATTCCTCCAGCTGTGGGCTCCCCCTCCACGGCCCAAGTGGCCTGACATCAGCACATGGCCAACAGGCACTTGCCACAGACATCCCAGCCTGCAAAAACTAATTTCAGGGAGGTGGCAAACTCATTTCATGGAGGTGGCACTCCGCGCCCTCTCCCCCCACCAATTGAATACAACTAGAGGATGATTAAATGAAATGCAATCAGTATACAGAGGTTTACTTTTTCTGGAAGATATTAAAGGAACACTCTAACCACCATAACCACTTCAGTAATTTGAAGTGGTCACCATGGTAGGAGTCAGAAACACTGCACATGCTGGGATATTTACAATTATGTGCAGGGGGCTAGTTGCATGCCTAGCACATGTGACTTACTGCTGGCAGGTACTGCTGGCAGGTACTGATGGTGGTTACTGCTGGCTGGTACTACTGGTGGGTACTGCTGGCTGGTACTGCTGGTGGTTAGTGCTGGCTGGTACTGCTGGTGGGTACTGCTGGCTGGTACTACTGGTGGGTACTGCTGGCTGGTACTGCTGTTGGGTACTGCTGGTGGGTACTGCTGTGGGTACTGCTGGCTGGTACTGCTGGTGATAAATGCTGGTGGCGAGTCTGAGGAGCGGCACTGGAGGAAGCATGAAGAACCGGTGCTTCCTGTATGTCTCGGGCTCCTCACAGGCAGAGTGAATTTGATATCTGTCCGCCTGTGACAGGATGGAGCCATAACTATACGGAAAGCATCGGCTCCGTTCTGACAGCTGACACAGACAGCTGGGATATCGTTTGGCACTTGCGGGTGTCGGGGAGCCGCAGCCCACATGCGGGAGACTACAGCACCTCGCAGGAGACTTAGGATGTCCATCAGTCTCATGCTGAAAGCCAGAGCCAAGTGTCAATCAGGCAGCTGGGTGGATTCTGACAATATAATCAGGATCCTATCAGAGCCTGGAGCAGCTCTGTGACATTGGCTAATAGTGGGCAATAGTCTTCTATAAGCTAACTCTGGGTCACAGGAGAGCAAAGGTCAGTGTACTTCTGTGACCCAATAGAGAAGTATGGCCATGCTTTACTTTTAAATAGGCCACTGGGTATCAAAACGCCAGTGTCCAGCATGCACATTTATTCACACTGCACGTGTTGATATAAATACATCCCAGATTCTGTGTACAGGGGAATGAACTGTTATGAACACACGCATAGTTTTTTTCTGTACACACTATACAAGTGTGGGTTTGAACATAGGCGCATATCTTCTTGCATGGCTGCGTACCCAATCTTCCTAATAGATACATTCTGATTGTAGTTTAACTGTTATGAGTTAACTGGAGGTGTAATTTAAGGCTCTGGGACCATAGTACAATGTGGGACCCACTCTAAGGCTTAGTTTACACTTGTGTTCAGAGGGTGGCCACAATAGCTACAGTTTTACTGCCCCCTTTGCTGCAACCATCCTGCAACTGCTTGCAATGAACACAATTACAGAGTGGTGGTGGGGGTTTTACAGGTATTAAACAGGTGGTAAGAAGGTAACATAAAACTTCCCAGTCTCTTTTCAAATGCCTTCTGTAAAGTTATTTACTGCAGAACACTCTTCAGAGTGAAACATAAGTGTTAACAAGCCCTTAGCCTATAGAGTTGTAGCAAAATTCCCAGCCGTTTTGCTGGATATGGGTCCCCCTGGGTTACCGCTAACAACAACAGCACATTTAAGCATGTTTCTCCAAGTGTGAGCACTGAGACAATGACCAGTCCAGTATCTTTGGGTTTTTTGATTTATTTAGTAACTTGGATGGGAGAAGGGATGAGTGGGATACTCCTGTAACTCAACTATACACAACTTGGCGGAGACACTTGATAAGTACTGTTTGACGCTGGCTTGATGCTGGCTGAATGCCCGCCAACGCTGACTTGACACTGGTTAACGCTGGCCGGATGTCGGTTAACACTGAACTATTCTTGCCACTGAGCTTCCACTAAAAGAAATCCTCTATTAGCTGGTTTAGGTACTCCTTCCTGAGGTAGCTACTTGTATACTTTTGCTGCACTGCTGAACACTTCAGGGCCCACACTGGCGCCCCTTTCACTCCCTTATCTTCAGGGCTTAACACTTGGCACCCCCTTTCTATGCCACAACTACTGGTTAGCTGGCTCCAGGATCCCTTTGACCTTCTGGAGTGGCCCCCTCTCTTAGGCAGACCCCTGGGCAGATTTTGAGTACTCACAACACTGTTTTTCCTGGAAGCCTCTGCCCAGCAGCTCCACTCGGTCAGCAACACTCTGGATCCCTTTCTGTAGCCCAGATCAACCTCCAGTCCTTCAGACCGACCGCCCAGGACACCTTCACTGTTCTGACAGGAGGAGAGACAGCTGTCAGCCTCCTCCTGGGACTCTGTTTCCCACCAAAGACACTCTGTCACATGCTCTCCTCAGGTTTATACCCATTCCCAGGGTGCATTGTGGCAAACTCCACCCACTGGGACAGCTACAAACCCTGGTGCGCTATTGGCCAAGTTTCCTCCACCGTCCAACAAAAGCTCTCATTGGATACAGTGGGGAGACTCCCCAGACTCAACAGACCACACCTGGGAACACATGACAGCCTAACTAACTGATCAGGCCCCCCTGATAAGTAGACAGGGCCACACATATACTTTTTCTAGCACCTACCTAGGAGGGTGCTACATAGCCATTGTATTAGTATAGACTAAAACTAACATGGGGGGAACAACTTGTAAAAGGCAGAAACAGTCATGGTTATGACATCAAGAACTCAGTAGCATTCTCCCTCTCAAGTTATTTCCTAGAAGTGATCTCTTATTTTTGACCTTTTAAAGAAATGCTGTTCTTAGAAAAATATGGAAGCTGACCTCCTAATAATACTGCTAATTGCACTGAGCACGAATAAGCATTGCAACTGTAGTAGGAACGCAGGAACTTAATTCTTGGTCAGTGAAGATTTTGAAGCCACTGGGTCAACATGCAAGCCAGCCAAAATTCCTTTTCAGAAAAGAGAGAGGCAATAGTGGCTTTGTATTTATGTAAGTTGATATTTAGTAGCTCCACTTTTGTTGAGAAAAAAAAAAACTCTCCTGGGGGATCCATATACTTTGCAGGGACTTTAACAAACTTTGTAACAGATTCCTATCTTTTTTTTTTACTGTGAAGAAGTAGCTCTTTGTTTCACTGGACTGATCACATACTCATTCTGATTGGGAGTGACTGCTTGATTATAATTCAGCTAATGCACTATATGTGTTTTAATGAGGAAAGCTGCAGGATCTGCATCCCTTCAGAAGTGATTACCCTTACATTTCTCCTGCAGGTGGTGCCTAAAATCTGCCTTTTATCTTTTTGTAGACTTATGGGAAAATCGGTGAGCCAAGGCATTTTGTACATTGAGTGCCGGTTCACATTAGTGCAATCACAGAGATCGCATGTAATTCGGAGCGCACTGCTCCTAAATTACATGCGATTTCTGTGCGGTGCAAATTTCAGCAATACAGTTTGTATGGCTGAATTTGCACCGCAATCGCACTAAACATGCACATGACCTTTTTTTTATCCGCAGCAGAATCGGATTGCATGGTGGTTCACACTAGTGCGATCCGATTCTGTGCGAACTTGCAGATCGCACTGCGATATGCGATCTAAACTGGGGGTGTCTTTAACTTTTAATTGACACCCCCTCTGTATCGCATATGGCAGTGTGAACTGCCAGGGGTGCGGATGCGATGCGGGAACACGCTGCATATTCGCAGCGTTCCCGCATCGCAGAAGTGTGAACCGGGACTAACTTTGGCATATCCAATTTATTTTACAAAAACAGTGCTGCAGATTAAAAAATAACTTTTAATAACATCAAATTACAACATGTCTTGTGTAGCAATTATATATGCTATTATTATTATTTTTTTTTTATTTGCTATATTTTTTCCATGAAAGTGGCATTACTCTTTAAGCACAGGGTCAATTTTAAATGCAAAGACTGCCTTTTTCCCTCAGAAAACAGCAAGCACAGGACTGCAGTACTTAAGAGCTAAATCTGTCATTTTGTACCATAAAATGGGCCTACTAAGCTAAAGACAGATATACTTTTTAAATGACTATAGAACACTTAACTAATGCATTACTATGCCGCTGTCAGTATATGTTATTACTAAAAGAATCTGTGTCGAGCATAAATAGTTATTTTTCCCAAGTTGCCTATTTATTGTAAAATGCATGCAACATTGTAGCAAGGGATATTGTGTTCTGTTATATAAACATTTTCTTTTACTTTAGAAACAACCATTTATAAGACTGTTATTCAGCTAAAACTTTTTGGGTCTGAACTGTAATACAACAAGCAAGCAAAGGTCTATTGCCTCTTTGGGAATGCGTCTTAGCCTTGATTATTTTCACTATAGCTTCTGTCTGACACAGAAAAATAAATTAGACAGATTTTTGGCTGGCAGTATTTGAATGCACTTGGCTCACAGATGTATGTATATATCAGCATACAGATGTAGCCAACAATATTGCACCCGCTGATGTGTGTTTATTTGTCATGCTGTGCAGCCTGCCAGCAGATGCTATAACATTGACTGTATCTGCTTTGGGTAAATGTGCATCAACATCAACCAGCAGTCTCAACTTGGCACACAACCTGGAGAACAGTTAACACACATCTCATCTATCAGTTTGCAAAATGTTGTTATTCTACATTTATAATAATGTCATATACAGTATCTGTAGTTTTCTTGGAAGCTGATACAAGACAAACAAATATTTAGTTTGTAAGTGGAGCTGGATTTTGCAATAAAGTACAATTGACTTGTTCATAGCGTCAATGTCAAAGTTTACTCCGTGACACATAAGATTTTTTCTCTCTTTAGCACTTAACGTCAACTATGAAGTCAACTTATCTAAATCTTTGATCCTCAATTCAGGTGTAGATCGGCCCTTTAAATTCCCCTATTCTTGGTCAAATAAAGGGATACCTTACTTAGGTATCACCCTGACATCAAACATTTCCTAGACAGCAGATACTAATTATGAACCACTTATAGTAAAACTATACCAAGACCTAGCCATAGCCAACATGCCTAAATTAAAATGATCTTGGTCCTGAAGACTAGCGTCCCTCAAGATGCTTATACTCTCTCAAATCCTGCACTTTTTATGTTCTCTTCCAGTACCTCTACTCTTTAAACACCTACTGTATACTCTTTGAAATCCTTACTCAATCACTTCTTATGGGACGGCAAAAAAACCTCAATGCTCCCACCTACAACTCATTAAACATAGTGTTTTTAGCAATAACACCTCCTTTCCTCAGACTGCTACCTTCAGCCAATGGGAGGTAAACCTCTTAGCCTTATTTACTGTCGCACAATGGCTCCTGGCCATCAATTCTATAAATAAAGCCTTCAATAGTATTGAACAACTCACAAAATCACTCAACAATGGTAATTGACCCAGTTTCGGCTGGCCAAATTCTACCACTCACAGTCCCCCTTATGCTGGAAACGATATGGATTCATGGAAACATTAAACCACATACTATGACCTTGTAATATATCAACAGTTTCTGTAGGAGCATATTTCAAATTATATCTGAAGTTACAGGCATACTTGCTCCCCTTCAACCAGCCCTGGTGATTCGTAATTTTCCCAAATCCGTTCCATACAGTCATTACCTATATTTTATTAGCAGCGAGGCTTGCAATCACCAGACATTGGAAACAGGACTTTACTCCCAATGCTTCTGAAACTGTTGAAATAGTCAAAACCCATTTTATATATGTAAAACTATTAGCCATTGGAAAAATTCTCAGCTTTCAACAACTCCTGGGCACCTTGGGTCCAGTGGACTAAAAGAACACAGAAATAACCAGATGCTGTGTTAGAGTCTTTACGTGCTGCACCTTGCTGTAGATACACTTAGTGTCACTTTTTTTTACTCTACACCTTATCTTGACCATGTTTCTTTTTGCCTTCCAGGCGTTGTTTGTATTTTGGTATATGCAAAATTCAAAAAAAAATCAACACCTGTGGAGAGCAAGGGCAGAATGTATTCCTGGTGATTTGAAGCTTTTTTGTGCTCTCCACCCATGGCATCATTGGGCAGGGATTCACTTCCTCTGATAGCACCTTATAGCACCTTGGAGAGGTTGCTGGGTAATGGAACATCCTATTTTCAGCAGATTCCTTTGGCTTGCAAAGAGGAATTGCATGTTGGGACCTTCTCATTGCAAGGGGCTAATAAGAAACAAAGAGTGTAATAAGAAATGTAAAGATGAAATCAGGGCGGCTAAAATAGAACACGAGAGACATATAGCGGAGGAGAGTAAAAAGAACCCCAAGAAGTTCTTTAAGTATATAAACAGTAAGAAAGCGAGGTCAGAACACATTGGCCCCATAAAAGATGACAAAGGTAATATGGCCACTGAGGACAGGGAAAAGGCGGAAGTGTTAAATAATTTCTTCTCTTCAGTCTTCACAAAAGAATCGGGGGGCTACACGAACCCAGCTTGTAAGGCCAAACTAAACAACACACCTCAGGAAGTGCCGCCATGGCTAACAGAAGATAGACTTAGAACTAAACTTGAGAAACTTAACATAAATAAATCACCGGGACCGGATGGCTTGTACCCAAGGGTCCTTAAAGAGCTCAGCCAGGTGATTGCCAGACCATTATTCTTGATCTTTAAGGATAGTTTACAGACGGGTATGGTGCCAGCCGATTGGAAAAAGGCCAGCGTAGTACCAGTATTTAAAAAGGGGCCGAGGTGTATCCCGGGTAACTATAGACCTGTCAGCCTAACATCTGTAGTCTGCAAGATTTTGGAGGGGATGTTAAGGGACCACATACAAGACTTTAGTAATGAAAACGGTATTATTAGTAGTAATCAGCATGAATTTATGAAAAATCATTCTTGCCAAACCAATCTACTTACCTTCTACGATGAAGTGAGCTGCCACCTAGATAAAGGTAAGCCTGTGGATGTGGTGTATCTGGACTTTGCAAAGGCCTTTGACACCGTTCCCCACAAACGCTTACTGTACAAACTAAGGAAGGTAGGTATGGACCATAAGGTGAGTACCTGGATAGAGAACTGGCTCCAGGGGAGAGTCCAGAGGGTGATGATTAATGGGGAGTACTCGGACTGGGCGGGTGTGGAAAGTGGGGTCCCCCAGGGTTCTGTCCTGGGACCAATCCTGTTTAATTTATTCATAAATGATCTAGAGGAGGGGATATCTAGTACAATCTCAGTATTTGCGGATGATACTAAACTAAGCATGCCAATATCTTCTATGCAGGATGTGGAAACCTTACAAGCAGACCTGAACAAAAAACGGGGTGGGCAACTACATGGCAGATGAGGTTTAATGTTGAAAAATGTAAAGTAATGCACTTGGGGGCCAGAAACCAGAAAGCAAGCTACTCAATTGGGGGGGGGGAACCTCTGGGGGAGTCTAGGATGGAAAAAGACTTGGGGGTACTGGTAGACAACAGGCTTGGCAGTGGCATGCAATGCCAAGCAGCTGCAAGCAAAGCCAACAGAATACTGGGATGTATAAAAAAGGGGATTCACTCCAGAAATAAAGAGATTATTCTCCCGCTCTACAAGACTCTGGTCCGGCCACATCTGGAGTATGCTGTCCAGTTCTGGGCACCGGTCCTCAGGAAGGATGTGCTGGAATTGGAAAGAGTCCAGAGAAGGGCAACAAAAATAATTAGGGGAATGGAGGACATCAGCTATGAGGAAAGACTACAAGCACTGAACCTATTCTCTCTGGAAAAGAGACGATTAAGGGGGGATATGATATCAATGTACAAATACTGTACTGGCGACCCTAGCATAAGGAACAAACTATTCAGAGTAAGGGAATACAATAAGACACGTGGCCACTCACTAAAACTAGAGGAAAGGCGGTTTAACCTTAAAATGCGTAAGGGGTTCTTCACTGTAAGAGCGGTAAGGATGTGGAATTCTCTTCCACAAGCAGTCGTATCAGCAGGGAGCATTGATAGTTTCAAAAAACTATTAGATGGGCACCTTAGAGATCACAACATACAGGGGTATACAATGTACGGTTAAAAGCAAACACACACACACATCATAGGTTGAACTGGATGGACTGATGTCTTTTTTCAACCTCACTAACTATGTAACTATGTAACTATGTAAGGGGCTAGTTTATGCAACCAATGGTTTGTCTGAAACCTTTGCTGTTCCTCTTATGGAATCTTGCAATTCTAGCCATGAAACATAAATATAATTAATGAGATAAAATTACATTTACAAACTAACTTCTGCTTTTCATAAACTCCGACCTTCAAAATGTGTATAGTAGTACACCAGTTACAGTTACATGCTGGAACTTTCTGCATAATAACTCATAAATCTTTACTTATAATATTTTGTTCATCATGTTTTTCCTAACATTTTCTCATAAAGTATTTTGAGCAGGTTCTACATTAACCTTATTGTCTTGCTCTGTTTTCAACATCAGTCTGATTTTCTGTCACATCACAGCATTCCATTTTACTTCAAAGGTAATGAATCAAAGGCAATAAAGAACCATGAAGCAACATATTGCATGTTATTCAATTTTTTTTTATCTTTATGGCTACAGCTTGCATGCATTGGAAGTATACAGGTATTATCACTGCAGAAGCAATTTCACAGCAGTTTAAAACATAAGCACATGCTCTGGGAGAGTGTGTATAACACCATATTACTGCTGCTCCAAACAGATCTACAGCTTGTTCACACCAGTGTACTTGTGGAGATTCCATGAGTTATTAACTCCTGGTTATTGCATTACATTTAAAAATCCATTATTTTTAATTGAGGTCATTCACACCAAAGAACTGATACTGCGGGGCATTAAAAATAACAATAATAACAATGATTCATGCTGCTGATTTAAGATGGTGTCACACAGGCAGCAGAAATGCTGGCCAAGCACTCCCTTTTGGCACTTGTGTGTATGAGGCCTAGCACTCTGAAAAGTTATTGCTTTTTTATCATATAGATACATATGAGACATTTTGGCTTGCTTAGCCAATTCATGCTTATAATAGTTGAATTCATTTTAAAGGATTAGAATTCAGGAGGTACGATTTTTTTTTTCTTTTAAATAACTGGCCCACAAGTAACAGAAATGGAAATAGAATGCCTGATGTGGCTTGCCTGCTAGGCACTTAGCTTTACTTTTCCCCAACCCCACTCATATTTAGCTGCATGTTTTCAAGGGGAGATCTGTTCTTAATATTGATGGAAGTCTGCAGGAAGATAGTAATCTATTAGTCTAGGGGAAAGATTTTGGTAGTCATGGAAACGAGGTTCCAAAATTTTGTCTAAAAGTTATGTGATTTAATACACAGGTAGTAAAGTGAAGAGCAGTAAAGAGAATGCTTTTGCATGACAGCTGTATGTCTTTTTTTTTTCTGTGAGTAGAAGTGGATGGACTTTCTCAACAAGACTAACTTTGTAAATATGGATTGAGTCAAAGCAATGTGTTGTGTTTTCTATAACTTAACATCATTTTAAAAGTGAGCTATTAGTTTATTTCTTTTGATTATTTTAATATTTGGTTGTGCTTTGTTCATTCATTGTAAAGAAGGCTTGCCTAATAATGTAGTGCAGCAAGTCTCCACAGTTTAGTTACAACCCAGAGGTACATAGCGGGAGATTTACTAAAGCTGGAGCACTTGTCCAATCAAAGTGTCTTTAATGGCTCAAGGTTTTCTTTACCCTAATGCATTCTATGCATTAAGGTAAAATACCTTCCTGGTGCAGCTCCCCCTCAGCCTCACCTTATGCTTACCTGGGCCCCTTCTCAATTCAGTGATGTTCAGAAGAGCAGCGGCTCCCCTGCGTCTCTCTCTCTTCACTGGCTCACATAGCAGCAGGAGCCATTGGCTTCTGCTGCTGTCAATCACAGCCACTGAGCCAATGAGAAGAGAATGGGGGGAGGTGGGGTAGAGCTGTGCTCTGTGTGTGAATGGACACACAGAGTGTGGCTTAGGAGTGACCCTGCTTGCTATTTGGGGTAAATTGGGAAGGAGCCTGGACCACCAGCGGGGGGCCCAAAAAGAAGAGGATCGGGGCTGCTCCGTACAAACCCACTTACTCACTTTACTTCCTGCTCAAGCTCAAGTAGGCATGCAGGAGAATGTGCTTAGCTGAGAAAATCCTCTCCTGAAGACTCCTGGGATGTATGACCTAATTTGCCTAGGCAGGAAACCAGGAAGTAACTGAGGAAATGTAAATATTTGATATATATATATATATGATATATTTTCCTATCTGTTTACTAATGCTAGCATGAGGAATAAAAATAACCGATTGGGAAAGTGAAATTCCACTTTAAGTTTTGATGAAAAAAACCTATAAACTGATGGTTACCATGCAGAGCTGCACCAGAGTTTTAGTAAATCTCCCCCATAAAGTCCTTTGTGTTCTTCCTTTCCATGTTTCATCCATCTTTGTATTGTCCTGTGGGATCATACAAGTGCTCTGTATGTGAATATGCTGCCTGGTCATTATTGCAATTACTGTGCCAAAGACACTGTGATGTTATAAGTAGTGTTGAGCGAACACGGACTGTATTATTCGTGTTCGTACCGAATAATTGGATTTTTTTTACCCGAACACGGACACGGACACTTTACTGTATGTTCGGGTAAAAATCCGTGTTCGGTCGTTTTATTTCCGGGTTTTGCATGCTTTGGCGCTCTTTTCATGGCGGGCTTTCAACAGCCAATCAACAATCGTTTAACTGGTGTGCCTTAAGCCATCCCAGCCATGCCTGCAAATGTCTTAGTAGCTGTGATTGGCCGTCTGAAGCATGTGACCAAGTCTTTATAAGTTCGAGGCAGCCGCCGCAGCAGCGTCATTCTGCTGCTTAGCTAAGGGACAGAGCACACATCAATGTGCTGGCTGCTGATTAGGGAAAGATAGGCAGGAAAAAACCATTTGTGTCCGGATAGAATTGAGGGACAGGTCGGAGTGTTTAGGCAGGGCGAGTTGTAGGCATTTTAGGGATAGAGTCTGCTGAATTATAGGGTCAGTGTCTTCTACAAACTACAATCGATATTGCTGTGTGGGGGGTGGGGTGAATCTGCACTCAATCCTGATCTACGATCTCTTCTCAATCCTGTTAGGGACAGAGTCTGCTGAATTTTAGGGAAACTGTGTTCTACAAACTACAATCGATATTGCTGTGTGGTGTGGGATTGGAGATAGGCAGGTGTCAGTGATCCACATCCATTTTTCTGTGTGTGAGCTGCAGTGAACACAATCTTTTTGGGCTGCAGTGAACACAATCTTTTTGGGCTGCAGTGAACACAATCTTTTTGGGCTGCAGTGAACACAATCTTTTTGGGGTGCAGTGAACAAAATCTTTTTGGGGTGCAGTGAACACAATCCTTTTTGGTGTGCAGTGAACACAATCTTTGTGGGGTGCAGTGAACAAAATCCTTTGTGGGGTGCAGTGAACACCATCATTTTGGGGTGCAGTGAACAAAATCCTTTTTGGGGTGCAGTGAACAACATCCTTTTTGGGGTGCAGTGAACACAATCTTTTTGGGGTGCAGTGAACAAAATCCTTTGTGGGGTGCAGTGAACACAATCTTTTTGGGGTGCAGTGAACACAATCTTTTTGGGGTGGAGTGAACAACATCCTTTTTGGGGTGCAGTGAACAAAATCCTTTTTGGGGTGGAGTGAACAAAATCATTTTTGGGGTGCAGTGAACACAATCTTTTTGGGGTGCAGTGAACACAATCTTTGTGGGGTGCAGTGAACACAATCTTTTTGGGGTGGAGTGAACAACATCCTTTTTAGGGTGCAGTGAACAACATCCTTTTTGGGGTGCAGTGAACACAATCTTTTTGGGGTGCAGTGAACACAATCTTTGTGGGGTACAGTGAACAGAATCTGTGTGGGGTGCAGTGAACACAATCTTTGGGGGGTACAGTGAACACAATCTTTTTGGGGTGCAGTGAACACAATCTTTGTGGGGTGCAGTGAACACAATCTTTTTGGGGTGGAGTGAACAAAATCATTTTTGGGGTGCAGTGAACAACATCCTTTTTGGGGTGCAGTGATCAAAATCCTTTTTGGGGTGCAGTGAACACAATCTTTTTGGGGTGCAGTGAACAAAATCCTTTGTGGGGTGCAGTGAACAGAATCTTTGTGGGGTGCAGTGAACACAATCTTTGGGGGGGTACAGTGAACACAATCTTTTTGGGGTGCAGTGAACACAATCTTTGTGGGGTACAGTGAACAGAATCTTTGTGGGGTGCAGTGAACACAATCTTTGGGGGGTACAGTGAACACAATCTTTTTGGGGTGCAGTGAACACAATCTTTGGGGGGTACAGTGAACACAATCTTTTTGGGGTGCAGTGAACACAATCTTTGTGGGGTGCAGTGAACACAATCTTTGGGGGGGTACAGTGAACACAATCTTTTTGGGGTGCAGTGAACAACATCCTTTTAGGGTGCAGTGAACACAATCTTTGTGGGGTGCAGTGAACAACATCCTTTTAGGGTGCAGTGAACACAATCTTTGTGGGGTACAGTGAACAGAATCTTTGTGGGGTGCAGTGAACACAATCTTTGGGGGGTACAGTGAACACAATCTTTGTGAGGTGCAGTGAACACAATCTTTGTGGGGTGCAGTGAACACAATCATTGTGGGGTGCAGTGAACTCAATCTTTGTGGGGTACAGTGAACACAATCTCATACTTCTGAAGATTTGAGGGTGCTGCCTGTTCCATACTCCCCCTACTCCTCATCTAGCCTTTTAGGGGTACAAACAATAGTAATTGGGGCCTAGTGTGGTTGTGTACGTGTGATATACATACACTTTTTTTGGATCATATTTTCTATTCCGCTATTTAATCAAAAACCTTTGGGGATCAGTTAAATTGGGGGATAGTCTGTGTTGGTACGTGTGAGAGAGATCCACCTTTCCAAGTTGTTGGGGTTCATCTCATACTTCTGAAGGTTTGAGGGTGCTGCCTGTTCCATACTCCCCCTACTCCTAGCCTTTTAGGGGTACAAACAATAGTAATTGGGGCCTAGTGTGGTTGTGTACGTGTGATATACATACACTTTTTTTGGATCATATTTTCTATTCCGCTATTTAATCAAAAACCTTTGGGGATCAGTTAAATTGGGGGATAGTCTGTGTTGGTACGTGTGAGAGAGATCCACCTTTCCAAGTTGTTGGGGTTCATCTCATACTTCTGAAGGTTTGAGGGTGCTGCCTGTTCCATACCCCCCCTACTCCTCATCTAGCCTTTTAGGGGTACAAACAATAGTAATTGGGGCCTAGTGTGGTTGTGTACGTGTGATATACATACACTTTTTTTGGATCATATTTTCTATTCCGCTATTTAATCAAAAACCTTTGGGGATCAGTTAAATTGGGGGATAGTCTGTGTTGGTACGTGTGAGAGAGATCCACCTTTCCAAGTTGTTGGGGTTCATCTCATACTTCTGAAGGTTTGAGGGTGCTGCCTGTTCCATACCCCCCCTACTCCTCATCTAGCCTTTTAGGGGTACAAACAATAGTAATTGGGGCCTAGTGTGGTTGTGTACGTGTGATATACATACACTTTTTTTGGATCATATTTTCTATTCCGCTATTTAATCAAAAACCTTTGGGGATCAGTTAAATTGGGGGATAGTCTGTGTTGGTACGTGTGAGAGAGATCCACCTTTCCAAGTTGTTGGGGTTCATCTCATACTTCTGAAGGTTTGAGGGTGCTGCCTGTTCCATACTCCCCCTACTCCTAGCCTTTTAGGGGTACAAACAATAGTAATTGGGGCCTAGTGTGGTTGTGTACGTGTGATATACATACACTTTTTTTGGATCATATTTTCTATTCCGCTATTTAATCCAAAACCTTTGGGGATCAGTTAAATTGGGGGATAGTCTGTGTTGGTACGTGTGAGAGAGATCCACCTTTCCAAGTTGTTGGGGTTCATCTCATACTTCTGAAGGTTTGAGGGTGCTGCCTGTTCCATACTCCCCCTACTCCTAGCCTTTTAGGGGTACAAACAATAGTAATTGGGGCCTAGTGTGGTTGTGTACGTGTGATATACATACACTTTTTTTGGATCATATTTTCTATTCCGCTATTTAATCAAAAACCTTTGGGGATCAGTTAAATTGGGGGATAGTCTGTGTTGGTACGTGTGAGAGAGATCCACCTTTCCAAGTTTTTGGGGTTCATCTCATACTTCTGAAGGTTTGAGGGTGCTGCCTGTTCCATACCCCCCCTACTCCTCATCTAGCCTTTTAGGGGTACAAACAATAGTAATTGGGGCCTAGTGTGGTTGTGTACGTGTGATATACATACACTTTTTTTGGATCATATTTTCTATTCCGCTATTTAATCAAAAACCTTTGGGGATCAGTTAAATTGGGGGATAGTCTGTGTTGGTACGTGTGAGAGAGATCCACCTTTCCAAGTTTTTGGGGTTCATCTCATACTTCTGAAGATTTGAGGGTGCTGCCTGTTCCATACCCCCCCTACTCCTCATCTAGCCTTTTAGGGGTACAAACAATAGTAATTGGGGCCTAGTGTGGTTGTGTACGTGTGATATACATACACTTTTTTTGGATCATATTTTCTATTCCGCTATTTAATCAAAAACCTTTGGGGATCAGTTAAATTGGGGGATAGTCTGTGTTGGTACGTGTGAGAGAGATCCACCTTTCCAAGTTGTTGGGGTTCATCTCATACTTCTGAAGGTTTGAGGGTGCTGCCTGTTCCATACTCCCCCTACTCCTCATCTAGCCTTTTAGGGGTACAAACAATAGTAATTGGGGCCCAGTGTGGTTGTGTACGTGTGATATACATACACTTTTTTTGGATCATATTTTCTATTCCGCTATTTAATCAAAAACCTTTGGGGATCAGTTAAATTGGGGGATAGTCTGTGTTGGTACGTGTGAGAGAGATCCACCTTTCCAAGTTGTTGGGGTTCATCTCATACTTCTGAAGGTTTGAGGGTGCTGCCTGTTCCATACCCCCCCTACTCCTCATCTAGCCTTTTAGGGGTACAAACAATAGTAATTGGGGCCTAGTGTGGTTGTGTACGTGTGATATACATACACTTTTTTTGGATCATATTTTCTATTCCGCTATTTAATCAAAAACCTTTGGGGATCAGTTAAATTGGGGGATAGTCTGTGTTGGTACGTGTGAGAGAGATCCACCTTTCCAAGTTTTTGGGGTTCATCTCATACTTCTGAAGATTTGAGGGTGCTGCCTGTTCCATACCCCCCCTACTCCTCATCTAGCCTTTTAGGGGTACAAACAATAGTAATTGGGGCCTAGTGTGGTTGTGTACGTGTGATATACATACACTTTTTTTGGATCATATTTTCTATTCCGCTATTTAATCAAAAACCTTTGGGGATCAGTTAAATTGGGGGATAGTCTGTGTTGGTACGTGTGAGAGAGATCCACCTTTCCAAGTTGTTGGGGTTCATCTCATACTTCTGAAGGTTTGAGGGTGCTGCCTGTTCCATACTCCCCCTACTCCTCATCTAGCCTTTTAGGGGTACAAACAATAGTAATTGGGGCCTAGTGTGGTTGTGTACGTGTGATATACATACACTTTTTTTGGATCATATTTTCTATTCCGCTATTTAATCAAAAACCTTTGGGGATCAGTTAAATTGGGGGATAGTCTGTGTTGGTACGTGTGAGAGAGATCCACCTTTCCAAGTTGTTGGGGTTCATCTCATACTTCTGAAGGTTTGAGGGTGCTGCCTGTTCCATACTCCCCCTACTCCTAGCCTTTTAGGGGTACAAACAATAGTAATTGGGGCCTAGTGTGGTTGTGTACGTGTGATATACATACACTTTTTTTGGATCATATTTTCTATTCCGCTATTTAATCAAAAACCTTTGGGGATCAGTTAAATTGGGGGATAGTCTGTGTTGGTACGTGTGAGAGAGATCCACCTTTCCAAGTTGTTGGGGTTCATCTCATACTTCTGAAGGTTTGAGGGTGCTGCCTGTTCCATACTCCCCCTACTCCTAGCCTTTTAGGGGTACAAACAATAGTAATTGGGGCCTAGTGTGGTTGTGTACGTGTGATATACATACACTTTTGTTGGATCATATTTTCTATTCCGCTATTTAATCAAAAACCTTTGGGGATCAGTTAAATTGGGGGATAGTCTGTGTTGGTACGTGTGAGAGAGATCCACCTTTCCAAGTTGTTGGGGTTCATCTCATACTTCTGAAGGTTTGAGGGTGCTGCCTGTTCCATACCCCCCCTACTCCTCATCTAGCCTTTTAGGGGTACAAACAATAGTAATTGGGGCCTAGTGTGGTTGTGTACGTGTGATATACATACACTTTTTTTGGATCATATTTTCTATTCCGCTATTTAATCAAAAACCTTTGGGGATCAGTTAAATTGGGGGATAGTCTGTGTTGGTACGTGTGAGAGAGATCCACCTTTCCAAGTTGTTGGGGTTCATCTCATACTTCTGAAGGTTTGAGGGTGCTGCCTGTTCCATACTCCCCCTACTCCTCATCTAGCCTTTTAGGGGTACAAACAATAGTAATTGGGGCCCAGTGTGGTTGTGTACGTGTGATATACATACACTTTTTTTGGATCATATTTTCTATTCCGCTATTTAATCAAAAACCTTTGGGGATCAGTTAAATTGGGGGATAGTCTGTGTTGGTACGTGTGAGAGAGATCCACCTTTCCAAGTTGTTGGGGTTCATCTCATACTTCTGAAGGTTTGAGGGTGCTGCCTGTTCCATACTCCCCCTACTCCTCATCTAGCCTTTTAGGGGTACAAACAATAGTAATTGGGGCCTAGTGTGGTTGTGTACGTGTGATATACATACACTTTTTTTGGATCATATTTTCTATTCCGCTATTTAATCAAAAACCTTTGGGGATCAGTTAAATTGGGGGATAGTCTGTGTTGGTACGTGTGAGAGAGATCCACCTTTCCAAGTTGTTGGGGTTCATCTCATACTTCTGAAGGTTTGAGGGTGCTGCCTGTTCCATACTCCCCCTACTCCTAGCCTTTTAGGGGTACAAACAATAGTAATTGGGGCCTAGTGTGGTTGTGTACGTGTGATATACATACACTTTTTTTGGATCATATTTTCTATTCCGCTATTTAATCAAAAACCTTTGGGGATCAGTTAAATTGGGGGATAGTCTGTGTTGGTACGTGTGAGAGAGATCCACCTTTCCAAGTTGTTGGGGTTCATCTCATACTTCTGAAGGTTTGAGGGTGCTGCCTGTTCCATACCCCCCCTACTCCTCATCTAGCCTTTTAGGGGTACAAACAATAGTAATTGGGGCCTAGTGTGGTTGTGTACGTGTGATATACATACACTTTTTTTGGATCATATTTTCTATTCCGCTATTTAATCAAAAACCTTTGGGGATCAGTTAAATTGGGGGATAGTCTGTGTTGGTACGTGTGAGAGAGATCCACCTTTCCAAGTTGTTGGGGTTCATCTCATACTTCTGAAGGTTTGAGGGTGCTGCCTGTTCCATACCCCCCCTACTCCTCATCTAGCCTTTTAGGGGTACAAACAATAGTAATTGGGGCCTAGTGTGGTTGTGTACGTGTGATATACATACACTTTTTTTGGATCATATTTTCTATTCCGCTATTTAATCAAAAACCTTTGGGGATCAGTTAAATTGGGGGATAGTCTGTGTTGGTACGTGTGAGAGAGATCCACCTTTCCAAGTTTTTGGGGTTCATCTCATACTTCTGAAGATTTGAGGGTGCTGCCTGTTCCATACTCCTCCTCCTACTGCTCAACCATCCTTTTAGGGGTACAAACAATAGTAGTTGGGGCCTAGTGTGGTTGTGTACGTGCGAGATACATACACTTTTTTTGATCATATTTCCTATTCCGCTATTCAATAAAAACCTTTGAGGATCAATTGAATTGCGGGATAGTCTGTGTCGGTACGTGTGAGATCCACCTTTCCAAGTTTTTGGGGTTCATCTCATACTTCTGAAGATTTGAGGGTGCTGCCTGTTCCATACTCCTCCTCCTACTCCTCATCCATCCTTTTAGGGGTACAAACAATAGTAATTGGGGCCTAGTGTGGTTGTGTACGTGCGAGATACATACACTTTTTTTGATCATATTTCCTATTCCGCTATTCAATAAAAACCTTTGAGGATCAATTGAATTGCGGGATAGTCTGTGTCGGTACGTGTGAGATCCACCTTTCCAAGTTTTTGGGGTTCATCTCATACTTCTGAAGATTTGAGGGTGCTGTCTGTTCCATACTCCTCCTACTCCTCATCCATCCTTTTAGGGGTAGAAACAATAGTAATTGGGGCCTAGTGTGGTTTTGTACGTGCGAGATACATACACTTTTTTGGATCATATTTCCTATTCCGCTATTCAATAAAAACCTTTCTAGGGCAAGATCTTAAATTACAGAAATATGAGGAGACCGTCAAATAAGGGCCGTGGCCTGGGTCGTGGTGCTGCTGGTAGAGCTCCTGTTGCAAGGAGAGGACGTGGTCGATCTGTGCCAGCTACACGCACAAGTGAAACACCTTCCTCAAGTGTGAGTAGGCGACAGAACCTGCATCAGTATTTGGTAGGGCATCAAACGCCCCTAGAAGTGATGAGGCCAGAACAAGTTGAGGCGATAGTAGATTGGTTTGCTGCTGACAGTGCCTCCAGTTCCTTCACATTGTCTCCCACCCAGTCTACTGCAGAAAGGTCAGAGTTGGCACCTGCAGCCAATGTCCAACCGTCTTTCACCTCACCCCCTTGCAAATCAGGCCAGCAGTCTGAGCCCCAAGCCATACAGCAGTCTCTTATTCTTTTTGAGGACTCTGTCAGCAGGGTTTCCCAGGGCCATCCACCTAGCCCTGCCCCAGAAGTGGAAGAGATTGAGTGCAGCGATGCCCAACCACTTATTTCTCAAGATGAGTACATGCAAGGATCATCGCAGCACGTCTCCGATGATGACGAAACGCAGGTGCCAACTGCTGCGGCGTTCAGCATTGTGGAGACCGACAAGGAGGGCAGGGGTGAAGACTGGGTGGAAGATGATGTGGAGGACGATGAGGTCCTCGACCCCACATGGAATGAACGTCATGCAGGTGACCTGAGTAGTTTGGAGGAAGAGGCGGTGGTCGCACAGAGCCACCAGCACAGCAGAAGAGGGAGCAGGGTGCAGAAGCGGAGCGGCCGTGCCCTAGACACTACGCCCGCTACTGCCCAACGCAGCAAGGGAACGAGCGCACCAAAGTCAGCTCAAAGGAGTTCTCTAGCGTGGAAGTTCTTTAGAAAATGTGCTGATGACAGGACACGAGTGGTTTGCACCCTGTGCAATCAGAGCTTGAAGCGAGGCATAAACCTTCTCAACCTGAGCACAACCTGCATGATCAGGCATCTAAGTGCAAAGCACGAACTGCAGTGGAGTACACACCTTCAAAACCAAGAAACGTCTCTGGCTCATCCTGCTTCCTCTTCTGCTGCAGTCTCGGCCGCTCCAGCCACATCTGTAGTGATACCGGCACCTGCCACCCCGCAAACAGACGATCTGTCAGCAACACCACCACCTGGGTCACCAACAACCATCTCCACAATGTCCCGTGGAAGCGTTCAGCTTTCCATCTCCCAAACACTTGAGAGGAAGAGGAAGTACCCCCCTACCCACCCGCGATCCCTGGCCCTGAATGCCAGCATTTCAAAATTATTGGCCTTTGAAATGCTGTCATTCCGTCTGGTGGAGACGCACAGTTTTAAAAACCTTATGTCGGTGGCTGTCCCACAGTACGTCGTGCCCAGCCGCCACTACTTTTCCAGGCAAGCCATCCCTTCCCTGCACAACCAAGTGGGGGAAAATATCAGGTGTGCACTGCGCAACGCCATCTGTGCCAAGGTCCACCTAACTACGGATACGTGGACCAGTAAGCACGGTCAGGGGCGTTATATCTCCCTAACGGCACACTGGGTAAATGCAGTGGCGGATGGGCCTGAGGCGGATAGCAATTTGGCGCATGTCCTTCCACCACCGAGGATTGCAGGGCGCTTCAGTTTGCCTCCTGTTCCTAACTCCTCCTACTCCGCTTCCTCATCCTCTACCGCCTCCTCATCCGGACAGCGTAACACCTTCACCACCAACTTCAGCACGGCCAGGGGTAAACGACAGCAGGCAGTTTTACAACTTGCCTGTTTGGGGGACAAACCACACACCGCGCAGGAGTTGTGGAGGAGCATGGAACAGCAGACAAATGAGTGGTTGCTGCCAGCGAGCCTCAAGCCCGGCCTGGTGGTGTGCGATAACGGGCGAAATCTCATAGCAGCTCTGGGCCTAGCCGGTTTGACGCACATCCCTTGCCTGGCGCATGTGCTGAATTTGGTGGTGCAGAGGTTCCTTAAAAACTACTCCGATATGTCAGAGCTGCTGCAGAAAGTGCGGGCCGTTTGTGCGCACTTTCGGCGTTCTCACCCTGCTGCTGCTCGCCTGGCAGCGCTGCAGCGTAACTTCGGCCTTCCCGCTCACCGCCTCATATGTGACGTGCCCACAAGGTGGAACTCCACCTTGCACATGCTGGAAAGACTGTGCGAGCAGCAGCAGGCCATAGTGGAGTTTCAGCTGCAGCACGCACGCGTGAGTCGCTCTGCGGAACAGCACCACTTCACCACCAATAACTGGGCCTCCATGCGAGACCTGTGTGCCTTGTTGCGCTGTTTTGAGTACTCCACCAACATGGCCAGTGGCAATGACGCCGTTCTCAGCTTAACTATCCCACTTCTATGCCTCCTTGAAAAAACAATTCGGGCGATGATGGAAGAGGATGTGGCACAGGATGAGGAGGAGGAGGAGGATGAAGAGGTAACATTTCCAAGGCTTTCAGGGCAGTCATTCGCAAGGGGCTCCGAGGGTGGGTTCCTGCACACGCAAACGCCAGGGACGCAATTGTCCAGCAGGGGCACAGTTCTGGAGGATGAGGAGGATGAGGAGGAGGAGGAGCTGGAGGAGGAGATGGAACCATGTTCACAGCAGGGTGGCACCCAGGCCAGCTCATGGCCATCACTGGTGCGTGGCTGGGGGGATACAGAGGACACGGACGATACACCTCCCACAGAGGACAGCCTTTCGTTGCCTCTGGGCAGCCTGGCACACATGAGCGATTACATGCTGCAGTGTCTCCACAACGACCGCCGAGTTGCCCACATTCTAACTTGTGCTGATTACTGGGTGGCCACGCTGCTGGATCCCCGTTACAAGGACAACGTACCGTCCTTAATTCACTCACTGGAGCGCGATCGCAAGATGCGCGAGTACAAGCGCATGCTGGTAGACGCCATGCTGCTGGCATTCCCATCTGACAGCGGGGCCACAGTGGAAGCACAAGGCAGAGGAGGAGGAGGAGGAGGTCGCCAACGCAACCAGGGCAACGCCAGCACCTCAGAAGGCAGGGTTAGCATGGCCGAAATGTGGAAAAGCTTTGTCAGCACGCCACAACAAACAGCAGCACCAGCAGCTCAGATGGAACGTCTTAGCAGGAGGCAGCATTTTACCAACATGGTGGAGCAGTATGTGTGCACACGCCTACATGTAGTGAATGACGGGTCTGCCCCCTTCAACTTCTGGGTCTCCAAATTGGGCACATGGCCTGAGCTTGCCCTTTACGCCTTGGAGGTGCTGGCGTGCCCTGCAGCCAGTGTATTATCTGAACGGGTATTTAGCACGGCTGGGGGCGTTATAACAGACAAGCGCAGCCGCCTGTCCAGAGACAATGTAGACAAGCTCACGTTCATTAAAATGAACCAGGCATGGATCCCACGGGACTTTTCCGTACCTTATGCAGAATAGCAATGGATACCGACCTTACCCACCCATTGTTCCATTTTTGCTCTTTCTCACTCTTTTGGGGTGTACCCTCATTTAAAATTTTTGAAAAGAAGCAGTGTTGGCTACCTCGTCCTCCTCCTCAGGGCCAGATTAATGTAGGGGCTATTGGAGCTGCAGCTCCAGGCCCCTACCTTTTATATAGGCCCCGGGTTGGCCATATTCACTGTTACCGCTCTTCTGTCACTTGTAAACACAGAAGTCTGGCTTCTATGCTCGCTTCCCCAGGCAGCACCCTCAGAACCTCCCCACACAGCGTGAAGGCCGGACAAGGAGGGACAGTTGGCGATGCATGGATGTGTTTATGGGCTTCAGAGACAGCATCCCATGTTGAATTAGGCATGCATGGCTGCACCCTTCCTCCTCTGGGTGCATGGCAAGGCACGGCCCTTAAGGCCCTTCAAAATCCTCAGCACCAAGCCCATGATGCTGTTAATCCGGCCCTGGTCCTCCTCCACCGCCGCTTCCACCTACACCGCCCATAGGTGTGCGCAGCCTATTGCATTAAGGTGTGCACCCCAAAGTTGAAATACACATGCATGTGTTTGCCAGCAGGGAGAGTAATGTATCGGGGCCATGTACCTGTAGGCAAGGAGAAATAGAGCAGAGCAGGTCCCAGGGAGATCTTTCCCATCTCCTCACTGGCAATGCTATGTGCCCTAGGTGATTAGGGTGTGCCCAGGCACACCCAGCACACCCTGTGCGCACGCCTATGTCACCGCCACATCCACCACCACCTCAACCTCCCTCCTACTCCATATGGGCCTCGTCCTTCAGAGATGAAGAAGAACATTGTTTTATTTTTCTGTTTTTTTTTGTTGTTTTAAGTTATTTCCCTATCCACATTTGTTTGCAGAGCACTTGCCATGCTCTTAATTACGTTTTGCTGCCATTTGCAGCACTCTAGCCCTTTCCTTTGGTGTTTTAGAGCCATTTTAGTGCCTTAAAGTTCGGGTCCCCATTGACTTCAATGGGGTTCGGTGTCCGGGAAAAGTTCGGTAAAAGTCCGGGACACGGACCCGGACTTTTTTTTAAAGTTCGGCCGAACCCGTCGAACACGGACATCTAGGTGTCCGCTCAACCCTAGTTATAAGACCTTCAGCTTGTACCAACTGAATACAAGTGGTGTGGTGAGACCTTCCGTTAGTTCCACCAGGCCAGGATGTTCGCTACAAACAGCTGATAGCATGTGCACATTAAAAACCCAGCTTTCAGAAGGGAATACAGAATACAACATTAACCACTTTAGCTCCGGTTTACCACCCCCCCCCTTTTACGACCAGGCCATTTTTTGTGCTACGGCACTGCTTTGCTTTAACTGAGTAGTGCACGGTCGTGCGACACTGTACCCAAATAAAATTGATGTCCTTTTTTTCCCACAAATATCTTTTGGTGGTATTTGATTTGTTTTTATTTTTTGCGCTATAAACAACAAAAGAGCGACAATTTAAAAAAAAAAACAATATTTTTTACTTTCTGTTATAAAACACATACAATAAAAGAAATGTATAAAATATAATTTCTTCATCAATTAAGGCCAAAAGGAATTCTGTTACATGTTTTTGGTAAAAAAAAAAAAAAAATCCCAATAAGCGTATATTGATTGGTTTGCACAAAAGTTACATCAACTACGACTTTGAATTTTTTTTTTTTTATTGTTTTTACCAGTAATGGCGGTGATCGGCAATTTTTAGCGGGACTGCGACATTGCGGTCCTCACTTTTTGGGCACCAGTAAATACAGTGATTAGTGCTTAAAAAAATGCACTGTCACTTTATAAATTATACTGGCAGGGAAGAGGTAACATCAGGGGCTATGAAAGAGTTAAGTGTGCTCCTAGGGAGTGCTTTCTAACTGTTGGGGGAATGCTGTGACTGGAGGAAAATGAAGATCTGTGTTTCTGCTTAGCAGAAACACAAGATCTCAATTTTCCTCCCTCACAGAACGGCAGTCTGCCTTGTTTACACTGTTCTGCCTCTCCTCTGAACGATCGGCGGGTCCCGGCGGCCATCGGGGTTGCTGGACCAATGCTGATGTGTCCAATCACAGTTGGAGCGGGGCTCCGGCGACTCACGCGCCCCAGAGCCAAAGGCCTCAATCACGTACATATACGTGATTTTGCGCTTAAGGGCCGCCCTGCTGCAGTATATGTATGTGGGGCAGTCCCTAAGCAGTTAAAGTGTAACTAAGGGCAAAACTTTTTTTTAGTGTTGGATAGAGGGAAGAGAGATTAGAACACCTGTCAGTTTTTATTGCTGTCTGTGTCCCCATTAAGGAGATTTACCCTCTCTATTTGTCCTGTTTATTGTTATCATTGAATGTAAAAGTAGAAAAAAATTCTAAAATTTCGGGTTGACATCAGAACACTAATAGAGGGGAACTCTTCCAATGGGGACACTAAATTTGGTGACCCTGGTGACAGCCAAGGATTCCTTCACTTTGGAGGGATGTCCTCTCAATTCTTGTTTTGTATATGGAAAAGGAAATGAAGGGGACTCTCCCCAATGGAACACAGATAACAAAAAAAAAGTCCCTTACATTATCTGAAAAGGAAAAAAAAAAAGTTGTACGTTTAGTTATACTTTAAGCAAGTCGGTGAACATATAAATAAATATATATAGATATATATATATAAAAGATTTTAGCCATGTAGTGTGGTTAGATTATTCAGTGTGAGGTTGCACTGACATTTTAGTCCAAAGTACAACCTATTTGTGTATAGAGGACAGGAAAATATGATAGGGGAATGACATAAAACAAGTAGAATAGAAGCACTTAGAGCAATGTGTGACCAGAGACCTGGATGTCGATACATATTATTTATTGCAGCTTTCCCACTGATTCAGCTGATATGTGGCTGGGCTGTTCTGTACTTGCAAGGGATTATTATTGGGTACAGAGGTTTTAAATCCTGTTGTCTTCTCTGTGGTCACATGATGCTATAGGTACTCTTTCTCCTATTTCAGTGGTGAACAGTTCTGAAAGCTGCAGAGAATAGCAGCATGTAATGGACAGCTCCCTGTTGTCCCTGATTTGGAGGGACCATGCCTGCATTCGTCCAGTGAATCTGCATGTACATTAGTTCTTTGAGAAAATGAATGTTTAGTATATTTTTCTTCTCAACAAATGTTTTTTTTTTATTATTTGCAGTAGTAAAATACTGCATTCTGGCCTATATATCAATTCCAGAGCACACTAGAGTGAATAAGAAAATAATTGTAACCAATGGTCTCTCTAGCATTCTTTAGAATTGTAACAGAGAGGTTGATTTACTAAAATTAGAGAGTGCAAACTCTGGTGCAGCTGTGCAAGCTAGCCAATCAGCGTCTAGCTTGCTCAATTAAGTTTTGAAAAAATAAACCTGGAAGGTGATTGGTTTCTATGCAGAACTGCACCAGATTTTGCACTCTCCAGTTTTAGTAAATCAACCCCAGTGTATCTCTTGTTACAAGACATATGTATTTTCTGGGCTCCTCAGCTCTATCTAGAGACCATAATGCAATGTTTTGCTACTGCAAATAAAAAATAACATTCATTTAGAAGAGAAAATATCCTAACCAACATTTGTTTTTGCCCAACTTGCACACAAAACGAATGTACAAGCAAAATCAATGGATTAATAGCTATGCATTTTTATTAAAATACTGTACAAAATGAACCTGTAAGGAAAGAGCCTCGGCAAAAAAAGTTGTCATGAATTGACAAAACAGACAGGTAATAGATGTAAGGTGCCTAGTTTGTTGCAAAGTATAAAAAATGAGAATAAAAAAGCCAATGAATATCAAGTCTAATAATTGGCTATGGTACAGATCATAGCATGTGGAAGGATAGTCGGCCCATCACCCAACACAATAGACCGCGCAAAACTGACAGACATATAGACATACATAAAGCTGTGCACCAATGGGGGGAAAATACCAAACAAAAACCAAAAAAGTCACTATGCAGCGTCTGGATGCAGCAGGGAACATGCAAAAGGAATCCCCAGGGATACGGATGAACAGTATTGGTGATGGCAATGACTGCCAGTGAAATAATGCACCATGCCCAAGTTATAGTTCAATGACTCAGGGAGTATGCTGGCGGATAGCCAAATGGTAAGATACAGGTTGGCCCGTGGTTGTCTCAAGGTTTTAGCAGTCTATATGAGTCTATGAAAAGCATTTTTTTCAAGATTCACCACAGATGCTCCATACTTAAAGCAGACAATTGTCTTGCATGGAGGGGGAGGGAAACAAAATTGGCAGATCAGCTGGAGAGGTAATGCATATGTGGCATCATTGTTACAGAGTAAAAATGTCTCCTTTATTGAAGTAGTGACAGATCTTACTATACCTCAGTGCAGGGATAAATGTGGTCACACAAGGGTCCCAAATTCTGAGCAATGTTGCAGCCGCTCCGGGTCATTTATTGCTGGGGATGTGATCCCAATGTGGTTCGACCATCCATAAGAGATAATGCAATGTGTCCGAGAAGTGACCCTGTCACAGGGAACATTAGGCTATATCGGGCTGCGTATCATCTAGCTATTCCCTCTCCAGCTTTACTGTCCCTGGCATGCCCCTTTCATTCATTGGATTTCAGTTCTTTCAATCATGGAAGCTCAGCATCACATCTGGTTGGCACCTAGGGTGATCTGCAAGCAAATAAAGTCTGGCTGGCAATGCCCACTCCCCCAAATTTACATCCACCCATTGGGACATCACTGGGTCTAAAAAAGTGTTTCTATTGAAAAATGAAAACATTTTAATGTAAAATGTTATTAGCATGTTGATGGCATGGGGGAAGGGGGAACAAGCGAGGGAAACCTATAAGCAAATAAACATCAGCTTTAAACCTCATTCACATATAGCTAAGTGGGAATCCCCCTAGTGATTTTAAAAGTGTGACTCCCACACATTTCTGCAAGTCATGCATAAGGCAGGCCATTCACTTGAATGGGCTGCCCTATGCATATTTGATATGCTAAAGAAGCTCAGAGACCCAATTCAGGCTTCATTTTTTTAATACATTTGCAACAAAATCACATCTCGTGCATCATGCATTTAGCCGTGATTTGTAATCACCCAAATGTGAACAGGGTCTTAATTTCAGACAGTCACCAATTACTGTTTGAATTTGGCTTAAGAAATTAAGCCCACTAAGGAGTGAAATGCATCTGAGGGACCACCCCTGCAGCCATCTTACATTCCCTGGCTCTGTTTTGGTCACACATGTCGGCACCATGTTTTTGATTGGTTGCTTTCTTTCTGTAGCACAATGTAGCCTGACAAGCTGTTTTACACAATCTGCACCAGTTCATTACATGTCATGTTGCCTAGAGGCCTTAGAGCGGTACTTTTTTGTTTGTCTACAGCCCTGTTTCTTATGTTTGATTGGAATGCCAAGTTCAAACAGTAGCTGGTGGCTGTCAGACATTAAGACCCCTTCACATTTGGGGGATATCACTGATATCAGCCAACATGACATACAATGAACTGGCTCAGATTGTATAAAACAGCTTGTCGGGCTACAATATGTTATAGAAAAATGGCAACGAATCGCACACAAGATGCCAATTTACTGTGACCAAAACTAGTCCAAGGGATGTAAGGTGGCTTCAGCTCTGCTTTCCATTTGCCTTTTTAAAATGCACAAATAATGCAGCGACACAGTGTGAAACAAGCCTAAAGGTATGGAGATACTTTCACATAAGTACACAGGCAGCTGGAGGCCTCTCATATGTATACCAAAGACAAACAGACAAAAGGAACAAAAACTCAATTTGATTATAATCAACTAAAATTATATTCATTTTGCCTTTATTTCCTACCACTCTGTACACCTGAGAGAAGAATCCCATTGTAATTTACACAGAACCAAGCACTAGGGAAGTAAATCACAAACGTTTTCCCACCTGAAAATACCAGGTACTCCTCTTCACTTTAGCGGCTTATCTCATCCACGTGGAAGTGAAAGGAAAATTCGTATACGTGAAGATGGGGTCCTAGAAGTAAAAATCAATGTGGCCCAGGAAGAAAACTATTAAGAACACTAGACAAAACACTATAAAAAAGAGGTACAAGCAATTAGCGGGGGAAATAGCAGTAGTATGAGCATTCAAGGACTTATCAACAGCAAACGTCATCAGTAGATGTACTTGCATTAGTCAAACATTCTTTTTGTAGTTTATTTCCCATAATATTTAATCTTGTTGGCTGTCTCTGCCATTGAAACCAGCAAATATCAATACCGTGTACAGTTTTGTATAATGTTTATTATGATTCAGATGTATTAGGTTCCATGTAGGGTCATAGATATATATGCAGATTTACCGGGTGAAGGTCATTCCTCAATACAATGTATATAGTGGTTTAATAGAAATTTCCTAGGTATCAGGTGGCATTCATCTTCTCTAAAGACAGTATTGTCAGAATGGTGGAATGTATAAAACAGAATTTTATATCTGCTCCATGCCTCAGGCATTAATTTCTGCAAAAAAGAATTCCTCTATATGTGCCAAACACATTACAATCTCCTATTACTTGAATGTTCTTGAATTCTCAACTCATTATTCCCTTTGTTGTTTCTTGAGCTGCATAAGTGAAAAAAAATCAATTACAAGCATATCTGTGGTAGCAGAAAATTATGTAAATATAGAATAAAAAATAGTTGTACTTGCTTTATGTAGGATTTTTGCATGTATTTTCCCATGTGCTTTTGAACTTCTTTCCTTGTGGATAATCCTTGTTGAGTGACATACATTAAGCACTTACATGCCACAAAATGTATATTATTTGTAGAAAAGCTATTACTGTTTTAAAGACTTTAGTGATGTGATAATACATACTAAATAATTCTATTATGACTATTTTCCCCTTATAACTTTTCAATACTTTAAAGACTATTATTAAAAGGTCTATTTAACCAGTACAGTGATGGACGACATCACAGGGCAACGGCGTGACATATCCTAGATCAGCCAATTCGATTTTAACTTTCAGGTTCCTCATGCAATTTCTGGTTAGTTGTTCTAGATTAATACATAACATTTATTGTTGCATATTATGGACTGTTTATTACAGATCAAGCATTGTTCTTAATAATCCTTGGTAGATGTCTAAACATTTTAGGAATAGTCCCAAGCATTTGAAAGGTGGGGGGGGGGTAGCATAAATACTTTAGGTAGCTAAGGAGAGAGGGGCCTGGGAACTTTTTATTTTTAACATAGGCATGTTCTTTAAATCTGAATTTTAGGTATGGTAATTTTGACAACTTAGACCAAGTGTGTATGTACCATACCCGTTAGACCCCCGTGGAAGCTATTATTGGTTGAACTGGATGGACTTGTGTCTTTTTTCAACCAATGTATGATGTAACTATGAAGCTGGAAATCACCACTACTACAGTGATCTCTACTAGCTTCAATTTCTTATGCAAAGCAGCTGCCCTTTTTCTTACTGAACACAGGAGGTTTCTTGCTCAACAAGAGCACCATTCGGAGAAAACTACATTTTTTTTTTCATTAATGCAAAGCATTCTCTGATTGGGCAAGGTGGAAATCATGACAATACCACCTTGCCTCTCCAATGCTTCCAATCAGAGAACACTTTGCATTCATTAAGATGATGCAAAATGTTCCCTGAAAAGCGCCCTTGCTAAGCAGGTGGCCTCCTGTGTTTACAATGCAGCAGGGCAGTCACTTCACATGGGACCCGCAAACTAGTGGGTATCACTTCAGTAGAGGCACCCACTGCTGGGATTTCCAGATTCTATGGGGATCCCACAGGTATGGCACATACCTGTACATTAAAACAACAAGAGAAGGGCGCACCGACCTTGTGCATTACCACTTAAAAGTTTATTCAAATCTATGAAGGGTAGCATGCAATATACTCACAAACGTAGGATATGAACAAGCATATAGGAAATGGGCACCGCTCGCTTCCAGGACACTTCTCTACTGCTGGATAGCGTGATGGTGTCCTCAAAACCTGAAGTGTCTTACGCGTTTCGAGTGAGGTCCCTCTTCCTCAGAACCAAAATCGTCACTCCTGTACACCGATCGTCCATACATTTTTGACCACCCATCGAATATTGAGTAGGTCCCCCTTTTGCCATCAAAATAACCTCTTTTGCTGCCAAA
The DNA here is from genome assembly GCF_965119305.1 of Pelophylax lessonae. Lineage (NCBI taxonomy): Eukaryota > Metazoa > Chordata > Amphibia > Anura > Ranidae > Pelophylax > Pelophylax lessonae. The sequence continues at coordinate 436,073,773 of NC_138769.1, forward strand.
ACAGCTCTGACCTGTCAAGGCATTGATGCCACTAGACCTCTGATGTATGTTGTAGTATCTGGCAGCAAATCATCAGTAGCAGATCCTTTAAGTCCTGTAAGTTGCTAGGTGGGGTATTCAAGGGATTGGACTTGTTTTTCCAGCACATCCCACAGATGCTCATTTTGATTACATTTTGGAGAATTTGGAGGCCAGGTCAACACCTCAAGCTCATTGTTGTGTCCTTCAAATAAATGTTCAACCATTTTTGCTGTGTGGCAGGGCACATTATCCTGCAGAAAGAGACCACTGCCATCAGCAAATACTGTTTTTATAAAATGGTGTACTTAATCAGCAGCAATATTTAGATAGATGGTATGTGTAATGTAACATCTCCGTGAATGGCAAGTTCAAAGTTTCGCAGCAGAACATTTCCCAAAGCATCATACTGCCTTCACCAGCTTGCCTTCTTCCCATATTGAATCATGATGTCATCTCTTCCCCAGGTAAGCGAGTGCCACACACCCAACCATCCACCTTATGTAAAAGAAAATGAGATTCCTCAGACCAGGCCACTTTCTTCCATTGCTCCTTGGTCCAGTTTTGATGCTCACGTGCCCATTGTAGGCACTTTTGGCTATGGACCGGCCCCATGCACAAAAAACTGTGATGCTCATTTTTTTCCTGATGTCAACACCTCAGCTACATGGACAACATGTTAACTGGCTGCCTAATATATCCACTGACTTCCAGATGCCATTGTAATGAGATAATCAATGTTATTCACTTAACCTGTCAGTTGTCATAAAATTATGGCTGATCATTGTATATTGGTTTGATCTGGACCAATGTTATATATAAAAGTTGCCATACCTAAACTTCAGCTTCAAATATAAATATAGTCTGATTTTGATTTTGATGTGCAGATATATAAAATAAATGCAAATGACTGCACATCATAAAATGATGACCTCAACTTTCCTTTTCAATAATCCTGGTATATAAATACATTTTATTAAAAACTAATGTTCCTTTTCCTAGCATGTGTTCCTAAACACATAGCCTATATATTTTCTTATTAGTTTTGTTTTTAATGAAAGAAATGTCTCTCAGTGTGCATGATAAAACCTTAAAATGGACCTGGTTGGAAGCCTAGCTGTTTCTGTTAGAGCTAATGGATGAACCCTTTAAATTCCATTTTGAGGCAGTGTTTTATGCTACTTGTCATTGAAGGAAAATGCTTGGAAATAGAACACAAAACACCCACGTGTCATTTTAAATGGTTTTTGCAAGCTGTGTAAATTTACTCATAATTATTGAAAGTGCAGAAGGTTATTTTAAAGAAGAAAAGTTACACACAGAAGCTTGCAATTTTATTGCTTGGAGCTGGGGTGAAGTCTGTTCTTCTAGCCTGAATTTGCATTAAAAGTACATTTATTCTTGTAAACATGTGATTCTTCCCACCATGTAGTCACATAACCATCTCTTGTTCTGCTAGTGCTATACACTGTCTGAACTTAATATATTACAAAGCAACCTAATGTCTTGCTTAGTAGCCACACTTCCCACTCACAGATTACAGAAATGTACAAATACAATATATCACAAATAACTGGAGACGGCTTAAAAATCACCTCCGAGTAAGCAAACTATAAATTGTTGTGAATAAACCATGACAGGCTGTATATTGGTATAGGAAGCTATATACTGTTTTGTTGACTCATGTAATTTTATTTTGTTTTTGTCTTTGAAAAATATATTCTGTTGAAGCATTATCCTTATGTCTGATATAATGCTCAGCTCAATACAGTGTAACTGGGACAAACCCCTGTACTGTTCCTGTTTTAAATATCTTCTTGTGTTACCATTTTTATTGTACTGAATTATGCTAAATGGCTAAATGATTTTAATAGGTTAAAAGGACCCCCATCAAGAAAATATTTTTTTTCTGGGTAATTGTGACAAATTTGGGCCTCCCTTTCCTTTCTTCAGATTTGTTTCATTATTTGCATAGTCCTTATAAAATATCTTGGTTAAAAATTAGTGTTTCTCAGCTATGTTACATGAAGATATCTGCCTGTCCTTGAGCAAAAAATGTGATATTCAGGGCTCACCATGATTCTTGCCCAGTGCTGAGATGAAATTGTCGCCTTTACACTTCTGTTCCACAATGCTGAAGGATCGGGCCCACTAGCATAAGTCTATTCAAGTAAGCTTAAAACCCTTTATGTTTGATAATGAGCATCACCAATCACTGTAAAATTGGAGAAACAAGGGATTGTCACAAGTGATGCTCGAAATTATTTCTTTTTATCACACTGGTAGCCTCAACGTTTGGGAAACATGACTGCATGCATTATTGTTTATAGTCTTATTTATGCCTAATAAAGATACTAAAATGCATGGCAGGTTATTGGCTTTCTTTGTAGTTCTATACTTAACAACTATGTATTTACTGTAGTGCGTGGGTAAAACAGCAAAATGTAATTAGTACAGGAAATGACTACACAACTACATTTAATGATATAGACCAATATATCTGGACTGGTATGGGATTCTGTGACGCTCTGCAAATTGTTTGATTCATTCCTGGTTCTACTTGTGACAAGGACAGGATTTTCAGAACAGACTCTACATGTCCTAGCAAAATCTCCTCTGCCAAGGTTTGCTCAATGACAAACAGGGGATTGATCTGGCCTTGAATGTCTCAAACTGCTCAACGGTGAAAATTAGATTATACATGTTAACAGTGCACTCCTCTTGTACAAATTAGGTTGTAAATAGCCACATAAGTATTTTAAAATGAGGTATCTATTGAGTTCACTGATCTGTTTCTTGTCGTTTTTTTTTTTAGTACATCTATTACCTTTCTCTTTTCAGTGTTTATTTATGTACAAAAATGAAACTGTGGACAAAAGCTATGCATACAAAAAATAGTCCAATATTTCTTTCCATTTATTCACATCTTTAGTTAAAAATCATTTTTACTTTTCACATATAGCAGGACTACCAAAAAAAGTTGCTTGAGAACCTTTTCTGTATTCTTGCCTCTTAGGTCCTTATGTGTCTGACTTTAATTTTTCTGTTTTGCATAGAGTGGGGAAAAGTTAGAACATCTGCAGGTTTGCATTAGTGTCTGTATCGCTGTCAGTGAGGTTTTTCTTAATTTTCTGTTTAGCACTGTAACACTTTTTTTAATAGGGAGAGGTTAAAACAGTTATGTCAATCTGGTGTTTATGGTCTGCATGCCATACCAATCTAAATGAATATTGGTTGGTATGGCTTGGTATGGGCTACTGAACACTGCTCCTAGACTGTGGCTCTTAATGTGCCCCTTAGCTGCTCTCTATTTTTCCTTATATAACTTTGCAACTAAATACTTCAGAAAATGTTTGTTGCAGTTTTACTATAATATTAAAGACTCATTGAACCCCCAGTTGAAATCAGCTAAATACATACGAGGTGCATCAAAGCAAAATATATTCAATGTCTTATAGCTTGTTTTCTTTCTAAAGCACTCACAGCCTGATTAGAAAAGCCTGGATCCTGCCAGCAGCTGCAAAGTGGGAAACTTGCTCTCTGTGGGGAAGCAGAAGTTTTATTGCAGAGGTCTGACATGACCCCTATAATTCTGTAATCAGAAAAGCTCATGCACCCTGCTGATTGGAGAGTTCTAGCTTAGACTCAGTTAGAAGCATGTTGGACCTTTTCAAATAGAGACTGCTTCCACAAAAAGCAAGGGTTCCACACTGCTTCGTGCTGGCAGGATACAGGTTGTTTGAAACAAAAAAACTGTATGACTTTACGCATTTTCTATTTTGATGCGTCTAGAATATATTTAGTGTTTTTAAACAGAAAATTGAATTGGACTTTAAAGTGGTTGTGAACCTCAGACATAAAATATGAATAAAGCATATCCCTCTATAATGGTGCGCATGAGTCACTTCTGACAAGTTTTCCTGACACCATGAGAAAAATGGTGATGGGGAGGGATCTCCAGCAGATTGACAGCCTCAGCTCTGTTCCTGTGTGCTGTTTGAGGGGGGGTCCCTCCCTTCCCCTCCCTTCCCCTCCAATCAGCTCTCAGACCCCTTCTCACTGAGCTCTGCCGAGTGTAACTTCAGCTCTTCTTCTTCCCTTTTTTTTTAACTCTCAGACAAGTTTATAAATTCAACACTGAATAGATGTAGAGAAGAGAAGACTGAACATAAACAGGTACAACTTATGTAGGAGGATTTTGTTTCATCTCTGTATCACCAGAGGATAGTGCATTCACTGGGTATATGTAAGGGTTTACAGTACAACCATTTTAAGTTCACAATTGCCATATTCTTTTTCTAGAATTTAGAAAGGTGCAGACCTCAGTAGACTTAACGGCCCCCTTAGTTCTCTCAATTAGCCCACTGTTTCATCTGAGTTTGACATTCCTGGGTTATATCCTATAATAGGCTGTGTCAGCAAGGGAGGAGAGTGCCAGGAAACCTTCAGATAGATTGTTACAACTTGGCTACAGAAGTAGGTAAGGCTAAAGAGTATTCTAATTTATAGATCTATTTAATAAGGTAAAGGAGAAACTTCATTGCAAAGGGCAGTTACCAAATACCAATCCATTAGATTTTGGTTTAATCCTGAAGAGATTGGTCTAAATAAAATAAAATCCATAAAATGATCATGCAGATTGGCTGGTATGTGCTACCACACACTGCTATTTTCCTTATTATTCACACTTTTAGTATGTAATTGGTTAAATATTTGAGTTGTTGAAGACATAAGTATCTTACGCATATTGTATGTAGTAGTTGCTGATTTCTATACATGAATTTGTTGACCATAAAACAAGCTAGAGTTTTCTCAGCCTTGTGAATTATTTTTTTTTCTGTCTTATTATAAAGCTAGCTTTCTGTGTTAACAGTAATCATTATCTTCCCAAACTTTGACTCCTTGGCTGAATAATTTACTTCAAAACATTTGTAAAGTGAAAAGGAAAAAGAGCTCCTAGGGAGGTCTGAATAGTTTCTAATTATCACAACAGATTTGCAGTAATTCTAAAAGTGTGATCCCACAGGCAGACATTTCCCACATGTGATATAACACTTACTGAGTGGGCCTGAATAAAAATGGGTGTAGAGATGTACTTGACATCACAGTCTTCATAGCAGCGTTCTGTCTTGGGGTTTACACTGTGCTTAACGTTGACTTTATTATTTCTCCTTCAGCTGCTCCAAATTTAAAAACCTTACAATTCAGAATCACTGGACAGTTCAGGCTATTTACGTTGGTACTATTGACATATCCTTAATATATAATATGCCAAGATTGCATATGTCAAAAAAAGATTATGCCTGCTGGGGGTCTCAAAAAGGATAAGTATACCACTATGCTTGCTAATGCATTCTTTACTATACAGAATAAAAAAAGCAATAAAGTGCATGTATGGCCAAAACCTTTTTTTTTTTTTTTTTTTTATTAGAACCCTTTTCAGGCCTTTACTTTTGCATCTACCTACTTGAAATATGATTTTCAGAAAAACAACAACCTTTTACACCCAAATAGAGGCAGGAGCTGTCAACAAGGATCTGTAGTCTCGACTTATGAGTGTAATCCTATGATTTATGATCAGAAGTCCTGATTTATAAAAATAAATGTACAGTGTGTGTGTGTGTGTGCGTGTGTGGTAACATGAAAATATATTTCTCAAGAGAGACCGATCCCCCTGAATAGCTGTACTGAGAAAAAATAGGCAAGCTTCCCTATGCTTATTTCCCCTCCTGTGAGTCACGGATTGCTCAAATATCACATTGGCTTGCTGATTAATACTTTCTGAGTGAATGACCTGGAACAACATGCAGATCAGAAGTTCTGACTCATATTGCATGCTACATTCTTGTTTCTGGTCAGTGACTGGGACATTTTTGGAGCCACTGGGTAAGATAGTGTTTTTAAAGGAAAACAGAAAGAGAGGCGCCTCTGAGTGTAGACTTTAAGATTGTTTAATGTAAAAGAATCGAAATAATGGGAGTAGTGATTCAATATAAGAAGGCAAGGAGTTGTTATTAAGTTTGAGTAAATAGATTGAAGGGTTACATGTTGCTGTATTTTAGGTGGAAAAGGGGTCATCATTTCATAATTGAGATGTACGTGTTTGATTCTCGGAATTTGTTCCAAGGATTCCAGGTGGAGGCATATTTGAATAGTGAGTCATGGGAGATGGCAATGAGCTCTTCCATCTCTGCCAGTTTGTTAATTTGCATGATCCAGTCTTTAAGGGAGGGGACCTGAGGGGAGCCCCAGTGTCTTGGTATACATAGCTTAGCTGCATTGACTAGGAACATACTTAAGGATTTGCAGTATTTTCTATTGGCGTGAGGTTGTAAATGGAATAGGTATGAGAGAGGTGAGTATGGTAGTGAAGTGAGCATTATTTCATGAATAATGTTATGTGTTTGTTTCCAAAATGCTTGGATAACCGGGCAGTTCCACCAAATGTGAAGCATACTCCCTTCATTTTCATGACAACGCCAACATTTGCTATCCATGTCCTTGTTCCAACGGTGAAGGAAAGAGGGTGTACGATACCATCGTGATAGAAGCTTAAAGTTATTCTCTTGGGTGGAGACATTGACGGACCCCTTGTGGACAGCATAAAAAATCCTCGTCCACTGGGCATCTGATACAGTGGTTTGTAGATCGGTTGACCATGCTTCACAAAAAAGGCTATCTCCTGGGATTGTGTTTTCCCAGAGGATAGAGTATAATTTCGATATTAGATGAGGTTTATGGTTCGGATCTAAACATAATTCTTCAAAAGATGATAATTTAATGGGTTTAATGATGTTTTTTAGGCTATGAAGCACAAAGTTTCTGATTTGGACATAATTCCAGAATGGGATCCCTGAAAAATGTGGGAGGGAAGTCAACTCCTCGTATGAGCGAATCTTCCCTTGTATAATCCTTGTGTGGTCATTGAAAGAGTTGTGGGCGAAGCGCAAGTTTGTATGACCTGGCGGGAATTGTGGGTTGTGTAAAATGGGTGAAAGGGGACCCGGGACAGAGGTGATATTCTGAGTTCTCCCCCCCCTCCCCTCATTCCTCACCTATACCCCTTCTCTACCCTTATCCTTCTCATTCCATGGGAGAGGTTGGTGCTGGGAACCAACCTTTCCCCTCTATCGCCTACAACTAACTTCTGCATAATTCAATTATATCATTCAAATAATTGAATTTATCTCTGAATTTGCAACTCTATTATGCTTTTCACTTAGCAACTTGATGAAACAAAAAATGCTTCCTCACCCGCACCTTCTGTTATGTTATGCATACTCATACAAAAATTTTCTAAATTCTGTTATTTGGAAGTGAAATTCTGTTATATGCACTCCTGTTTTTCTTCACTTACACCCTGAACACCGAGAATGTTGATCGGATTGTTCAACTGTTTGTATGATTTACTACCATATTCTTTGTATCAATAAATCGTTTTGGAAAAAAAAAAAAAGAATCAAACTCACATGGGTATGAGTAACACAAGCATTTCAGGTGAAACTGTTTACAGGTGAACTCGTAGTATCTTCCCTACTGCACATGCTCCGAAATGCGTCGCTGACTAGTGATGTCAGAGGTGAATGCTACGTTCCAGCATGCAGTCCACCCCTAGGTCCTGGCTTTTCCTCATCACAGACATCACCGGCGTTACCAGTGGCAAACCCAGCTCCAGCACAGATACACACAGCCCCTTCACCTCAGAACGTCTCTTGGGTGATACTTCACCTGAAAAGCTTGTGTTACACATACCCATATGAGTTTTATTCTTTTATTCTACATTAAATAATCTTACAGTCTACACTGAGAGGCTCCTCTCTTTCTGTTTTTCTTTTACATGTTTTGGGAAGCTGCTTCTACTCCCATCCTCTGAAGCCTAGCCCTGAAACAGTGGACTTGTTCTTTTTTGGCCAAAGCCATATGGACATTATTGAATACGGATTGCCATAATATCAGACTTTGGCCCTATTTTTGGACCTTTATGTATCATAACCAAACTATTTATATTTTTTAATCATTAGAGCTAGTGTTTTTAGAAGGAGGCTGTATTGGTAGCCTCCATAATTTAGTGACACCTACATTTATTTAATTCCATGTCTGAGAAGTAGTTGTATGAATTAAAAAATACCTACTTTCAAATAAAGATTTAAAACATATCAATTGTATTTATGGCAGCTGCATTTTATTCTGCAATGAGTATTCTAGCCAGTGTTTCAATATACTGTATTTCTTAAGGGCATTGTAACTTTCTACAGCAATTATCCTACCTATATCATAAAGGAAGCCCATACTGTAACCTTGATTTGTTGAACTCAAAAATGTACAGACAGTAGCCCTAAGGCAGTAGGTGTCACTTTTTTGTCTTATGGAGTAACCTCACATGATCAATTTTCTTGCTCTACTGTATATATCATCAGCTCAAACACTCAAACAATCTATTACTTTACCATATCTCTCTCTTGTTTCCTTTTTTAGAACACTATCTACCTATCTTTTAACATGCACATATCACATTTCCACACTGCTGGAACAGTTGAATATTACTTTATTCTTAGTCTTACCATTTTTCTTCAACAGCTTTTGCTTTAAAGCTATTACATTGTTTTTTTAATCTTTAATAATAAGCAGAAATATTGCTTCAGCATCTCAGATATTTATTAAGGGCTACTATACCCAAAATAAATATGTCTGAGTGGAGTCAGCAGTGATGAGTTGGGTTATTTGCCAGCTTCTATCTTACAGTGATGCAAGATCCCCCTAGTAATTTGTGTCTGAACATTTTGAGAAATCTATAACACTACCCACTGCAGAGAGGAAGTCTGTCATCTGATTTTGTAACAGTTGGGGCATGTGGACAGAATTTGGACTTTCGTAAACAAATCTCATCACTGTAACCTCTAAGTGATTTTAGGAATCTAGCATATGATTTGAATAGCCAGCAACCTCACAACACTGAAAAATTGGTTGAAGGGGAATTTGTTCCTAAAGCATTATGCAGCAATAAAAAAATTTTAAAATTTATTATAGAAGTCAAAGTCTCCAAAAGTGGTAGACTCCACATTGCAGCATCCAAAAAACCTCCCATATAGATCTCAAATCTTAGCACCTCCTCCCTGGATGCCAATGGTATGTCTTATACTAGCCAACCACATAATTAGCCGCGCCAGGGGAAGAGCACACGCTCATGCCAGCATACTGCCTAAGTTTTCCTCGTGGCTTCCCATTATCATTTAGATATCTTCCTTATATTTCGCAACTTGCCCTCCTTTTTGGGATCCTCGTGTTATAGGTCATGGAGGACTTATACACAACAAAATCACCACCCTTATGACAACACGACTATTACAAGATCAATTTGTTGCTGGCTTTCCTACTTCCCTCCCCCCCCTTCAGGTTTTTTCGCCTTCCCCTGACTGGTGCGCTTTTATTCAGTGCGGCAGATTCTCTGCACTGCGGCAGATTTTTTGCATGTGATTGCTCTCATCCAGAAACTTGACTAGCGAATTGTATCCCAATTGACCTTCGGACAAAGGGTTCTACCCGAAACACGTCAGTTCCAATTTTGGGAAACTTTCTTATGCCATCGCCTTATGTTTCCATAGCAACACATTTTTACCGCATGTATTTTCTTTTAATATTATATGTAATTTTGTATGTTATTTTCGACCTGGATGTTTAATAAATGTATATGTTTTTACATTTGTGCACACACTTTGATTATTGGATGGCCAACTGCCATTAAAGTCCTGCCCCTAGGGGAATTTTCCTTCAACCACATAATTAGGGGCCAGCGAAATAGTTTAAATCAATTACTATACTCATGTTTGGTGCCCCATATTTCGTTTCTACATGGAATGAGTTACATTGCTGGGAGTCCAGCTCTTGCAAGAATGTATGTGAAAAACTTCATCTTGGACATGTATTTTCCATTTGGCCATTGCTTAGATGCCAGGAGTCATCCCATGTGCATCAGCTAAAGAAGCAGTTTAAATGTGTAAATTATAGAAAATGCTACAACCTTTTCTTCAAAGAAAATGAAAATTGAAGATACTCTAATTTGTGAGTGTTTGGGTAAAGTTATTATCATTGTAGTCAGCTGTCATTTGGGACTAAAGTCCTGCATTAAACAGTTCATCCAGCACAGATATGAGTTTAGGATACTGATATTCAACACCCTTGTTGAATCAAGGAAACAAAAGAAAAGCAATGACACACGGGGTCAATTACAGCCATCAAAGTCTATATTTATTATTACATATATTTTATTTAATATTATGTAAACAGAAAATGACAATTATAATGAAATATAAAAAAAAAAAAAGATTCTTGAGCTTTAAAAGATAAAGGATCTTCAACATAAGTGAACCACAATACTACTGACAAACAACTGTTACTATTACTTTATAATATTACAAATATGAAGAGCTTTTTTATGTTATTTTATTATTTATGTTTTTATTCTTTGTTCTTTTTCTTTTATTTCCTTTTAATATATTTCATTTAATTTTCATTTCATATTTTAAAAAAAAATTAACTCCTTTAACTCTTTTAACAATTTAACTCTTCACACCTCATGCTTACCTTTTCAAATGTGCAATAAGTATATTGTTCACACAAAATATCCTCTGACTCCTCTGGTCCTGTAAGGAGCCATGCTTCAAGAAAGTGTCTCTTCTTGGACAGTATTCCTCACCTTTGATAGGTTTGAAGGTTCACTCGCAAAAGCTTACAAACTGGTCACAGGACCTGCCACTTGAGAAAGCTTGAAGTAGTATTTTTTAGGTCAATTAAATATAAACATGTGTTACATATAATGTAATTAAAGGGAAGCTTCAGGGGTATAGTGGTTTAGGCATCAGCATTCACAATAGGTCAGATTTCAAGAAACGTGGGTAAAAGTGCTGATTGGTTCTATTTAGTGCTTTTAACATCTTGTTGCTACCTGCACTGCGCAGAGAAAGCGTAAATATACAGTACCTCAACAAAAGGAATCTATATTGCCCCTGGGACTTTAATGAGTTGTGCCAAAATAATGTAATCAAACAAATAATAAAAAAATAAAGATTTTATTCTTCATAAAATGTAAAAATCCATCAAAGTAGACACTGTATGTGTCATAAAAACAAGTACATTATACAGGCACTACTGAGAGTAATTTATATGCAATATACATTCAGGTTGAAGCATTTATGAACTGGAGTCTTTATGTATTTCATGGAACAGTGTCCACTTCATCAGAAGACAACCATGGTACTTTTTCATTTGTGGAAATACCAGGTTATAAACAGAAATATATAATATAAAATTACAAACTTCATGTATAATTCACCTCCTGAATGGCAATACTCACAAATAAATAACTGTGCATAAATCAATGCACACAACAGTCCCAGGAAGGTGAAAAAGTCATGGGTCACCTTAGCATGAGGGAGAAACCAAAAGGGGGTTGGGTCTGTCTGGGAGATGATAGGAGGACAGCCAGGGGACCAGGGCACAGCAAAGGGCTGCAAAGGTGAAAACCTGGGGGGCAAAGCTTAAATATATCTTGTAAGCACGAGAAAATCTTTCCTATTACATTTTTCTACCAAACAAGTGCAATAAATGCTTCATGAAATACTTTTCCACTCAGGCGTTTGACTCTGTGGGTTTACTTTATGTGTGCATTGGGTTTTTTAGTGTAACTGATTTAAATGCAGGTGGGTCCATTTTACTTTTATTGACAGTGATTTACAAGGTGTTTTGAAAAAAAGTTTTGCCAGGAGAATGTACTGTTTTATATAGTCGTTTTTTTTGTACCAACTTTGTGACATGAAATAAAAATGTCAAACAAAATGAAAGGTTGATATATCTTTGATGGCGATATATTAAGTGGAGAAATATATAGCCCTCCTGGTTTTCATCTATCTTCTTTCCTTGGATGGATAGCTTAGAAGAAAACCTGAATCTACAATGTATGTGGAAAAGGCAGGTTTTACAATGACTTACTAGTAAAAGAAGAACACAATAGTTAATATGAGTTGCTATAAATCTATTTAAAAACTTAAAATTGTCAGTCTTTTATCATATGCCATAATATGTCAGTGACTTACTAAAATAGGTGTTTGTATGTAACAAATCCTAATGAGTAGATCGTTCTTCATTTGAGGATCTATAGATGGAGACATACAAATAATTTCTTTATGATCCTGTGGCTAACTGTGCATCCAGAATTGTCGTTTTGTGGAATAAATACAACCCGAAACTCTACAAAGCCATTTATCCAACTTGCACAGTTTGACAGTTGAAATCAATTTGGATATATGGCTCTATTTTTTGCTTTATATTAGAGGCTGTGGGTGCAGTGTTTGCCAATATTAAGAATTTCTACACCTCTTCTCACTAACCTTTCAAATGAGTAGTAAATCATATTTTATTTGCAGTAATTCTTGATATGTAAAGGCCTTATTTTTGTTTAAATAGAGCCACACCTCATAGTCAGATTAAGCACTTTTGATCCACATGCCCAGAGGACTGGTGTTAACACGGCAGCCAAATACAGAAGTTTTATCTGGATGAGATGTGTTTGATTGTTGGATCCAATCCAGATTTTGAATAAAACTCCACTGTAGGAGCCACATCAACTATGTGTACAAACCTTGATAATACAACTGTACTATCAGGTAGGGATCGACCGATTATCGGCAATGCAGATATATCGGGGGCCGATATGCACTTTCCCCGATATATCGGAGTCGGCCCCTGAGGTTACCGATGTTGCCGATATTTCAGGAAAGTGCTTGTACCTGAGTGATGCCTGCAGCTAGAGGCATCACCCCGGTACTGGAGTCCATAGCCGACAGTCGTCTGTCTTGTAATGACAACAGAAGCCGCTCGGCTGTCATTACAAGGAGCGGGAGGGATGTCTCCCCCCTCCCACCCCCTTCCGTGGCTCACCCGGTCTTCCATCCTACCTGCACGGCCGCCGAAGAGAAGACCGGATCAAAGCCGCATTCGGCTCTGATCGTGTCTCCATGTAAAAAACCCGGGTACTCGGCAAATTCAAAAAAATGCGAGCATTCAAAACAGCCAAACTTGGCGTTTTGAATGCTTTTAAGTGCAGAGGAGGGGTTTACGGTATTTTAGACCCCCAGATCCCTCCACCAGAGTACCTGTGAAAAAAAATAAATAAAATAAAAATGTTTTTAAATGTCTGAAAATATCAGCCAATACCGATATCCGATGACCAAAATATCGGTATCGGCACTAAAAAAATGATATATCGGTTGATCACTACTATCAAGACACCTCTTCTTTAGCTAGGACTGTGGATTTCCAGGGGTAGTGCTCAATCACCCACATTTTGTTCTTTTGCTGCTGACAATCAGTAACAAATTCTTATACATAACAAGCACAATAACTGTGCAGACAGCCGACCTGCCTACCAATCCCACATAGTTTGATCTTTATCTCTCTTCCCTATACATATGCGAGCACATACACACACACACACACACACCCTATGATTTTCATTGGTGGAGAAGTATATTGAGTAGTTATTCATTTTGAGTCTATTCGCTTTGCATACTACCACTAGCAAAGAATGGAAACAGCCTGTCCTGTTTTTTTTTTCTTTTTTGATGGGTAGGTGGGGGTTATTTTTAATTGTGGTGATGCAGAGTGGGCAAATGCAGAGTGAACACAGTGCCAATTTTAACCTCTCAGCCCTCAAATACAACAGGGTATGAGGGTGTGCAGCATAACACAACTGGCCAAAGGAAGCACAAAGGATAAACTGGTACTCTATGTACTATGACATTTTTTTTCCACAATTCAATAACATATTGTCATACACATATCCTTGGCCCACAAATCACCATGTTAGTGCTCCAAAATATTTCACATTGAGCAAACTTTATTTTTAATATGTGGTTAACTTTATATCTTTGACCTAAATAAGAATATCAAGGCTGACCTTTAGTTTCTGGTGCATACCCAGAATGTTAACAATGCAATGAAATATTAATGTTCATGTAAAAATGTACAGTTTTGCATGTTCCATTTTTTTTCTTCTTACAAGGGACCTTGAAAAGAAAAATAGCATTTTAGCAATATAACCCACAGTGCAAACTCAGTTTTGTAAATGAGGTAAAATGTGTGAAACGTCACCTATGTAATTCAAAGAGACATGAAAGTGGAAGTTCAGCTGCTAATGAATCTTCCGGGCTCACATATCCTTTTTTTTTTGTCTTCATTTCTGATGATGAAGATGCATACATAGTTTTATTATTTATAAAAGTTTTATTAATAATAAAAAATCTTTGAACCAGAGTTAAACAAATGTTAAGGTGTTAAGTGTGGGCTTTTTGATCAAATTTAGTCTGCAACACAAATAAATTTAAAAAAGCAAACAGAATTTCCAACTTGTATTTACTGCAGAGACTTACAAGATAAAGAGACATGTTTTCTGCAGTTCTTGTAACCAACAGAGTGAGCAAAATTTACAGTTTAAATTTCCTTCAAAGTTTGTTGAAAATTGGAGACCATGAGCACTAGTAGTTGGAACATTGGAAGAGGGGTGTGCCAGAGAGCTGAAGAACAGGGTCACTACAATCTGTGTGAGCTCAATGGTTCAACTCTCTAGTGTGCTTAAAATTATATTATATTAAGAAATGCAGAAATTTTAATTGAGTTTACATTTTTTTTGGGAAGCAATGGACTTTAAATGGTTCCTAAGCGTTGTAAATTCTCCTTTTAACTATTCTGGACCTGTTCTTCTGCCAAAAATGGTCCCTTTAATAAAAATATAAAGAGTACTAAATGAAATAAACTAAAAGGACCAAATTCACAAAAAAAAACACACCATCTAAATCAAAGGAAAAAGATAGATTTTTTTTTTTCTCTGAAACTGAAAAAAGCAAAAATGCACCTGTAGCAAAATTTGTAATTTTTCAAGAATCACTTCACTCATCACATGTAACAAGAATCCTTATCCTTCTGTGTATACTCCTGACTGGGGGACTGCATGGGGGACTGCCATGGTAGCTTTGATATATAGAAGACAGCATGATTACAATAGCAAGCAATATCTGGTAACAGGGGGTGGCCCAAATTGACATGAAAGGGCATTGTTCTTTTACCTATCATGTGCTGTAATTACACCCTTTAAGTTATTAAAAAGCCAATATTTTTATCTTAATGCATTCCTTGCATTAAAGTAAACATGTTCCACCTCACTAAATACTTATATGAGTCCTATCTCAATCCAGCACTGTGCAAATCTGTAGTGGTGCTGGTTCCTCTAGTCACAGGACACAGAGGTAGCAGTGGGAGACATTAGCTTCTGTTGCTGTCAATCAAACCCTTTGAAGAGGGAGCAGGGGGCAGGGCAGAGCAGCGCTGTGTGTGTTTATGGACGTACTTAGTTAGGTTCAGGGGTGAGCCCATGATTTGCAATGGGGGCAGACACAGAAGCGCTGGCAGGGGACCACAGAAGAGGAGGTTCATGGCCGCTCTGAGTAACACCATTGCACAGAACAGGTAAGTATACCCTGTTTATTATTTTAATTTGAAGGCTTCCTCCACACAGGATGTAATGTGCATACAGTGGATTCCAATGCCAAGAATCAGCCTGCACAAAGAAATGACAGGCTGAGAAGAGCTGTCTGTCTGCATCCAGGGTCATCCATCTATCCATAACCACAAGTAACTGCTGGTTGCATGGATGCATGCAAACAGTAAAGGCTCCTCTTATTGTGTCAATACTTTGTGCAGGCTGAGTGGCTGCAACTGTTCGCATATACCTGTGTATATTCCCACAGAAATCCTCTATATGTACATAATGGCCTGTGAAAAGGAGGGCTAATTCTGTGCAATGTTTTTTCTTTGCTTTTTTCATTGCAAGTACTAATCAAAACAATGCTTCAAAATTGCTATTTTTGCAATATTGGCAGAATGATCATTCAAGTTGGCATTCAACCCAAATTGTTTTAAAACTGTGCTGCTTATTTTAATTGGATTAACTGAATTTGCTGCATGTGCAGCATTTTAGGTATTGTTCATCTTTTTACTGTTTTTTTTTTTTGGTAGTGTTTGTGTGGTAATTATGCATATATTATCTACATTCCAATCTATTTCGCTATACTGATAATTACTGCAAATAAAGGAGAATACTTCCTTAATCATTAATTTTGTATTCAAGAGCTATTTGCTTCTAGCATATTCATTGAAAAGTTGTTTTGCCTTTTTTCACCTTTGATGTAATAAGCTTTAAGATTTGTTGAAATGTATTGAATAAACAAGTCTTGACAAAATGATATTAATCTAGATAACACAGAAGTTGATCTAAGTGTGACAGATAAACCTGCATCTTTGGCAAGTGTTTCCTGGCTTGTGTTATATGTAGAGTATCTACATATTTCTCATCTTTATTAGAGAATTTATATAAAACCAAAGCAATATGTGGGTTACTTTATATAAATAGCAAGCACCAATGATCCAGCTCACTGATGAGAAGCAGGTTCACTGATTAATTTTGGATGGTTATAATGTAATCTTTTATAAAATGTGTTACAATACTGCATTAATGCAAATTCTTCTTTTTCACGGCTAATTGCGAGCTGGAGAGTTTTAAAACTGGTATTGGATGACGACTGATTGAATATCGGGAGCTGACCATATTAACAAAGCTTATTTTGCCTATCATCTTCGATGTATGGCAATTTTTTCTGGTTAGTGAGACCTTTTGGGAGTGGTAATCATGAGCACAACATAGTGGATGACATTTTGTGGAAGATTTGTGAACACCAGTGGTGGTACTTTCTACACAATTTAAAGGTGGTGGACTATATTATTCTAGAACTGATTTGATCTTTCTTAAATTTGTTCACACTTGTTTCATTTTCTTTGTATATGTAATAATTCAGCACATTATCTGTCATTGTACATTCATGTGTATAGCACCACCTATGTTCTGTAAATTTAGGTTGTTTCAGACACGGTTTGGAGTTTGGATTTCATTTAAAGGGACAGCAACACTAGAATTGGTATACTCTTACATATAGGTATTGTCACAAAGTTTATTTAGTTTTTGGCTTTGCAGTTTTTATTTCTCTTGGGCAAGGTGTAATTCTATTGTATATTTGTATTGCCTACTTTTCCTCAAAATTTGTATTAAAAATGTAGGTATCTTTGTGGTCTTTAGAGTAGTTATTAGTAGGTATAAATAATTTATTAAAGAATCAAGGGCTCAATTCACTAAGTTTTAGCTCTTGTGTTATTTATCATTTGTTATATTCAGCCATGTGACTGTTATACATAGCAGTCATCGGCTCTCGTTACTGAAAACAATAATTATTACAGAAAATAACATCTGTTATAGCCTAGTAAATTAAGTCAATAAAACCACAGAGCAATTCATAAAAAAGAACTATAGTGTGCATATTTGTACCGGGTAATATTTCTAAACAAATACAAAATGTTTAGTTATTCTAAGTAGACCAATTTTGCTTCACACAATTCTATTCAGTAATTCTACAAAATAATTCTGCAGTAGCTGCTCTCTAGCCAAAAATGTGAAACTACTGTAGTGTACTGCGTGCAGTATGGGCACCCGAGACATGAGTCCTTTGGAAGGTATAGCTGTTCTTAAAAGGGAGTCCACACGCACTGTTGGGTTTTCCCCTTGGAAAAGTTGTTGTGACAATGAAATGTATTGAGGTGGAGCTAGACAGTGTTGACTGGAGGATTGTTAGTGCGGGAGTGCAGGAATGCTTACAATATATAGAAGACGCACCTTAAGATTTGAGTGTTGAAACTGGACTTGAGAGCCTTGTTTATGAGCTTATGAGCTTATGCACTATTGTGGAAGATGTGAGTATATCTGTTTGCAACAATAAAGGGTTAGCTTTTAGCATTATTATGCTATGTGAGTTTTGTTACCTATGGTAGTGATTGACTCTCCTGAGGTAAAAAGCAGCTATCTACACAAGGAGCAGGGGCCATCTAATGCTGATTGAGCAAGTAGTCCTCTTGAGAAAGACAGGTACCAGGTACCAGCTTCCAGGTTTTTTTGTCAAAGCTTAATTGAACAAGCTGAAGTTAGAAGTAGATTAGCTACTATGCACGACTGTGTCAGATTTTGCACTCTCCGGTTTTAGTAAATCAACCCTATTTTGTGTGTGTGTGTGGGGGGGGGGGGGGGTCGATTTGCAGTGCTGGCTGCCTGGAGAAGTCTTTTATTTAACTTTATTATTTTACTTTTTAACCTATTATTACTGGGACTTCGATAACACTCAGGTGTGTACAGAATTGACACAAGCTGCTATTTAAGAATTTATTTTTTTGGTTGTTATTCATTAAATTCACTGTATTGTGGTTTTGTGCATAGTGGGAGTTTATGCAAGTATTTTTAGTGCTGTACTTTCTAAGATGATAGATTTACTCCATTGGTTGTACATGCTTGAATTATTTTAAGTATTGTAGCTTTTTCACTTTTAGTTTATCACTAGTATTATTGTTTGGGGCTAAAGCCCCAATTTTATTACAAAATATAATACGTACAAACAATGTTGCAGTGCTATAAGTATGTATAAAAGTGATGCAATCAATGAGATCAAAAGACTACCTGAAACAAAAGTGACTGGTGCTTTATTGGTGAATAAGTGCTCAATAAGTAGATCCACACTGCATTATTAAACCCACACAGTGCTAAAGCACAATAATTAAAAACTCACATTGACAAGTTCCTGTCTTGGCACCCTGTACACCCTCAAACTCCTGGCAAGGAGCACCACTTAATCCACCTCACACTGGGTACGAGCATGCATTCCCCTGAGCAGAAGGGACATCTTCAAGAAGCTGTCAACTTGCCAGGAGTTTGCAAGTATACCATTTGCCAAGACAGGCACGTCATGATGTAAGTTTTTATTATTGTACTTTTTAATGTTTAATAAATAATACTACATTATGGAAAATGCCCCTCTGATTTTTTTGTAAGTCTTGGTTGGACGTGGTGGAGAGTTATTGATTAACCATGGGGATAAAGGAGCCACAAGCAGGAGTGAAGTAGAGTGGATCTCTGGTACCCTATGCGCATATGGTGACAGTGTGCGTATCAAGTGTGTGCACATATAGGGAAGTGTCAATTTTGGAGCACATTAGTCTTCGTTTGGAACTTTATGGACATTTATGAAGGGAATTGTTTTGATGGAAAATAGAACTGTGTGGATTTGATCATTTAGTGTTAACCTACAAACTGAGCACTTATTCACAAATAGAGTGCTAGTCGCTTTATTTTTAGATATCCTTTTGATCTCATTGATTGCATCACTTTTGTATGTAGTGTGACAGTGAAAGGCCCTGTCACTGTGAAAATATGAAACAGAATTCACATTTTGGTTAAATGCAACATTCCAGACTAATGTTTCTGGGCAGAGGAAGCTGTGTATTTGGCTTTCTCTGGATTCTGTAGTACTGGATTGATGCATTCAGTCCTGTGTCTGTGTTTTAAAAGACCCCTGCAACCTGGTGTGCAGGGTCATTATATACTCAGATCTGAGGATACCTCAGAGCTTCCAGTTTGGAGACCACTCCCAGTGTGTAAGACGGAAGGTCTCACCAGAGGTCAGGGGGCCCCAACTAGAAGCCAAGAGACAGAGGGTCTCACTGAGGGGTCTGAGGTTCCCAGTCAGAAGCCAGGAGACAATATACCTTGTTTTAGAAGTTAGGTTGGTTCCTATAGGGGTGTCAGGAGAACCCCAATCTTTAGGCACCAGGGCACTGTGACTAAAGGCTAGAGAGCCAAGTATTAAGGTTAGCTGGATAACACAGTCAGTGTGGTACTGCAGTAGAAGCTTATGAGCCAGGTGGCTTGGCTTTTTCCAGTGTTTTCATTTTGCTGAAGCTGGAGAAGCCTGGAGAAGATATTCTTTATGGGGAAATTTATGTTGGACTGTTGTTTTGCTTTCTGTCATTTTATTAAAAGTGGGCTACCACTTTTATTAAAAAAATCCAATTACAAGCCCTTAAATATAGTTCCTGTCTGTTGTGAATTCACTGTATAAATGCATCTGCCATGAGAGCTAATTTTCCCATGTCACAATATGTATAGCTGTGCATCATTATTTTTACTTATTATATGAAATGGGGGGGGGGGGATTTTTATGCACTAAGGAGAAGCAGCTAGGTTTAGGGTGTATTAGCGCAGAGTGTTGCTATTTGTATGCAAATTTTGCTTCTCACAATTTTATTCAGTAATTCTACGATCAAAAAACAGGGGGCAAATACTGTATATTATGTGTTTAAAAGCCACTATAATGATTCATTCCCTTCTCAGACATTTGACAGAATATAGGTAGATCCGATCTGAAATGTCCACTTGGCACTTCGGCCTTCTATATTCAGGCTACTGGACCAAGTGCTGTGTTTCTATTTTATGAGCTTTCATTTTCCTAGCATTAGTCCTATGACATGCCTGGTGACAAAGAGGTAATCTTTATAAAAAATGTCATCTTAATTTACATATGCCAAGGGACACATACATTTTAAATCATACAGACGCCTATTTATCCAAGAAAACATTTAGCAGTAAATTACATGAGCAAAACTGATGCTTTGGATTAACTGGATTTAAAACCAAAGAGGTTTGTTTACAACAGCAAATAAAGGAAGATACTCTAAATGATGTAATATTATGTAGATGAAATTAATATACCTGTGTCAGCTTATACAGTTACTGTAAAACTATATACTATATTGTCTACTGCAATAATGACTTGAGATCTTTACTGCAATAGTTTTTGAAATTTAAAGTTCATGGCCTAAATCTCATCTTGCAAGTCATTTTATGTTTGGCAACATTCGTGATCACAGAAAGGGCCTCTCTCTCTCACACACATAATCTAAGTATGTTATATATAGAAAGGTGTATGCATATGTCAGTGGTGGTTCCAATATATTTGACACAAGCAGTCCAGATTAAGCATAGTTCTACTGTAAATAGCACCTTCGCTGGCATGTTTTTTCCTAAGGTATTGAAAAGAACAGAGAGGCTGTCAGATTCATAGTGATTCTCATCAACAGCCATAACAGCCATCAGTTTCCCTGTGACTGTCATTAGAGCACACACAGCACTTCATTTTAATCCAGCCTTTATCTTTTGATACGCGAGGAACAAAGAGTTACTGAATTCAAGAAGAATTTGAATAGATCAGATCTTCTCTTTTATTGATCTGAAAAGGACAGTCACTTACTAGTCTGACAGGGAGAAGCAAGAAAGAGGCTTTTCAGCACTTACTGAGTGGAGGACAATAAAGGAGGTCTTGTCCAGAGCTCTGACACTTGATACACTAGCCTAGTGCAGTACTTAGTACCAAGAACAGAACATGTAATTGAGTAATGCATGTTCTTGGAAAGCTATTAATTAATGCACCCTAATAAAATATATTATATATATAAGTTAAAATGATCAGAATGGTTAGACATTTATAGTGTTCTATCACCTCTATTCCAAGAAATAAATATTGCCTGACTGATTAATTTATATTCGCAATTTGCCTTCGATTTCTAGGCAAGTATTGAAGTGGATGCATGATCCTGGAGTAGGGTGGGTGTAAAAAAGATGCTAGTTGGCTTAGCTGCTAATAACTGTTTTCACAAAAATTAAGCTGCATGAGCCGCATATCTAAATTCCTTTTGAGGTTATGCATGGTAATGTTCAGTAAACTTCAAGGCAGAAAGTGGTAAACAAGAGTACATCTGACAGACTGACTGAAAAAGCAGCTATGTGCAGAGTTGTATAAAGTACTCGAAACCCATACTTGAGTAAAAGTACAAGTGCTCGATCAAAAAGTGACTTGAGTAGAAGTGGAAGTGCTCGATCAAAAAGTGACTTGAGTAGAAGTACTAAAGTATTCAACATTTTTTGTACTTAAGTATCGCAAGTAGTTTTTTTTTTAAATTTTGCTACTCAAGTATAAAAGTACCAGTAGTTTTAAAAAAAAAAATTCCTACTCAAGTACTGGAAGTAAAAGTACAAGTACTGTGTTATGTAGTTATTAAAAAAAGAAGTCAAAAGTTTGAACATCATATTGTTTTTATTATTTCAAATGCAGCTTTTATTTATACATACAGTAGCATTTATTTTCGTATGCGCTGATAATACACGTTTTGTGCTTCATGAAACCTGCCATCTACTGTTCTGGCAGTGGTAATTTTTATAATTGTAACGAGTAACTATGCAGCACAAAAAAAAAAATATCGGAGTAGAAGTATTGAAATCATTGAAAAAATGTAGTGAAGTAAAAGTGGAAGTAGGAGAAAAAAATTCTACTCTAGGAAAGTACAGATACCGCCTTTCGGTACTTAAGTACAGTAGTGAAGTAGTTCTACTTAGTTACTATACATCTCTGGCTATGTGGCACATGGTGGTACACTCACAAGGCAAAAGGAAGACTATGCAACAATCTGCTTCTGATGCTATGTTGTAGGTATCTAAGATAACATTGAATCTGCCAGAGGGAATAAAGGGAACAGATCCAATTACTTTTACAAATGCCTGCTTCATACAGCATTCCTTTTGATCTTGGTTGTGAAATAGTACATTGGATACCCATACAGCTTGAACATTCAAGTGCACCATCATATAGTTTTAATGAAGATAGAAACAACTTCGAGTTGAGTAGATGAGGGAGAGTAGGCTACATCACTTTATGTTTTAAATGTATTTTTGCCACCTACATTTTTTGCATTTGTTTTTTATTTTGAGGCCACTCATGCTGTCATAAAATGTATTTTTTTGAATGTCATGTACAAGAATCCTAAATTTTAGATTTTATTTCACACATTTTCAAGCAAAGCATTCTCTGAACGATGCCAATGCCGAGCAGCTGACCTCCTGTGTTCAGACTGAATCAGGCCAGCCACCCAGCATGGGACCTGAAAGTAAATGTCACTAGCAGTATCTACTATTTGATTTCTGACTTCCAGGAGCACTGGCTAGGTAGGGTGTATACATACTGTTGTTACCTGGAATTCATCATTCAATTGTATAGTTCTGCCTCTGCCAGGTGAATAAAGAGGTTTAATTTGTTTGAATATTTGCATTATTTTTGGTATTGTAAATATATGTATTTTTGTGCACATTATTAGTGAGTATTGTATTAGTTTCCCCAAGCAAAGGAAGTGTGTGTATGTGTGTGTGTGTCGGGGGGGGGGGGGCAGACTGGGCATAAGACTGAAGGGAATTCAAAGGACGTTTTAAAGCAATTTGTTCTGATGAGAGGTTTGGGTCAACGTGGCTTGTGCCCCACTAAGGCTTTTTTGAATCAGTCATATGCAATATGTTTTGCAGAATTGTAAAACCATTGCCATTGCCATTGTAGTGCAAGCTCCATTTTTATACCCAATGTATCCCAATTTAAATCAGCTAAATATATCCAGATGCATCAACACAAATGGTGTTTGAAGTCTTAAAGTCTGTTTTCTTTAAAAACCAGTCAGAGCCTAAGAAGAAATGCATGCTGCCGAGTTAGAATCTTGTTTTCTATGTGGAAAAAGTAATCTCTCTGCAAATGTCTGACATGCACCCCCCCCCCCCCCCCCCTGCTAATTCAGAGCCAGAGCTCTCAAATTAGCATGGAAAAAAGTTTGTGTACCTGAGGGTGTGGTACATTGTAATGAAAAAATATTTTTTGAGTTGCTTGTTTGACACCATTTCAGTGGTAGAGTTGATAAAGTAGAAACAGATATTTCTGGCTATTAGGTTATACTTTATTTTTGGAAATTAAAATATAGCTTAAAACACTTTTGTTAGCTTGTCTGTATGGCACCCCTGAAAATTTAACCTCACCCATACCTTGGTTCTCTTGTTCTTTTTTGACAAGTGACATTATTGTGTTGACAGCTTCAGACTAACTATAACCTAATGAGTTTCTTTCTGTCTGTAGCTTGAACAGTCTTGGATATTAAATGCCAAACAACCTGACCAGTATGTTTCAAATATATGACACTAGCTCTGTCCTGTATTCAGCAGTTTCTAGAAAAAATGTTTAAAATGTTTTATATTACTTTAATGATGTGACATCCGGTAGATTGAATTTTCTCATAATATTGTCCTGAAGTATTGATGTTTTCTTTTTTTCTATCCCAGAGTGCATTGAGAAATGTGGTCTTGCAGTGCAGTGGGCATTGATCTCTTGTGTATAGAATAAATTCAGTCAATTTTTCTCAGAGCTTGCTTAAGGCTTTTACATGAAAGTATATTTTTGCAGCATAGTAAATGTTTTAATTTGCATCACAATTCACTGATATTTTTCATATTTTATTTCACATCTATGTGAGAGTCTGTTATGCTTGTAATGCAGATTGCTTTCTGAACACATATTTTTTAAAAATCTTTTTATTTATTTATTTTTTAACACATTTCTATAGTGGCAACATATTAAAACAGCGATTTGAAAAGCAAATAGAACTATTCACACCAGCCCAATGGATGTAGCAATAAAACGTTTACTTTCATAGTCCAACATTAATTTAGCTTATGAATATCATGATGGCACCTTATATCAATAATACCCTTAAAATGGGTTCTTATGGTTTTTTTTTTTTCAATTCTGATCAAATGTCAGAAAAGGCACTGAACGTCTAATGTAGTTGCATTCTGCTGTGCATAATATGACCTTTACCTCTATGTGCTAACCCTGCATGACCGACATTCACATCTACTGTATGCACTGCATTCTGCTTCACCAGGACTCTCTGAAAACTATGGTAAATAAAGTATGACTTTCAGATAGAATATGTAAATTATATAATATGTATATTATCTCTAATTATTTACCCAGTCTTACTGGTTACATCCTGGTTTTTACCAAATTTTATTGATAACAGATGAGACACCTTCCCCAGCTTAACAACAGACATCTGTCCTTTAAACACTACTTAATACTTTGTAAAATTAGTTTTTTGAACATTATTGATTTATTTCCTGTTTCCAGTGCTGTCTAATAGGGAAACTGGAAAACATTTGCATAGCAATGTAACATTTGTACATTACAAGAATATGGGAGCACTGGAAAAGGTTGGTCTCACATAGGAGACTGAGATAAAAGTCCAGACATTATAATGGTGAACAAGGGGCAGCCAGGCACTTGGGCGGCTCTCTAGAGGTTTGGAGAAAGACTCTGTAGACTTCAAAAATAAAATAAGAAAGCACCCCTAAGTGCAGCAGCAATAGAATTTATTATATTGACATAAGATTAAAAACACTTACAATGGTAACGATAATCAAGGCTTTTCAGCATAGACATCATTCCGTGTGCTACTGGCTAAAGCAGCTTGGTTTGATTCTCAATCCTCCTTGCTGAACCCGCAGCAATGAGACTGTTCACCAGTAAAATAGCAGCCAGTGTCATGCACCAGCGTTGAGTGCAAACCAGCAGGATGTATCACGTTTTGGAGAATGCACTCCTTTGTCAAACCAATACTCGTGTTCAAAACATCCTTATATGGTTTAGCTTTTTAGTAGGTAGTTAATGCAGACTTCTTTTTTTATTAACCTCCTTAGCGGTATTCCCAAGTGTGGCTCGGGGTGGAATTTTAGTGCCATTAGTGGTAACCCCGAGCTACATTCAGGGTACCACCAGGGAGCATCGCTGGATCCTGATAGAGGTTACTTACCTTGTCCATGGGATCCTGCGAAGTGTCCTTGCAGCATACGGCGGCCGGATCTTCCGCCCAATGCTGTGAGCCCCGACTTCCTTCTCCTGCGACGTGACACTCACAGTTAGGTGGAACCGGTGGCAAATTTGAAAAGTAAAACACACAAATACACTGATATATTGTAATCCTATTGGATTACATTACAAAATAAAATAAATTGACATTATATATATATATATATATATATATATATATATACTTTAACTTATTTATAGCTATTTTTTATATTATAATTTATGATTTTGCGTTTCAAACTTTATCATACACAAAATGTTATAAAGAAGAATACACAGTAAAAAAAAAAAAAAATCATATGTAACTAGTTGGTTTGGGCTGCTCGTCCTTAAGAATTACTAGCAAAATAATGGTACCGCTTTCAGCACCTAAAATCGGAAACAATCATACCGCCAGGAAGGGAAAGAGTATGTATCACCTTATTCAGAACTGATATGGATTTTAATAGCGGAACCTACATTTTTACTTTTTACTGTTATTGTTACATAAGGGTGCATTGTGCTAAACAACTTGAGCATGCATGTTTTTGTCCCTAATTAATTTCCAAAATGGCTCAGCTCTATTATATTCAAGGGTTGATCTATCCACCCTGCCAGGAAATTCTACCTGGGAATTGATCAGACTCTCCTAAGCATGCAGATCAGGTCTTCCTTACCGCCGCCATCCAGCTTGACCTGTAGTAACCTTGACCCAACTTCTGACTCACATAGTTTACCAATAGACATAACATGAGTTTGCCTGCACTAGCACTAGAGGGTGCTACATACATGTGAACTTTATACATACACATACCTTGTAAAATCCCTTTTTCGCCCAAATATATGTACACTGTGCAATGAATGTCCACATTTATAGACAAGCAGCACAGGGCCATATCAATTATTAGCAAGGGATAACCTGGGAGATTTGATTTTCCACTCTTGACTGAAGTTTCAGCTCTTGAAAATGATTTGCAGAAACAATTTTCATTCCATACACATCAATTAATGAACTTTCAGAAATGTGTGTTTTTATGCAATTTTTTAAATCCATATATAGTTATCCTTTTACTGTTTTCCCTTTAATATTATACCATAGGTTCTACACTCCAATGTTCAGTTATATAGTACTTCTCACCAAATATGGGTGTCAATTGTATGGCCTTTGTGCTGTGCCAAGATAGAGGATGTGAACAATTTCTCAGCACCTAACTGACAGAGATTTTAGCATTAAGTTAAATCAACGCAAATTTTTCTTACATGTCTTAGTCAATAAAAAGTAATAAAGTCTTATCAAGTTTACCATCTGCTCTGCTTATCAGTTGCAGTTTGTTAATCCAGACAAGATCTGAGCTAGTCATCAGCATTTTCTTCAGCCGAAAAAGATGAAATATCAAACAGAATGTACACAGAAACCCCTTTTCATGTTATAAAATCATAAATGATAGAAAAACTGGTCTCAGAGGTAAAAAGTTTCCATATTCTGAAATGTTAAATTTCTGTAAAGAAAAAAGATTCCTGACATTGAGGAAACTTTGTTCATACATTAAACTGTCTGGGTAAAAAGTATAACATTGAAGGTCTCTTGCTACATGTTAGTCATTCCAGATTGTTTAATAAGGCAAAAGGCAGGGAAAAGGTTTGTAACCCATAACAGGCAGTTAACCATCATCTGTCATTGTTGTAACTGCTTTTAGATGATGAAAGATTAACTCTGTCTGATTTGGATTACTGTACTTTGCACAATATAATTCTTTTCTTCACTGTCTTACAAAAATAAATTAAAATATGATTCTGATGCCACTGGGTACTATGGATTGGATACAACCCCAAATTGCTTAGATTTCTAGGGAGGCAGACATTCTTCTATCTGTTTTTCCATTCATCCACAATGGAAATACATTTTTTGAAACCTTATATAATTTTGAAAATTAGGTGATGTACACTAGGTACATTACAGTATGTGCTGTAATCTGATTAATGATTGCAATACACAGTGAAGCGGGGAAAACAGGGTTTACAGTAATCTAAAGACTTTTCAGTTTAATTAAAATGATGTGTAACCCTTTTACTGCCATGAATGTATGGGTTACATAGCAACAGAACCGCTTGTAGAAGGCCTGCTCAGTAACCCCGTTCATCAGCAGCATTAGCTTAGACTACAAGCTTATGGT
This sequence comes from Pelophylax lessonae, assembly GCF_965119305.1. Taxonomy (NCBI): domain Eukaryota; kingdom Metazoa; phylum Chordata; class Amphibia; order Anura; family Ranidae; genus Pelophylax; species Pelophylax lessonae. The sequence goes on from NC_138769.1 coordinate 436,101,653, forward strand.
CACTTCAGCAGAAGGGTCCCCTAGACTCCGGTAGTTCATGAATAGCCATGATCAATGGCTGGCCAACTGTCAATCACAGCCATTCATAAAAATTTTGACAGTCTCCCCATCTTCACCACTGACCCAGAGTGTGCCCTTCACTCTACTGTATACCTTCAAACTGATCCCCTATATCAGTGTTGGCAAACCTTGGCACCCCAGATGTTTTGGAACTACATTTCCCATGATGCTCGATGCTCATGCACTCTGCAGTGTAGTTGAGCATCATGGAAAATAAGGTTCCAAAACATCTGGGGTGCAAAGGCTCACCATCACTGCCCTATATGTATCCTCCACAGCCCTCTGTCTCTATCATATGTGTGCATTCTGTTACTTTTACTCTTCTCATTTTTGTGCCTTCCAATCCCTGATGCTCTCTTCCAGCCTCTAATGGTAATACGATCAGCATCCTGTCTCATCACCATCTTTTATCCTTGGAATGGCAAAGGGGATTTGGTAAACATGTCTTTCATGAACATGGGAGTACTCAGGAATAAGCACTCCCGTGTTCATTCAGAAGCATGAGAGACCTGTACTTAATCCCTTAAGGTCCTGAATTAATGCAAGAGTGCTTGGGACTGAGCATTTCCAGGTTTAATGTTAGTGAGTATTAAGCAGAAGAGAAGGGGAATAAGGACTCTGTCCTTTTATTTCATCATAGTCACAGTTGCTGTCTATAAAAAAGGAATATGTCATAGAACTGTTGGAATCCCATGGATATAGCTGGTATTGGGGGAAGAGACTAGATAGTTGGAGGGGTGGAGGGGTTATTCAATAATGTTGCAAGGACAGTCTCCCAGAGGGGTAAGAGGATGGTGCAGCTCCCCTGAGAATAGGTCCTGAGCTACCTGTATGACAATTGTAAAAAGAGAGAAGGGGGCACACTGATCTAAATGTAAACAGTTTAATAAATTAGGTACAATAAAATGCACTCACTGCAGTATCAGGAAAGAAGAGTGAGTCCTGGTGTCCTGGCACCACTGTGCCAAGTCCAGTGGATGGTGGCTGAGTTGTATGCAGAGATCAGCAGGGAAGTGTCTGGTGTGTCTACAGGGTTAAGCAGGGAAGCTGGAGTGCTGGGCAGGAGGGCTATGTGACCTGTCTGGAGGTGTGTGGAATGCCAGCTACCCTCCATCTTAGCATGTTGGACTCCAGGAAGTCCGCGGAGGGTGTTTACATTTAAATGGGTGCGCCCCCCTTCTCTCTTTTTTACGGTTACTGTGTATATACTCCCCTCAGGGAGTTTCAGTTTCAGCACTGGTGCCAGTATCAAATAATAAAAAAATAAAATAATACTAAAAAATAATTTTTAAAAAACTGAAATAAACTACACAGCTCACACAAATAAGATAAGCAAGATAAAAAATAAGCAAGATAAAAAGTTTAGGTTGTCTTCATACTTTTGTGCTTCATTGTATTACTGTGCCCACCTTTTTATGCTTTCTATTACATGTAACATGTTTCCTGTTACTTTAAATAGTTTGTTTTGACCAAGCCGATCCAAACAAAATTTTTGCTTTACTAATGGCACTTTTCCACTGCAAGTACCGGCTCGGCTCTACTCGGCCCTGCTTGGCCCTGCTTGGACGGTTTGCTTTTCCACTGCTGGTACCGCATGGTACGGTGGTTGGAACGGTTCGGTACGGTTTGGTATGGTTTGCTTTTCCACTAAAGTAGTACTAAAGTTAAGGCGGTGGGATAACAACGATTCTCTGACCAATTAGTGGCTATTAGTGACTGCATGCAAAGGATTGTGGGATATGATACCGGTATGGTACCTCTTGGAACCACAATCGAGGTGGTACTGTTGTAGAGAGCCGTACCGTTCGGTTCCATGCAGTGGAAAAGCGCCGCCGTACTGTACCGTACCGAACCGTTCCTACACCGTACCATGCGGTACAAGCAGTGGAAAAGCACAAAAGTGAGCCGAACCATTCGGTTCCATGCAGTGGAAAAGCGCCATAAGTGCTGCACTGGCTTCAGCTACATATAGTGCTAGGTTCTGGCTGTGAAACAGAGACTGCTCGTCTCACACCCAGAACAATATAGAGTCGATCTGAGCGGGGCTCAGCTGCTCAGAGGCAGCTTTGTATTCTATGAATGAATACATAGCTTCCTCTGATTGGGGACGGGCTGATGGTAAAAAAGTGAAAAATAGTATAGGCCACCAGAGGCTAAAAGTAGATAACTAGGGTTGAGCGAACACCTAGATGTCCGTGTTCGACGGGTTCGGCCGAACTTTAAAAAAAAGTCCGGGTCCGTGTCCCGGACTTTTACCGAACTTTTCCCGGACACCGAACCCCATTGAAGTCAATGGGGACCCGAACTTTAAGGCACTAAAATGGCTCTAAAACACCAAAGGAAAGGGCTAGAGTGCTGCAAATGGCAGCAAAACGTAATTAAGAGCATGGCAAGTGCTCTGCAAACAAATGTGGATAGGGAAATAACTTAAAACAACAAAAAAAAACAGAAAAATAAAACAATGTTCTTCTTCATCTCTGAAGGACGAGGCCCATATGGAGTAGGAGGGAGGTTGAGGTGGTGGTGGATGTGGCGGTGACTAGACATATGCCGGTTTTCGGTAATTCGATATATCGCGGTATTGCATAGCCACGGTATTGTTATTGTGGCATTTTTAAAATACCGAGTTTCTCTGTCAAGTCTGCCTGACTTGTGAATTGATACATTTCAGTGAGCTGGATGACTCATTCACTCACTCAGCTAACACCTTTCAGCATTAAGTCTCCTAACTATAAACAAAAATGATTACATTTGTATCTTTTCCTTCCCTCTGCCAGGGAGAAAGGAAGTTTAACCTCTTAAAGACTGGATCTTTTTCTGACACTTGCTGCTTGCAAGTTAAAATCAGTTTTTTTTTTGCTAGAAAAGTACTTAGAACCCCCAAACATTTTATATATTTTTTTAGCAGAGACCCTACAGAATAAAATGGCGATTGTTGTAATATTTTATGTCACACTGTATTTGCGCAGCAGTCTTTCAAACGCAATGATTAGACTTTAATGAATAAAAAAAAAAAAAAAAACGTAACAGTAAAGTTATCCCAATTTTTTTTTTTTTTGTTACACAGAGAATCGTGAGAGAATCGTGATCTTTATTCCAAGCTAAAAAATCGTGATTCTCATTTTGGCCAGAATCGTGCAGCTCTAATAAATATATATATACACACACACACGCCTAGCAGCCCACATTACATTATTATATAGCCATCAAGCAGTGTCTGGCCTACCTGGTGATGACTGGTCCTGGCGCTCTGATCCGATGGCCTGGTCTTTAAAGGGGCAAATCCTTGCGATCCAGAAGTGGTTAAACCTGCAGGAGGACCGGTGTTTTTATCTATTAATGACTTTACTATTGCTTTAGGCCTGGTTCACATGTATGCGGGTTGGTGGTTCACATGTATGCGGGTTGGCGGTTCACATGTATGCGGGTTGGCGGCCCACATTTGCACAGGCATAGCAGCCCATTGATTTGAACGGGCTGCTATGCCCTCATTTTCCGCAGAAAAAAGGTGCATGCAGCATTTTTTTTAAATTCAGTGGCCTTGAAATCCATCCTGCTTTTGCACCATGCGACTAACCTGCAGTTCCTGCTCTGGCAAGCTTTCTGCATTTTTTGTATACGTGGGCACGGCATTTAAAAATAAACAGTTTGCGTGTGCAGCAACGGCAGGTAAGTCGCATGGTGCAAAAGAAGGATGGATTTCATGGCCACTGCATTTTTTTAAATTCTGCATGCACCTTTTTTCAGCTATGCCTGTGCAAATGTGGGCCCCCAACCCGCATACATGTGAACCAGGCCTAAAGCAATAGTAAAGTCATTAATAGATAAAAACACCGGTCCTCCTGCAGGTTTAACCAATTAATGACTTTACTATTGCTTTAGGCCTGGTTCACATGTATGCGGGTTGGGGGCCCACATTTGCACAGGCATAGCAGCCCATTGATGTGAATGGGCTTGAGCTGCTATGCCTGCGTTTTCAGCTGAAAAAAGGTGCATGCAGAATTTAAAAAAATGCAGTGGCCATGAAATCCATCCTTCTTTTGCACCATGCGACTTGCCTGCCGTTGCTGCACACGCAAACTGTTTATTTTTAAATGCCGTGCCCACGTATACAAAAAATGCAGAAAGCTTGCCAGAGCAGGAACTGCAGGTTAGTCGCATGGTGCAAAAGCAGGATGGATTTCAAGGCCACTGAATTTTAAAAAAATGCTGCATGCACCTTTTTTCTGCGGAAAATGAGGGCATAGCAGCCCATTCAAATCAATGGGCTGCTATGCCTGTGCAAATGTGAACCACCAACCCGCATACATGTGAACCAGGCCTAAAGCAATAGTAAAGTAATTTATAAACAACACCTCCTTCAGGTTTAACCACTTCTTGACCACAAGGATTTGCCCTCTTAATGACCAGGCCATCGGATCGGAGCCGAGCGCCAGAGCCAGTTATCACCAGTTAGGCCAGACACTGCTTGATGACCTATTTTAGGCCTGGTTCACAGAGTCTGTACTGACTGACTATATAATAATGTGCATAAGTGAACCAAAGCCCCTAAATTCAGCAATGAAATTGAAGTGAGGTGGAAATTTAATAATTTAAATTTAATAATAGAATACCGTGATAATACCGTATACCGTGGCAAAACCTTAATCAATTAATCGCAGCATGAAAATCTGATACCGTCACAAGCCTAGCGGTGACATAGGCGTGCGCACAGGGTGTGCTGGGTGTGCCTGGGCACACCCTAATCACCTAGGGCACATAGCATTGCCAGTGAGGAGATGGGAAAGATCTCCCTGGGACCTGCTCTGCTCTATTTCTCCTTGCCTACAGGTACATGGCCCCGATACATTACTCTCCCTGCTGGCAAACACATGCATGTGTATTTCAACTTTGGGGTGCACACCTTAATGCAATAGGCTGCGCACACCTATGGGCGGTGTAGGTGGAAGCGGCGGTGGAGGAGGACCAGGGCCGGATTAACAGCATCATGGGCTTGGTGCTGAGGATTTTGAAGGGCCTTAAGGGCCGTGCCTTGCCATGCACCCAGAGGAGGAAGGGTGCAGCCATGCATGCCTAATTCAACATGGGATGCTGTCTCTGAAGCCCATAAACACATCCATGCATCGCCAACTGTCCCTCCTTGTCCGGCCTTCACGCTGTGTGGGGAGGTTCTGAGGGTGCTGCCTGGGGAAGCGAGCATAGAAGCCAGACTTCTGTGTTTACAAGTGACAGAAGAGCGGTAACAGTGAATATGGCCAACCCGGGGCCTATATAAAAGGTAGGGGCCTGGAGCTGCAGCTCCAATAGCCCCTACATTAATCTGGCCCTGAGGAGGAGGACGAGGTAGCCAACACTGCTTCTTTTCAAAAATTTTAAATGAGGGTACACCCCAAAAGAGTGAGAAAGAGCAAAAATGGAACAATGGGTGGGTAAGGTCGGTATCCATTGCTATTCTGCATAAGGTACGGAAAAGTCCCGTGGGATCCATGCCTGGTTCATTTTAATGAACGTGAGCTTGTCCACATTGTCTCTGGACAGGCGGCTGCGCTTGTCTGTTATAACGCCCCCAGCCGTGCTAAATACCCGTTCAGATAATACACTGGCTGCAGGGCACGCCAGCACCTCCAAGGCGTAAAGGGCAAGCTCAAGCCATGTGCCCAATTTGGAGACCCAGAAGTTGAAGGGGGCAGACCCGTCATTCACTACATGTAGGCGTGTGCACACATACTGCTCCACCATGTTGGTAAAATGCTGCCTCCTGCTAAGACGTTCCATCTGAGCTGCTGGTGCTGCTGTTTGTTGTGGCGTGCTGACAAAGCTTTTCCACATTTCGGCCATGCTAACCCTGCCTTCTGAGGTGCTGGCGGTGCCCTGGTTGCGTTGGCGACCTCCTCCTCCTCCTCCTCTGCCTTGTGCTTCCACTGTGGCCCCGCTGTCAGATGGGAATGCCAGCAGCATGGCGTCTACCAGCGTGCGCTTGTACTCGCGCATCTTGCGATCGCGCTCCAGTGAGTGAATTAAGGACGGTACGTTAACCTTGTAACGGGGATCCAGCAGCGTGGCCACCCAGTAATCAGCACAAGTTAGAATGTGGGCAACTCGGCGGTCGTTGTGGAGACACTGCAGCATGTAATCGCTCATGTGTGCCAGGCTGCCCAGAGGCAACGAAAGGCTGTCCTCTGTGGGAGGTGTATCGTCCGTGTCCTCTGTATCCCCCCAGCCACGCACCAGTGATGGCCATGAGCTGGCCTGGGTGCCACCCTGCTGTGAACATGGTTCCATCTCCTCCTCCAGCTCCTCCTCCTCCTCATCCTCCTCATCCTCCAGAACTGTGCCCCTGCTGGACAATTGCGTCCCTGGCGTTTGCGTGTGCAGGAACCCACCCTCGGAGCCCCTTGCGAATGACTGCCCTGAAAGCCTTGGAAATGTTACCTCTTCATCCTCCTCCTCCTCCTCATCCTGTGCCACATCCTCTTCCATCATCGCCCGAATTGTTTTTTCAAGGAGGCATGGAAGTGGGATAGTTAAGCTGAGAACGGCGTCATTGCCACTGGCCATGTTGGTGGAGTACTCAAAACAGCGCAACAAGGCACACAGGTCTCGCATGGAGGCCCAGTTAAATTAAATAGCGGAATAGAAAATATGATCCAAAAAAAGTGTATGTATATCACACGTACACAACCACACTGGGCCCCAATTACTATTGTTTGTACCCCTAAAAGGCTAGATGAGGAGTAGGGGGAGTATGGAACAGGCAGCACCCTCAAACCTTCAGAAGTATGAGATGAACCCCAACAACTTGGAAAGGTGGATCTCTCTCACACGTACCGACACAGACTATCCCGCAATTCAATTGATCCTCAAAGGTTTTTATTGAATAGCGGAATAGGAAATATGATCAAAAAAAGTGTATGTATCTCGCACGTACACAACCACACTAGGCCCCAATTACTATTGTTTGTACCCCTAAAAGGCTAGATGAGGAGTAGGGGGGGTATGGAACAGGCAGCACCCTCAAACCTTCAGAAGTATGAGATGAACCCCAACAACTTGGAAAGGTGGATCTCTCTCACACGTACCGACACAGACTATCCCCCAATTTAACTGATCCCCAAAGGTTTTTGATTAAATAGCGGAATAGAAAATATGATCCCAAAAAAGTGTATGTATATCACACGTACACAACCACACTGGGCCCCAATTACTATTGTTTGTACCCCTAAAAGGCTAGATGAGGAGTAGGGGGAGTATGGAACAGGCAGCACCCTCAAACCTTCAGAAGTATGAGATGAACCCCAACAACTTGGAAAGGTGGATCTCTCTCACACGTACCGACACAGACTATCCCGCAATTCAATTGATCCTCAAAGGTTTTTATTGAATAGCGGAATAGGAAATATGATCAAAAAAAGTGTATGTATCTCGCACGTACACAACCACACTAGGCCCCAATTACTATTGTTTGTACCCCTAAAAGGCTAGATGAGGAGTAGGGGGGGTATGGAACAGGCAGCACCCTCAAACCTTCAGAAGTATGAGATGAACCCCAACAACTTGGAAAGGTGGATCTCTCTCACACGTACCGACACAGACTATCCCCCAATTTAACTGATCCCCAAAGGTTTTTGATTAAATAGCGGAATAGAAAATATGATCCCAAAAAAGTGTATGTATATCACACGTACACAACCACACTGGGCCCCAATTACTATTGTTTGTACCCCTAAAAGGCTAGATGAGGAGTAGGGGGAGTATGGAACAGGCAGCACCCTCAAACCTTCAGAAGTATGAGATGAACCCCAACAACTTGGAAAGGTGGATCTCTCTCACACGTACCGACACAGACTATCCCGCAATTCAATTGATCCTCAAAGGTTTTTATTGAATAGCGGAGTAGGAAATATGATCAAAAAAAGTGTATGTATCTCGCACGTACACAACCACACTAGGCCCCAATTACTATTGTTTGTACCCCTAAAAGGCTAGATGAGGAGTAGGGGGGGTATGGAACAGGCAGCACCCTCAAACCTTCAGAAGTATGAGATGAACCCCAACAACTTGGAAAGGTGGATCTCTCTCACACGTACCGACACAGACTATCCCCCAATTTAACTGATCCCCAAAGGTTTTTGATTAAATAGCGGAATAGAAAATATGATCCCAAAAAAGTGTATGTATATCACACGTACACAACCACACTGGGCCCCAATTACTATTGTTTGTACCCCTAAAAGGCTAGATGAGGAGTAGGGGGAGTATGGAACAGGCAGCACCCTCAAACCTTCAGAAGTATGAGATGAACCCCAACAACTTGGAAAGGTGGATCTCTCTCACACGTACCAACACAGACTATCCCCCAATTTAACTGATCCCCAAAGGTTTTTGATTAAATAGCGGAATAGAAAATATGATCCAAAAAAAGTGTATGTATATCACACGTACACAACCACACTAGGCCCCAATTACTATTGTTTGTACCCCTAAAAGGCTAGATGAGGAGTAGGGGGAGTATGGAACAGGCAGCACCCTCAAACCTTCAGAAGTATGAGATGAACCCCAACAACTTGGAAAGGTGGATCTCTCTCACACGTACCGACACAGACTATCCCCCAATTTAACTGATCCCCAAAGGTTTTTGATTAAATAGCGGAATAGAAAATATGATCCAAAAAAAGTGTATGTATATCACACGTACACAACCACACTAGGCCCCAATTACTATTGTTTGTACCCCTAAAAGGCTAGATGAGGAGTAGGGGGGGTATGGAACAGGCAGCACCCTCAAACCTTCAGAAGTATGAGATGAACCCCAACAACTTGGAAAGGTGGATCTCTCTCACACGTACCAACACAGACTATCCCCCAATTTAACTGATCCCCAAAGGTTTTTGATTAAATAGCGGAATAGAAAATATGATCCCAAAAAAGTGTATGTATATCACACGTACACAACCACACTAGGCCCCAATTACTATTGTTTGTACCCCTAAAAGGCTAGGAGTAGGGGGAGTATGGAACAGGCAGCACCCTCAAACCTTCAGAAGTATGAGATGAACCCCAACAACTTGGAAAGGTGGATCTCTCTCACACGTACCAACACAGACTATCCCCCAATTTAACTGATCCCCAAAGGTTTTTGATTAAATAGCGGAATAGAAAATATGATCCCAAAAAAGTGTATGTATATCACACGTACACAACCACACTAGGCCCCAATTACTATTGTTTGTACCCCTAAAAGGCTAGATGAGGAGTAGGGGGAGTATGGAACAGGCAGCACCCTCAAACCTTCAGTATGAGATTGTGTTCACTGTACCCCACAAAGATTGAGTTCACTGCACCCCACAATGATTGTGTTCACTGCACCCCACAAAGATTGTGTTCACTGCACCTCACAAAGATTGTGTTCACTGTACCCCCCAAAGATTGTGTTCACTGCACCCCACAAAGATTCTGTTCACTGTACCCCACAAAGATTGTGTTCACTGCACCCCAAAAAGATTGTGTTCACTGCACCCCAAAAAGGATGTTGTTCACTGCACCCCAAAAAGGATGTTGTTCACTCCACCCCAAAAAGATTGTGTTCACTGCACCCCACAAAGATTGTGTTCACTGCACCCCAAAAAGATTGTGTTCACTGCACCCCAAAAATGATTTTGTTCACTGCACCCCAAAAAGGATTTTGTTCACTGCACCCCAAAAAGGATGTTGTTCACTCCACCCCAAAAAGATTGTGTTCACTGCACCCCAAAAAGATTGTGTTCACTGCACCCCACAAAGGATTTTGTTCACTGCACCCCAAAAAGATTGTGTTCACTGCACCCCAAAAAGGATGTTGTTCACTGCACCCCAAAAAGGATTTTGTTCACTGCACCCCAAAAAGATTGTGTTCACTGCACCCCACAAAGGATTTTGTTCACTGCACCCCACAAAGATTGTGTTCACTGCACACCAAAAAGGATTGTGTTCACTGCACCCCAAAAAGATTTTGTTCACTGCACCCCAAAAAGATTGTGTTCACTGCAGCCCAAAAAGATTGTGTTCACTGCAGCCCAAAAAGATTGTGTTCACTGCAGCCCAAAAAGATTGTGTTCACTGCAGCCCAAAAAGATTGTGTTCACTGCAGCTCACACACAGAAAAATGGATGTGGATCACTGACACCTGCCTATCTCCAATCCCACACCACACAGCAATATCGATTGTAGTTTGTAGAACACAGTTTCCCTAAAATTCAGCAGACTCTGTCCCTAACAGGATTGAGAAGAGATCGTAGATCAGGATTGAGTGCAGACCCCACCCCCCACACAGCAATATCGATTGTAGTTTGTAGAAGACACTGACCCTATATAATTCAGCAGACTCTATCCCTAAAATGCCTACAACTCGCCCTGCCTAAACACTCCGACCTGTCCCTCAATTCTATCCGGACACAAATGGTTTTTTCCTGCCTATCTTTCCCTAATCAGCAGCCAGCACGTTGATGTGTGCTCTGTCCCTGAATCTAAGCAGCATAATGACGCCGCTGCGGCTGCCTCGAACTTATAAAGACTTGGTCACATGCTTCAGACGGCCAATCACAGCTACTGAGACATTTGCAGGCATGGCTGGGATGGCTTAAGGCACACCAGTTAAACGATTGTTGATTGGCTGTTGAAAGCCCGCCATGAAAAGAGCGCCAAAGCATGCAAAACCCGGAAATAAAACGACCGAACACGGATTTTTACCCGAACATACAGTAAAGTGTCCGTGTCCGTGTTCGGGTACAAAAAATCCAATTATTCGGTACGAACACGAATAATACAGTCCGTGTTCGCTCAACACTATAGATAACAGAGCCTGATAGTGAAAAGATTAAATCCCCATAAGTAGGCTTCTTTCTGTGCATACTTATACCCTGTTTCCCTGAAAATAAGCCCTACCCTGAAAATAAGACCTAGCGTTAATTTTGGGGATGGCTGCAATATAAGCCCTACCCCAAAAATAAGCCCTAGTTAAAGTTGTTCTAAAAACATTTAATCGATTTTGTAAAAAGATTATATAATGTGCAGTTTGTCTCCTTTTGTAACTTTATTGTGGAAAATAGATCATTTATAGCGCGCTGGGTGCTCATATGACCTGAGGTAGATCTCCTCTCCTCACGGTTTACGTCATTGGCCCCTCACTCTGCAGTGCGTAAAGCGGGGAAGAAGAGCTCCGGTGGGTCATGTGCGCACCCAATGGCACTGTAAATAAGGTATTGTATAAAGTTACAAAAAGAGACACACTGCACACTCTATAATCTTTTTACAAAACGGATTATATCATTTTATAATGCCTTTAATCAAGGTTTATTTTTGGAATTACTGAATGCCCTAATGCTGACTCCTGAGAAGACAGGGGACGCAGGAACTTTTTTAAAAACATTTTATTCCAGGTTTTTTAGAACAAAGAGAGGGGTAAATGACACAATACAAGCACTGTGGTGCTGTCTGTCATGCCTTAAAGAATCAGGATTTTTTTCTGTTAGGGTTGCAACCACTTTAAGATCGTCATGGTGACATGAGTGTTTTTAAATAAATGTAAATTATTGTACATGCCATAAATAAATAAGACATCCCCTGAAAATAAGCCCTAGTGTGTTTTTTGTAGCCAAAATTAATATAAGACCCGGTCTTATTTTTGGGGAAACACGGTATTAACCACTTACCGCAAAGTGACATAGGGGTACGTGGGCAGACTTTGCGGTGTTATACTAGCTAGAGGCATCACCCCGGTACCGTTGTTTAGAGTCGGCGGTCGGCTCTCCGGCGGTAACGACCGATGCGGCTCGGGAGCCACTTGGTCGTTACCCCGGCGAGCAGGAGGGGACATCCCCCCCTCCCACCGCCTTCCGCGGCTTTGCCCGGGTCTCCTGTCCCACCGGGAAACCCGAGCACCCAGCCGGAACATCCGCCGGCTGGATGGAGTCCCGATTAAAGCCGGAAGAGGCTTCGATCGGGTCTCCGATCACGTAACCCGGAGGCGTCACGTCCGGGTTACTCTGCTGCTATAGGCGGCAAATTCAAAAAACAAGTGTATTCGAAAATGCAGTTTGCGGCATTTTGAATACATGGAAGTGTAGTGGAGGGGTCTTTTGGACCCTCGATCCCTCCATAAAGAGTACCTGTCACTGCATATTACTGTCATAAGGGATGTTTACATTGCTTGTGACAGCAATAAAAGTGATCAGATTTTTTTTAAAAAAAAAACCTGTGATGAAGTTAAAAAAAAAATAGGAAAAAAAAAATTTTAGCCACCCCCATCGCCGTTAGCTCGCGCATGAAAGAAAACGCATATGGAAGTCGAGCCGCTAATGAAATAACTGTTCAAACCACACATGTGAGGTATCGCCGCGATCGCCAGAGAGTGAGCAATGATAAAATAAAGAGCTACACTCTAACTCTAAACTGGTAAGCGTTAAAATTTTTGAATGCGTCGCCCATTGAGATTTCTATTGACCGTAGTTTGTCGCCACCCCACGGGTGTGCGCAATTTTAAACCATAACATGTTGGGTATCTATTTACTCTGCGTGACATTATCTTTCACAATATATAAAATGGGCTAACTTTACTGTTTAGTTTTTTTAAATGCAGTGAAATGTGATTTTTCGTAATTTTTCCAAAAAAATGGCGTTTTAAAGACCGCTGCGCAAATACCGTGTGACAACAAATATTGCAATGACCGCTATTTTATTCTCCAGAATCTTTGGAAAAAATATATAAATAATGTTTGGGGGTTCTAAGTAGTTTTCTAGGAAAAAATACTGATTTTATCTTGTAAACAAAAAGTGTCAGAAATAGGCTTGGGGCTTAAGTGGTAATGTATTATTTTAAACTTTGACATTTGTGTATATCTATTACATCTGCATCATCATTTCCAAATCTTTAGTAGGTGTATTTGACCTGCTGTTGACTTCCTTTTGCCCTTCTTTTGACTTGTGGGGATGATCTACTAAACTGATGTAAAAACAGCTGAAGTTAAAATGTCTGTGCTTTTGCAGTAGAGGTTACTGCTTTTTATAATTGCCCTGTATTGGATATTTGTATTTAACAAAGGCTTACGTCTCTTCCTTTTATATTAGTAGATTACAAGTTATGAATAACTGCCAGCAAGCCTTTTCACAGAGTTTATCTTTTCCAATATTCAGATGCATGTTGCACTAAAACTAATTACCTTCAACTTTTAGTGAACCACTTAAAAATGTAAATATAATTTTCCATATAAAATAAATTTACATGTGCTTTCACAGCACGCCATTGTATATGTGGGAAAATCAAAGTCCTACTCAAGTTATTGTACTATGTCAGCTCTTTCATTTTTATTTGAAATAAATTAGACTCGTACACTTTTTTTTTTTTTTTTTTTGGAAGGAGCTAAGACACAGAAATATTGTTTTAAGTATGTTTACATCTCTTAAATCTAGCAATAGAAAACTTCAGTCATTAACAATTTCTTATTCTTCAGTGCTAATGTTGCCAATTTTTTTTACTTCTTTTTTTATAAATAGCTGTATGTACTACTACATTTTAAATATTTTGCTACCAGTACTACCCACCTTGTTATATATATTAGTTTGTGCAGTGCAGTTTGGCCTGGTCATTAAGGGGGCAAAACCTTCCGGGGCTGAAGTGGTTAATGATATGGATTGTTTCATGTAGTTATATTGGTTTTGAAGCACTGGTATTGTGAATTGGTGAATACCAGGTTATCACCAGAATTAGTGTCCCCATTGGAATATGTCTCTTTAATCCCGCTCTGGTGACAACCCAAAATGTGGAAGTTTCTTTAATTTTTGGTGATAATGGTAAACAGAACAAATAGACACAGGGACACCGACAGCAATAAAAACCTGACAGGTGTCCTAATCCATCTCCACTCTATTCAAAACTTAAAAAAAAGTTGTGCCAGTATATACATAGCTGCTCAGTTTCTGCAATCTAAACACCGAAAGAGGGATTTTTAAAACTATTCAAGTTGTGGTGAGATAGCTTAAATTACAGACTCAGCAGCTTTGAAGATGGTGACTTGATCCAAATTATACTTATTGTAGAAAGCCTTAATGCAAAAACGTGTGCAGCTCATAACAGGTAAAAATTGGATAGGTCAAAAATCATAGAGTGTCTAGCTTAAGCAGAATACAGTACATGTAGTGAGTGGAGACTAAAGTATGAAGAAGAAGGGTGGACTAACTACATAGAGCATCCCCTAGCAACTAGGGATGATCGAACGGTTCGGGTCGACCATCGGTTCGACCCGAACATTGACTGTTCGAAATTCGGCCGAATTCCGAACTTTTTGCGGAAAAAGTTCTGAATTCGGCAACCAGAACCGACCAAAATGCAATGGGACAGGAACTGGGCTTTAAAAGCCTGTGATTGGACCAGAACCATCAGTAAAAGCCAGTTGAGCGGGCAGGAGGTTGCTAGGAATGTGATTGGAGTGACTAGGGGGTCCAGAGGCCAATCAGTAGTGAATACGCCCCCCCAGTATATAACATAGCCCCGCCAAATCTCTAGCACTGTAATACAGGGGCTGTGGAAGAGAGTAGAAGCAGTTCTGTTACTCCTGCTTCAAAAGTGTCATTTAGCAATTATTAGTGTGAGGAAAGGGATATCTAGTGTAGTTAGGGTACTATTTTCCACTATAGTTAGATTCAATAATCTAGTTTCTGTAGGGAAAGTGTTAAGTGTCAGGGTGACCGTAGTGTAGTGTAGGGTGAACGGATTCTGACTGCTATGGCAGGTTGACCAAACTCTTCCATGTCAGGGTGACCGCCATAAAAAAAGATTGTTTGTATTAGAATTGCAATAGAGCAGGAATAGGGCTCCGCTACTTTCACACCTGGCCGTTTTTGTTGCAGGCGTTTATTGGGCTTTTTTGTGGACGTCTTTGGAGGCAGGCATGACATCTGAACTTCTGTGTAGGGGTATATATACACACACACATATATGTATATATACACATACACACATATAGGTGTGAAGGTAGCAGAACCCTATGCCTGCGCTAATGAAATTATTTGCAGGCATAGGGCTCCGCTCCAATCACACCTATATATGTGTATGTGTATATATACATATAAGTGTGTGTGTATATATACCCCTACACAGAAGTTCAGATGTCATGCCTGCCTCCAAAGACAGCAAAAAAATAGTTGTTCTGCTACTTTCACACCTATATATATGTGTAGGTGTATATATACATACATGTGTGTGTATATATACCCCTATACAGAAGTTCAGATGTCATGCCTGACTCCAAACATGTCCTCAAAAAAGCCCTATGAGCGCCTTTCCTTACAGAAACTAAATTATTAAAGCTAACTAAAGTGGAAAATAGCCCCTTTCCTCACACTAAAAATTACTAAATGACACTTTGTAGCAGAAGTAACAGAACTGCTTCCACTCTCTTCCATGTCCCTGTATTACAATGCTAGGAATTTGGCGGGGGCTATCTTATATACTGGGGGGCGTATTCACTAATGATTGGCCACTGGACCCCCTAGTCACTCCAATCACATTCCTAGCATTCTCCTGCCCCCTCAATTGGTTTTTACTGATGGTTCTGGTCCAATCATGGGCTTTTAAAGCCCATTTCCTGTCCCATTGCATTTTGGTCGGTTCTGGTTAACGAATTCCGAACTTTTTCAGCAAAAAGTTTAGAATTTGGCCGAACCTCGAACAGCCAATGTTTGGGTCGAACCAATGGTCGACCCGAACCGTTCGATCATCCCTATTCATTAGCGCAGGCATAGGGTTCCACTACTTTCACACCTATATGTGTGTACGTGTATATATACATATATGTGTGTGTGTGTATATACCCCTATACAGAAGTTCAGATGTTATACCTGCAACAAAAATGGCCAGGTGTGAAAATAGCGGAGCCATATCCCTGCTCTACTGCAATTCTAATGCAAACAATCTTTTTTTTTTCTGGTTCTGGACATCCTACAGAGCTGAGACTTCACAGGTACACCTTTTAGACCCACCAGACACCAAATCCAAAGAAATCTCTTTTTTTTTCAATAATTTTTTCAATAATTGGCTCTGTATCAAAAACGACAATTTTTAAGAACTTTTTTTGTGTGATTAATAGTCCCTGGGGCATGACCCAGAACCCTAGGCACTTTTTAGGGGCATTTATTGGGTTTTAGGGCTTCAAAATTGTGTTTTTTGATTACCGAAGTTCGGGTCCCATTGATTTCAATAGGGTTCTGGAATCCGGACCCAAACTTTCGGGAAGTTCGGGTGTTCTGGTCGAATCTAACTTTTCAAAAGTTCGATCATCCCTACTAGAAACAGAGTGAGGTAGGAATAATATTTTTAAAGGCAAACAAGCAGCAATGCATGTATACCATGATAATAGCAGCTGACAGCAAATAACACAAGAAAAATCATCTTAGGGTCATCATGTTGATAGTTTTGGCACCTATATATGTTGGAAATTATCGTATTGCTAAGATTTTGATAAACATACTTTGCAGTTACTAACGAATTGGCACATATTCAAGTCCAGTATCTTCATGAAGTCATTTTTAATGAAAGCGTGTATTAGTAGTCACAGTGTGAAGATGAATTAAGTCAAATTCCATAAGTGTCAATACAAGTTAGATTGGCAAAGCCAGAAACTTGAACTTGCCTGCCTGGCAAGACATAATACAACAGGGAATCCAATGTCCTGACATTCTTGTGCTGTTGTTGTACAGGGAATGTTCAATGTGATAGTTAACATAAAGGCAATGATTCATAAAGAAGAATGGTCCTACAGCCTCTAAATTATTAAAGGGTGATAAGCTAGTTCAGCTGAAAGATATTTATTTGCTTTCTCTGACACAAATTTGGATAACCTACCAGGGACTGCATTGATTCAGTAAAATCCAATCATGAAAAGCTAATCTTGTCTAGAAAAAAGAATTAATACCAATTAAACCTACACCATTTTCTGCAAACAGATCTTTTTACAATAACATTTTATAATTTAAGCTACTTAAATGCTATATTGGCTGTTATGCAATTAACACAGAAGTTATTGTCATGACATAATTTTAATGTCAAAGATTTTAACATTTTTTGTGCTTTCCATACAAAGACATGTAATCGTATCCTTTAACCTTTTAACCACAGTCATACACATAGATATGGCAGCAGGGCGGTGGACTTTATGCCAAACTGCTATATATATATAAGCATTTTTTTACTGTGCTGGGAGCACCCCCACTCCCCCGCTCAGTGACCAAACTTTTAGCTCAGGGATCCTCAAACTACGGCCCTCCAGCTGTTGCGGAACTACACGTCCCATGAGGCATTGTAAAACTCTGACATTCATAGACATGACTAGGCATGATGGGAATTGTAGTTCCTGAACAGCTGGAGGGCCGCAGTTTGAAGACCCCTGTTTGAGCTCCTTGTCACTGTTTACAATGGAGCCAGTGGGGGCAGGCTTCTGATCACATGATCGAACATGTTACACACTTTTAAAGGAACTTCCACTGACTGGACTGAGTTAAACATATATAGCCACTGTTTATGCCCCATGTGTCTGGACAAACCCCCACCCCTTCACTTTGTCATTGGAATGTTCCAGTGCCTATACTTACTTTTACTGTTGCTGCCCAGTGAGCTTGTGGGGTAGCAGCAGAGATCTGTGAAAGTCAATGCAGAAACAGTAAAGGTAAGTATAGGCACCAGACTAGATCAGGGTGAGGTGGACTTTATTTCTGACAAGTGTATTTTAACTTGGTTATTTTAAAACATTAGCTATTGACATTTTAGCTCACAAACACCTTTGTTAATATTTATTACATTGTTAGATATATATGGTTTTTTGGAGATAAACAAGGCTTTGTTTTTGTGTATTTTAAAAAATGTATTCTGTGTCACTCTGTGTCCATTTTTCATGTCCGCTTTAATTTCCATGTTCATGTCCGTTTTCATTAGGACAAATATGCTACAGCCTCCACCACCTACTGCAATGTCAATAGTCTGCACTGCAATGCAGTCCACTTCCGGCTTCAATCATAAGTGCTAAAATACTTCAAAACATTCAGTCAGTGCATATTCAAAAGTGAGAAATTAAAACCAATGAGTGATTGACTTTTTTATAAAGATGGATATACAGTTAGGTTCATATATATTTGGACAAATGCACAATTTTCATATTATTTCAGGTATTTAACAAAACATAATTAATCTATAGTTATATAATGGATATGGCCTGAAAGTGCAAACTCTCGGGTTTAATATAAGGGTATATCCATCCAAATCTATGGAAGGGTTCAGGAATTTAGGCTCTTAAGATAAGCCACCCCCCTTTTTTAAAGGACCAAATGTATTTGGATAATTGAATCAAAAGCTGTTTCATGGCCAGGTGGGGGCTGCTCCTTTGTTATTTATTCATCATTTAAGCAGGTAATAGGTCTGGAGTTGATTCTTAGTGTGGTATTTGCATTTGGAATCTATTGCTGTGAACCTACATCATGCGTTCAAGGGAGCTGTTCATGCAAGTGAAACAGGCCATTGTAATGCTTAAAAAACAAAACCAATCCATCAGAGAGATAGCAGCAACATTAGGAGTGGCCAAATCAATAGTTTGGTACATTCTGAGGAAAGAAGAACACACTGGTGAGTTCAGCAACATAAAAAGGCCTGGACGTCCACGGAAGACAACAATATTTGTTTACCTTAATGCAGAGAATGCATTAGGGAAAAGAAAACATGTTATCTTTAGAACCCCGTTAAAAGACTGCATTAAACAATTCAGCAAAGAAAGGGGTAATATGAGTCATCCTGTGACTCAATCATCTCTGTGTGCAATTACAGCTTTCCACTCTGGAAATAATGCAATTTTTTTATTCAGTAATGCAGTTATGATTAGCCTTTAAAATATGGGAAAAGGGGATCCTAGAGCTCCACTTAGCTGGGCACAGATACAGTCATTTTTTTAAATTTGTTTTAGTCTTCAATTAGTTAATTTAAAAAAGAAAATACAGTATCTCACAAAAGTGAGTACACACTTCACATTTTTTGTAAATATTTTATTATATCTTTTCATGTGACAACACTGAAGAAATGACACTTTTCTACAATGTAAAGTAGTGAGTGTACAGCTCACTACAACAAAGTGGCAACAAAAGTGAGTACACCCCTAAGTGAAAATGACCAATTTGGGCCCAAAGTGTCAACATTTTTTGTGGCCACCATTATTTTCTAGCACTGTCTTAATCCTCTTGGGCATGGAGTTCACCATGGCTTCTTTCACGCCTCGGTGATGACATCAAGGAGCAGATGGATGTTAGAGACCTTGTGCTTCTCCACCTTCCGTTTGAGAATGCCCCACAGATGCTCAATAGGGTTTAGGTCTGGAGACCTGCTTGGGCAGTGCATCACCTTTACCCTCAGCTTCTTTAGCAGTGGTCGTGTTGGAGGTGTGTTTGGGGTCGTTATCATGTTGGAATACTGCCCTTCGGCCCAGTCTCTGAAGGGAGGCGTTCATGCTCTGCTTCAGTATGTCACAGTACATGTTGGCATTCATGATTCCCTCAATGAACTGTAGCTCCACGGTGCCGGCAGCACTCATGCAGCCCAAGATCATAACACTCCAACCACCATGCTTGACTTTAGGCAAGACACACTTGTCCTTGTACTCCTTACCTGGTTGCCACCATACACGCTTGACACCATCTGAACCAAATACGTTTATCTTGGTCTCATCAGACCACAGGACATGGTTCCAGTAATCCATGTCCTTAGTCTGCTTGTCTTCAGCAAACTGTTTGCGGGCTTTCTTGTGCATCATCTTTAGAAGAGGCTTTCTTCTATCAGGACAGCAATGCAGACCAATTTGATGCAGTGTGCAGCATATGGTCTGAGCACTGACAGGCTGACTCCCCACCCCTTCAACCTCTACAGCAATGCTGGCAGCACTTATACGTGTAGTTCCCAAAGACAACCTCTGGATATGACGCTGAGCACGTGCACTCAACTTCTTTGGTTGACCATGGCGAGGCCTGTTCTGAGTGGAACCTGTCCTGTTAAGCAGCTGTATGGTCTTGGCCACTGTCCTGCAGCTCAGTTTCAGGATCTTGACAATCTTCTTCAAGTCTAGGCCATCTTTATGTACAGCAACAATTCTTTTTTCAGATCCTCAGAGAGTTCTTTGCAATGAGGTGCCATGTTGAACTTCCAGTGACCAGTATGAGAGAGTGAGAGCGATAGCACCAAATTTACCACACCTGCTCCCTATTCACACCTGCAACCTTGTAGCACTAACAAGTCACATCACACCGGGGAGGGAAAATGGCTAATTGGGGCAAATTTGGACTTTTGTCTTAGGGGTGTACTCACTTTTCTTGCCAGCCTTTTAGATAT
Organism: Pelophylax lessonae; assembly: GCF_965119305.1. Classification (NCBI taxonomy): domain Eukaryota; kingdom Metazoa; phylum Chordata; class Amphibia; order Anura; family Ranidae; genus Pelophylax; species Pelophylax lessonae. The sequence continues at coordinate 436,122,102 of NC_138769.1, forward strand.
TAATGGCTGTGTGTTGAGTTATTTTGAGGGGACCGCAAATTTACACTGTTATACAAGCTGTACACTGACTATACATTGTAGCAAAGTGTCAATTCTTCAGTGTTGTCACATTTTGTAGATATAATAAAATATTTACAAAAATGTGAGGGGTGTACTCACTTTTGTGAGATACTGTATATGCAAAAACCCAGAATTTCTACTGCCTCCCCCCTGCTCTACCACTTTTGAACACATTTTTTGAGGGGGAGCAGGTATCTGGTTTTCACATGTGCCCTCTCCCACTTCCACTTGGATCACCTAGTCCCCCCTTATTTGCATCCTTCTTGGACATGTCACAGGTCACAAAGTGCAGTGGGAAACACTGCAGAAGGCACACTTGTAGTGTTAATGGACTGAGAGGTATGCTGATCAGTGAGCTCGTAGTCTGTAAAGATTTCCTACAACTCTAAAACTGACAGCCCTACAGAGGTACAGGCAGAGTTTTAGACAGTGTATGCAGGAGCCTGACAGTGCATCTTTAATCCACTGATTGCAGGTGCAGTGCTCTGCAGGCTCCTGTGATAGAGATAATAAATGCACATTTTTATACCTTCAAAAATATATGCATTTATTAATTTTTTCATAAAAGTAAACTTGGCCTTTAAAACAGGATCATTTTCACTATAGATAAGCTACAAATCATCTTGTTGTAGGGAAGTTTAAAGGTAAAAAATATATGCGTTCCCATTACATTTACTTAGTCTGCCTTGATGTACTATAATGCTGTTAATATTTGATAGATATTTGCTTGAATCTAATGCTCCATTTACAAGAAAACTTTACAAGGCACTCTGCAAATTGTGCAGAGATCTTTTAATATATTTATTTAATTTCATTGTTGTAGATTTATTGATTGCTTCTTTTACCAAGCATGCAAATGGTAGATTTAATTGTTTGTGCTAGAGAAATACAATAAATATAATTTACTTTGCAGTGAACAGGTCCTATTATTGTCCATTGCACCTTTCCAAATAAATACTTCAGGAACAGAAAAGCTCTACCATATTTTACTAAATAATTATGAATTAGTTGTAAACATTTGTTGCACATTGATTTTTATGTATTTCTCAAACCAGACAGGATAAGTGCATGGCCAAATGTATTCCTCAATCACATCCATTATTTGTCTCTGCAGTTTTTTTTATGTTTTTTGAGTCACCTCTGAACTAAGCAATTGCATTGTTAAAATGTCTTGCATGTCAGCTGTTTATCTTTTCATGTGTATTTTATGTTGATGAAATCATTGTTTGAATGTGTTGTTGTAGTTGTTTTGCTTCTTCTGCTAACAAGTTATTATAATACTGTATACTATTTTTTATTTGGACTTTACTGTAAAATAACCAACGGAACCATGTACAGACTTATCTTTAACCCATGTCAAGAATTTCCCTTCTCCAGGCGGATAGTTGCCCTCTATCCCATGCTAAGAAAGCCTTACCAAAATGCCAATTTATTAACTCTTGGAACAACTGCTCACTACTAGAAGGTTTCGAGTTTGAGGAGGAGATTTATTAAACAGGTCTCTTATCGGTTTACCAAAGAAAGGGGGCATATTAGTTGGCCAATGACACACCTAGAGGTGATCTACTTAAAGTGGTTGTAAAGCCTCAAGGTCTTTCGCCCTAATGCATTCTGTGCATTAAGGTGAAAAACCTTCTGTGCTGCAACTCCCCCCAAGAACACCCTTATTTTTACCTGAGTCCGATCCAGCTATGTGCACGAGTGCAGTGGCTTCAGATACTGTTAATCAAATCCAGTGGGATCGGGGTTGGGGGGGGCGAGTCCCGCTCTCTGTGTCAATGGATGAGGCAGCTGGACTCAGAAGCGAGCCTACACGAGTGTCCCAAGGGAAAGCAGCTTTCTGTGGGGGCACCTAATGAAGAGGAAGGGTCTGGAGCGCAGATGGGAGACCCCAGAATAAGAGGATCAGGGCTGCTCTGTGCAAAATGATTACACAGAGCATAGTATAACAAGGGTTTACAACTCCTTTAAAGAATGCATTTCCAATTACCAGGAGTAAGAGGGGATACAAGAAGTGTGATTTTCAATTGGTTTCTTTTTTGACCAGTTACAATATGGAGTTTAAAGCAGTTGTAAAGCTTTTTTTTTCTGATAATAATAAAAATGTTATACACACCTGCTCTCTGCAGTGGTTTTGCACAGAGCATCCCTGAACTTATTCTTCTGGGGCCCCCTTCTATTTCGTAGTTTGTTTCAGTCCAACATAAGTCAATGTGCATGGCTGTACACTGCGGGCATGTTCAGTAGCGGGTCTGCTCCTTGTTCGATTTGTCCCTATTTGGAGGATGCCCACACTCTGTATTCATTTGTCAATGGTCTTTGGGCAGTTAGTAAATTGTTACACAAGGTATGTAATCTACGTTATTTCTTGTGTGACCTGCCCCAAAAAATATTTTAGCAGAATTACAAGACAGTTATGTAACTGTTTCAGGGACCATGTGTCTAATAGTGGACCATAAAAAAAACAGCAAAGGATGCAACTTCATGGACCATCGTGGTTCTAGTGCTAGTTCCCCTAAGGTACAAATTAAAGAAAGAATGCTTAACCACTTTAGAGGAGGTGATGGGTTTTCCTTACTAATTAGAAAATTAATATATTGGATCCTTAATTTAGAGACCAGAGTTCCAAAAGGAATGAATTTTGAATGGGATGTTACCTACTTTTATGAATGAATTGATAATATATTTTCTATCTTTCGTAATCTTTCTTTGCTCCATTTTCTTCTTTTTTTTCTAAGCTTTTTTCCTCTTTCTTTTCTCATCCCCTTTTTCCTCTTACCTCTCTGTTCTCTTTTTCTATGATTTTTTTTTAATGTAAAGAAGAATATTGCAAAATGTTCATGTTTTACTAATGTACCTTTATAATATGCTGTTTATTATTTTTTGTTGTAAACTAGTGCATTAAAAAAGCAAATATAGAAACTACAGGTATATATAGATGGAGCATATTTAAAAGGAGAAAAGACAAGTTAGGAATCATCCTTTAACATTATGAATATACTAGAATGAAAACAGTTAATGTGATGTTATATTTGATGATATCATTAAGCACAGCTTTTTTTTGCTCAGTTCTCAAACAAGCCTCTAGGTGTAGACTTATTTTTACATTAGTCTATTAGTGAAATTATTTTGCATGCAATGCCTCATGACCTCTGAAATGCCTTTCATGCCTCATATTTTTCATACCCTTGTGATTTACAAATAAAAAAGAATGATAGCAATATAGGTTTGTACAATAGGAACACATGTTTTGAAATTAGCTGAGTATGCAAGATTGTACCTTTGCCACTTAATGCTGTAGCCTTAGGTCATAAAGGAATGACATATGGTTTCCCATTTTATGGCTTATGGAAAGATCATTTGTTTTCTAGTGTTTTGAAGTGTCCCAGTTTTAAACAGGGAAATGTTTCTCAAACAATATAAAAATAAAACAGGCATTTAGAGTTTTACAGCCCTGACACAGCATTTCGTTGCCTGAAACCCTAAGGTTTGCAGAGCAATAATATCCTGCCTTCCTAATTGCTGCTCATCATCATGTGTTAAAATAATCTTTTCTTTTCTCTCCCTCTAAGGTGTCCATTGATGAGCGCATCAGACAATTACATGAAGCCCACAGGGATTTTGGCCCCACGTCTCAGCACTTCCTATCCAGTAAGCATTTTAACTTCTGTTAATTAACCTGCATGCTTTATGGTTTACTCAACCTTCCCAGTTCACAAGATGAAATCCCATACATCACATTATTATCTTCCCGGTGATAATATTAGGTCTGTACCCTTCCTAGAAAATAGCTGATCAGTACTGGCTAAAGGGGATCTCTTAAATGCATGCCTCAAAATATTCACAGAATACTAGTCTGAGAATTATCAATATGTCATTGAATCCAGCTATATGTTCACACTGTTGTTCTCCCTATATATTTTGATTAAAAAGGAGATTTATCACACACTTTTCCACTGTCAAAGACTTCAGTGCCTGCCAGTAAACAGTAAGTTTAGAATAAACATGTAATTAAAAAAAAAGCACATTTTAACATCATTCTGGTGGTTATAAATGCAAATACGACTTACAAAGATATAATTAATTCTGTGTTTTATAATGACTAAAATATTAGTAAGCAAATCCACGCAAACCAAAATTCGTACACAGATCTTTTTGATTCATCATATATGTGTGTATAATGTTAAGTCAATATTCTACCCTCTTAGATGTTTTTAAGTCAACAGTCACTCTCTAACAAAGGGGCTTACTAATGGTCATTGTCTATCGCATCCACCAAATCTGTCCATTATGGTCTGGTCAAAAGATGGTACTGAGCACTTGCATTTTCCACCAACCTGTTGTGAAATTTAGCCACATATCTTTTCTAAACAAGAAAACCTTACAGAATTTATAACGACTCCCATCTAGATCTAAAACAAAAAAAGTTTGGACTAGAGCTGAGCTTTAAAGGAATATTAAACCCTCAGTTTTGTAAGCACTTTCAGCAGCTGATTTATTCACTTAGGGAGAATTAAAAGTTGAAAACTGCCAGTGCTAGGCTAAGACTTTTATAAAATAGTTCACTGGGGAATGTGTATTTTACTGTGCTAAAAATGTAGTTTTTAATACAACTTTAACTGTTCAAGCTTTGAAATATGTAAAGAGGAAATAAATATTAAGATGTTACAGGTTCTTAACCTTACGTAGAAAAATGACCATTATCTCACTGGTTGTCCACACCTTTTTTATTCACAAAGCTTTTTATCCCTTTTTATTTGACTAGAGCAGAAGGCAATTGATATTTATTTCCAATGTAGGAAATACTTTTCTGTGTTTTGAAAGTCATGAGTTGTGTTTTTCTTCATGTTCCATTGCTGCAGATAAATAATACATGCCGTAGCTGTAATAGAAATAAGTGGCTACTTTTTTTTCTGCATAAATGTTCATTAAAATATTTAATATCTACACCATCTGGAAAATGCATTTTATTATAAATTTGTCATTTTTACCTGCATCCTTGTCACCTGGATCTCTATATACTTCAGATCTGATCCATAATTAAATGTTTCTTTCCCATATTAATACCATGATAGTAAAGTGTCAATTTAATCCTGGCATTCTTACTAAATCTGGTATTAATTTAGGTGACCAGCCATGCTAATTGTTTTAACCTTCAGTTTTTATGCCCTTGGTTCACCTCATTAAATTTTAGATGAACCTTCTCTTCTCCAGCTGTCAATAGTTTATTTAGCTTTGCTACCTGAACACTGTACTACAGTGTTCTTGGCACTGCTGATCTGCAAAACTTTTTTTCTACCCTTAGCACAATTATAAAAAATGGGGTCACTGACAAAACAGAAAAAGTGCATTGCAGCACAATTGTATAGAAGTAAATGTTATAATGGTTATTTTTCTCTCTCAGTGCATTATGCTCAGTTTTCTACCAGTTTTCTTTTTGATAATCTTAGCATATATTTATTAATCCATTGTTATCTAGTGCAGCACTATTTATGCTTTCACTTTCATAGAAAATAACCCTTAAGAATAGAGGAACTTTGGGCTGTTATTAATATTTGACTACCAAATGCCAATATATAGTTCATTGTTCCAATCTAAAAGTAGGCATAAACTAGAGGGGGGGTCTTGTAATGCCCGTTACAATAGCTGCACATATGTTCTTAACCTATTATGAAGCTACAAGGGTGGCTTGGCTGCAAATATCCTTCACCTTAAAGCTGAACTCCAGCCAAACAGGTAAATGCCACGATTAGTAACATATACAGGAGTTGTTTTATCTGCCAATTGATTTGTATTTCTTTTTATTCAGTTCTGAGATTTATGCAGCTCTGCAACACAGCACATTCCCGTATAGCATGGCAGATGATCTGATTTTTCTCTGCTCAGAAACAGTTACAGCTCTTTTCCCTTGTCAAGTCTGTGACTGGACAGTGAAAGGAGAAACAGCATAGCTCTTATCTCCCTGTAACTCTGATCTCTCCTCCTATTAGTATGCACCTTGCACTGCAGCACAACTGATTGCCTTCCTGTATTGCTTCTCCCTCAGCTAATCTGAACTCTGATGTATAGGCACCCCAACATGTTAATACCAAGTTACATTTTCGGTACTTACTCTGCTTGCATATAAAAAAATAAAATAAACCAAAGTGTTAATGAATACATAGCTGCAATAGATTATGCCCTATTTTGCCTAGAGTTCAGCTTGCTAGGGGCCCCTACAACACATGTATAAACATTGGATATATGACCCAATCTTCAAACCATGTCTTACCAAATGCCACAACATATATGCCCAAATTACCACAGCGCTAGCATAAAAAAACTTTAAATAAAAATAGTGCACAATGTGTCCCCAAAAAATTATTATATAAGCATATAGAAGGTAAATAATCAATAAAATGTATTCCAAACAGTTTCCAAATGGGTGATCAATATATATTCAATAAAACGTATTCCAAACAATGTCCAAATAAGTGATCAATCAATAAAGTGCAAGGTGCTCCAGTGCAAACATAGAAACATTCGTGCTCCAGGTGACTGTGACCCCTCCAGGAACCCCACTCACCAGAACGAATGGACCCTGAAAAGGGTCAAGAGAGCCTGTATACAAATGGATGTAGTAATGCACCAGAACTTCTCCTTGATAATGGCAGACTATTATGGATATTCCTGATAAAGATGGTCCTGGATTCCTCCAAAAGGCAAAAGGCAAATGTCAAAGACAAGAGACCAGGGATGGTGAAGTGTGGTAAAAATTGATTGGCTTTGCTTAGAATTGATCTACTACATAGCTTGTGTCTTTTTGACAATTTATAGATTAGATCATAACATCCAATTATGTGAAAAATCATTTGATCAGATTGTTATGCATATGGCCACCATGGGGACAGCATAAAATGAGGTATTCCTTTACCTCTTGGCCTCCAGCTATCTTCTGTTGCTTTGAGTATAGAATGTACATAAATATCTTTTCTAAGGTGAAAGTGTGGCCTTGAGGTTTTTTTTTTTTTTATGCTCACAAACTGCTTGTATTTGTTTAAAGGGAAAATGTAATGATTCTGAGTAAATTTTGTTTTAGTTTTATGTTTCTAATATGTTGTTATATAACTGATTTTTTGCATTCTATATACAATCATTGTTTAATATATAAACATTTAATATGTGACAAAGGACTCTGTAGCTATAGAGACAGCAAAGCAGACGTTGCTTGCTTTGAGGCTGCGGTTTGTCTGACTTAAAACTTCCGAATAAGTCCGAAGGATTTGTCTTGGTTATGAGTTGTTGTTAATAATTCAATTATGTGTGTAAATTTAAGCTTGAGCTACTGACTCCTTTAAAAAAAACTGACTTTATATCAAAGAGGCAAGCTGAGAGGCTAGAAATGTAAAAAAAGAACGTAAAGCTGCCTATAAAATAATTGAAATTTGGACAGTTCAGTCGTTGTCACAAGTTAACCCCTTCACACCTAAAGGTAAAACAAATCTAAATACCTGAGCTCAATTTTGCAACTTTGACATGTGTTAGTAAAACTGTACATATTGTCACAACTACTTAGTGTATCCAGGTGGATTATTCCTTATTTTGTTCAGGACAAATTGGGCTTTCTTTTGGTGGTAAATGGTAATAGATATTCCCTAATCTTTTTAAATATCAAATGAAAATTCACCCAAAATAGTAAAGAAATATACATTATGTTTTTTTATTATTATTTAGCTGTATATTTCTTGTTATTATCATAATTTACCATCAAAGAAAACCCCAAAATTATTTTCCCTGCTCCTGACTATTGCAGTAATACCACATATGTGTATGTTAAAACACACTGACATTGATTCTAACTGACACTGATACAAATTTAAAAAAAAAAATGTTAATTCTACCCAAAATTTGCTGACCATAGCCTTTGACCCTGACCTTCACCTTTGACCCTGACCTTGACCCTAACAATAACCCTGGTATCTTTGATCTTGTTATTTTTTTCTTTATTTTTATTTTAAATTTTATTTTATTTTTTGTTCATTTTCTATTTGATTTTTTTTATACACTTGTTTTTTTTGCAATTCCTCTGCTGCAAGAAGAGGAAGATATAATGTATCTTTCTCTTCATTCAGAAGAGGAAGAAAACCCAGGGGTGGGCTCACAGTGACTGATCACTGTGATAGCCAATCAGAGGCTATCACAGCGATCAGGTGACCCGGAAACCATCAGACCTGGGTCCAGAACGTTACTACGAGACCCAGGGCTCTCAGGGAGACCTCAGTCTCTGTGCTGGGAGTGTGCTGTGCGGTGCACTCCCAGCACAAAGGGAGGTAAGCATATATGCACCCCACGGAAAAAAGACCACTTCTGTGTAGCCGCACATAGGCATGCGCACGGGGTGTGCCGGGTGTGCCTGGGCACACCCTAATCACCCTGTGTCTGTTAGTGTAGGGCAGGCTGTCTCCCGAGATCTCCATCTTTGGCACTGAGGGTAGTGAGATATTCGGTGGAGAGGCAGCTGTGCTGTTGGCTCCAGCAGATAGTGAGGCTTGCCAGAGCCGCTCAGTGTGTGTGACACTGTCAGGTAATGTTACTGCTTGCAGTGGAAAGACCAGCTGTCAAAACTAAGGGGTGATGTCGGGGGTGGGCGGGACCGAACAGCTATCAAACACCAGCCAATGGGATGGGGTCTTGGCGGCCGCTTCGTTTCTGTGGCTCCGCCCCTTTCTTAAGCAACAGCCCAATCATTGGCTGGTGTTTGACAGCTGCTCGATCCCGCCCACCCCCGACATCACCGCTGAGTTTTGACAGCTGGGCTTTCTCCCTGAAAGCAGCTACATTATATGACAGTGTCGGGACGGGAAGAAGGGGGCGGAGCCACGGCGGGAGGAAGGGGCGGAGCCTCGGTGGGAAGAAGGGGCGGAGCCTCATCTGGAAGAAGGTGAGTGCGTGCCCATTGTCCAAGTGTGTGTGCTGGATAGGAGGGGGATGGGGAAGCTGCATATAGAGGAATTGATATTTCCCTATTCTTCCGGCAGCTGCTGAATAACTGATTCTCCTCCTCTCCCTCCTGCAGGAAGAATAGGAAAATATCTGTTCATCTATATGCAGCTGCCCCATCCTCCTCCTATACAACTTCTTTTGCTGGCTCCCCAGTGCTCCTAACCCCCCCTCCAGTGCTCCTAATCCCCCCTTAGTGCTCTTACCCCCCCCCAGTGCACTAGACCCCCCCTGTTCTTTAGCCCCCCATGCTCTTCAGCTCCCCACAGTGCTTTTCATCTCCCTCCCCCTATGCTCCCTGTCCCCCCCAGTGCTCTCCATGCCCCTGGTTTTCCCTGCTCGCCCCCCCAGTGCTCTCCACCCCCCTGGTTTTCCTTGCCTGCCCCCCAAGTGCTCCCTGTCCCCCCCCCCCAGTGCTCTCCACCCCCCTGGTTTTCCCTGCTCGCCCCCCCAGTGCTCTCCACCCCCCTGGTTTTCCTTGCCTGCCCCCCCAAGTGCTCCCTGTCCCCCCCAGTGCTCTCCACCCCCCTGGTTTTCCCTGCTCGCCCCCCCCCAGTGCTCTCCACCCCCCTGGTTTTCCTTGCCTGCCCCCCAAGTGCTCCCTGTCCCCCCCAGTGCTCTCCACCCCCCTGTTTTTTCCTGCCCGCCCCCCAAGTGCTCCCTGTCCCCCCCCAGTGCTCTCCACCCCCCTGTTTTTTCCTGCCCACCCCCCAAGTGCTCCCTGTCCCCCCCAGTGCTCTCCACCCCCCTGGTTTTCCCTACTCGCCCCCCCAGTGCTCTCCACCCCCTGCGCCTTCAAACCCCCCTACAATGCTTTCCAAACCCCCTCTTAATTCTCTCCAGCCCCCCCCCAACCGTGCCCTTCAGCTCCTCCAGTGCTCTCTGCTTCCCCTGTGCTCTCCGGCCCCCCTAGTGCTCTTCTATCTTCTATCATGTCCTCAGTCTCTGAGCATCTCCTGTATCATAAATGGATGTAATTTCACATATAGATTTGGTTAGCGCACCTGATATACACATCCTTCATCTCCTGTATCATGTCTGCAGTCTCTGAGCATCTCCTGTATCATGTCTGCTGTCTCTGAACATCTCCTGTATCATGTCTGCAGTCTCTGACCATCTCCTGTATCATGTCTGCAGTCTCTGACCCTCTGCTGTATCATGTCTGCAGTCTCTGACCATCTCCTGTATCATGTCTGCCATCTCTGACCATCTCTTGTATCATGTCTGCAGTCTCTGACCATCTCCTGTATCACGTCTGCAGCCTCTGACCATCTCCTGTATCACATCTGCAGTCTCTGACCATCTCCTGTATCATGTCCTCCAATCTCTTACTCAAACTTAAACACATTGCTAATAATATTAGCTATCTGTTTATGCTGAAGGTAGGACTGTGCAGGGGAGACAGAGAGTGCAAAAGGGGGAACTGTGATTATAGAGACGGGGGCAGACTACAAGGGGCACTGTGATGGGGGGCTGTGAATTTTGTGCAATGAATATTCTTGAAAACATTACAAATTTTTGTGGGTGTTTTTACATTTTTACATTTTAAAGTTGGGGGGGGGGTGCCAGATATAGGATCCGCCCGGGTGCCAAATGCTCTAGGTACGCCACTGCACACACACTGAGCGGCTCTTGCAAGTCTCACTGTCTGCTGAATGTGAAACTCCCCCTCTCCCCTGTTAGTGTCCATAAGTGGTGCCCAGTAGTGCTACCTATCAGTGCCCAGTAGTGCCACCTATCAGTGACACCTCATCAGTGCCCACCAGTGCCACCTATTAGTGCCCACCAGTGCCGCTTCATCAGTGCCCATCAGTGTCACCTAATAGTGCCTATCAGTGCCCAGCAGTGCCGCCTCATCAGTGCCACCTATCAGTGCCGCCTCAACAGTGCCCATCATTGACATCTAACAGTGCCTATCAGTGCCACCAATCAGTGCCCACCAATGCCGCCTATCAGTAACCATCAGTGATGCCTATTAGTGCCCAGCCGTGTTGCCAATCAGTGCTGCCTATCAGTGCCACCTATCAGTACCCATCAGTGCTGCCAATAAGTGCCACCTCTCAGTGCTGCCAATCAGTGCCCATCAGTGCAGCCTCATCAGTGCCAGTCAGTGCTGAGAATAAGTGCCTATTAGTGCTGCCAATCAGTCCATGTCAGTGCCTCACATGTAATTTCACCTGTAATAAACATCGAAAGGAAAATAAGGCATACATCTTTTTCAAAACTTAGCAGTGATGGTGGAACCCCTCTACAGATATTTGCCATACAATTTAACTTAAGTGCAAAAACTTTTTAGTTGGAAGGTTCACACCAGTAGAGCACTTTAAAATTTTTTATTTCTTAGATTGTTACACTTAATTTTATATGTTTTAGTCACTATTATAATGTAAATTATTGCACTTGAAGTTAATTTTCCACCACCCATGCTAAGTCCATGTCTTTATGGACCTTGCTTTGTGCACTGGTGCGCAGTCACGTTGGAACAGGAAGGGGCCATCCCACAAATTTGGGAGCATGAAATTGTCCAAAATGTCATGGTATGCTGACGCCCTAAGAGTCTAAGGGGCCAATCCCAACCCCTGAACAACACCCACACTATAATCCCTCCTCCACCAAATGATTTGGACCAATGCACAAAGCAAGGACCATAAAGACATGGATGAGCGAGTTTGAGGTGGAGGAACTTGACTGGCCTGCACAGAGTCCTGACCTCAACCCGATAGAACACCTTTGGGATGAATTAGAGCAAAGACTGCGAGCCAGGCCTTCTCATCTAACATCTGTGCCTGACGTCACTAATTCGCTTCTGGAAGAATGGTCAAACGTTCCCATAGACACACTCCTAAACCTTGTGGACAGCCTTCCCAGAAGAGTTGATGCTGGCATAGCTGCAAAGGGTGGGACAACTCAATATTGAAGCCTACAGACTAAGACTGGGATGCCATTAAATTTAATGTGTGTGTAAAAGCAGGTGTCCCAATACTTTTGACAAGTGTGTATTTATGTATATATATATATATATATATATATATATTAGTGTGTGTATGCGTATATATATATATATATAATATATATATATATATATATATATATATATATATATATACACACGCATGTGTGTTTGAGCTTTGGGGTGCACACCCTAATGCAATAGGCTGCGCACGCCTATGTAGCCGCATAAATGTGTGCGGCCGGCGTGAAGGGGTTCAACTAACTTGTGGAATTTCTGACTGGCTGACAGACAACCTATTTCAATAAATACGTTTAAAAAAGTAATTATCTGTATGGACTGTTTCACTTATGGCACCTGCACAAGTACCTTCTGTTGAAGTGCTGAGACAAAAGTATTATCTCTGTTGTTTAGTTTCAATAGCCTGATTTTAATATTTAGAATGGCCAGTGAGGAACTAGATGAACATCATGACTATTATATTTTCTGTAAAGTGCTTTCCTTTGAAGCACTTTTGACTATTTATTATCAGATAAATGTTCCCCTATAGTTGCAATGGATGCAGCTGGCACAGAAATAGAACTATAATTTATATTATATACAGTATCAGACACCTGCATTTACTGTATATATGCAGTATTCATATTAAATATCCATACACGCATGATTGCACAAGCCTGCTGCAAATGACTGCAAAAGTGAATACAACTACAGCCAATGAGGGAACACCACAGTATTAGTTTAAGAGCTAGGGAGTAGATGTCATACATATGCATTTTAGCCCTAGCATGGTAAATAAGAACATATTTACATTCCAATTGTTAGCTTATTCCTAACTTGTGTTGCTAGTTGCTAGATTTAGGACCACGGTGTCAAGTTTGACAAAGAAAATGGTGTGAGCTACAGATGATATGTACTGACTTTATTTTTTTTTATTTAAAAAAAAAACATTTAAAAACTGATTATTTTTTTACATTTTTTAGACTGTACAAAAGTCTTAAGCTGAGCTCATATTAGATTTTTTTTTTTTTTTTTTAAATGTATGTATTTATTAAAAAAATGTGTCTTTACCTGTATATCAGCATCCTGCAATTTTCTGCACAGCAGGACTCACACATCTCTAGTACTCGGAGCCAGTTAGACTGACAGCACTGTGCATGACAACAGAGCCTAACACTGTTAGCAAGCTTACTGGAGAGAGGAGCACAGGAATAAGTTCATCCACAGGGATGAGTTGCTGTTACTTCCTAGTCCAGTCATTCAGCTGTGAATGTGTTTCAGACAAAGCTATGCTGCTACTATTGTAGATATCTTTAGGTGTGCATTAGGTGCTTGCCTAGAGTTCTCTTTTGCAGGGAGACTTCATACAACACTTTGTGTATAGAAAATGCATACGGATATTTTACCACATTTATATAGAAGCTCTTCTACCTTATATTCGGTGTATTTATTCTCTGCCTTCATTTTTCTGCTTCTATTCCTCTAGATTAAAGCTTGTACAAACAGTGCTCACTCCTATGTTATATCTTTCTTTGTATGTGTTTTCTGTATAGCTTTATGTAATTGCCACTGGTAACACTGGAAATGTTTTCTGCATTTGTATTAGACATATTCAACATGCATTGTGTGTTTTACATTTTACTTGCTTACTATGGAAGAAACTGGTTTTGCAATTAATGATAATATGTACAAGATTGAGTGTGTATGTTTTACAAAGTCCATCTATTGATTATGGTATGTTTTTGTGTAGCTGAGACAAAATTATTAAATATCTGTTAACTGTGCCCAGTACTAAATTAGCAGCTTTAAAACGAAAGCATTATTTTATTGTATACAATAAGAACAGTGAAACATCCCTCTCAATACAGTTGAGCAATTGGTAAAATGCCAGTTGAGCCTTTTCAGTATATCCAAAGAACATACAGTATTTGTCTATAATTTACATTTCACTAGAAATAGCAGTCATAGACTGATGGAACCACAAAAGGTGAAAAAAATCTACATCTGCAAATGTTCAATTACCTTTAAGCATTGCACGGTGACTAAAATATATTTCTCAAAATCACAGTTTTTGTTATGGTATAGCTGGCTTTAGTGTACCAGTAACAGTAAATCGTAATAGGAGAAGGAAACTGATTTTTCAGTAAAAAGATAAATATTTTCACACTAGATCCAATGCAAGTGTTTCTGTACCAACTCAACTATTAAAATCAAACTTTACTAGGGAAATGTATTTAAGGAAATAATTTTGCTAACTAATATTTAATTTTCCACAATTTAGCATTTGTAATGTATCCCCACACTGCTGTAAGCTAGGCAAAAAGGCACATGTTGTCCCTATACAAATATTTTTAAAGTTTCAAAAAAAAAATGCTGCATGTGCTAAGATCAAAATTCATCCATTTTTTTTAACCTAAACAGAGTTTCCAACCCCAATACATCTTTCTATTGACCTTTCAGAGTTGCTGGTAGATGCTACTGCAGTATCTCAAAGTGTCATTATGTAGATATGTTGCCAGCTTCATGCTAGAGTAAGGATGAGACAACATGGAAGGGTTTGGGAGTTGCAAGGAGGAAGAACAATAAAGATGGAGTTCTTAGCTTGGTGCCATTCACAGGGAACTGGGAATGAACTGGAGATGGGGGTGGAGGATTTCAGAAGGTGACAGCATTTGTTTTATTACACAGCACATGAAACAAAGCACCAAGTTGGCAGATTCAGTAATACACTACTGAACCTTCAAATTAGTCAGGAGACAGTGTTACTAAAACCCCAGATTTCCAGGACCAAGCCATTTTAGCCACAGAATAGACACTACATCCATGCTTGTCTGAAAAGTAGTAGCCTTTTTAAAGCTGAACTCCAGGCTAAACAAATATTGTATAAATGCAAGAGGCACATGTATTCTTACTTGAATCCTGGTGTTTTGCGTACTTCTTCCACATCTTTGCTGTAATTCAGCATTAAACAACTCCACTTTGCTTCAGAGCAGGAGTTTACTGTAGTAAAGACCGGTCACTTCTGCTCTTTCTTCTTGTGCAGAATGGCTGGTCTTGCATTCACCCCCCTGTAGTTGTTTTACAGACAGCATGCAGTGAGTGGACTTGCTGGGTCCCCCCAACATCTCTATGTACAGTATAGTGCTGGGGTCACCACTACTTGTACAAGCGAATAGGTCTGCAAATTTATTTGGTGCACACAAAGTGGATTTATATTCGTTGTGGCTATTAAGGAATATATTTAATTTTTAGATTTTAGCTTTAGGTAAAATGTATGCACTTTAATACTTTATTTTTTAGTTTTGACTTTGGCCTCCCTCTCTGTGGTACATGGCACAGAGATTTAAACAGCATACTTGAAAAGTTATTTCTATAAGCTGCAATGGCCATTTTGGGGAGGACATTGCTACGACCGGACCCTGGCTGTGTAGGAGATTGATTGATAGCAAATATCTGGACATATACAGACATTCATGGGTATACAAGAAAGCTACATTGCAAGGACAGTGCAGCCATAAAAAGTAGGTAGCTGTGGCAGTGTATGTGAGTAGCAGACGCAGTACAAAGACCCAGCAGAACTGGGAACAGTGGCAAGATATTGGGTTACATTTGGACACTGAAATTATTGTGAATTTGTACATGCAATCCATTAGTCAGTATTTTATTTTTCCTGGTAATAACTCATAAAAGCCTGGATAAGCTAAAGCTCCTGAAATCATATTAATAGTTGTCTGTGAAGGTTTTCATTTATCCTGGTCATGGTATGGCTAGTCATTGTTAGTCACATTTAACTGGACAAGTAGCTAATCCAAGCCACCTTTTCTATTCCATTCAATCGTATCATTATTCAGCAAGTTACCCCAGAATATCTGACAGACAGCATAAATACCATAATCTAATCATTATTCTCAGTGTCAGAAAGTTGTCATAGGTGTTAATGCTTCAATCTTCCTTGCTAAAGGTGTGATTTTTTTTTGTCAAATTTCTAGAGTAGATATAGCATTATGTGGAAGACAGATTGTGTGAAAAGCCCCCAACCCTGTCCAGAGATATTTTTCCAAGTCTGACATATGGCACTTTTCCACTGCAAGTACCGGCTCGGCTCTACTCGGCCCTGCTTGGCCCTGCTTGGCCCAGTTTGGTTTTCCACTGCATGGTAGCGCATGGTACAGTGTTGGAACGGTTCGGTACGGTTTGGTATGGTTTTCTTTTCCACTAAAGCAGTACTAAAGTAAGTGGGTGGGATAACAACAATTCTCTGACCAATCAGTGGCTAGTAGTGACAAACAGTCAGCTGCATGCAAAGGATTGTGGGATATGGAACCGGTATGGTACCTCTTGGAACCACAATCGAGGTGGTACTGTTTTAGCGAGCCATACCGTCCGCTTCCATGTAGTGGAAAAGCGCCGATGTACCGTACCATACCGAACCGTTCCTACACCGTACCATGCGGTACCAGCAGTGGAAAAGCACAAAAGTGAGCCGAACCGTTTGGTTCCATGCAGTGGAAAAGCGCCAATAGATACCTAAGGATGAGATTGCATTACTAAAACAGGGTGGTTCCACAACATTTACCTCTTCCATCCTGTTGTTGGACAATCAAGAGCTACATTTTCATTAGCGATTGGGTTAAGGTGTCTTTGCTGCCCATGTGGATATAAATGTTGGGGTACCTTTGTGACATTTATTAGAACTGAAGTGGATTGGATAAGCTACAAAATGCCTTCAACGTTAAAGAACACGTCTAATTGAATGTCACCAACTGATACTAGCCATACTGAGGATTTCTTGCTATAGTTTGCTGTACATTAATGCTTTATACTTAGTTGTTGAAATTACCTTTTTCGTTTAACTATGGGGGGGCTATACCGCTGCTGGACAACCCACTCTGCATGACATCACTGACACAATTATATAAAAAAATTCCATTTTATTCATAACAATAATAAAATACCATACATACAACAGTACAGTAAAAAAAGTGCGTAAGTCAAAATGAGGACCTCCTAATCACACCATCCCCAGCCCAGGCTCACAAAGGTACATGAGAATAATGCCCCCAAGTGATTGCAAAAGGTCAGGCTATCCAATGCATTTTGCCTTAGTGGCTTCCTCAGGGAATATAGGGTGAAGAGGATTCGCAATATCAATTTACTAAAATAAAAGATACACACAACAGAAATAATAATAATAGAAATAACAAATTGATACAAACAAAGATATGTGTGTAAATGATTTATACTAACCAATATATTGTATCCAATTCCTACTAACCAACCATCTACAACATAGCATAGCGATACTTATAAATCAAATGTGATCCTACAAGAAGAGAAACAGAACCGTTAGAAACAAATTCCCCAAAGCTGGATTGCTGGTGTAAGAAATATATCCATAATATTCAAAAAGACTGTCATAAGGGCTAGAAGACCCTAATCCATCAAATGCGAGGGGGATAGAGAAGAGGTCCCCACAAAGACACCCAACTGTGGTCAACTTGGCATGAGGGAAGGCAAATTATTTTTATATAATTGTGTCAGTGATGTAATTCAGAGTGGGTTGTCCAGCACCGGTATAGCCCCCCTTTCTTTCTACAATGTTTTTTGCAAATCCTCAGGGGTGATGGTGCAGGACTTGATTGATTGGATGTACGTTTTTGTTTAACTGTGGACCATAGGCTATTAATTGTATTATGGTCATTTCCCCTACCCTGTTCTGTGTAATATAAAGGAGTATCCTTGGATGTTCTCATGCAGGGGGTTCTGCTGTAGACAATGAATTCAGAATACACTCACCCATAGATTTCACTGGCTTTAAACCCTCCATGACCAAGAGTGTAGTAAGGAGAAATAAAATGACTACAAAACATTTTGTAAGGTACAATATTTTTTATTTTTTCAATATAATGTAGTATATTTAATATACCATGAAGACATTAAAATCAACTGCCAAATATGAATATCACTAAACCCTACTGCTGCAACTAACATTTTAAACATATTAACCTCTATTTAATGGATTGTTTTAAAGAATTGCCCTTGTATTTCACATTGAATAATCTACAAACTTTGACCAAAATTAGCCCACAGTATATGAAGTAAGAATGCTGCTCTGCTTGGCTGTCTGAACTGGACTCATGGCACCATGACATTTCTTTCACTCACTTTAAGGGTCTGTTCTGCTCTGTCTGGTAGATTGCACGGAGAATGGTTTGGAATAATTTTCTTCATTCTTCAGTAGTTTGTCTTTCTCCTTTGGCATTTTATTTTACATTTCAGCAAGATGAACTATTTAGGTTTGCCCTTTTCATACTTGCCAGGTAATTTGTCGACAGCACCTGGTACATATAGCTACAGCCAGACTGCTGACAAGCAGTTAGCAAGAGTCAGCCAAGCATCAGTCCTACACTGCATACTTTACAGAAAGAAGGCTGTCAATAACTATTATTCTAAATATCACATAAATCACTCAAAATATATGTATTTTTATATTTCTGGATGCTTTCTTTATTCAATGTATTATATGCCTTTATGACTTAGAGTATAACAACATTTTGGTTATGATATAGGATTCTATAGGTATTTAAAGTAAAGAATGCTTCTGTTAATGATTATATGTTATCCAACCTAAAATGTTATTCAAAGTTACAACATTTTTAACAATACATTTTTGTTCTTCCGGAAAGGCCATTTACCACTGTTTTATAAGTTCACTTAAATTGTAACTTTTAGGAGTCATTAAGGTTAGCAAACTTTGCTCATGGTAATGTCCTTTGTTTTGTTCAAGATCATACCCCCCCCCCCCCCTATAAGCATATTAGTCTTTTGCCCATGGCTTGAATATAGAGTAATGAATACAAATGTTCTGTGAATGGTAAAGGTTTTTACACAGCAGATTCATATGTTGTTTATTAATATAAGACAATATTCAATATCACTTAAATTAGTGCTATAAGAATAGCATTTTTGATAGTAAGTTTGAAAACTTTTATCTATAATAATTGTGTATATATATATATATATATATATATATATATATATATATATATATATATATAAAATTATTGTATACGGTCATTTTGAAATGAAGCTTTAATCCATAATAATCTAAACTAAGATGTGCTATAATTATTATAAAAAAAAAAAACACAAACCAATATAATCAAAAAAAAAAGTTGACTATATATATATATATGATATTGTAGGCTTTTTGGAATGTGTTGGCTTGTGTGTTTTTGTTAAATAATTACAGTACATCTCAGTTTGGATTATTGATAATTAAGCTTTAGCGATTATGTTTTTTTGTAACACTTGGTAATTAAAAAGTAACCCATGAGAAATAATGCTTTTGAAGCCTAGGCTGGTTACGGCAAAATTTGCCTATCATCTCATCTTGCTAAATAATGCAATGTGAACACAATTTAATTATGTTAACTTATCTTTGTCATATTTAATGATATTCAGACCACAGCAATTAATTTTTGGCTTTACGCCATGGTCAAAACACTGTATAGCACCACATGTTCTAAGGGCAGTGGCTTGTACTATTATATGCTTCTGCGAATGCTTTTGTGGTTACATTTGTTCTTATTAATTTGTAATAAGTGACAAGTTATTATTAATTACTGATATTTAAATATTTTATCTTATATATTTTAGATTGAATATCTTCTTTAAAAATGTTTCTACTTTACCCTGATACCCTTCTTTACTTTACGGATTCAGTAGTAAAATATAGATTTAAAAAAAACATTAAAAAAAAAAAAAAAAAAGCTCATGAACTGCCAGAGCAATAGTACAGGATACTAATTATAGGCAATATTTTTTGCAATAGTATTACAAAGAGATATCTTATATTTATTTAAGGAAAAAAAATATGAATATTGGGACTGGTTTATGAGACACTTTTTACCTAAAATACATGGAAAACCAAACAAAATTCTGGTGGTAATTAATTTGCATTTATTATTTAAAAAACTGTAACTAAATACAGACAGTCCCCGAGTTATAAACAAGATAGGGTCTGTAGGTTTGTTCTTAGGTTGAATTTGTATGTAAGTCGGAACATGTACATTTTTTAAGTATAGTTTTTAAGTTTGTTGGATAGCTTAAGGAAGGGTTAACACCCCTGTTACATTTGTTTGGCTGTCTGTACCCCTGTTCAGAAGATTTCACCTCACTTTCTCTCCCTGTGAAAATTGGATTTTGAAAATTTTGGGTTGTTTTTTAAAACAAGGATTGGTTATAAAGCTTCAGAGGAGACACTTTTGTCCCATGATAACTCTTACAGGAGTGATTTCCCCTTCCTAGGGGTAAACTTCCTTTCACTTCCTGTTGTCTCCCTCTGTTTGTAAGTAGGAGTCAATTGTAAGTCGGATGTTTGTAACCCCAGGACTGCCTGTATTTGATATTCTAATTAAAATTATACAAACACACACAAGCACACACAGACATAAACACGCCTACGCTTTTTTTTTGTGCAAATTAAATCTCTATCAACTGCCTACATTTGTGTTAATGAAGTCTGTTTATATACTGTCCCAGTCAAACTGGCAAATTTTTACCTTCCCATCTTTCACAGAAAGTCCTGTTGAGTCAAAATCCCATATTTACATTACTGTATTTTGTATTCGATTTTTCCATACAGTTGGAAAACTTTAATTTTTCCTATCATTTTAGTGTTTTTTGCTGTCCATTACAGTCTACCAGTGTAGGGGTATTTTAAAGGTAGAACCTGAACTAAGTTATTAGGATACAGATATAACCACTTCGACTCTCACACCTGTTTACCCCTATGGACCAGACCATATTTTCACATTTCCACTATGTGTTTATTCATGAGTCTATAACTTTGTAATGACTTATGATAAACAATTGATACAAATATTGTTGTTGGGGGGACAAACAGGGCTTTCTTGTGACTCCAAAAACTCTGAGCACTGTTTTAATATATTTGCATTTTGGGTAAAAAGAGTACAACTCTGAAAACATTTATTTTTTCAAGTGTGATCAATAATATTATGAACACAAGTAACATTACTGTGGGGAATACATACATTTTATTCTGCTGCTTGTTCTATTTACTGCAACTTTAAAATTGTATTTTTGGAACAAGGCATGTTAAAGTTATTTACAAAAGAAATAGAGGTTTTTTTGTTTTTTTTTTGTTTTTTTTGCATATATTTCATTTTTCCCATAATGCATCAGTAATTTAAAGTTCTTACAGATTTAAAATAAAATAAAATAAAAATAAAAACAGTAAATCCTTAAAGATAACAATGTATATATATATATATATATATATATATGTGTGTGATTTATCATTTTTTTTTTCCAACAAATAATTTAAAATAGAAACATGAAACAGGAGATGAAACTGTTAAGTAGTAATTATACATGTTGAAATAAATGGGTTAAGTAGTAAAAAAAGAGCATGTCCTGATTAATTAAGAGTTATCTCCCTGTGCACACATAAAACATTCCTCTCTCACTCACAGATTTGTCTGATAGGTAACGCAGGAGATAAGACAGCTAGTGTATTACTTTTGTTTTGGTTTACATATGTTAAACTGAATGCTCACTGTGATTGGCTGTCAGAGTGATCATTCAATGAGGAAGGCTTCTGACTGGCTCCCCGGGAGCTCATCTTTCTACAGACATCAGGTCTCACAGGGCTGTGCATGGGAAGGAGCAGGGGAGATAAGAAACTGCTGGGACACCCTGTATACAGAGGAGGGCGTTTTATGGATGTGGGTAAGATGCAAAAGGTAGGCAACTGGATTCAGGACAGAGATGGAAAATCTTTATAAATATAAATGTGAATGTTATCAAGCACAAAATACCAAGACAGATTTCTTGAGTGTTCAAAACACATTTGTATTAGTCATCCCTGTCAAATATTAAATATGAAAAAAGGAGATTGAAATAGCTATAGCTGCTTTATGACTATCTTGCTTCTGAGTTTTAAGCTTTTTCTGGATCAGTTTTTAAAGGTTACATTTCTAACCCAAGCACACACACTGTATATAAAGGCCTATAGCCTTTTTTATAAAAACAAAAAAAAAGTTTCTTTACAAAGATTAATAAAACCATTTAGTAAATTAAAAAAAACTCAATTCAGAAAAACATAATTCCCAGCATTTTTTTAATCACCAGTTTTTTTTAAAAAGCATTCCAATATCTCTCCTCAATTTTATCCTTATATCTCTTTGAGAACGTAACAGAAAAATCTTCAGCTGGGGCCTTTTATGAAGCAAATAACATAGAATGTTACTTCAACCTGTTAACCACTTGCCGACCGCCGCACGACTATCTACGTCGGCGGTCAGCCCCTCACAGGCAAACTAACGTAGGGCTACGTTGCTTGCTTGTGAGGGTCTAGGGAGCGAGCGCGCGCCCCCCGGGGCGCGCTCCCGCTCCCGCGTGGTCACGGACCCCCCCGCGCGTGTGACCAGCGGACCCGATGTCCGCCGGTCACTCGGCGATCGGCGGGGGAGAGGGAGAATGTCAGGCAGCTTGTGTAAACAAACTGCCTGTCATTCTCTTCGCTGCAAAGACACTGATAAAACGGATCTGGTATGTAGATCCGTTGATCAGTGTCTTTACAGCTAGAGCCACAGCCAATCACAGTAGAAACCACGCCCCTAGGGACACACACAGCCCCTCCCTTCCAAATAAAGTTAACCCCTTCACTACCAGTGTATTTTTACAGTAACAGTGCATATATATAGCACTGATTACTGTAGAAATGTCACTGGTAACCCCAAAAGTGTCAAAAATGTCAGTCAAGGGTCCGATCTGTCCGCCGCAATGTCGCAGTACCGCAAAAAAAATCGCAGATCGCCGCCATTACGCGTTAAAAAAAAAAACAACAAAAATGACAAAAATCTTTCCCTTTGTTAGTAAACGCGATAACTTTTGCGCAAACCAATCAAAATACGCTTTTTGCGATTTTTTTTACCAAACATAGGTAGCATAAAATAAATTGGCCGAAAATTTTTAAAAATTTTGATTTTTACATTTTTTTTTGGGGGAATTTCATATAAAAAAATGTGAAAAATATTGCTATTTTTGCAAAATTGACGCTCTTTTTTTGTTTATAGCGCGTGATCAAAAAATCGCACAGGTGATCAAATACCACCAAAAGAAAGCTCTGTTTGTGGGAAAAAAAGGACGTCAAATTCGTTTAGGTACAGCGTCGCACGACCGCGCAATTGTGCGTTAAATTCACGCAGTGCCGAATCGCAAAATACCCCCTGGTCGGAATGGGGGTAAAATCTTCCGGGGCTTAAGTGGTTAAGTTTGGGTCTATGTATCTTGGATCAGTTTCTCTGATGACATGGTACAGTATATACTCGTGATTCTGTGCTTTGTTTTTATTTTAACATTAAATGCTGCCTGACCCCTGTTTTAATTACCATTGGATTAGATTAGGGGTTGCTACTCTATGCCTGCCACCTACACCTATTTTGTTATCAGCCGCATTTGTATGCAGCTTATCCTGACTTGTTGTCTATCCTAGCTATGATCTGATTCTGGTACTTAGCTACAATTCTGACTGCATCTGTCATCTGTGATCAGTAAGGCAGTCATGATGGCCATGAAATAATATACTTGAAGTGTATACCCCTCGTAGTGAAAAAACTATCAGCGCAAGACTAAGTGAAATTCAAATGTGTATAAAATGTGCTAGAATAAATCAATATATAAATCCGGCTGCATACACAAATTGTGTCCACACCTCACAACAAAAACATAAAAATCAAAAAACGTGCTGCGCCAGAAGTGCACAAAAATAATTAGTGATTACATGAATCAACAAGTGTTATCAACAAAATATGGTGTCCATCATATGTGCTCTGATGAAACATAAATGTTCATATAAAGTGCTCCAAAGTAATGATTAGTATATCCAGGTGATGACAGGACAGCCTCAATCCCTTGTGAATCAAGCAGGAACCACCAGTGTGTGAACTCCCTCCACCAGTAAGATTGGCCTCTCACCTTGATACCAGACCCAAACGGGCCAGCATGAGCATATCAGGGGATAAACAGACTATCACAGGTAACCTCTCCAGCCTTCACCTCCGGGGGTCGCCAGGACATAAAATAAAGATAAAGCAAAGATCTAGTGCTCTCTGAATGTAAATAATTAGCCTTTATTGAGCATAAAGGGGTAACTCACATTTGTTGGGCACTCAGCCGTGCCTGCTATTATGGCATTCAGTGTTGGAGAGTAGCACCCGAGCGATCGGCGTCAGGCACCCAGGCTCCGCCTCCCTATACGCGTTACGCCTGGAGCGTGGGCTCCGTTTGGCTTCTTCGGTAGGGGTGAAGTTTGCGTGTCCAGCCTCGCCTTTTTACCAATGCTGCTAATGGTGGATTGGCCAGCGGTCACATGTCCTCCTCACTCTGAGCTATGCACAGGACACCGGAACCAAAAGATACACTTCCTGTGATCTTCGGTGTCACTAGCTATTATATCGAGGGGGCAATTTAAAACATATATAGATCTACTAAATCACTACCAGAGACCGCGTGACTGCACCGCCATCCCCCGGGTGTTTCTCCTAAAATCATCGCATAAAAACATCTTTATTACATAAAATCGCATCATAAAATCGCATTAAATCAAATTATTGCCATAATGTTAAAAACTCACAAAATATATTATTGTTAAAGGTGGAATACCTCTAATATATTGCTAATTCTATAAAATGACACAAAAATATAAAAAATATAAAAAAAAAAATATATATGTATATAAAAATATATAAAAATTAAAAATCTGTATAAAAACTATGACAAAATGTCTATATATTAAAATGATGAATATTGAGTGAATCTACAGATAATTCAGGGAGGGGGGGCTATCTATCACTAATGAAGCAGTAGAGGTCAAAATCCTTATTTAACCCCCTGGGTGCCAGTACTTTCGTCTCATACACCCAGAAGGACTCTCTTCTGCTTAATTGTCTAATGTAGCTTCCCCCCCTCCAATGTGGCTGGACATGTTCAATTCCCCAAAACTTTAGAGAATGAGGGTTTCTATCATGGACTTCTCTAAAGTGCTTGGAGACGCTGTGTGACACCTCACCCTTTTTTATATTTTTGATGTGTTCTCCTATTCTTACGTTCGGGGGTCGTGATGTGCGACCCACATATTGGAGTCCACAGCCACACTCCATCATGTAGACCACCCCAATGGTGGTACATGTAATTAAATCTTTAATATGGTATTCGTTGCCTGTGCTGTTAGATTTAAACGATTTTCTGAGCTTAAAAAGAAACTAGAGCCCCTAAAGGAGTCTCCAGAGTTCAACCAATTAGCGAGTGAGCTCAAGAAAAAATTAGAAAAAACTGATAAAGAGACTCAAGAAAAAAAGAGGAGAAAGTTCATCCGCGATATGAACGACTATAGGAGTAACGAGGTTTTTAAATGGCAAAAAGATTTGCAGACCAACTCTGCTGCACCATCTAGAGATAGTACACCTGAAAGAGTCAATATGACACCCCTGGTGTGGAGTAGACCACCACCGGCCCCAATAAGGAATGAACCAAATATAACCCCTGCACCCCCCTACCACCCCCCGCAGAGAGGGAATGGAAGAGGGAGAAGAGCAGGTAGAGGTGGCCCTAGAGGAAGGGGTAGAGGACAATGGAAGAATAATGGTGGATCCTACCAACCAGTACAGGGGAACCAATCTTATCAACCAGTACAGGGGAACTGGTACCACCAAGAACCAAGGGGTACCCAAAATCAGTGGAGAGAAAGGAAGGATTCATCGTTGTATGAGTCCCCTCGCCCCTCCACATCATATGATATCCCCACCACCAATAGATTCTCTCCATTGTATCAGCCAGCGGCAACCAATCCCCCAGATGTTTTTTTAGGGAAACCCAGTGCCCTGTGGGGGTACAAGGGACCAACTGGAAAACCATCTGGGGGAAAAAGAAAAGAAAAAAGAGGACGAAGAGCAGGCCGACGCTTCCAAAAAAAGCAAGAGCCAATAGGTGCGGGTGTATTTAACATCAGTGGAATACCCCTTAGTAAAGAAGAGATGAAAGTCTTGGATAAAGGGTTGAAATTTGCCCCGGTGAAGAACCTAAGCAAATTCGACACCTATGTGAATCTACAGAAATATATGAGAACGCTAACTCAAAAAAAGTATTTTCTGGCCAAACCGGACAACCGACCCAATGTGAGTGAGAGAACACATCACTCCACTTTGAAAAATAAATCGGTGTTTAACCCGCCAAACAAAGATAACAAATATATGGAAGTGTTCAAAAATCTGGTAGCTCATGATGTTGAACACTTGAAAGTCAGAAAAATGCAAGATCCACAGTGGATCCAAAACGGCATAGCCAGCCTAGAGAAAAACAAAAAAGTGGTGATACGACCAGCTGACAAAGGCGGGGGTATCGTTGTCATGAGCACAGAATACTATGATAATGAGATGAGGAGACAACTCTCAGATCAGAACACTTATTCTCGATTACGACACAATCCGGTGAATGATTACAAGAAAGAATTGGAGAAACTTATCAAAAATGGATTGACTAATGCTATTTTAAATAAGAAAGAAGCACTTTATTTGAATCCCATTGCCTGTAGAACCCCTATTATTTATTTCCTCCCTAAAGTTCACAAATGTGTAGAGAAACTTCCGGGGAGGCCCATTATAAATGGCATTGACTCCCTCAGTTCAAGATTGGGCCAATACATCGATTTTTATTTACAACCATTGGTTACCCGAACACAAGCATATATCAAAGATACCAAAAATGTGATACAATTGCTACAGGATTTACCCATATCAGAGAACTGCATCCTTGCTACGGCGGATGTAGGATCTCTTTACACTATCATCGGCCATGAGGCTGCAATGGAGGCAGCGGCATGGGCCTTAGATGAATCAGATTTAGATGGGGAACATGTAGAATTTCTTTTAGAAAGTTTGGAATTTTGCCTCAATCACAATTATTTTTGGTATGCGGGAGAATATTTTTTACAAACCAAAGGCGTAGCTATGGGGGCAAGATTTGCCCCCAGCGTAGCTAATTTATTTATGGCCCAATGGGAGGAGGAGGAGATTTTAGTGAACAGACCCCCAGAATTAATCTTCTATAAAAGATTCATTGATGATTTGATTATTATCTGGGAAGGGGACATTTTATCTTTTAATTTTTTTAAAACCAGAATGAATTTTAATAACAAGAATATCGCACTTACATGGACTGAGAGCAAGGAGAAATTGAACTTCCTAGATTTGGAGATTTTTATAAAAGATGGTCGTTTACATACAAAAAATTTTTTTAAACCTACCGACCGCAACTCCTATTTACCTATGGATAGTTGTCACCATAAAAATTGGCTATTTAACATCCCGAGGGGACAACTTATCAGGATTAAAAGAAATTGCTCAAATGACAATGACTTTATTACACAGTCCAAAGTACTAGTGGAACGATTTCAGGCAAAGGGATACAACATGGAGAAAGTGAATTCTGATTTATAACAAGTAGCATTATTAAATTGAACTGAACTTTTGGAAAACAGGAGGACACCACCAAGGGAGGTGAATAATAATTTTAAGCTTGTGCTTGATTTTAATGCTCAACACAAGCAAGTTGAACGCATCATTAAAAAACATTGGAGTGTCCTCAAACAAGATAAAGTTTTGGGACCCCACCTTCCGGAGAAACCTGGTTTCATATACAGGCGAGCACCTGTGTTGAAAGATAGGTTAGCACCAGGAGTGGTAGATCCCCCTAAGCGTATGAAAAATACTGTTTTCCAGTTTCTATCCGGATTTTTTGCATGTGGGAAATGCGGTGTCTGTCGACAAACGAGGAAAAACATAAAGAAAAGAAAATCGTTTAAATCTAACAGCACAGGCAACGAATACCATATTAAAGATTTAATTACATGTACCACCATTGGGGTGGTCTACATGATGGAGTGTTGCTGTGGACTCCAATATGTGGGTCGCACATCACGACCCCTGAACGTAAGAATAGGAGAACACATCAAAAATATAAAAAAGGGTGAGGTGTCACACAGCGTCTCCAAGCACTTTAGAGAAGTCCATGATAGAAACCCTCATTCTCTAAAGTTTTAGGGAATTGAACATGTCCAGCCACATTGGAGGGGGGGAAACTACATTAGACAATTAAGCAGAAGAGAGTTCTTCTGGGTGTATGAGACGAAAGTACTGGCACCCAGGGGGTTAAATAAGGATTTTGACCTCAACTGCTTCATTAGTGATAGATAGCCCCCCCCTCCCTGAAATATCTGTAGATTCACTCAATATTCATCATTTTAATATATAGACATTTTGTCATAGTTTTTATACAGATTTTTAATTTTTATATATTTTTATATACATTTTTTTTTTTTATATTTTTTATATTTTTGTGTCATTTTATAGAATTAGCAATATATTAGAGGTATTCCACCTTTAACAATAATATATTTTGTGAGTTTTTAACATTATGGCAATAATTTGATTTAATGCGATTTTATGATGCGATTTTATGTAATAAAGATGTTTTTATGCGATGATTTTAGGAGAAACACCCGGGGGATGTCGGGGCAGTCACGCGGTCTCTGGTAGTGATTTAGTAGATCTATATATGTTTTAAATTGCCCCCTCGATATAATAGCTAGTGACACCGAAGATCACAGGAAGTGTATCTTTTGGTTCCGGTGTCCTGTGCATAGCGCAGAGTGAGGAGGACATGTGACCGCTGGCCAATCCACCATTAGCAGCATTGGTAAATAGGCGAGGCTGGACACGCAAACTTCACCCCTACCGAAGAAGCCAAACGGAGCCCACGCTCCAGGCGTAACGCGTATAGGGAGGCGGAGCCTGCATGCCTGACGCCGATCGCTCGGGTGCTACTCTCCAACACTGAATGCCATAATAGCAGGCACGGCTGAGTGCCCAACAAATGTGAGTTACCCCTTTATGCTCAATAAAGGCTCATTATTTACATTCAGAGAGCACTAGATCTTTGCTTTATCTTTATTTTATGTCCTGGCGACCCCCGGAGGTGAAGGCTGGAGAGGTTACCTGTGATAGTCTGTTTATCCCCTGATATGCTCATGCTGGCCCGTTTTTGTCTGGTATCAAGGTGAGAGGACAATCTTACTGGTGGAGGGAGTTCACACACTGGTGGTTCCTGCTTGATTCACAAGGGATTGAGGCTGTCCTGTCATCACCTGGATATACTAATCATTACTTTGGAGCACTTTATATGAACATTTATGTTTCATCAGAGCACATATGATGGACACCATATTTTGTTGATAACACTTGTTGATTCATGTAATCACTAATTATTTTTGTGCACTTCTGGCGCAGCACGTTTTTTGATTTTTATGTATACCCCTCGTGCCTAGGATGATTCTACTTAAGTAAAATAAGAGTAATAGTTAAATGGGAATGCAGCTGCTATAGAAAAATATAGGATAGAGAGGAAAATGGCCTCAATATATGGGGCCAGCTATAGCACTTGCTAGAAGTAAATGTTGCTAGATAATTGCTTAGCCTAAGCAACCAGTTTTAATTAAATCAGTAGTAGGTTTTATATCATAAATGGTGCAGTATCTAGGTAATTACAACTTATTATAACTTTTTATGTGATGGGATAAGCAGTCAAAGAATAAATAACAATATCCTTGGGATGCAACTTAAATTACTATGATGCAAATATATAAAGATACAGTGCGATAATAAATATTAAATTAATAATAATGCTATGCAATATAAATAGTGTATCAAAAAAAGGGGGTGCAGTCTCTGTAGTGATTCAATCAAAGGTGCTCAAAATTGATGCAAACAGTTCATAAATAATAGTTCATAAGTGACTTTGGTGCAAAGTTGCAAAAAAATCTTCAGTGCAATGTGGATGTAAAGTGCAGGTGCTCTGTGTAGGATCCTCCAATGATCCACTGCTGCTAGTTGGCGTCACCGTGAGGATTATTAGGATATCACGCTCACCAGATGTTGTGGGTCTTATATATTTTATGATATTAAGACCTAATAGCGCTTGTTTGGTCTCCTGGACCAGAATGGATACTGTGGACCTTTGCGGGGACTGTGACATTGCGTGACATTGCGGTGGACAGATCGGACCCTTGACTGACATTTTTGACACTTTTGGGGGTACCAGTGACATTTCTACAGTAATCAGTGCTATAAATATGCACTGTTACTGTAAAAATGACACTGGCAGGGAAGGGGTTAATTTTATTGGAGAGGGAGGGGTTAATGTATGCCTGGTGCTTACTAACGTGTGGGGGGAGGTGACTGAGTGACACAGGGACAGATCGCATGTTCAGCTATGCTGAACCCTGCAATCTGTCACTGTTAGGAGATCCGCCTGCTTTGTTTACACAAGCGGGCGGATCTTCAGACTCGATTCCCCGACGATCGGGGAAGAGCGGCGGTGATCACCGCCGCTCCTCCCCTGGTCCGACTCCCACTGTGACTGAAAACAGCGGGAGTGAGCCTCCGGCGGCGTGCGAGCGCCGCCCACAAGGGGAGGGGTCCAGCGACGTAGGTCGGAATCGAGTCACTTTGCCGCAGTACAGTCAACGTGACTGGTCGGCAAGTGCTTAATTTATGACAGTAACATTATGTTTAGAGATTAATAAAATAATTTTCCCAAACCAAAATCAAACTATAAATCTTTTTTTATCTGCTAGTTATCTTGTTTGTTTAAGTTTTTTTCTTAGTTTTTTAACTTTTCTGGATGCCTGATAACAACCTCTCCCTCTTTACAGACCTGTTTATTCCATCCTCAATATGTTAACAGTAATTACATTTTAGGAAACACTGGTTTTCATCATTACTCTCTGATCACTAGAAAACAGACAGAATAGATCTTATGGACTCAAATTACCTTTTTTTTTTTTTAATAAAGTGGGCATCTTTTTAAACTGTATACATGCTACAGGGAAGAGGAGATTGATGGATGATAAGTTGAACATAATCCCTTCCAATTTTTGCAACTTCTGCCTGGTAGATGAGTAGCTGAAGAACACATTTGGGTTAATTTACTAAAACTGGAAAGTGCAAAAGCTGGTGCAGCTGTTCATGGTGGCCTATCAGCTTCCAACTTCAGCTTGTTAAATAAAGCTTTGACAAAAAAAATGGAAGCTGACTTGTTTCTTTGCAGAACTGCACCATTGTACTGTCCAGTTTTAGTAAATCAAACCCTTTGCCTATTAGTATCCGTGACAGGTGATCTAGGAGAGTCTCTTTTTCTGAGAAATCCATTTCAAAGTTACCTTTTAAGCTATAAAAACACCTTCAACTGGTTTGAACATGGCAGACAGTTTTGTGCTGTACTACCCTGGTAAGCTCGGGGGGAAGCTCCATGTATTTTTTATTTAAAAAAAAAGTAAAAAAAAAAAAAAAAAAAAAAGCAGACGTATTTTAAAGATGTGCATATGAAAAATTGCTCATGGGACATTTTTTTACGTTTCTTTATTTTTGTTGGTAAATGAGACCAAAAACATTTAAAATCACAATCATCTCATATGCTGAAGAATGTGGTTCTTCTTTTTTAAAGCATGACATCTTCTTTTTTCATAAAGCATACATTTATTATATTGCAGCTTACCATTTCTTACATGTGATGGCTGCATTTATCTTTTTATGCTTTCTTTCATCTATTTTCTATTTATTTAAACCTGGTGATCCACTTAGTAAGCCTGTTATTTCCAAAAGAACAAACTCTTCAGCAGAATGTATCGGTTACAGAGTTGAGACAAACCATTTAACATTGGCAGAGGTGCATACAATGATCAGCTTTTATTTATGTAAATTCTTTAGCCCAAAAGAAAAAAACTGTTTGCTCTAACTGCTTTTGAAGTATTAGCTGGAGTTTGGTGTCAGTGTGTTAGGGTTTTTAAATCTGCTAATACATCTAACACTGTCACGGATGCAGGTCCACAGTGACTAGCTAACCAAGCCAAAGCCCTTGACTGGGGTAAGAGGGAATGAGAGGGAGTGGGAATGGGGGGAGCAAGTAAGATTGGTTGTGCTACACTTTCCACAGCCTGCACTACCTCTGACCACCACTAGAGGAAGACTCTACTCCAATCCAGCTGGATGAGCACCCACAGGCAGATACAAATCTTACAAGCAATCTGGTGCACTCTGGTGTTAAAGAACAGCCTAATGCCTTGTATACACGATCAGATAATCAGACGACTTATCGTTCGCATTTTGTTGCATGATACTAGTATTGAATGCATCAATGCGTACTAAACGTTTTTTTTGTACAATTCTGGAAAAGTTTCCTGGTTGCGTAGCTACATATCGGATAGTGCAAAACAAAAACAATGGCAGCCAGGTTTTTTCCGGATTATTTTCGTGTTTATTGTCATGCGTGGTCTTTGTCTATCGACTTTTAGCGAACGCATACTGTACTGATTAAATAATTGTCATTCTCTTGGCTATCGAATGACAAAAGTTTTCGTGTTTGTTCCTTCAGACAAAAAGTTGTGATTGGCTGTTGAAAGCTGTGTCCTAACGATCAGATTATCGTGCGATCAATTTGAAAGCGATTTTTTTCGTACATTATCTGATCATGTGTACGAGGCATAATAATTAGCACACACTAGGATTCCTCCAGCTATTTAAAGAGCTAGGACCCTTGTGTTAATCACTCTTTCCACTGCCCATGCACACCCCCACACCAGATATACAACTCACCGTAGCTTTCCACCACCTAGCAGTTTGTCTGCTAACTGATTTGCTAGGCAACCATACACACACAGATCTCTATTTGGCAGATCTGATCATTTACAATCCGTATGAAATCGGCCAACACACAGTGAAATTGCATACAGATTAGCAAAGGAACGTAGACCAAGCACATAGATACTACAATACAAATATCCGAGCTATACAAGCTTAGTACACAGAAGAAATGTATTCATTTTATAATTTATAATCCCGAAAGTTGGCAGTGCATAAAATATATACAAAGGAAAAATAATAAAAAAAAATAAAAAATAAAAGGATATAATAATAATAACACAATTTGGATATAAACTATAAAAATAAAAGGGATAAAAAGAGAAATAAAACTTTCCCAATGTTTATCCTGTGAGAGGAGCAGGTCAGAAACATCTACAATTCACCAGTTAGATCGGCTCCATGTGAATCACACATTCATGTTTCCTGCTCCTTCATTTATTGAGATATGGGTCTGGGCTGGACTTTAGCCCTCAGCCAATCAACCTTGGGAGGTGTTCCCTTCCCAACCCACAGATTTGTTCTGTGTTCCAAAGTGTTCCAAAGTGATTAGGGTTAAACGGCCATGAATGATTCTGATGGCTGGGTCGAGGGTAGGATTTTCGACACCAGCGCATCAGTCCCATTGCAACAAGACCAACTAACCCTTAGCTGTCATTATCACGCTTCATATAACCATTTTGTGGATTTCTTTTGAATTCTGTATGCACTACACAAACCATTTTTCATGTACACATACCCCAAAATGTGTGCAATTAGAAGAAATTATTTTCATCTTACTGCAACTAATATTTTAGTTTTTATGAGAGATAAAATAGATTCCTCTGATCTTTGACACAAATCAATGGTTGGCAGACCTTTGGGAGCCTTAAAGCGGAGTTCCACCCAAAAGTGGAACTTCCACTCATTTGCTTCCTTTCCCCCTCTGGTGCCACATTTGGCACCTTTCAGGGGGAAGGGGGGAACGGGTACCTATTTCTGACAGGTACCCTTCCCCACTTCCAGGAGACGGCGCCGCGGCGCCGTCCCTCGGCAGTTTGGCCCCCTCCTCCTTCCCTCACCGCTGAGCCAATCCAAATGCGCAACACGCTTTGCGCATGTGCATTAGGGACCCACCCGTAAAGTCGCACGGCTTCACTGCCGGGTTCCCTCACCGGCAATGGCAGTGGCAGCAACCGACAGCTGATGGAAACATCAGGTGCGGTGCCGACATCGCTGTACTCCAGGACAGGTAAGTGTCCTAATATTAAAATTCAGCAGCTACAGTATGTGTAGCTACTGACTTTTAATTTTTTGAGGGGGAGGGGGTGAGGCTGGAACACTGCTTTAAGAGTGAGCAGGTCTTGTTCCCGTTGGACTTGTAAATTACTTGACCAGATATCTTTCCTTTAAGGATTCAGGTAGGTGGCAAATTTTTTCTGGCAACTAGGTGTCACTTCTGGTCCAGAACTTGCCCTGTCCTTTTCAAATTCTAATTATTATTTCAGGCATTTGCATGCTGTATATTGTACACATTCACACCCTAGGGCAATTTTAGACAGGAGACAATGAACCTACTAGCATGTCTTCGGAAGGAAACCAAAGTACCCAGAGGAAACCCGCGCAGGCACAGGGAAAACATGCAAACTCAAGGCAAGTAGTGTCAGGGTTGGGATTCGAATCGGTGACACTAGTGCTGCTAGGCAGAAGTGGTAATCTCTTGATATCAATTGATGATCAATTGATGAACATCTGTCTATGATTGATTACTAGATAATGGAATACCTTGTAGTTAATTCCACTGAATCAAACTACAGCTACAGTCATATTATGTATATATTACTTCTAAAGATTATGTCACATCCCAACTATTGGCAAAACTACCTTACTTTTACATTTCCAGTATGGTACATATGCTCCCTTTCCCCAGTCTGACAATGCTGCTGTCCAAACGTGCTGCTTCTGCTCATTCATTCAGGGTGGAGTCACTCTAATACAGGAGGGGTTTTAGTGGCCACATCCTTCAGATGAAGACAGAGAAAAAAGCCTAAGAAAATAAAACGAATGTAGCCACCACATCTAATGATTGGTAAGCTGCAATATATAATATTTTTGGTTTATGGGTTTAATACTGCTTTAAAATACTGTAAAGATCACAAAGTAAAAGTGCTTTTATACAGGTTGTGGAAGTGTAAGGTGACCTTTAAAATTGTTTGTTCTTTTTTTTTAATAAAATGATGCATTATTTAGTTTGATTACATAGATTTATTGTAGACAATATTCATGTTTTTCATTAATATTTTAGGAATATAATTGGCTAAATGTAAATAAGGTCAAATATACATTTAGCATTATGCTCCATTACATAATAGGCATTTTAACAAATTATTCTTACATAGCAAACATTTTTGCAATAAAGCAAAAAGGTTGCAGTTGGTTAAAATGTAACATTTAGACAAATTAGGATATTTCTGTAATCAATTTTCATTTTTTGCTGATAAGCTTTTGTATTCTGCATATGCTACTTTAATGTCTTATAAATGTGTAAATATGAAAATTATGTTGTTAGAGACACTTACTGAATACTCATGTATTGCTTATCAGAATAAGCTTAAAATTCATCTTCTCCTCTTGACGGGTCCATCTGTACTTGTAAGAACAGAGAGTGCATCTCTTTGAGATACGAGGAGAGAGAGAGCGCAAAGCCATGGCAGTCCCATTTAATGCTTTCTTCACAGTCTGCCATTAATCTTGGCTCTTATACAGAGTAATGCCAGCACTGTTTAGGAAGAATGTTCTCAAACTTTTAAAAGCACTTTTCTGAAAGAAAGTCTAAGTTTGGATCAGTTAGTATATATTTATGTAACTTTGCTTTGTCAAAATAAAACTTTGCCCAAATGGAAACCTATGTACAAAGAAATAGAAATGGACAACATACAGAGTGTGGGTTCATATGTGATGACTAAGAGCATATCTCCTGTTTGAATACAACAAATGTATTTGGACTCACAATGTGTCCTTTAAATTATATAGGCAATATATGTAATAACCAAAAATCCAGCTTAAAACATTGGACAGCATAGGTAAAATAAAGTATGCAATACACATTCATTGATAGGGTTACACAATATTGACAAATAACACGCTAAATTGTATTTACAACAGTGTTCAATATAATTACAGTAGGTTACATGAAATGTACAATTACACACAAAAGCATATTTACAATACAATGTACAGTACAAGTATGGAGTTAGTTTACTTCTCAGCTTCATATGTGGTCATACTAAGTGATTTTGTGTCCCAGGATAGAGAGAGAGCACAGTAGACAAGTACGGTTACGGTAGTTTTGTCCTAAATAAATATTCGAACAAGTGTTGTGTGGATGCTAACGAAATTCCGAATTACAATATAAATTTTTTTTTCCAAAATCTCAGAATAAAGAAACAAAATTTGTCCAAATTTACAAAATTTGCCACGAAATTGGAAGTAAATTGTAAGTCGAAATGCATTTGAATTCAAAAGGGAATTTGAACTATAAACATATTGCTAAAATCAAAGACTTTGTGTCCTAATAAAGTACAAATTCGAAATAATGCTGTTTTGTTCTGTTTTTTAAGCCAAAGGTGATTTAAAGATTCATTCTAATGATCATTTGATCAACATTTTTCTTCTGTTCATTACATATATATATATATTTTAAAGAATTTGTACTTGACAATATTTCTTCACCTCAAATACCACTGGCTCTGTGCTCTCTCTTCTCTCTCGTTCTCTCTCACAAATTAGCTGCCACACTTGGCCTTATATAATGTCCACGGGCCAAGGGATATGCATTTCATTATGGTAGTGATCCACAAAATATGCCTAATTTTTATATAAGTACTTGTGAAATAAAATATTTGTATTAATTCTGATAGATTTGTTAGTCAGTTCTGAAATCAAAATGCACTTTTTGAATGTAGGCATTTCTACTGCCGCATTCAATTAGAAAAAAATCAAACCTTTTCGGTCTGATTGATTTGAAATGTATCAGTTCGAACATTTCGAATTGAAAAAAAACTGTACATTTGAAGAAAATTTAAAAAAATGCATAAAAGGAATTCTGAATACAAATTGAACAAATAAATCAAGAGAATTTAATGAAACTCAAAAATTAGATTAACTATTCTAAACAAAACAAAACAAATTATTTTGTCATGGAAATGTCTAGAGCACAGCTTGGTAACAATTCATTATATCCCCCCACCGTTCTGTATAGTGCCTAATATAATGCTCCCTAATCAGACAGTACCTCTAACAAATGTATATTGGGCACAGTCTGCTTGAAGGACTCAGAGAGCTACTGTTTACAACCCATGTGAGATGTGATAAGCAAAAACACCGGTCAGGCCTTTAAGCTGGACACATATTTACAGTAACATCAATTGGGAAGCTAGGAGTGGTATAATGGAGAAACACACTCAATGGTTTAAATATTTTTCCATCGAACTAAAATATATTCCTAATTACAATATTTTTTACATCTGTTAAAGGAGTTTTCACATAAACTAAAAAAAAAGTAAACAAGTAACAAGTAGATGCAGACACAGCTTCCTGAACCAGATGCATTAAAGTGATTGTAAAATATTTTTTTTAAAATAACAAACATGTTATAGTTACCCCGCAAGGGCTCCTGGCTCCTCTTCCCTGCTGAGTGCCCTCAGCTTCACAGCTGAGCTCTGTGCGTCTATTGACACATACCCCCCATCCCTCCTTACTGACTGTGATTCACAGTAGCAGGAACCAATGGCTTCCACTGCTGCCTCTGAGCCAATGAGGAGTGAAATTGCGAGCATCAATGCTACACTCGTGCACAGCGCTGTTACCTTGGGCTTGGGTAAGTATCAACGGGGGGGGGGGCAGGAGGGAGCTGAACACAGAAGGTTAAGGTACAAAAAATCTATTATGGTAAAAAAAACCTTCTGTCTTTAGAACCACTTTATATCTTCTGCAAGTAGTCAGTAACCTAAAAGGGGAACATCACCCTTATCTTAAAGTTTACAACAAAGGTGACTTTAAAAATGTTTAGTAATGGAAAGCTACAAACATATACCTATTGATTATTGGAGGCTTTATTTTCCTTGTATACCATCATTTTTCTCCCCTTCCCATTCTTCTCGCAGTGGCCATTTTCACTCTATCCTTCCCAGGATGCTCTGTGAGGCACTGATTACATCACCAGTGCCTCACTCAGCCAGAAAATAGTCCTTCTAGGTACAGTAAATGCAAAAAAAAAAAAAACAAGTTTAACTAATTAGTGTAAGATGAATGCAAATCAGCATGCAGGTTGTTGTGTTGATGTAATTTTTAGTGAGATGGGGGAAAGGTCCAGTTTAAGTAAACTTGTTGTGAGAGAAATATAAAGAATCCATTGTTGATATTTCAGAAAATGCTAGTTAGCTGGTTAGCCCATCAGTACTGCTAACCAGTGCCTACCAATGCCTACCAGTGCCCACCAGTGCCACCTATCAGTGTCCACCAGGGCCACCTATTAGTGCCCATCAGTGCTGCCAATCAGCGGCCATCAATGCCTCATCATCAGTGCCACCTATCAGTGCTGCCTATGCGTGCCACCTACCAGTGCCTATCAGTGCCCATCAATGCCACCTATTAGTGCCCTTCAATGCCACCTATCAGTTCCCAACAGTGCCACCTATCAATGAAGACTCATCAGTGCCTTCTGATCAGTGCCCACCAGTGCCTCCTCATTAGTGCCCATCAGTGCCACATATCAGTGCCACCTTATCAGTGTCCAGTGAAGCCTCATCAGCGCACATCAATGAAGGAGAAAAATGACCTGTTTTCAAAATGTTATAACAAACTATGTTTTTTTATTTCAAAATGTTCGGTCTTTTTTTTGTTTAGCAAAAAATAAAAAACCCAGTGGTGATTAAATACCACCAAAAGAAAGCTCTATTTGTGTGAAAAAAATGTTAAAGATTTGATAATGGTACAGTGTAGCATGACAACACAATTGTCATTCAAAAAGTGACAGCACTGAAAGCTGAAAATTGGTCTGGACAGGAAGGGGGTATATGTGCCCACTAAGCAAGTGGTTATAGTTATTCTAAAGGCCCAATATTGTTTTTTACCTGCATGCATTTTATGCAAGAAGGTAAAAAAACCTTCTGTGTGCAGCAGCCCCCCCCCCCAGCCCCCTTATTACTTACCTGAGCCTCATCTTAATCCAGCAGTGTGCACGAGAGCATTGGCTCCCTTGGGAATCTCCCTCCTCATTGGCTGAGAGAGCAACTGGCACCATTGCCTCCTGCTGCTGTCAATCACAGCCAGTGAGCCAATAAAGAGAGAGGTGGCGGGGCAGAGCCCTAGCTCTGTGTGTTAATGGCCACACAAAGCAGCGGCTTGGGAGAGAGCCTGCTTAGGTGCACCCATAGAAAGCTGCTTACTCTGGGGTACTGTGTAGGAGGGGGGCCAGGAGCACCGGTGGGGGACCCGAGAAGAGGAGGATCGGGGCTGCTCTGTGAAAACCACTGCACAAAGCAGGTAAGTATACCATGTTTGTTATTTTAAAAAAAAATTCTACCTTTATTAGTACTTTATAAAAATCTGTTACCACTGCTCACGTTCTCAGTGGTCTTGAAATTTAGCTATTGTGGGTCTGGACATAGCATTAGTAAACAACATAGCATTAGTAAACGAATATTTTAAGGGGGTCAGTCATTTACCACCTGAATTATTTTTTCTCTGAATCATACACAGACTAGAATTTATTTCACTTTTTTCACAATAACCATTTTACCCACTTCAGGCTAGCTGTCTCTTGGTCTTTACCAAGTGGGTCCGAATTGCCTTTGCTGCTGGTACTCTAATTTCATAGCCCTAATGTGTTCTCTGGACTACACACTTCTGTCCCATTCCTGCCCTTAGCAATCTTCTCTTTTAGGTAGCCTAAGCCAGTCTTCTAAATACGTTTCCTTTTATTTTATGCACTTGATGTTCATTTACCTTCCTTTTATCTCTGGAATCCTGTAAGCCATTCCTTTGTTGCCTTGATTTTTCACCACTAATCTCATGTTTAGTGATAAGTCAAACAAGTGGTGTATTCCAGGGCTTTTCCTTCTTTTCCTCCAGAGTGTTCAGCTTTTTTTTCATGTACCTGAACAGATTGTTGATCTTTGGTAGAAATCATCTTTCATGAAGAAGATACTTTATTTTTTCCTACTGCTTCAACAACATCCCGTGAAGATTTAGCCAATGAGAATCCAAGGCATCGCAATATATACTGTATATCATAAGAGAAGTACTGGAAATGTTTTACTCTGCAAGGATGCTTCGCAGTTATGCTACTGCTGTTTTTTTCCTTATAGAGAGGAAGCAACTGCCTTCACAAACTGTCTCTCTTGGGGAAGATATGGGCCCAAATTGGCCTGCAGAGAGAGAGTGGAAACTTTGTACTGGCAGCATTGCATATCTTATGTTTTGAAAATCTGAACACAACTCCCTAGTTGAAAGGAGCTCTACTGTATAGTAAGTGCCAATTGGGCTAAAAGTCTGTTTTGTGTTTTATAAGACTTAGTTCTGTGAAAACTTAGCCTAAGTTGTTTGATGCTGGAAAACTTGGTAATTTCATTTGTAGCCACACAGCAAGATGTTAAATTGTTCTTTCAATTGTTTGCTTTAATCTCCTTCTACAAGCACATTTTAACAAACATTCCATTGTTGTTAAAAATATCCTGTTCTGAAGTTGATTGAAAAAAAATTCTCAAATCCTAATTACCATATATTTGTTATCTGTGCACGCCTAAAAATAATAATTGTTCTCTAGCCATTGATTCACAGGTGTCTGGTTTAAAGGTACCCTTGAGAAAACTTTATTTCTAGGTCACAAATATTAAAAAAACTTGCCATAATGTATTTGATTGATCAGGCTTTCTGCGAATCACTGATGTTGGTTTTAAGTCTGTGGACATCTAAAAAGCAAATATATACTATATCAATGATACTTACTGCTTTTGCAGTAATTTAATTGGTCAAAAGCAACACATTTACCCTAATACAATTGGGGTTGATTTACTAAAGGTAAATGATATAGGGTCTGGGATTAAAAGTACCATTTCAGTCTTTGCAGATGACACCAAGCTATGCAGTGGAATAACGTCCATACAGGATGTCTCCAACTTACAAGCTGACCTCAATGTACAGTTTCATTGGGCAATTATGTGGCAAATAAGGTTTAATGTTGATAAATGTAAAGTTATCCACTTGGGGGCTAAAAATATGCATGCATCATACATACTAGGGGAAGTAAAACTGAGAGAATCCATGGTGTAGAAAGATCTGGGTGTTTTGGTAGATCATAAGCTTATTAAAAGCATGCACTGCCAAGCAGCAGTTTCCAAATTCCTTTCTTGTATTAAGAGAGGTATGGACTCCAGAGAGAGAGAGATATCACTTTGCCCCAGTACAAATCATTAGTAAGACCTCATCTGGAATATGCAGTTCCGTTTTGGGCACCAGTTCCCAAAAAGAATATTGTGGAACTGGAGAAAGTGCAGAGAAGACCAACCAAACTGAAAACAGGCATGGAAGAGCTCAGCTATCAGGAAATATTAACTGAACTCAGTTTATCCTCTCTTGAGAAGAGGAGATTAAATGGGATACGATCAACATGTATAAATACATAAGGGGTCCATATAGTGAACTTGGTGATGAGTTATTCACTTTAAGGTCATCACATAGGACAAGGGAGAACTCTTTATGTGTGGAGGAAAAGAGATTTAATCTCCAAATACGGAAAGGCTTCCTCACAGTAGGAGCTGTGAAAAGGTGAAATCGATTCCCGCAAGAGCTGGTTCTGGCCAGCTCAGTAGATTGTTTTAAAAAGGTCTGGGTTTTTTCCTAAATGCATATAATTTAACGTGATACTAATCTTTATAGGTAAATTTGATCAAGGGAATATTTGATTGCCTCTTGGGGGATCAGGAACAAATTCTTTCCCCCGCTAGAGCCAATTGGATCATGCTTTTTTGGTTTTTTTTTCCTTTCTCTGAATCAACTGTGGGTACATGATTGTATATTTGGAGGTTTTCTCTTTGTGAATGTTTTCTGTTTTATTTTGGTTGAACTGGATGGACTGTCTTTTTTCAACCAGGTAACTGTGTAACTAAAGGATTTGAGAATGTTCAGACAAAAAAGAGTGAAGATTCCTTTGAAATATCCATTCATGAAAAAACAAATTCTTGTTTATTCATTTAATCTGAACACGACTGGATAACTGATGTGAATCTTCACTCTTTTTGTGTGAACATTCTCAATTCCTTTATTATTTCACCTTATTATCTTTGTAATTGGATTATTGATAAAGGAGAGTGAAAATCAATAGCAGACTATATTGTATATTAAAACAGGGTAAGGTGGGAATATAGAAAGATAGAAAAAATATAAGCAATACAAATTGAATTAAATGAAATAATAAAGGAAATATTACAGGTATACCAAAACACTTTTCTTCTATCTCCCTTACTGTATACGTTTGAAGAGTATGTGCCAGCTGTCAACACAAACACAACATTTTCCATGTTCCTTGCTTTATAAAATTTAAAAATAAGAATCAATGCTGTCTGTCAAGGTTTTCATTTACCCGTGTCATTATATAGATAATAATAGGTAGTCATATTCAGCTGGACTTGTTTTGTAAAGTTGAAGATGTTTCACCTTTTATTCAAGTGGCTCATATGAGTGGCACTACATACCCCAACCCTTTTAAACACTTGGGTAACTCTTTTACCTTAAAGGCTACAGCCTAGTACACATGATCAGAAAATCGGACAAAAAATATTGCTTCTGAAGCAATTCTACAATAATATGATCAATAGTACACAGCTTTCGAGAGCCAATCATGACAGTTCATCCAAAATTATCTAAAGGTACAAACACCAAGATCATACGATTTTCATTTAATCAGTACAGTATTCATCTGAAATAAATCGGAAGAGCAAGATAACACATGCTCAGAAATGAACGATTACATTACGATACAAAACGGATTACATAACTTCTG
Organism: Pelophylax lessonae; assembly: GCF_965119305.1. Lineage (NCBI taxonomy): Eukaryota > Metazoa > Chordata > Amphibia > Anura > Ranidae > Pelophylax > Pelophylax lessonae. The sequence continues at coordinate 436,164,910 of NC_138769.1, forward strand.
AAGTTGCATTCTGTCGTAAGAGAATTTTCGTAAATTTAGTAACCTCTTAATTTTCTAAATGAGACTAGCATAAAAAAAAAAACAGACGTTCATATGTCCGATATTCTCATCATGTGTACGAGGCTTTAGGGCAGAATTTCACTTTTCATAATAAATAAGAGCCTTTTCTATTGTCCCTTCTGCTCCAGCCATCCCAATGTGCTTATCCCTCACTTACCTCATTTACAGTAGCTTTGAAGTTTCATATTTCTGAGTTTTAAAAAAAAATGCTTTTTGCTTCCATCACTTCCTGTAATGCAAGAGCCTGTCTGATTTGATACAAATTAAATGATATGTTCAGGTGGGTCTTCCTATTCCATAGTTCTGGTAAATGTAAAGGAAATTGTACAGAGATTTTATAACCGAATTGTACAGTGTATGGCCATCTTTACACAAGTACGCAGGAGGGAGTGCATGGAGACACTCAGCTATCAGGCCCCATTTCCTTCTCCACATTGATGGAACTTACATTCCCACATGCATTTTTGGGGGGGCATTTTGAATGGGTTTTCCTACATGTGACAATTGTCCTCAAGAAGCTGCAGAAATATTTTTAGAATGGAGTGTGGTGCATTTTTACAGTGCTTTCAGGCCGTATTAATGCTTAGTGCATAGTGGGGAGTTTTTCGGTTGTTTTTCCCATGACACACATAGGGCAGCCCATTGATTTTATTAGGCTTCCCAAAGCGTGTCAAAGTAGCTCATGGGACATTTTGACGTGTTGCAGTTTTCACATTTTTTGCTGTGCATTTTGCTGCATCTGTTGCTTGTTTCTTCACACAGAAAATTGTGTGTTTGCTTCTACATTTGGGATGCCATTACCAATAAATGGCACCAAAAGCATGACTAGTACATTTTAGGTTTAAAGGGTGGCCATACATACACAATACAATCTGGTTGTACAATGTCTGAATGACCTCTTTAGATTTACCATAACCATATAATAGGAGGACACACCATCTATTCAATCGCTCTGTATCCAATTAGGGAGGCCCTTGCACTACATAGTTGATGGCAGATCTAAAGGAGATTGTACAATACATTGTATAGTCTATGATGATAGGAACATTGGCTACATACCACTGTTCGTTTGTACCTGGACATCAATTAGTTAGGAACAGGTGATCAGTCCTGGACATAATGTCATGTGTTTCTAAACATAGGAAATCATTGGAAGTCTTCGGTCTTGCCACAGATATGCTGTTGTCTGTATTTTCAATATTGTGTCAGCAGTCAGCTCTTCCAGATAGCAGCAGGCTACTACAGCAGAGGGAACAGAGAGAAAGTCCTGAGCTCACATATGAAGGCCTGTGCACAGCTGAGACTACGTACAAGTGGAGGCTTTCTTCCACTGGTAAAAACCGATGACATGAATGAGACATGATTGTGAAGAGAGAGTGGGGCTTTTTTTGGGAAGATAAAACGTATAAAATTCCATTAAAGAGACCCTGTCAAATTGTATTTCAGCCGCAAAGAGATTTTGTGTTGGGCCCCATTCATAGCCATCCTGGGCCGCAGGTTGGACACCCCTGACCTAAAGCTTTAAAAAATCCTCCAGCCTTTAAGCAGGCTGGGCACAGACCACAGATTATTTTTCTTGTCTTCTTCAGCAGATCAGCTAAACTGCATATTAGAAGTTAAAAAATAATTGCAAGGAATGCATGAAGTTAAAAAACTGTTTACCCATGAGAACCACTTTAAATGTATATATATTGTAATTAAGCAGTGGCCTTTGCCGTATTTGATTGTTGTTTATATAGCTTATCAGGATCTTACCTTATTCTCATAACATAATTAACAAATAAAAACGATTGATCTTTCGCGAACTTAGCCTTAATAAACAGGGATTTAAATATATCAAAAGCACAGTAACTAGGATACAAAATAACTGTAGATTCCTAAGCAACATGTGTACAGGGATTTTCTGCCCTCTTCTGTCTGATTTTTTTTTAAATACCTGTATAAAGTGTGTGGGCATTTCCTGTCCCTGTGTTGTTAGCTTTAAAACCCCAAAAGGGAAATGGAGAGAGAAAGTCTCAGCCACATGTCCTGCCCATGCTACTAAACCCCAAGCCAGAAGGGACTGTAATGGATCGACCGGCGCCCCTGACTGGGTACCTTCATTGACGGATGCTCCTAGTGCTTCCCGAGGGCTCCAAGCACTCCATAACACCATAACCACCTCAGACCCCACGAACTACCACAGATTGGTTGGGGTCTCGCCGTCTCCTACACCACCCTGAACCTACGATAGGGCTCCAGGTTCCAGGGGGTGAACCTCTCTTTCCCCAGAGAGTGCAGCAAGAACAGGTACAAGCTCTTACAAGCTCTTACAAGAGCTTAGTGATGATTCAAGGGAGTATGAAGAGCATAGCAATCTCTTATAGCCGATTCCCCCAATAAGAGACAGGACTCTAAACTGAGGGTGAAGTAGAACTCTTTATTGAACAAGAAACATACTTTTATACAGTTTTCCCCCCCACAAGGTTACCGCCCAGGTGGACCTTGTGGAGAACAGGACATGACATTCACAATCCAATGAAAACAGAGTTTTACACTCCCATACGGTGTACACAATCCCTCCCCTCTGCCTGATTACAGTAGCATATGCAGATGAAAGTGTATACAGAAACAGAATTAACCTAAACTAATTGTCTAGCTATCTGGACAGAACAATGTGAGGTCATTAACATTTAACAATGGGACAGGCACAATCCACATTCCATTTCAATACACAAACAAAAGGGAAGCCTGTCTGGCATGCAGGGACATGGAATACACACATTATTTAGGAGTTTGACTTCATGGCAATGGTCCAAAACAGTCTAAGTCTGCCAGTGTGAATTGGGAATAAATCTTCATATTTCTGAAGAGATTGCTGACAAATATTACTGTCCCATCTGAAGCAATTCAAACCATTGATTATCTGTCTTTCACTCCCAGTAAAGGTGAACACCATCACAGGGACTATTATGCAAGTATTATAATTATTATTATTATTTTTATTATTTTACAGGATTTATATAGTGCCAGCGTTTTACAGTGTAGAAGGGGGACAGTACAATTACAATACAGTTTAATACAGTAGAAATAGCAGAGCCCTGCTCATGAAGCCCACAATCTAATGTTCTAATAGTTTAACTACAGCTGCTGAGTGTATATTGAAATCCTTGTGACAAACAGAGTCTCTCTGTCCTATTGTTTTTATTTCACATGTATAGTTCCAGATAGCTGGGTCTGTGCTACTGTTTGTATGTAGTGGTCACCTTGCCGTGTATTTGTAGGTTAAAGTTGATTTAAAGTCTCGTTTTTTTTTTTTTGTTTTTTTTTTAATAACAAACATGTTAAACTTACCTGCTCTGTGCAGTTGGTTTTGCACAGATCATCCCCAATCCTCCTCTTCTCAGGTTTCCTTTTTGTGCTCCTAGCCCCCCCCTCCTGTTGAGTGTCCCCACAGCAAGCAGCTTGCTATGGGGGCACCCGAGCTGATCCACAGCCCCCTGTGTCCATTCAGTCATGGAGCCGTGACCCACCCCAGCCCTTCTCGCTCCTGATTGGCTTACTGACTTTGATTAACAGCAGCGGGAGCCATTCGTGCTGCGCTACTGTGTCAGCCAATGAGGAGGGGAGTCCCAGGCAGCTGAGACACTCCTGCAACATTGCTGGATAAAGATGGGCTCAGATAAGTATTAGGTGGACTGAGAGAGGGGCTGCTGCACACAAAGTTTTTTTATCCTAATGCATACAATGCATTAAGGTAGAAAAAAAAACTTCTGCGTTAACAATCCCTTTAACCTGTTTATTGTCATAGAATACAACTTTTGTTATTTTACTTAATCCTGTTATTTCTGGTCTATGATTCTACAGCCAGTTTTCAATTAGGGCTCAGTAACCAGGATAGGCATCAAATGACCGCTGCTGGTAATTAGAGATCCAGTTGCATCTCACATTAGAAGCTACTAAGGAGAGACTAAAGCAGTAGATAGGCTGACTCTGAGTTCCAATTCCACACCACAATTTATGTGTGTGAGAAGCCATATATCTCAATAAGAAAAACGACATATACTAGGTGCATATGTGTGCACATTTCCATGAGGACTAATATCTGGCCCTTTTCTGATAGTATCAGGTTGCACGTTAGATGTACTGTATGTACTGGTATTAATCTTTTTCTATGTGAAACTTGTATTAACTCTTTACTGGTGTGTATCTATATGCTTATAATAACAGTCCATAATATGTAGCCCTACCAAAATTAATTGTGATTAATAGCTTGTTACGTCTAATATATTTTGATAGTGCTGGACATTATGAGTTTTGCTTTATAGTTGGTTTTGTATCTTGAACCTTGTGCTGGTTTCTTCTTTTGTATTTTTTTTTATTTGATATACTGTACATACTAATCTGAGTGCAGGTTTCCTTATGTATATATGATATATATACTTATGGTTATTAATTTTCACTGGTTGCAGTAGTTCCTCTTTTCCCAATTACTTTGATTAGATTACAGTTTAATTTCCCAGGAAGGGAATCCCCTCTGGAGGCACTGCCAACTTTAGTATACCCAATTTTCGACTTAGCAAAGGTTCTGGTTCCCTTATATCCCTACAGGTTTAGCACAAGATCCTGTTTTGGGATGATCATTTCTCACAATCCCTCCTCCAAAGAGGTCTACGTATGGATTTATCACATAGCAATGCGCACTTTCAGATGTTTTACAGACTTCGAGAAAGTCAAACCAATTGCTTGCCTTGAAAAAAACTTAAATCAATATATCCAGGAACAGCTGTTTTCTAGGATGCATATTGTTATAGAACGATGATTGGAGTCTGCATAATGCTAGTTTGCCATTTCTCCTGCAGGCTTATTAAACACTGTGTATATAGTACAGTATTGTAAATAAACTGTCCTTGTAAACAATTACAGTCCCAGCTGCAAAAGAAAATCAGCAAATATATGTTCCTTCCTGGAAAATATAGGGGAAAATTGTTCTTTTAAAGTAGTTTTACATACTATAGGGATAAGGGACTAATACCACTGATAAATAATGGAGCGTGATCATCACCAATCAATAGAAAAGACAGCAGGGATAGTGCTAATTTTTTACACTTTTTTTACTTTTTATAACTACCACCTTTGTTCAAAGGATCCTATTTATTTTCTGTTATCTGTACAAGTGTCCTCCAGCATCTGCTGATCTGTATCAACTATGGTACAACCTAAAACAAGGAATGATGAGGGCCATGTGACCTTTAATCCATCAGTCTTTCCTTTTTTTTTTTAGCAGGTGTAAACAAACAGTGTCCCAGGGAGCATGTGCCCCCTAAACCCTTTGCAGGTCCTTGCCTACTTGATTTAAAGCCACTAAGTGCCGCAAAACTAGAGAATTTTATTGGGGGCTGAAATACTACAAAAAAAGGTCTTTCACTCCGTATCAATCAACAGAGCCGAACTTTCACTTAGCCATGGTTGTGACTGGTTGCTGTAGAGCAATATGGAGTATTTGTATGTAGCACGCTATGATAAAGGGGAACCATAGAACAAAGAAAGTTTATGTCTCTTTTAGGTAATAGGAACTGTTCTCGATTAGTCCCTTTTCAGGGTTTTTTTTTTTTTCCTACACCGTGGCATTCCCCTTCACTTCCACAAGCAAAGTTTTTGGCAATTTGGCATGGTGTCAGTCACATGATTGATGAAATTTTGGGTTTTGGAGGAAAAACTGTAAAGTGTCAAATGGCCCTACAGTACAGTGAGTGATTGTTTTCATCCTAGGACGAAACATGTTTTTTTGGAAGGATCACCAAGTGATAATAAAGGAAAAAAGCATGAAAAGGATAACTAACGTGTAAACTTCAATATGTAACATTTTGGCCATTAGGTATGGATACACCTTAAGCATGTTGCTTGTGAAGCCAACAATACCAATGGTATATGCACCCCTGTATTTAATTCAAATAATATACTATTTTACAACAGTTACTGTACATAAGATATTTTATGGTGCAGAATGATAGTTTGGATTGTTATGCATCAATTGAAAACAGTATTGTTTAAGCTAGAATTATCCTGTAGTATTGAAGAAATGCTAAACTGATGTAAGGCATCAAACAAACTATAATGATGTTGAGTCTCTACATACTCATGTATGTTAAAAATGTAAATGTATTATGTCCGTCAGTAGACTTTTGTTCTTTTTTTTTTTTTTTAAATAATAATTTATGAAAGATTTTACACTACAGATATGTTGAGCGACAGGTGGAAACCAGGTCACCTGAAATGAAACATTTTGTGACAGAGTGCTGTTTACAGAGAAATGAGCAACATACCTTAGCAATATTTTGTCATTAGGGTACACGGGAGTCCGTAGATTTGTCAGAAAGTAGGTAAATGTTTAGAGAAATAACTGAGTGCTCATGCTCATAAACTTAATTAATAGAGGATATGCATGTTAACATTCATTGCACCCTTCACTCTCCCAAGAACTGAGGAAGAGAGGTGAGCACACTGAGTAATAGTGAAACAAAAATAACTATAAATATTAGGTCCATTTCCATAGACTATGAACAATATATAACTGGTTGGATCTCATGGGAGGGGGGGTTGGAATGGGAGGGGTTGCGACAATCTTATTCAGGTATAAAAGCAGAGCCTGTGGTTCTTAGCAAAGTGATAGGTTGTCCTTTGATCGCTGAAGTGATGTAAGAAAAGGAGGGAAGTTGAAAAGTTCAGATCTTTGGAGTATTTAAGTAAAAGAGAGTGAAGAGCTCAAGAGGTGCCCTTTTTTGTCATAAAGCAGCTAGATATCCTTGAGACTGGTGAAAAGACTTGAGTGCATCTGGGGTTAAAGTGGATTCCATAAACACCTGCCAACATCTAAGGAAACATTGTGAACGGGTGGTTGGGGTCTGTATTGATTTTTTTCCCTGTGAAGTAGCAATATCAGCTCCTGCTTGATCTGTGAGATTTTTGGGCATGAAGAGGAAGTCCAATTTTTTAAGATTGCTCTCTAGGCTGTGAGGAGGCACATTAGGATCCAATGTTTGTTTTGGGGTATGTCAGGAGATGACCATGTTGAGAGTTGTTTGTCCCAATAGTCGAAGATTAGGAGGAGTGGGTCCTTTGGTAGGTGGAGCAGAGTGATTCCTTGTATGAAGCAGATGGTTTGTTCCCAGAAGGCAGATATATATGTGCATGACCAGAAACGGTGTGTTTAGGAGGGTCTTGGCTGGTTGCAGAGAAGGTATGAGGCGGAATTAGGTTTGGTTTATTCCACTAGAAAAGGTATGTGAGCACAATGGAGAATTTTCATCTGGGTTTCCCTCCATTGTTCGGAAGGAATCAGCTAAAGAACTTTGTTGTAGCCTTGCAATAATTAGTTTGAAAGCTCCAAATCCAGAAAGTCCTCATCCCAATTTCTTGCAGAAGAGGATGTGAAAGGAGGGATGGTTTTAATGATCAGAGGTTTGTGGATGTCTGAAATAGTATAAGAGTCCTCTTGGAGTAGGTGATCAGATAATGACATCCTAAATCATTTGCGGACTTCCCTGCATTAAGTGCAAATGAAGTTATAGAAGATATGATATTTTGGTAGGGAGTATTTTTGTGCTATGACCGAAAAGGCGTAAGGTGAGCGAGAGTTCAAATCACATAAAGAAGACACTTTCATGAGGATGTTGCTTTCCCAAGTGGCATAGATTTGATATTCCATGCCTGAGGGGAAGTTAGGGTTCCTTTGGATTGGGAGGTTTCTAGAGATGAATGGGGAGAGGTGTAAGCTCTTGCGTATTTCTCCCCATGCTCTGAATGTATCCCCTAGTAGAGGGTTATGCTGTAGGTTGGGGTTGATAGATTTCCATTTGCAGTGGAGAAGGGCTACCAGGGAGTGGGTCTAGCATACCTTATTTGAGAGAATAATTAAAATAGCAGGAAGCCTTTGATGTCCAGTCTACACCTATTCTTAGTAGGGAAGATAAGTTATATGTCCTGATATTTAGTACACTGATGCCCCCTTCACCTCTGGGAAGGTAGAGCTTTTTCCGTGCTATACATGGTCTTTTGTTGTGCCAAATGCATTTTAAAATGGCTCTGTTTAGCAGCTGAATATCTTTATGTTTTAGGAGCAAAGGTATAGTTTGGAGTGGATATAGTAAACATGCAAAACTAACCATTTTAAAATGATGGCACCTTCCCAGAAGTGAGAGGGGGAGATCTATCCAGTTCTTGAGTAATTTTATTGAATAAGGGAGGATAGTTTAAGAAGTACAGGGATGATGGAGTTTTCCCTAATTTAATACCCAGGTATGTGATGTGTCTTGCCTATGGCAAAAGGCGAGTGTGATGTCAAGTTAGGGTTGGCTGAAGTACCCAGGGGGAGTATTTCACTTTTGTTATTATTATTGCGGAGGCCACAGCAGAGTCTGAATTCCTCAAAAGTTTTTTTTAATAGTAGTCATGTCTGAGCTGGGGTTAGCTGTGAATATAAGTATGTCGTCTACAAAGAGGGCTGTACGTAATTCGTGTTTGCCTATGTGAATCCCATGGTATCCAAGTAGCCCTTTCAAGTGCAGTTGTAGCCTTTACAAAAGTTAACTTCCTAGCCTTCAAGAGAATAGGGAGGTCTGAATCAGAAATCCCCCTGTCCCTAAGGGCCTTGGCTTCAACAGCTATGCCATTAAAGCCAGCATTAAAAATGTAGGATGAAACACTAACTCTTAGGACAAATGGGCCCACAGAACATTTGCCAGGAGAATGAGTATGTCTGAATATCACATTCTTCTGGGACAATTAAGTGCATGAGGATCATTGTTGTATTCTTCTCAATCCCATGCAGTAGTTGAGGAAGAATCTGGAGGGCTGGAAAGGCATTAACCTGTAAGAACAAGTTGACAATTTTAGATCCAGAATAAGCCAAACTCTCCATTCAGTTTTTGGGACCATAAAGAGATTGAGAGTGTTCTCCTATTGGTACAGGGGTAATGATCATTTGAACCAAGAGCTGTTGAACAGCAAGCAGATCCACATGGTATTCCGTAAGCTGGGGAGCATGAAGTGGGGAGGAAGCTGAATGCAAAACCTATAGTTTGTATCCTCTGGAAATGGCACTCTAGATCCAGGTGTCTGAGGTTTTTTGGAACCAGAAGGCCAACAGAGATCCTCCACTTTGGGAAGTTGGGCACCCCATCACTATGAGGAAACCTTGGAGCTAGCCTTGAATGGTTTGGAAGTCCACTTAAAAGTATGTTACTAAAACTTAACATTGGAGGACTGAAAATGATTAAAGGAACCATTCCTAAACATAGATGTAGTAGACCTACTTGTGGAGATGTAAACATTTTTCGTCTGGGGGAGGAGAGTACTCTTGTGATCAAGGTCTTTCTTAAAAGAGAGTTCTGCTGATCAGCATTTTAACCAGAGAATCCTGCCCATATGTAAATAGAGAAGGCTCATCCTGGAATGTGGTGACCTGTAGCCATCAAGAAATTCATGTAGTAGCATAAGATTAAAGGTAAAAGGTCCAGCAGACTATGGACAAAGGTATCTGTAAGGATGGTGCTAAGATTTTAAGCCATACACTTAGTCCAGACAGCAATGGGCTGACATACTGCAATAGACACAGCCATTACATGGCAGGGTACACTGGGGCAAAGATAATCTTAAAGTGGGCCTCTATCCCTTTTTTTAATGGGTCATTGAGCATTGGATTATCCTCCACAGGATCCGTGAGGGTCTTGTTATGGTAAGTAGTGGACAGACCCACAAAAGGAATCTCTCAGTTTTCTCAATAGGATATTATTTGGCCAAATAATTATAGGGGAACAAATATTTTCCAGGTGAGGCCAGTCTACGAACAGAAAAGACTTTACTAGCACATGGACCAGGAAAGTCTTTGTTGTTATAGGTAAATTTAGATTCCCCATATTGGATAGTTTTGGACAAGCAGAGTGTACAGCTTCTAATAATCATGACAATAGTCTCCTTTAATTTTGGATAAATGTCTGCACAGGCATATCCTCCTGATCCGATTCCTCAGAAAGCAAGGGGACTTCTTCAGCTGTTACACTCTCTTCTTGCATTGTGTGTGTGACTGAAATTCAAAGTAAAAGACTGATTCAGGAGGTCTTTACTGGCCCTGCTATCTAGGGCCTTAACAAGGCCAAAAGTTCTGCTGACAATGTGGCAGAAAATTCCTCTGTAGAGAGAAAGATTGAGGATGGCATGGTCAATGGGCCAGCTGAATAATTATAAGAAGGCAGGGAGTCAGAATGAGACAATCCATCAGAGAAGCAGATATACTACAACCCCTAAGGGAGCTAAAGGCAAAGTCTGAGCTAGTGAGCCCATCTAAACCTCTTATTTCTGTGCACATGACCTGCCATGTCCATGAAAAAAAAGTTACTTATGGAGGACTCATTGCCCACTCGCTGAACGAACTGCTGCTTTATCCTGTGCTGCATTTATATGCTGCCAACATTGGATGAATCTGTCTCAGCATCAGGGGAGGACTGGACCAGGGGGCAGGGAGGCAACTGCTGACCTACTGAGTGCAGGATAAGGACAAGGACAGAGCGCAGCTCCCCCCATCATGCATGGTGTAAACTGTGTCTGAACAGAGGCCAGTTCCATACACCACTGGAGACTCTCCTCTCCCAGCCAGCCCAGATCGAGCTGTCCCAGCTCCCCCCAACTGTCTCCTGCTGTCCACGTCAGGAACCTGGATTTAGCCAGGGAGTAGAGAGTACCTGGAGTGGACCTTAAGCTCGGAATGGGGGTCAGGAGGAGGCCAGGAAGAAGAATAGTGGGAGTGGGGCCGATTCGATGCCCCATGAGCTTCTGGTTTGTACTTGCCCCCTGGGCTGAAGGTTGCCAGTCAGCCCCGGCTCAGCATGGCTACAATTCTACATGAACCAACTTGAAGCAGTCCACTATCTAATGTACCTGGAACTACAGTTACATTTCAAATCCAAAATTAAAATGTTTTGCTTTTATTTACAAAGAGATCCCTTTTGTAACTTTCAATTTTAAAGCTAGCTATTACTATTTGTGCAAAGCAGAAAACTAAAATATTAGTCACCAAAGTATTATAAATAGTTTAGCATGTTTATTGTTTAGGGTCTGGTTTGTAGTGATCTTAAATAATTGTGTGTTTTTCTACACAGCATGGAACTTGACCTCCTTTAATATGTTGTGAATATACAGTACATCTTGTCCATGCCACATTCAGATTATCTTTGCCAAACTACCAAATGCTGCTACATCTATCTACAAAATAGAACAATAAACAGATCTGCTGTTACTGATAGCTCCCAAGCTGCCTATTACTTGTTTCGGTTGGATGACTATGAATCATGCAGTTCAAAGTCTATCTGAAAATAATCCAAAAGGGATCAGTGTTTGTGAGGAACTAAGTGACTTAGTGTGGATTAATAGCACTGGCTGGTGCTGGGGGATGAACCACATCTCTAACTTAGTGCTGATCCTTGCAGGGTACTAGCCTCTAAATAATGCAGATGTCTTCAATTAAGGCTCCAAAATTTGTGGTTATAGCATCAGTGACATCTATGAAAGTCAGTGACTTTCTCTAACTTTCAGAAATCATTGCATTTAATAACAAGAAAGAAAATATGAATACCCAGCCTGTAGTCTGAGTTTATAAAGAGTTCTGCTGTGCCGGGCTGTGCTGTGCCATCAAAAACATACTGAATGAGACATCATGAAATTGTCATAAGCATAACCAAACAAAGCCTGTTCTGCATTGTGAAATGTAGCTTCAGAGCGTGCATTCTCAGCAAATAAATACATCTGACTTATCCACCAGGGTGACATTTTTACAGGTTTGATAAGTGTAGGGAAAAAATGTATAACTGCTTGGAAACCCCCAGAAGCATTTTGAAGGAGAATTATTGTTATGAAAGTGTTTGATACGATTTAAATAGGATCACATAAGGCAGATTTTCCGAATAGTATACTTTTGCAAATCTACAACTGATGACACTGCAAAAATGTTTTGCTTTGAACAGCATTATTTAATAATTTTTTTTTCCAAATGATTCAAGTAGCTGTTTTTACTAATCACAACAAGATGGATATTCTAAAGAAATAAGTTATAGATGCATATAGTAAACTTTTAAATTGGGCTAGTCACAGATTCATGCAAGTCAAATAGTAATATACCAGTAAACATGCAGATGAAGACTTGATTCGATGCATTTCTGATTCCTATAGTTGTATTTTTAAAGACAATTTTAAAATTGCATGAAAGCAAACCTGTTCTAAATCTGATTATAACAAAACAAAGTCAGCCCCTGGCTATCTGTTGAAGATCACTGCCAAGGTAAGAATAAGAGTCATGAGGTTGATTTACGAAAGGTGAAAAGACTATGCAGTTACACTTTGCAAGGGAATTTGCTTCCTAGCTTAGTAAATGAGGTAAAGCGTCACTTTGCAAAGAACACCCAATCACATGCAATGAAAATAAAAAAAACATAATTTTTCTTGCACATTAGATGATGGAAGTCAATAGGGCTTCTCCAAATTTACTAAGCTCTGGAGCAAATTCTCTTGCAGAGTTCAACTGCACTTGCATAGTGCACAGTCAATGTTTTAGTAAATCAGCCCCAAGACTCATATTCTTACCTTGGCAGCAATCTTTAACAGATAGCCAGGGACTAACTTTGTTTTATTATAATCAGATTTGAAACAGCTTTGCTTTCATGTAATTTTAAAATTGCCTTTAAAAATAAAACTATAGAATCAGAAGTGAATCAAAACAAGTCTTCATCTCAACCAAACCAGACCACATGACAACCCATACTGTTTAGGAAACAGTAGATAAGAGATATAGGTGAACACCTGGCGCTCACATGAAAAAAAATTTGAGATTGGTTGATTGATAGGAACATGAGGCACAGCATTAAATCTGTTCAATATTGTAGAACACGTTATTTTTGAAGCAGCAGAAAGAATAGCAAACATTTGCTCTGTTCCTGTCTGTAACCAACAAAGTAGACAACATGTACACTGAACAGAAGGAAGTAGCACCTATTGGAAACATGTTCCAACCATTTACTTTAAGTAGTAAAATGCACAAGTCCGGAATATTGCTGCACTACTTACTAAAATCTTGTGTTTTTTTTTTGCTTAAAAATAACAAACAAGTTATGCTTACCTCCTCTGTACAGTTGGTTTTGCACAGAGCAGCCCAGATCCTCCTCTTCTTGGGTCCTTCTTCAGTGCTCCTGGCCCCTCCCTCCTGATGAGTGCCCCACAGCAAGCAGGTTGCTATGGGGGTACCCGAGCTGAGCCGCAGCTCCATGTGTCCATTTAGACATGGAGCTGCAGCTAGGCCCATCCCCTCACTCTCCTGAATGGCTCACTGACTTTGATTGACATCATTGGGAGCCAATGGTGCCATGCTGCTGTCTCAGCCAATGAGGAGGAGAGTCCAGGAGAGCCAAGTTTCTCCTGTAATATTGCTGGATAGAGATGGGCTCCGGTAAGTATTAGGGGGGTGCTGAGGGGGCCTGCTGCACACTGAAGGTTTTTTATCTTAATGCATAGAATGCATTAAGATAAAAAAAAACCTTCTGCCTTTAAAATAACTGTATTATCTTTATTGAAGCATTAAAATGACATCACAGGTATGACAGGAGGTTTAAGTAAGCGATGAATTTAGCACGAAACGCGTCACCTTATACCCACTTGCCGACTGCCTAATGTACATTTACTGCGACAAAGTGGCTCTGTTGCACAAAATCCCGTACCTGTATTTAATTTCATGCAATAGCCGCTAGATGGCATGCGCGCGCCCCCGGAGGCACGATTGCATGCTGATTAGACAGAGGAAGAGCCAATCAGCGGGTCTGCAAACAAGGCAGATCGCTGTTCTGACAAGGGTGAAGATAGAGATCTTGTGTTCCTGCTAAGCATAAAAAGGGATCTCTGTCCACCCCCGGTCAGAGAACCCCCCACACAGTTAGCACACACCCCCTAGGGACACATTTAAACTTTTTGATCGCCCCCAGATGTTAGCCCTTTTCCTGCCAGTGTCATTAAGTATAGTAACAGTGCATATTTTTAGCACTGATCACTAATAATGTCACTGATTCCCAAAAAAGTGTCAAAAGCGCCAGTTAGGTGTTTGATTTGTCCGCAGCAATGTTGAAATCCCGCTAAAAGTTGCTGATTGCCGCCATTAAAAAAAAATGTAAATGCCAAAAAAAAAAAAAAAACATAGTTTGCAGATGCGATAACTTTTGCGCAAATCAATCATTATACACTTATTGGGATGTTTTTTTTTACCAAAAATATGTAGCAGAATACATATTGGCCTAAATTGATGAATACATTTGATTTTTTAAATTTTTTTATTGGATGTTTTTAATAGCAGAAAGTAAAAAATATTGTTTTGTTTTTTTTTTTTTTTTTTTTTAAATTGTCCCTCTTTTATTGTTTATAGCACAAAAAATAAAAACTTCAGAGGTGATCTGAGAGAGAGGCATCACTTTGGCTCTACATTTCCTTTAGGCATTTATGGGTATTAGGCCAAAGCATTTAGGTCCGGTTCACACTCATGCGAGTGCGGGGTTCGCATATAATGTTGGAGCGCACTGCTCCTTCATTACATGCGATCGGCTGTGCGGTGCGAGTTTAGCCATACACTTTGTATGGCTAAATTCGCACCGCACCCGCAGCAAACACGCACAGGACCCTTTTTTGCAGCCGCATCAGGATCGGATCGCACAGCGGTTCACACTTGTGCGATCCGATCCTGTGGGAACTGCAAGATCGCACTGCGATATGCAATCAAACTGGGGGTGTCGTTAAGATTACATTGACACCCCCAGCATATCGCATATGGCAGTGTGAACTGCCGGGGGTGCGTTTGCAATCGGGAACAGGCTGCGAAATCGCAGCCTTCCCGCATCGCACAAGTGTGAACCGGGGCTTACCCTTTGATAGATTTATGTTCTCTTTCCCTCACTGTGTATACTACTGTTGCTACCAGTTAGATTTGTGTGTCTGCTCTGCTGAATTCAATGAGGAGTCCACCAACACCCATACAGGCAGCAGCAGTACTTAAAGTGGAACTTCACTCTCTCAATCAACATGGACTATTTCCAATCCTTATGCTGCTAGCATTAGCAAATAGATAGGAAATATTTACTTAATTTTTTGCATTTCTTCAGTTACTTTCTGGTTTCCATGCCTCGGATGATGTTATACATCCCAGGAGTCTTGAGGAGGGAAGGGAGGGTTCTCAGCTCAGTCAATGCCTCCAGGCAATGCGTTCCAGGAAGTAAATTAATCATCTGCCCTTACTCAAGATGGCCACGGCCGGAAATGCCAGGGGGCATTTTATAAAATAATTTCTCAGCAAATTAAAGCATGGAGACATGGAGGGATGGGGGAATTTGTTTTAAATACTAAAAATGAATGAAATAGCATTTTTGGTTTGTGGTGCCCAGATGCAGTGCAGTTCCACTTTAAGTGAAGATAATGGCTTACTGCAAGAACTGCACAGCACATCTGAATGCCAGGCAAACATATAACACATTTTTGAAATACTTGTACGGATGTGAATTGTTTAACCTTCCAAAACATTTGTAATTACATTCAGTTGGTCTTGTAATCCAAACTCCCATTTCAGATAATAAAGCCAGGGCATGTACTGTCTGAGACCTACCTGTAGATTACAAAAAAAAAAAATATATAGCCTGATCTCCTGATCTGACTACTAGCTTGTGATTGGACAGTAAAGGAGCAGGGGTGTAAAAATAAAATCATCACTTTGCTGTCTGCTTCACAGAATATATTATTGAGATGAGAAGATAACACTGTTCAATGCAGTAGATTCAGACTACAGTTTTATTGTTTTCTCTTCCATTCTAAATGCTTTATTGGAGATTATACTATACTATAATCTCCATAAGACACCCAAGTACTTTGCCAGTTTTATTCTAAAACAAATGTAATTATTTTTATCTATAATGTAATTATTTGAATCTATAATTAGAATAATTGATGGCTTTTTATTACTTTCTTGTGGTTCAGCTTCAACATTTTACACAATTTTATAAAAAAAAAAAAAAAAAAAAGCTCCTTAATTTATATTTTATACACTCAAAGAGCTAAATAATTTTCAGGGAAATCTTCACAGAAATATTTATCAAATAACAGAGGACTAAATTTCCATCCATCCCTTTTTGGCTTCTAGGTAATTAGCCATGCATATGGATTTCCCAGTGGTCTTTTTGGCAATTGCAGCTAAATAGAAGCTGGTAATGAATGTTGCTTCAAGGGATTTCTTGGTGGATTATATGGCTGACAATCCAATTTGTGCTGCCAAGTAAGCCTGGCATTTTTGTGCATATGTAATAGTGCTTACACACAATTCCTTCTGGCATGAAATTATCATAGCTAATTTACTGAAATAATAGAGGGGGTTCAAAGAACGAGGGCAGCAAATCTTTGGGTTGACACATATGAAAACTAAAAACAATGCACACATTACAAAAAAAAAATCTGAAAAAGCTGCATCTTCTGCCGTACTTTTTATAAGTTACTGTCTTTGGGGATAGCAGATTTGCTTCATTAGTCCTATTCCTGGCTCATTTGGTTTGGGTAAAAATACTTCATTATCCTTAATATTTCTTTTTTTTTTTGTTATTTATTGCTTAGCCAGATTGCAGCTTTTTTCCACTTTTGTCAAAACAAAGTTAATTTGCCAGCAGCTATGCACATGTTTATTCCTTTTCTTTTACCTTTGAGATTAACTGGGTCAGGTATAACAAATGTTCTTAACCCACTTTAGTCAGCAGACAGAGAAGCTGAAGTAGGCAGAAAAAAATGAAAAAGAACATAACAAATAACTGATATCTAAGAGTCTTCTGAAAAATATAGATAAATGTTTGCCATTTGCAGCAAAGCAATGTTTAACCACAAGATTCATCATAATAATGAAGAACTAAATAGAAGTGACTGTGAATCCAAAGTCACCCATCATTAGAGACAACAAAGTTTGCATAAAGTGTTTTCATTGTATTTCTGAAACAGGTACAAAGCAAAATCCAAACATGGAGGCTCTATCTGTGATAGACGATTAAATGCTTGTAGTTTACTGAAGAGCTAGAGTGAGCTATACATAGTGTACTTTTTATTAAAACCAATCCAGCAGTACTGTGCTGCGAAGACAGTCATTTGTTCTGTTCACTAAAGGAACACTGCTGTCAAAACTGAAAAACTAAGCCTTGAAATTCATATAGGGAGCAGAGCCTAACTGCTTATCTCTCCACTACCTTTTATCAGTAATTGGGTGAGAACCTCTGCTTAGATGTAGGAGAGCCGTACCCAAACACATACCCCTGCAGACTACTTTCTGTCTATCCCATAGTGAAAACCTGATGTACAAAATATGTCAGTTTTGGCAGTCATTAACCAAACTGAAGCCTGCCTTGGGAGTTTCATTTTGTTTAGTGAGGGGAAATGACACAACATATGCTTCCGGAAGTATGCTGATAGTGACCTTGTGAGATGTTTTCTAGATTCTTGCTGCAGTAGATTGTACAGATCTCAAATGTGTCACTAAACCCACATCATAAATTTCTCAATAAAGGTGTACATGCTGTTCATATTCACTCAGTCACTATGAGATTCATTTTCTGTATTCTGAAAAAAAAATCTGGTTGATCCTGCTGCTCTTTGTCTTTACCTTCTGTTCATGTCGCCTATTCAGCTAGGAATTTTGAAGCTGTGGTGGCAACTCTGCACATGCTCAGTTTTTCTATACTGAGCATTTCCTCCCTATCATATCTGAGCAGCCCATGTGACTATAGAGTCACACATGTGGGCGTATACACAGTGGTGAATGACAGCTCCCTCCCTCCCTCCTCCTCCATGCCCCTTAACCAGCTAAACACAGTGGGGGGTATTACATGTAGATTAATGGAGGCTTTACCTCCCTCTTATTCCAAGACACAGGCTGGAGGGGCGTGACACAACCTGTGACTAGCAGATATCCACCCATCCCATGTTATTTCCACAAAATAATAAAGTTTTGATTTCAAATATATATTTGTATGACAATGTAAAGCAGTTTATTGATATTAACCACTTGCCGCCAGCCGCACGTACATATACTGCGGCGTTCAGCCCCTTTACAGGCAGAGTGACGTATCGGTACGTCACTAGCCTGTGAGGCTCTGGGGAGTGAGTGCGCACCGCCGGAGGCGCGCTCCCCCTCCCGCGTGGTCACGGACCCCCCCGCGCGTGTGACCGGCGGACCCGATGTCCGCCGCTCACTCAGCGATCGTCGGGGGAGAGGGAGAAAGGCAGGCAGCTTGTGTAAACAAGCTGCCTGTCATTCTCCCCTGTGTAGGAACCATGATCATACGGTTCTACTATGTAGGACCGTTGATCATTGGTCCTACGGCTCTAGCCACAGCCAATCACAGTTAGAATCACACCCCTAGGGACACACACAGCCCCTCCCTCTCAAATAAAGTTAACCCCTTCACTGCCAGTGTATTTTTACAGTAACAGTGCATATGTATAGCACTGATTACTGTAGAAATGTCACTAGTAACCCCACAAGTGTCAAAAATGTCAGTCAAGGGTCCGATCTGTCCGCCAAAATGTCGCAGTACCGCAAAAAAAATCGCAGATCGCCGCCATTACGCGTTAAAAAAACAACAAAAATTACAAAAATCTTTCCCTTTGTTAGTAAACGTGATAACTTTTGCGCAAACCAATCAAAATACGCTTTTTGCGATTTTTTTTACCAAACATATGTAGCATAAAACAAATTGGCCGAAAATGTTAAAAAATTTTGATTTTTACATTTTTTTGGGGGGAATTTCATATAAAAAAATGTGAAAAATATTGTTATTTTTGCAAAATTGACGTTCTTTTTTTGTTTGTAGCGCAAAAAGTAAAAATCGCACAGGTGATCAAATACCACCAAAAGAAAGCTCTGTTTGTGGGGAAAAAAGGACGTCAAATTCGTTTAGGTACAGCGTCGCACGACCGTGCAATTGTCCGTTAAAGTCACGCAGTGCCGAATCGCAAAATACCCCCTGGTCTTTAAGCAGCCAAATCCTCCAGGGCTTAAGTGGGTAATAGTTTATTTTTACTCTGTATTCCAAAGGATGTTTTTTTTTTTTTTTTTTTTTTTTGAACATGTATTTTAAACATGTAAACAGCAGCAGAGGACTAGAACCAACTCCTGCTTATGTTTCCCTGCAGACAGGCTGGGACAGTTCTGGGTCATGTGATGTGACAGCTGTATATTGATTAGGGAAAAGGTACTTAGATGTTTTTGTTTTTTTTTTAATTAAAATAAAAACAGTGCCATCAACCACATACAGGAATAGAAGGGACAATGTAAATTAAACAGGTATCTTTAGTACCACTTTAAGTAAATTAGGAGAACTTTCTAACTTTAGCACAAATTTGATGCTTCCTGGTTTGAATTAGCAGCTCACTGGTTAATTTTAGTTGTTACCTGAACTTGGTTTTTAAAGAGAATTCCACAAAATCAAATAATAGACTGAAACAACTGCACTGAGTCGAAACATCAGCGTACGCAAAAAGAAGAAGCAACTGCAACCCAAGTTGGCAACTTGCAATATAGGTTGTTTTCTTTGTTTACTTGGACCCTTTGAAAGATATAGATATTCTATTTTGTTATGTTTATTGTCATTAGTGTCTGCTTTCATTCCTTGCATAGATGTTGGTTTTTAAAGACTCTGGTCCTCTTTCTGTCTGCTAAATGCGTACTTTTCCTAATAATCTGTACTATGACCCTAATATGAATTTGTTACCATACGCTTAACTAACCCTAAACTATAGTTGTTGCTACAAGGTGCCATATTTGACACTGTAAAGCTCCACTACTTTGGCCCTGGTGATCTTTAGTCACTAATCGTATTGCTTTTCCTATTAAAACAACAAGCTATCCCCTCATCTTAAAGGATTAGATCATAATTCCCAAAGGCTAGTTAGTGGTTTAGAGTTAAAAATAATCATTTGTGGCAAACTGGCTCCAGGATTTAGTACAATTTTACACTCAAGGTACCCAATGTAAACCTTTTAAGTGAATCTGAGTGACATCTTATAGTATTAGGAAAATGGTGCTCCTTGTCTCCTTGATTTTACCAGGACCTACAGACTTTAATGTTGGTACCCATGAATATTAGTTCAGACCATGAATTGACTGCATTATTGTGGGAGCTGTGTTAATTGGACAACTGAGGCTTGAACTCATGTTCAGAATTATATTATCTCTCATTATATAATTTCCTGTCTCAATGAATTTTGGCACATAATCTCTACAGCTAATATTTCCTTTCCTTTGTGTCCACAGCAGTGCCATGTATACTTAGTGCTCAGTTTCATATTAACACTTGTTTCATGAGACAGAAGAGAATATAGTTCAATATGCAGATTATATATTTGCAACTGTAATTGTGCCAAGAGAACAGCATGGTAATTACTGAGACTTTCATTCCTTTTGGGGGCTGGAGGAAAGCTTTGATGACCAGATGGTGCCATGACACCAGGAGAAGGATATTTTTAGAAGGCAATATTCAGATAGTACATGAGACTGTGCTCCTATACCTGTGTCCCTGAATAAGAGCAAAGGACTTTGGTCTCGCACAGTTACATTTCAGTACTTGTTATAAAAATTGATTTGGGCAGCTATGATAGCATCAAATTTTAGTTCATTTATGTCTAAGATCCTGTTAATATTAATGAATTGTACAGTTTTTGTTACATTTGGTATTGAGTTACCTCCATTTGACTGGTCAGCCAATAAAGGTAAAGAAGTGTTGGACTAAAGCTGCCCTGTTTTGCTACAAATTTGCACTGCATTGTATTGTGTTGGATTAGAAACTACACAGTGTATATTTTTTTTACAAAATTAAAGTATAAATGCCTAGCTATTGAAGTGCAGTTCGTCTCTTAGTGAGCTAAGCCCATATGGTTATGTCTAGACAAACCACCAAACCAAAAGTGCTTAGAATCAAAATATATTTAATAAATAATAACAAAGGTAAATTACAAATCAGGCTCTTTCATATCAAAAATAAAGTACAGTATGTCCTTTAAACACCTACTGAGTTTAGTCGACCACATACCTATTGCAGGTTCAGAGACAGGAGCCTCTCAGCCAAATAATGATCTGCAAGTATAAAAGACCATGCTCCAATTTCAGCTTTATCATTTAGGTGGATCATTAGAAAAAGAGCTGCTCTGCATGATTCATGCGAGGTTTAGTTCACACCAGGATAATGATCTTTTTCAAATAAAGATATTTTCAGCCAAATGAAATTTGAAAATTACAGTCATATGGCTTAAATAAAGATTTTTATGCTTGCGGTAAAGCTTTTTAAATTGAACATGCAGTCTCCTTATTTAGCCAGCATGTGTGCTCCTTTAATTAAGCAGTTGAAGAAAGTTTGTTGGCAGGGTAATGGGAAGAAAAGGGATCCTAGCAAAATGCATCAGAAGGTGTGTGATTTGTTGGGTGCTCCCTTATTTTTCCCTTGAATGACCTGCCACACAAACCTCTGGACTAACAGGTTTGCTTAGACCTACACGAGTGTTATCAGTACATAACAGATCTCTAGATATAAATATCCACTTGCTGACCGCATAACGCCGTTATACGACGGCAAGGTGGCTCTCCTGTACTGGATCACTTACCTAGTACGTGATCCGACACTTCCAGGTAGGGGGTATGCACCACTTCTGCTGTGATTAGTCACAGCTGATGCTGATCAGTGGGTCCAAGGCCAATGGATGTCTGCTGACACCCGCTGATTGGCAAGGAGGACCACAGAACAGACCTCTGCCTATGTAAACAAGGCAGAACTCTGTCCTGTCAGTGGGGATGTGCTGGATTTCGTTTCCCTGCAAAGCAGAGAGTAAAATCCAGCCCATCCTTTAGTAAAATACCACACAGTAAACACAAAAACACTGGTTAGGCACACATTTAACCATTTGTTTGCCCTAGATGTTTAACCCCTTTCCAGCCAGTGTCATTAATACAGTGACAGTGTATATTTTAGCACTGATCACTGTATTAGCATCACTGGTTCCCACAAAGTGTCAAATCTGTCAGTTAGTGTCAGGTTGTCCGCCGCAATATCACAGTCCTGCTTTAAGTCACTGATCGCCACCATTACTAGTATAAAAAAATAAATAAATAAAAATTCCAGTATATATACCATAGTTTGTAGACTCTATAACCTTTGCGCAAACCAATCAATATACGCTTATTGGGATTTATGAACCCAAAAATATGTAGCAAAAAAAAAAATATATTGACCTAAATTTATCAAGAAATTAGATTTTTTAAAAATAATAATATTATAATAATAATAATACTAACATATTTTATAGGCGAAAGTAAAAAATACTTTTCAAAATTATCAGTCCTTTTTTGTTTATGGCGCAAAAAAAAAAAAAAAAACCCAGAGGTGATCAAATACCACCAAAAAAAAAGCTCTATTTGTGGGAAAAAAAGGATATAAATTTAATTTATGCACAATCTTGTATGACTGCGCAATTGTCAGTTAAAGTAATGCAGTGTGGTATGGCAAAAAATGGTCTAGTTATGAAGGGGGGCAAATGGTTATGTTAACATTTGTCACATTGCTACAAGGCACCCATTGCTGTGCTTTGTTTCTTCAGAAAGACTATACCTGAATTTACCTGGGAAAATATGAGACTGGGAGGCCTATTTGGTTTGTACAGTGTACTGGAGTGCTTAAAGTACATCACATTTATACAGCCCTTTTTCCACTGTCTGTGAGCCCCTACATCATGGGTTTCTAGGATGCTATGCAGCCAACAGCATCATAACAACCAATGACTCTTTCCCAGCTCATTCATCTGCCTGCTAGGAGAGTCCTGTCATTGTCATATTTGGGTAATGACATAAGCTGGTATCTGCGCCCCTCTGTCCACATTCAACTGTCAGCCAGGGAATCTCTCTGTCAGTAGCTGAATGGGGCCAGGAATGAGCCACTGAGTGCAACTCATGAGCCTTTTCAGATTTTTATTACAGCTTCCCAGCACATACTTGCTCCCCTCTGAGGGCACTGGTGTCTGTCTGTATGTCAGCCCAGAGTTGATTATATTTACAACTAGTTTCCCAATCTGCAGATTTGTGCTTTTTTCACGCACAAAGAGTTCTTTATTCAGGTGTTCAATAGGCAGAGGTCTTGGCAAAGGAGTAAATCCATAGGGCAACAATAACAAGCACAGTATGGAATTAGTAGCAAGGTCACAAGCAGTAATAGTTCACAACAACTTATTGTTTGATAATAGTATATGGTATAGGAAATTGGTAGTCCAGGGACACAAAGCAGCCCTATGGAATGGCAGGATAAGTCCAGAGTCGTAGTAAGAGCAGTTTGGGTTTCATCTAGAGTTACCTCAGAGAGATCACAGGCAAGCAGATGCAAAAAACAAGCAGATAAGCCCAGGGAGAAATGGGACAGAGAGGCGGGCACAGCAAGGGCAAAAATCAAAAAGATACAGCAAGGATTGAGTCCAGGGTAACAGGGCAAAAATTCAGGCACAACAAGGGCAAAAAGCAACAGTATACAGCAAGGGTTGAGTCCTGGGTCACAAGGAAGAGATCTGGCCACAACAAGGGCAAATAACACCAGGATACAAGGATGCCAAGGATGTAAGAGACAGGTCCTGTGCATCTGGGCAAAACTTGGATTGCACGCAGGCAGCACATGACAGGAGGAGGTAAAGCATAGTGGGGGCCTCCAGTGGCAGATCATAAGGTCCTGCCAATGCTGTAGTTCTTTTGTGGCATGGCCTCAACTCAGAACTTTGCATGTAGCACAACAGAGAAGGAGAAATACACAGGGCAGTACTTACAAAGAAGTAGATCAAAAGACAGTAGGGGTACAGGTCCTCATGGTCATAGCTCAGTGTGCACCCAGACATCAGATTCACAGAGCAACAGGATTAGATAGAGTATAGGAGGCTTCTAGATCCAGGGAGCCAGAGAGGTCATCGAGTGCACCCGACCACAACTTACAGGCATGTAGCATCACAGAAGAGAAAGGGCATTAAAGGGGGCCTTGGCAGAAAATCACAGTAGCCTGGGTATGATGGAAGACTTCTGTCACCATACCATAGCACAGATCCACACACGCAGTATCAATATAAAGAGAAGAAAGCAGCATTTAGTGGGAGATCACAGTGTCCTGGGGGAGGTGGAAGGCTCTCATAAGCTTTTAAATGCTGATCTGGGGGCACAATCATGCAGTCAGGCAACCAAATGTTTGCTGAATCAACTATATTATTATTTTTATTGATTTCTTAAGCATTAAGCCTATAAAAATCACTTCTAGCTAGGATACTGTTTTATTAGTGGTTTGTGATACATTGTCTAACAAGTGCCATAGGTCTCCCGTCTCTAGTGCTGTCAGTGGTAGCTGGGTGGTCACGAGAATTCAGGTGCAGATATTGCTACCCCTGGGTGATATTAGGAAATAGCGGGTAACTGAATCTGTTGCCATCTGAAATGATCAATTATGAGTGCTTAGACCTTTAACAATAAAAAACGATGCTAACTGATATAAATGCAGTCTCTATAGCACTGGTTTAGCATGATTCATTTAGGTTTATGAAACAATTTTACTAATGCATGCATATAATGCTAATCAGTGAACTTAGGAAAGTAATACACTAGCCTAATGGATGCACAGACCAGGTTAAAATACAAATATGTCTACAGTAAATCAAAGTTATTGGTAATCCGGGTTTGCCATCTATGGGACAAAGCACTTCATTAGGGTCCTGCTTAAAAAGCCTTGGTATAACCTTTCTGCTGTGTTGTCTCGTTTAATAAACTTCTTGATAAATCACAGGATTGCTCTCTACATTGACTGTCCACTCTGTTTATTCACGTCGCAGACAAACAGTCAATCACTTTCTTTGGATAGAAACAAGTAAAGTTTATTATCACATCTTCAGGACAGTGACAGTCCAACAGATGACAAATTTCTCTTTCATCCATAATATAGGCCATCTCTGGGGTGGAAGCAATAAATCAATGTCTCCATTAAATTCAAACGACATTGTTGGCATACCTGATTTCACCCTTGTGCAGTCCCCGTAGATTCACTCGGTGTTCTTTATAAGTGTTCCAGACAGTGTATACCAAATTTTATAAAAATCAGGACATTTCTAGAATTAAAATAGAAAATACTTTGTAACATGTTCTTTTTGCCAAATCAAACTGTCTTAAGTCTGCAAGTATGGGAGAAACAACATTTTAAAATTGCTCTAAACTGTCAAGATAGAAGTGTGTGAAGGTCATTTATTTTTTGCAGGAAACACTTTTATAGACCACCAAACCATTTGGAATATATTGGTTATTATATTATTTGTATCTTTGTGCCCAGTTAATGCATGTACAGTACTTTTATATTTAATGTGTATACTATTTAGAAAATATTTCAGTTTAGATTTTGAAATGTACTCATCCTTATCACATTTTAGTAAAATCCCCTGCACAAGGGTGAACCAAAGCATTTTATTAGCGAAATGTTAAAGTCCCACTCCAACCCAAATCTTTTATTGTTTTGTTTCATTTTGTATAGCATGTCAAAAGGTAAAATTTCTGTCAGGTTTATATAGCTGTCTGTGTCCTGTGAGAGAGACTTCCTCTTAGTTTTCGGTCCAAACAATTCTGTGAAAATGAAATCACGTGAGGGAATCCAGGGGAAAGAGTCAGCTGCAAAAATGTTACCTTTTGTAGGTTTTAAAAAAGCAAATATCTCCATGAGGTTTTTGTTGTTATCTGTGTCTTCTTATCCACCAATAGATACAAAGTATGAAAATTGTTTCTGTGCTTTGATATTGTTTATCACACCCTATATCCATTCATAATTGTTTTATTTTTTATTGTTTTTTTTCTCTTTTTTCTGTTTCTTTACCGTGTTTGGCTCTGGTTTGGCTTACCTCCCATTTGATATATGATTTTGTTCTACTTACAGAATCACTTTGCATGTTTAATTCTCAGTTCTTTCTATTCTGACACCTCAACACTGATTTCCAGGAGATGCTTCCTAGTCCTCTCTCTAGGTCTTCATGCACTCCAGATTTACCTGCTGGGTTCAGTAACATGCACCAGAACTCCCATTATGTTCTCTGGCTTCCTGTCTACTTCAAGGGATGTGACTGTGTACACTTCCTGGTTGATCAACCTACCTTTTTAAGGGTGGTTTGTTCCATGGTCAAATTGCCCATTTTAACCAGTTCCTTTCCGGCCTATAGTAAAAAAGATGGCTGGGCGGGACCTTCATTGTTGCAGGTGGAAGTCATATGATGTCCTCCCCGGACGCCCTGCGCTGCAGTACAATCTATCACTGACTGTGTCCACCAGAAAAGTGCTCAGTTTGTTAGCTCATTGATTCATTTTATTTGTTTTCCAAAATGACCAAACAATTAGCTCTAATTTCCCCTTTGTAAAAACTTCCTACTAAACTTCCAACTTCATTCTTTGAAACTTTCCACACCAAGCTAAATTTGAATCCTGCTAGTTTACGGACTACTCTGAAAACTCTTTGGCTTTCTTTCACTGTCTCTTACAGTCTCTGGATTGTTAGCCATAACCTATCTCTATATGGTTACAGACACTCTGCCCAATTTCTAAAATTCACTATATACATTTATAGTAGTACTATACAAGGGTTTATTTACCAAAGTCAAATAGTCTGAATTTTTTGCAAAGGAAGTTGCACTTTTCAAGGGCGATTTCCCCAGTGCTTAGTAAATGTTGGTGAAATTTCACTATTCAAAAATTACATTTTTGCTTGCAAATGACTCGATGATAGAATTCAGTAGAGCTTCACCTCATTCACTTGGCTCCTGTAAAGTGTAACTTCCCTTGTAAAGTGAACAGTCTATTTGCCTTTAGTAAATCTACCCCAAAGTGTCCAAAAAAGGAGGCTTTTAAAGATGAAGAGCCTACACTAGAGTGTATATTTTGGAAACATGAAGTCCCCCAGAAAAGGGTTGAAATTTGAACCCAAGAAATGTAATCACTTGCCAAATTCTTTACAAATAAGACCTTTGGATCATATTAGAATATGCTTTTAGGAGTATGCTGATTTGAATAATAACCAGAACATTTAAAGTGTCTTTAACCCCAAGACATTTCTTGTGTCTCTTACCTTAATAAATCTGAAGCTGTGTACAGAAACTTTACAGTATTTATATTGTTCTTACTAGTGATCTGATCCTGCCAGTTCCAATGACTTCCTTATTGTTAGTGGCATAATATAATATAGCAGCTGATCCTCTGGCTGCACTGGGGAGAAAAACCACAGGTGAAAGCAACTGAATGGTGGACTAATGAAAGAAAGACACAGGCAGCCTAGGAGCATGTCAGGCTCTGAACAGTAACATCTATACCTTCTCCCCTTCTCTCTGCCCAACCAGTATTTTTTTTTGGTTACAATTTCTGCTTGCTCGACCCCACTTATCCTTTCAGTGCAGTACACAGAAAGCAGATTATATCATGTGAGCAAACTTTATAGAACAAAAAAAATGTATTTATAGGACATGTGCGTTTCGTTTGTTTCCGAATAAATATTCAGACTATTTTTTCGTTATTTCGAGATTTGGATATATCCGAATACCCGAATTGCAGTATAAATGAAGTTTACCGAATGCTCCAAATAATAAAATGAAATCCATCCAAATTTTGAAAATTAGAATTTAAATTTGAATCAAATTTTACATCGAATTCCAGTCAAATTCGAACTGTAAACATCAAAGACTGTGTGTGTTATTAAGAGTACCATTTCAAAATAATGCTGTTTTTGTTAAGCCAAAGATGATTTAAAGAGTCATTGTAATAATTGTTGAAGATTTCTATTTCATTTGTTCACTTTGCCACATTCAAATCGGAAAAAAATCTAATCTCAAACTCTTCAAATCGAAAAAATCTGTAAATTCAAAGAAAACTCGAAAAAGATATAAAACGAATCCCGAATGCGAATTGAACAAATCAATTGAATTTAACCAAACTAAATAACTAGATTATTGAATCTAAACAATAACAAAAACAAAACTAAACAAACTTTTTTGTCATGCACATGTCTAGTATTTATCTCTTTTTTACGTGAGCCAAACACGTTTGCTTCCCATGTAAGGTTTTCTTATAATAAATGAGTACTTGTCAAAATAGAGTAAAATGTCATTACTTTGACAAAAAATACCGGCTAGGTGCCCTAACCTTGGCATCTTTTTTTTTTTTTTTAGTGGCTGGCTTTTTAGATAAAAGTGATCCTGGTGGCTGCCCCCCCTCCCCGCTTCCCAGTTGTTTCTGGGTTTACCGGAGCTGTCAGTAAACCCGGGAACCAATCCGGTCCTGCAGATGGCTGGGCAGGTAATCAAGTGAAGGCAAGATTGCCCTCATTTGGCTCTATGCCCTTGGAGGAACTTCACTTCCATTTCTCGGGCAGATAGACAGTATTTTATTTTTTCTAAAGTCAAAATTTTTTTGCTTTTAGGGGAAAATGAGAAATCTGGGATCTTTTTGGCCCCAGATCTCTCAATAAAGAGGACCTGTTATGCTTATTTATATTACAAGGGATGTTTAAATTCCTTGTAAAAGGAATAAAAGTGATCAAAAAAAAAGGGACAGTGTAAAAATAAAATAAATAACAAAAAAAAATGTAAAGCGCTCCATTTCTCCGTGCTTGCGTGGATCGAACGTATATGTAAGTCGCGCCCCCATTCGTAAACGAAGTTCAAACTACACATGTGAGAAATAATTCTAGTGCAAGGTCTCCTCTGTAACTCTAAACAGGTAACCTGTAAAAAATGTTAAAGGGTCGCCTCTGGAGATTTTTAGGTAACATAATTTGTCACCATTCCACGAGTGTTTGCAATTTTAAAACATGACATGTTAGGTATCCATTTACTCGGCGTAACATCATCTTTCACATTATACAAAATAAAATTAAATGTTTCTTTTTTCAAAAAAATTGCATTTGAAAGACTGCTGTGCAAATACAGTGTGACATAATATATTGCAACGACCGCCATTTTATTGTCTAGGGTCTCTGCTAAAAAAAAAAAAAAGATACATAATGTTTAGGGGTTCTAAGTCATTTCCTAGCTAAAAATACTGTTTTTTACAACAAGTGTCAGAAAAAGCTAAACACGTGGACACCCACGGAATAGGTACCCCTCTTATAGCGAGTCACTACAAGACGCAAGCTGGGAACAGCACGGACGTGGTGAGAGGGGCACGGCTTTCACTGTTCCTGTTGGAAATGTTTATGGCGATTTTACTACATATGAGATGTAAGCAGGATATTTGAGGAGTGAGGGGGTGTGCTATGCTATGTTTTAACCAATAAATATTTAAAACGATATCACGCTATTGGTCCCCCTTCTCAATTTTTTGTCTATAAGAGGGGAGAGGAGACCAATGTGATGAACTAGAGAATCCATACGCATTAGTGTGATGAACTTTATGCACAGTGCACCTTTTTACCTATAGAATGAATATGGTGAACTAGAGAATCCATATGCATTAGTGTGATGAACTTTATGCACAGTGCACCTTTTTACCCTATAGAATGAATATGATGAACTATAGAATCCATATGCATTAGTGTGATGAACTTTATGCACAGTGCACCTTTTTACCTATAGAATGAATATGATGAACTATAGAATCCATATGCATTAGTGTGATGAACGTTATGCACAGTGCACCTTTTTACCCCATAGAATGAATATGATGAACTATAGAATCCATATGCATTAGTGTGATGAACTTTATGCACAGTGCACCTTTTTACCTATAGAATGAATATGATAAACTATAGAATCCATATGCATTAGGGTGATGAACTTTATGCACAGTGCACCTTTTTACCTATAGAATGAATATGATGAACTATAGAATCCATATGCATTAGTGTGATGAACTTTATGCACAGTGCACCTTTTTACCTATAGAATGAATATGATGAACTATAGAATCCATATGCATTAGTGTGATGAATTTTATGCACAGTGCACCTTTTTACCCTATAGAATGAATATGATGAACTATATTATCCATATGCATTAATGTGATGAACTTTATGCACAGTGCACTTGTTTACCTGCAGACCCCACAGGGGTATTAAGAACAGTGGGTTTAAGGGCACATTAGCGCTGGTGCACACTGGTCAAGTGTGTTCTGGAGGGACATTTGGGTTAATGACATTTTGTTGTGAGTAGTTAAGTATATTTGAGAATTGCAATGTTGTTAAATCTAGTTGCTCTCTATGATATCCAGGTAAGCTTTCTCAGCCATTCAATGCCTACAAAGCAGGCCACGTTATGTTAGGAAATTGAAAGAATAAATCATGAAACAAAAAGAGCAGAAAAACAAGGGAGAGCTGCTGCACAAGATATAGTTCTTTTTAAGACTTTTATCTCCCAGTTAACTCTAGTAGTGAGGGTGAGGTATGTGTTTAATCACTGTACTTGACTAAATTTATCTTCACTCAGATTACAGGGGATATTTCACCACTGTAGGTTAATCTTTCATACCTTCAAAGACTTTCGGGTAAATAGACTCATATGAGTCTGGTCAAGTGTACGGCTGCAATTGCAGGGATGAATTATGTCTCCGCGTTTTGCTTGCAACATAACCTGAAATGTATACTTTTCTCTTACAGCTTCCGTCCAGGGTCCATGGGAGAGGGCAATTTCACCAAATAAAGTGCCATACTACATAAAGTAAGTGTCATTTTCAATGCCTTGTGTGAAAATGGAGTTACCTCTGAAGAGCTGGTATTGCATTTTTCTTTTCAGTTATAATTCTAAAAGAGATTTCACAATTTTTACTTGGAATTTTATCTGACAGCGAGTATATTTATTATGCCAGATAACATATAGGGAGAATGTGGGAGCCTTGGCGGAAAGAAAATATTTGTACAGACTTCTGTGCGCAACTCCATTCGAATTAAATATGTGAAAAATGAGCACCACACTGTTTCCCATATGAATGGTTGGCTTATGTATCCCTGTAGGTATAGTAACTGTTCTGCAGCCTGCCCTTTGCCCCTTTATATGTGTCACCCTGCACCCATGTTAGCGTACACAGGTAAAATAAAACCTAATTTAAAAAAAAAAAAATAAAAATGCTTCTCAGTGCTTTAAATAAGCACACTCAAGTGTACTTCCAATATTACAGTATACACTAGCATATTTTCAATTCACAGGTTCACACAATTCACAACATGACATTTTTTTTTTTATATGATTTCTAAATTGTTGCAGGACGTGATAATCAGGGTGATCATCTGTATATTATGGAATGTATTTAAAATTGCTGCAGGCTGATCACTTTCACATATTTATTTAAAAGTATTTAAAAGGACTATAGTATCCTTTCAAGTGCTCTGAGATTTGTTTCATTATTAAAGAGATAATGCTGTGTCTTGTAATCTGTTTCCTCTTGAACATTTTTTTTCTTGTAGTGACGTGAATCAAAGCTAAACTGTTGCTAGCATTTATTTCTTTAATACCGTGTAATGACCTAGAAAGAGTCATGAAGAGCAGGAGTAAATGGCATTAGTGTAGCTTCCTAAACAGTGCTCTAAATCATGTGATGTTTGCTTGGTGACCTATCTAAAATGAGTTAGTAACCTTATTCTCCTTGGGCAGATGTATTTATTAAGTGCGGTCATCACAGTTAACGCTGCTCTGGCCTCAGAGTGCTGCTCTAAAGATTTTCTTCTAGTATCACAAAATGATACAACCTAATTGCTGGTGCTATGCTCTAGAGGTCATGTTATTTAAAACATGATAAAACAACTAGCGCTGGCCATGACTTTCATGTTCATGCACCAAAAACGATCAGGACAGTGCTGTGACTCCTTAGTCATTAGTATGTTTTGTGGTATCTCTGTAAATAATGTATGTTGAAATAGCTACTCTTTAGATTAAATCGGGACATTAAATGCAATAAGGTGATTCATTCACTTCAGTGGCCTTACCGGACCCTGTGGCATTACATTTGAAAGAGAAATTTAAGGATTGGTTATTGATTTCTAAAGCACATGTTTCTGTGCATTTACTATAAAAATGCTTAGGGTCCATCTTCAAAGTAGATAAATGTATTAAAGTGTTACTAAACCCACAACAGTAAAATCAGTCTGTATATGCAGTAAAGCATGCTTGTTATACTCACTGTGGAACCTAAGGGGTTAATCCTCTCCATTATGTAAAAAGGCTGCTTGATTCTGTATACACAGATTCTCCCCTTCTTGCATTGTCCCCAAAACATCTCCGGATAAGACAGAGTTAGTGGAGTCAATCAGAGTGTATTGCTAGAATTTTTTTTTTTTTTCTTGAGAGAGTGCATGTGATCAGCATAGGGCCAATCAGCACTGTCCAGACAGAGGATCAGGGGACCGGCATCCTCATAGGACAGCCAATGCAGTATGAAACTCCTACAAACTTTAACCAGACACTGATAGAAGTCACAAGACTGCTATATACTGCTTATGAGAGTATTTATCGGTTCATATTTACTAAGACTATTGCATTTCTATGTTCTGTGTACTGTGGGAGACCAGATATAGTAAATGGTGGCTCCTGGTTTTAGAAACACTTTAATCTGTGTATTTAGCTGATTGCCTTTAGTTTTGTCTAAATACAAATTCCAGGATGTGCAGATTGAAACCCATGATGTTTCTGATCCGAAAGAGTATTTTTCCAAAGTTGAATTTGTATTTTATCCAATGTGCATGTGTACTACTACTAACAGAAGTGCCTTGTGGTTAAACCTGGTAGCAAAGCTTTCAGAGTCAACCTAGTGAGTTGACTGCTCTATGCTAAACCAAATATTCGAAACGGTTTAATATTGCAAAGTAAAGAGTTTTATATAAAGTTTCTCTGTTTTAAGTTCATGGGATTTTAGTACCCCCATAGCCATTAAAGGCTCAAAGTGTTGTGATGAGCGTAGGTTACAATATTTGCTGCTTGTGTGTGCAAGGCCTTAAGTCTGGTCATTTTTTCAGTAAGTAGTTGTCACTAAGAGGTTAGTTTATGGAGGCTAAAGAGTACTTACTGGTTCATTGATGACCTAGTGTGCTATACATTGTAGTAATAAAGTTTTAGGCTGGGCTCACACTGTGTATGGAGCTGCTCGCAACAGGGGGCCCGGTGCATTCCTGTTCACCATTTAAGGCCCGAATTCGGTCCGAATTTTAGGCTGAATACGCACCTGAAATGGACCAAAAGACGCACAGGACCCTTTTGGGAACTGCTCCGCAGCGGTCCCTGGGCTGTGTGAACCAGCTCCATTGAGTGCTGGTCACAGTCTCCTGACATGGAATTGGATGTGGGGAAACCCTCATCCAATTTGCACCAGTGGAAACCAGCCTCAAACTTTATTATTGTATTACAGTGCGAAAATGCTCCTTACCTATTTGACTGTTGACATATTGCAGCTTAAAGTAGATGTAAACCCAGTCACTATACTCTTTAACAGGTTAATGCAATTTCAAAAATCATTTTCAATATTTTTAAATCTATAGCTTTTTTTTTTAAGAATGCCTGGAAATCCTACTATACAGGTCAATGTTCAGATATTTCCTATTACAAGGTGAAAATGCATTACCCTGTCTCCCAGTTGTGCTCCTGTGTTGTCACCCTGTCAAATGCACTTCTGGGAGGGATTATCAGCAGCTGTGCCAACACTCATTGTGCAGGAAAGTTCTGCCGTTGTCACTATCATGAAACCTACCCCGAGAAATGCTATTCATCTGCCAATGGAGCATATGATTACAGATTAAAAGTGGCTGCAAAGAGGCTGCTGGAAATAAGCAGCACTGGGATGCAAAAGGGGGTGAAATAATGATACAACTGTATTTTCTAAAATAGTGGTTCTTAACCTTGTTGGAGGTACTGAACCCCACCAGTTTCATATGCGCATTCACCGAACCCTTCTTAATTGGAAAAATAAAATATGATTTTTTCAAATTCAAAACATAGGTATATATTTATACATGGGTGCACAAAATGAACAAAACCATTAAAGAACAAAACCATTAAGAACAAAGAACAAAACAATTAAAACCTGATTTTCACACAAAAACATAATAATGAATATTTACTTCAAATCAGTGTGACTTCTGCT
This sequence comes from Pelophylax lessonae, assembly GCF_965119305.1. Taxonomy (NCBI): domain Eukaryota; kingdom Metazoa; phylum Chordata; class Amphibia; order Anura; family Ranidae; genus Pelophylax; species Pelophylax lessonae. The sequence goes on from NC_138769.1 coordinate 436,199,141, forward strand.
GTTGTCTTTCAGAGAACAGTTCAGAAATGACCTCCGCTGAACCCACGAGACTGACTCACCGAACCCCTGGGGTTCGATCGAACCCAGGTTAAGAACCACTGTTCTAAAAGAAACATTATAGCATTTATAAATGTCATCCATTTACTTGATGTCTTGTTGATGTGTACACCCATGTGAGGACCTTGTTTACCCTGTCCCACTGTGTCCCAATTGACATGAATGGGACTGTCTGCACTGGAACACCTGTGCATCCCCATACAGGCAAACGTGGTCCTTGTATGGGCATACCCTGTAGTACATCTATGTGAAAAGGTATTAAAACCAGAGGCAATACATTTATTATATTGCAGCTTACCAATTCATAGATGTGGTGGCTGCATTCATTTTCTTTTTAAGGCTTTCTCTATTTTATTTTCACATAGTGATCTGGCCAGTAAGTCTGTTTTTTTTTTTCAACAGAACACGCTGTCCTGCATATGGAGCAGTTAAAGGATTGAGACAAACCATTTAACACTGATAGGAGCGCTGACAATGATCAGCTTTTATTCATTGTTGTAAAACATGTATCCCAAAAGGAAAAAGCTGTTGCTGTAACTGCCTAAAAAGCGTTATCTGAAGCTTAGCTTCAATTTGTTAGGGTATTTAAATCTTCTAGTGCCTTTAACACTCCTCTACCCCTGGGCTGATAATGCTGCTGTACAAAGGTACCACTGTGCTCATTCATCAAGAGTGGGGAGGCACTCTAGTACAGGGATTATTGTGTGTCTTATTGTCCAGATCACCAGATCAAAACAGAGGGGAAAAAGCCTAATAAGGAAAACAAATGCAGCCACCACATATAATGACTGGTAAGCTGCAATATAATATATTTTATGTTTTGAATTAAATACTGCTTTCATTGCATGTCAATGCTAAATGTTTCCATGTGTAGCTATCTTTACTTTACTACTAAACAATAGATACATGTTCACTGTTTGAAAAATCAGACATTCAATTTCAGTGCCAATTTAGTGCCAAGCCAGGAAACCTATAGTCTTCAGTTTTAGCTGTATGTAGAAGAGGCCTGACAATATAATTACAGTAATTCTGGCACCAGGATTCCACCATGAGTGTATTCTATATGCGGAACCCTCTAATGACATTGGTGCCTCTCCACCTGTACATTGGCAGCATAATCTTTATTGCTACATCATTGTTACCAACTGTAGCCTTTGAAAACATGCCCTTCCTAGGTTTCATCATTTGTAATAGGAAGCAGTACAGACAAATCAAGTGACCTGATTTTAGTGGATCATTTTTTAGCACTTTTAAGTAAAACTACTTGCCGACCGTCTAACTGTAAATGTATGTCATGTTTTTGATGTTAAATACCCGGGTTATGGCAGCAGCTAGATGCCATAACTCCTCGGTATCTTTTTTTTTTTTTCTTAGGTGGCCGGCTTTACAGCAAAAGTGATGCCAGTGGCATATTCACTACAGGATAACTGTTATAGGCAGCAGGAGAGGTGCCCCCCCCCCTCCTGCCGCTTCCCGGTTGTTTCTGGGTTTACCGGAGCCATCTTAAAGTGGATAAATAATGTACACGTATTTCAACTTTAAACTGAAACTGTACTGGCCTTGACATTAGACCATTGATAAAGTCAGTCTACATACTCTGTAATACTGTCCTGAAACAGTGGTTGGGTATTTCTTATTGCATCCATAATATAAAAAACAACTACTTTACACAGTATAATTCTGAAAATGGTGTGTGTTGATGTAGCCATTTAGTTGTTTCCTCTATTTTTCTACAGTTAAATACAAGCTTGCCAGCTATCCTTAGTGAGATATATTGGTTAGTAATCATGAGAAACATCAGGGCATCTTTCTACTAATGCTCATGAGTTAATCTCAAGTTGCCTATGTAGTTTAGCATTTAGTGAAAAGTCAGTTTTAGAAGTGTGTAGCCTTGTTGATATTGTAATAAATCACACATACAAAGTAAACAATTTCAGTCTCTTGGAAAGAGACAATTTTACAGTAAGATGCACTTGCATAATTATAACTGCTGCAGCATTAAGAATGACACCAGGGACAAATACAGTCTTCAAGTCAACTACATTGGTAATAAAGGCAGACGGTCTTTAGCAGCAACATGATAGTTACATGGCGAGTAGTATCTGACTTTACATGTATGTGATAAACATAAAATGACCTGTTGAGAACATATTTTCAGCTTATAGTGTAACTCTTCCAGCAAAGTTCGAGATAGTAGAACACTATAGAAAGTTGCAAAGATTTGCCCTTTGAATGAGGTGCGACACGCCCATTGATACAATGTAAAAAGGAGGTTTATTGGAACATCCAATGTCAGCAAGTAAGCACAGACAGGTACCATATTATGAAACAGATTTGTGATGTTATACATAGAATATTATTTATTCAGTCAAGTTCAGTGATCCATAGAGCAATCCATGGTAGGTATGAAAATAGGTATGAAAACTAAGGGTTCCTTGGTGGCCCCTTAGTGTTTGGCATCAGCATAACATTATCTACTATCTTTATTACATGCTACAAACTGTTTATTTCTTAGAAAGCATGTATCGCATCTGATTTACCACCTGCTAGAATGCTATTAACGGACTAACAACACTTGTTCTATCAATTAACTCTGTACTGCTGCAAATGGCTACAACTGTATTCTTGCCATTCCAACATTGCTGGGAATCCTACTCATATGTGCTTCCGCAGATCGAGTCTCATCACACACCTGTTGGATCTCCAGAAACTCAGGTCTTGACAAGGGTTCATTTTTATGAAGCATTATAATAACCTCCTACACTTGACTACTATGTTTAAGACACCGGCATCTGATAGTGTTGTTCAGCTTTTCATGTGATGGTGCTTGCCCCCCCCCTCTCTCCCCCCCCTTCCCCCTTCCTTCACCCACCTACTCATCCTCAATCTAACCCCACATTCTTCCTATCCTCCCCCCCCAACTTTATGATGTATATTTGCAACCCATTGGTATCTTATCTCTTGACCAGCCTCAAGAAGCTATGTCCAGTATACGCACCTGCCTCTTTGGGAACTGTGGGATATAGCTTCTGGGCATAACCTATTGAATGTTACAGTTGTTGTTAAGTATTTCAATATACTGTCTATTGTGCATTGCCTTCTTGATAACATGTTTTGTTCATCAGTAGAAAAAATCAATAAAATATGTTTAAAAAAAAGAAAGCATGTATCGCATCAACCCCTGAGGAAGTGAGCGGTTGTTCACGAAACGTGTCAGGTCACCAGGATGCATTTTCATACCTACCATGGATTGCTCTATGGAATACTGAACTTGACTGAATATATAATATATTATGTATAAAATTACAAATCTGTTTCATAATATGGTACCTGTCTGTGCTTACTTGCCGACATTGTATGTTCCAATAAACCTGCTTTTTACAATTTATCATTGGGCGTGTCACACCTCATTCAACGTCCCAAGGGCAAATCTTTGCAATTTTCTATGTTATTAAGGGATGGAGGTGCATCACGGGGTACATCAGGGCATATTTTATTATTGTATAATATAGTAGAACACTATCTGCCTCCATTTGAATTTCTGGTTACATCACTCTATAACCAAGTAAGATACTTGTTAATGTTTGCGACCCTTACGGAAAATTTACAACTTAGAGATAAATTCTGTTGGGGTAAATGAAAGAAGAAAGTCAATTAAGAATTCAACAACTGTGGTTGATTAATTCTGCATGATGAAACCCTACTGGTATCATCTGTTTTTGCAGTTGTGATGCAAATCTGAGAAATTACATTTGTCACTAGAATAAAGTACATGTAACTGCTTATTAATTATCTATTTTGCCACAGAGGAGAAATGGCTGATTTTAAGCATAGGTTATCCGCAGCAAAATTTCTTGGCAGTAAAGAAGGCAAGGTTTTACATCAAACACATAAAGAACAATAGCATTGGTATGTTAGCAAGGAAAACTTAAAGCAGACCTTGCTCCCAAAATGCAAGGTCATTTTTTAAATGTGCCCAACTTAAAAAAAAGATAGGTGAGTTTCTGGCCTATGACTCTGACACGTGAGATAAATTCCTTTGTCAGTGGTAGGTGGGAATTCATTATTCTTCCTCTGAAACCTTGAAATGCAACTTTTAAATATTATAATCCTCTTGCTTAGTTATCTCATTGATACTTACAATCTAGACTTTCTCTGTTAGCCTGTAACTATATCATGTATCATCTACCAGATAGACGGATCCCAGCCCAGACCTCTTTATCTCTTTCGGTTTCCTTTTTCCAACTTTGTGATTTCTAAATCTTTCTATTTTAAGGCACTCCAAAAGAGCGTACTCTAACAATTTTACTAGGATAACTCCCTGCAGAGCTACCACTGTAATGTGTTTCCTTTTTTTTTTGACAGTCCATATATTCTGTTTGTCCATATTTTGAATTGTAGTCCCTCATCTGGTTGTATATCTTTTCATTTGAAGAGCAACCTTTGTCTCTGTCCTTGGACTGTACCTCCACATTTCTATTGCATTCCACACAGATTAGTACTTCTTTGTATTACTCTCTACCAAAAAAAATGTATGATAAATATATTCAACGCTAAAATTGTAAAAAAACAAAAAAAAAAAACACCTGTAGGTAAAAAAAATCTTAGGTATTATACTCACCTTCCATCTGCAGTATGAGGGGACATAACCCTCCATCCAGCAAGATCTGGTAAAAAAAAAAACCTAGCCTAAATCTCACTGAGAAGACCCTCCCAGCACTGCTCATATCTATTTTTTTATTATTTAGATAATATTCGTACCTGAAAGTCTATGATCAGCGAACACTTATAATACATACTCTACCTCAGTAGGTTTTAATGTCGTGTTTGCTTTTTACTAACCGACATTAAAGCGCAGTTCCAGTTGTTTTTAAGTTTATTAAAAGTCAGCAGATAAATAAAGTGTAGCTGCTCACTTTTAATAAACACACTACCCTGTCCCAAGATCCAGCGATAAGGCCACCCAAAGCTTCAATCCTCTCCCTTTCCTCTCCGTGGCGCCGGCATCATAAGTGTGGGTACCCGGCTTCACGACTGGGTGCGCACTGCGCATTAGGCGGCCCGAGCGGAAGTAGGAGCGGGTACCTGTCAAAACTAGGCCCCCCAAAAAAAATTAAACATGCCAAATGTGGCATGTAAGGGGGTGAGGAGTGCTTAAAGCGGAAGTTCCACTTTTTGGGTGGAACTCCGCATTAACTCTACCTGACCAAGTTGTGCCACAGTATATGAGCTGCCTCAGTGGCACTGAGACATGAATATTCATGGTTCAGTTGAAGGTTGGAGGGAGACAAAGATATATGCATTGGGGCAATTGGATATTGGGGTATATTAATGGTCCAAGAGTTCAATAGCCCTTTGTTTTGGCAAGCAGCTAATTGAAAACAATATACATACAGATACCTTACCCTTCCTTGCTTGTCATCCACTCCTTTTCCCCACTGCAGTCCTAAAATTGTGGTTAAATCTTAAATCACTTTAGAATTTAAGGGAGATATGCCCCTAGCATACCTCGGTGACAAAATTCTTCTGTTGTACCCAAATGTCTTTTTATACTAACTGTAGTATGCAAAGAGAAAAGAAATGCAATGTCATTTGGTGGAAGAACGGGGAAGTATGAATGGAACCAGTAATATATTTTTTTAACATTAATAAATATATGAGATAGTAATATAAATCATAACTTTTATGATAGGTATTAGCGATAAACAACAAAATTGAAGCATGTTAATTTTATATACTTCTTTACTAACAAATTGCCATAAAATCTTTATTGGCCTGAAAGTCTGATGTTCTGCCTTATAGTAACTAACCCTCCATTAAGCTAGTAGAGTTAGTGTTGAAGCCCTTGCTCTGAGTGAAGATAATAAAGGAAGAGCTCTAACTACTCCACTTAGCAGACTTTGCCAGAAGTGACTAATGAAGGTCATTTAGAAATTTGTATTTTACTGAACTCCAGCCAAAACGAAAAAAAGTGTGAACAGAATACATAGCTGCTAGGTCAATTCTGTTTATATGGAAGATGTGCTTATTCTATGAGCAAATTTATCTTCTAGCGTGTACCCATTACATAATTGTCTGAAGCCAGATAATTTTGTAACAGTTTAATAAGCTGTTAGCATTCCAAAAGGTATTTTCAACTTATATTACCTGAAATGAGTTGTGTATTGCTGATTCATAGACCATGTGTGGCTCTTGTTGACTTAAGTGGAATTCAATTTATATTAAGTGGCAGTATGGGAGTTTATGTGGAATCAAAAGCACTACATTCCCTTTGGATTCTTATCAAGGTATCGTTAATTAAATTGTTTTGCCTTGTGTGTATACACTGCCAGTAATGCCAATAGAATGTTTGAAAAGGCTGGAGATGTACTTGACAACTCTAAAGCCTTTAGTGGATAAGACCTAAAGTGTATTTTCACTTTTGCAGCCAAATTGGGATAACCCCTACTTTATATTAGTTACATTTTCTGATTCACATAGCATTTCATAAATTCTGCTTATTTTTTTACTTTCTGAAAATCCTACCTAGTTTTCCCTTTCTATGTAATGATGTGAATGGGGCTGGGAAGTTAAGCCTAGTACTCACCACTATTTTTTTTTCATTCAATCCAGCGGGTTGAACAAAAAAAAAACTGACAGCTCAGGTTGGAGGTCAAGGTCAAAGCCAGAGCCAGAGTTGGAGTCGGAGCCGCTGTCCAAAACAAACAATGTTAGTACAGAGATCTCTCCTGCTGTGCTATTGTGTTTGCCAGAACACTCCGTTATTTTTTGGGCTCTTACCATGGCTCTTGCCATTAGTTGAGAGCACTGAACGTGAGGCGGTCAGCAGAACTTTTTTGGTCATGATGAGCCTTCGCCAAAAACCAGCCGAATGGCTGGCTTCTGTCGGATCAGCTGCCATACACATGGCCAAATGCAGTGTTGCATTAGGCTTTATGTTTCCTATTCTAAAACCTGTTAATACTGAGCTGGCAGATCTTCATTATCATCTGAAAAATGAAATGTCCACAGTGTCTGTCTTAACAAGGGATTAGAGATTTCAAGGTTTGGGTGGTGCATTGTATGTTAATGTACTTTTAACCCAACCTATCTCTAAACCACCCATTATTATTTTAGTTTTTCCCCTTCTATGTAATGATATGGACAGGGCTGGGGAGTTAAGCCTAGTACACACCACTATTTTCTTATTTTTTTTTTCGTTCAACCTAGCAGGTTGAACAAAAAAAAAACCTGACAGCTCAGGTAAAAGCCGCTGTTCAAAGCTAAAGTCGGAGCCGGAGCCGCTGCACAAAACAAGCAATGATAGTACAACAATCTCTCATGCTATTGTGTTCTGACAGGGGGACGTCCCCATTCTGAGCTGGCAGATCTTCATAATCAGCTGAAAAACTGTCCACAGTCTCTATCCTAACAAAGGTTTTAGAGATCTCAAGGTTTGGGTGGTGCATTGTATGTTAACATACTTTTAACCCAACCTATCTCTAAATCTGTGCCCTAATTGCACATTTCAAACTATTCTGAGCAGTATAAGCTGCTTTTAGAGCCCTATACAAACATCTGCTCCAAAGAATAACCTAAAAATGTAAGAACATTTTTTGGAGTTATTTTTAAGTATGCTGTGTGAATGGGAGCACATAACAAACGTATAGTGGGGGGGTTTATCGAATTTGACTGAAAAGATGGAAATACACTTTATATGTCAAATTAGGGATCATCAGGGGGCCGGCTACAAGTTCCCAGAAGAAGCAGCCAGGTTTAAGTGACATCAGCGAAAAAAATGGAGGTGAGGTTTGGGTTGTGCAGTAGTAGAACAGTGGAATCCCTGCATTGGATTTACCAGGCGTTAGTATGCTTTGTATGAATAAATCAATGAAAAAGGTAAGGGGAGGGAAAATAGGTGGGGGGAGTGCAGCTCCTGTTTAAGTACGTTAAGTACTTAGTACTATATCTGATGAATAACCTGAGTGCCCTACCGATGTTTAAGATATATTGATAAAACTCACTTTTTATCATTTTAGTTTTCAGTTTAATGATTTGGTTTACTGTTTCTATCATTGTCCTGGTATATAGCATTTCCTTTCTATGTCTAATGTCTAAGTTTTTTGCCATAGCTCATTTATTCTTTCAATCAATGTCCTGGTATATTGCTGAACTTCAATATGGTATTATTAGTAGTAATTAGCATGGATTCATGAAAAATCGTTCTTGCCAAACCAATCTATTAACCTTCTACAATGAAGTGAGCTGCCACCTAGATAAAGGAAAGCCTGTGGATGTGGTGTATCTGGACTTTGCAAAGGCCTTTGACACCGTTCCCCACAAACGCTTACTGTACAAACTAAGGAAGGTAGGTATGGACCATAGGGTGAGTACCTGGATAGAGAACTGGCTCCAGGGGAGAGTCCAGAGGGTGGTGATTAATGGGGAGTACTCAGATTGGGCGGGTGTGAAAAGTGGGGTCCCCCAGGGTTCTGTCCTGGGACCAATCCTGTTTAATTTATTCATAAATGATCTAGAGGAGGGGATATCTAGTACAATCTCAGTATTTGCGGATGATACTAAACTAAGCATGCCAATATCTTCTATGCAGGATGTGGAAACCTTACAAGTGGACCTGAACAAAATAACGGGGTGGGCAACTACATGGCAGATGAGGTTTAATGTTGAAAAATGTAAAGTAATGCACTTGGGGGCCAGAAACCAGAAAGCAAGCTACTCACTAGGGGGGGAACCTCTGGGTGAGTCTAGGATGGAAAGGGACCTGGGGGTACTGGTAGACAACAGGCTTGGCAGTGGCATGCAATGCCAAGCCGCTGCAAGCAAAGCCAACAGAATACTGGGATGTATAAAAAAGGGGATTCACTCCAGAAATAAAGAGATTATTCTCCCACTCTACAAGACTCTGGTCCGGCCACATTTGGAGTATGCTGTCCAGTTCTGGGCACCAGTCCTCAGGAAGGATGTGCTGGAATTGGAAAGAGTCCAGAGAAGGGCAACAAAAATAATTAGGGGAATGGAGGACATCAGCTATGAGGAAAGACTACAAGCACTGAACTTATTCTCTCTGGAGAAGAGACGATTGAGGGGGGATATGATATCAATGTACAAATACTGTACTGGCGACCCTAGCATAAGACACGTGGCCATTCACTAAAACTAGAGGAAAGGCGGTGTAACCTTAAAATGCGTAAGGGGTTCTTCACTGTAAGAGCGGTAAGGATGTGGAATTCTCTTCCACAAGCAGTCGTATCAGCTGGGAGCATTGATAGTTTCAAAAAACTATTAGATGGGCACCTTGGAGACCACAACATACAGGGGTACACAATGTACGGTTAAAAGCAAACACACACACATCATAGGTTGAACTGGATGGACTGATGTCTTTTTTCAACCTCACTAACTATGTAACTATGTAATGTTATGTCTACAATAAAGCCTCTGCTTTGGCTGTTTGTTATATTAGCTCAGCGTCATTCCATGTTTTTAGGCCATTTACAGGCAAAGCCAGGCTATTGATATTTTCTCAGGCCTGTCAGGTGAAAAAAATCTGAAAAAAAAATCAATGCAGCCGTCTCCTCTATGGACTAGTAAGCTGCATAAAAATACATATTGTTTTTTTGGGCTTAGATATGCGTTAAAGCATAACTGAAAGCAAAACTTTTTTTAGAGAGAGGTTAGAACACCTATCAGGTTTTATTGCTTTCTGTGCCACTAGTAGGGATATTCACCCTCCATATTTGTCATGTTTAACATTATCATTGAAAGTGAAAGTAAAAGAAAAAGACAACCCAAATTTTGGGTTGTCTCCAGGGACACTAGGGATTTCCTCCCTTTGGAGCAATTTTCTCTCACTTCCTGTCTTGGCTATGGGACAGGGAGTTAAGGGAAATCTCCTCAATGGTACATAGATAGCAAAATAAAAAAACTGACGGAGGTTATAACCCTCTCTTATTCTATCCAAATGAAACAAAGTGTTGCCCTTAGTTCTACATTAAAGCATTTGTTACCCCAACACCTCATATTCATGATATGTGTCTGCTGCACCATGTACTTGTATGAAAAAGTATCCAGTTCTCTTTTTTTTTGCTTCCTTTGTGTGAAATCCCTGGTGTTCCTGCCAGTCCCTCTGCTTTCCTATTAGAAACTGACCACATTGAGCAGGAAAGCACAGCATGGTCAGTTCTCTAACTGTGCTCTCCTCCAATGATCAGACTTGTCCTGACACACCCCTCCTGCACAGCCTTTTTACTGGGAAGCTCAGTGTGCTACTGCTGCTTCTCCTCCCCCAGCTCTTATGCAGCTGAGAACAGAGGGAATGTGACCACTTGTAAAAAAAGGGGGAAAAGGTCTTTAGAATTTTTTTTTATATCTATACACAAAGGTGTTGCTATTCATTTCTATTTTAAACCAAATGTGTTGTTTTAGAAGGTGATCATGTACAATAACTTTAATATATTGCAGCTTATCGGGCCCTAGATGTTGTGGCTGCATTGATATTTTTTAGACTTTTTTGTCTTATGGTGATAGCAGTGCTTTCATCCAAGGACACAAAGTGTGTTAGGACTACAAAACACCTTCTCCTCATCTCAAAATCATAAGGACAAGTTGTTCTATAGTCCACAGGGGTAACATGTGGCAAGCTAAAAATGCGTCTTCAAATCTCAGTATAGACTACATAGGAAAGAAACAGCTTATTGGATTTTGACAGGATCAACAGCTTTTTTTGCACAGAGACAGCAAACTTTTTCAATGTTATATTTAAAAGACCAGAAGGAAACAAATAAGTTAATTGTTAAGGTTTCATATACATTACATGTACACTAAATGTACACTTTACACTAAAGATAAAGAGAGGAAATTCAGAGGTAACAACAATACCATTTTCTATAATATTTCAAATCTTATCATGCATTTTGTGTACAGCTTCAGACTGGGTTCATTTCTATCCAGTTCTCAGAGGTATAACGCAGTCAGTTACCTTAGAGAAACCGCAGTGAATATAGGACTGTCATACATATCAATCAGGCCTGTCCATATCTCTGTGCTGCAGTGCAGTGCATTATTGAAAAACACAGTCTGCATGACTTTTATAGTATCAGTGTGTGTGTTTTCAGGTTTAAAGGAATTAATGGAAACGTGCTAAAATATGCAGGTATTGTTTTTATTATGTTTTAACAGTATAATATAAGTCCAGCAGAAACTGTGTTTTCAGTTATTTATATTTAAAGCGGAAGTAAAGCCTGCTATAAGATTTGTTTTTTAGGGCTCCCTAGGTGGGTTATGCCATAATGTGCTAGTTTGTACAGCATATTAGTATATTATTGCAGACTTACCTGCCATATGGAGTCCTCCAGCACTGCGGTGGGATCCATCCGCTTTCATTTTCTCCCGGTCTTCCTTCTGGGTCCCGTGTCTTCGGTCATTTTAAGGCCAGGCCGTGAAGATGTCACTCCAACGCATCCACAACTGGTTAAAGGCTCGTACACACTACATCCAAAGTACTATGTCTATAATTTTCATCCAAATTACTTTCGTACGATTTTTGTATAGTGTGTACACAACTTTCTACGGCCAGTTCTGACCTTCTGAATGAAAATTTTCAAAGAGACAAGCTCTAAAATTTTTCTCATACGGGAACAGAACGGACGATTTTCGCTTAATGTGTACCGTTTTCATACAATTTTTCATACAGAAATGAAAGACTGCACATGATCAGAAACAATAAACTAAAAAAAGCCTGTGTCATACAAGAATTTTCCTAAAAAATTTCTTTTATTGGTTCCGATTTACTGCGAAACAACAAGTAAAATCGGATGATCGTTAGCCCGATTTTCTTATAATGTGTACCCCTCTTTAGTCTCTAAGTGCCTCAGTCACGTGCTTGCCCCCTCACATACAATGCAGGGTTAAAAGCCCTGCACTACATGTTATGATGTAAAGGGACTGCCCAGAAGAGAACAGCTCTGGAGCGATGGATAGGGTAAAAGAGAAAAGGATGCCCAACACATACAGGGAAATGCAGCTCTGAAGGGAGGGATTGTGGCCTCATTTACACTTATGAGATCTACTGTGATCCAGTTATTATCATTAATATATAGAATTTATATAGTGCCAATGGTTTACGCAGCGCTTTACAACTTGAGGGTAGACAGTAAAAATACAATACACTTTAATACAATAGGAATCAGGGGCCCTACTCGATGGAACTTACAATCTAAGAGCTATAAACTGAAGAGGTTCATACCATCCTGCTAACATATAAAGGGAACGTCTAAGGTCAGAATTGTGTAGTTTTGATTTAACTTAGGCTACAACTACATGGGCGATTTTTAGTAGCTCAATTGCTCTACTCAATTCACAAGTGGTTAATAACTAAAAGTAAATGATCACTAAACAAATTTAGTAAAAAACTCCCTATATTGTAAGTTATTAGCATAGAGCAGGAGTCTCCAAACTTTTCAAACAAAGGGCCAGTTTATTGCCCTTTAGACTTAAGGAGGGCCAAATTATGCCCATGAGGGCAGAAAATGCCCCAGGCCTGAAATCAGTGAAAACAAATATGGCCTCAGGGTTTGTGGTAGGTAGGAGGAGGAGTAGTGCCCTTTATTAGTAGGAGGAATAGTATCTCCTCATTGGTATTGGTGGAAGAAATAGTGCTCCATTGTTGTTGTCAGTGGGAGGAATAGTGCCTCATATTAGTGAGAGGAATAGCGCCCCAAGGGCTGGATAATGACTAGCAAAGGGCCACATCAGGCTCTCGGGCCGCAGTTTGGAGACCCCTGGCATAGAGCAACATGTAGTAGATCAATTGTATGCGTGATATCTGTGTAGCTTAGGTCATAATTTGCTATTTGTTACTTTAGTTTAGAGATTGAGCACTAGCAATCAATCACTAGTGATTTAAGCATCAAAACGCAGCCACTAAAATGTAGTTCTAACTTAAACTGCATTAACCACTTAAGCCCCGGAAGATTTTACCCCCTTCCTGACCAGGGGGTATTTTGCGATTCGGCACTGCGTGACTTTAACGGACAATTGCGCGGTCGTGCAACGCTGTACCTAAAAGAATTTGACGTCCTTTTTTTCCCACAAACAGAGCTTTCTTTTGGTGGTATTTGATCACCTGTGCGATTTTTTGATCACGCGCTATAAACAAAAAAAGAGCGTCAATTTTGCAAAAATAACAATATTTTTCACATTTTTTTATATGAAATTCCCCCAAAAAAAAAGTAAAAATCAAAATTTTTTAAAATTTTCGGCCAATTTGTTTTATGCTACATATGTTTGGTAAAAAAAATCGCAAAAAGCGTATTTTGATTGGTTTACGCAAAAGTTATCGCGTTTACTAACAAAGGGAAAGATTTTTGTCATTTTTGTTGTTTTTTTTTTAACGCGTAATGGCGGCGATCTGCGATTTTTTTGCGGTACTGCGACATTGGGGCGGACAGATCGGACCCTTGACTGACATTTGTGACACTTTTGGGGTTACCAGTGACATTTCTACAGTAATCAGTGCTATACATATGCACTGTTACTGTAAAAATACACTGGTTGTGAAGGGGTTAACTTTATTTGGAAGGGAGGGGCTGTGTGTATCCCTAGGGGCGTGCTTTCTACTGTGATTGGCTGTGGGTTGAGCTGTAAGGACACTGATCAACGGATCTACATACTAGATCCGTTTTATCAGTGTCTTTACAGCGAGGAGAATGACAGGCAGCTTGTTTACACAAGCTGCCTGACATTCTCCCTCTCCCCCGCCGATCGCCGAGTGACCGGCGGACATCGGGTCCGCTGGTCACACGCGCGGGGGGGTCCGTGACCACGCGGGAGCGGGAGCGCGCCTCCGGGGGCGCGCGCTCGCTCCCTAGACCCTCACAAGCTAGTGACGTAGCCCTACGTCACTTTGCCTGTGAGGGGCTGACTGCCGACGTAGTGGTTAAAAATGCAGAAGTATGAACATGACCTTAGCCCATCCTTTGTATACTGGAAGGATTGTATGAACCACCTCTGTTTATGCTCAGTTCACAAGCTTATCATGTCTGTGATCCTATAAAAAGCAGATTCTTGCATACATGACAAGATCAGATCCTTTCCCGGTAACTTTCACTCCGATATAATGCAGAAGCCACCAGCTTAGTCATGTATTTACAGACATCTCAGGCATGAAGATCTGTCATGTCGTCTTGCCTGAAAATCAGCATCAGTATTGCCATCAGTTTATGGCGATTTAAAAGATATCCAGTCTGTGTTTTCTGCCATGTCAGAAATATGGGGAGATTGTCTTACTTCTTTCTATAATCAGCACAATATTTTCTCTCATGTGTTACTGCATGCTGCAGCTTGTTGTGTTTGTAGACTAATTTGTGTCTATTTGGATGCTAAAGAATATGTGGGTAAATAAAGTGAAGAAATTTACATCTCATCACATTCATTTTAAATGCCCTTCTTTGTTCATGCAAAATGTGGCTTCTGTAGGGCATTTACCAATTGCTTTTCAGTGAAATCTCCATCAAAGTGTTTGCTCATTAAGATTTAAACATACTACCTAATGACATAGATCTAAGTAGAAACTGTGTAGCCTTAAGGGATTTTCACCTTCAAGCTTCAATTTATTTGTTTGTTCGTGCATTTGTGCTGTTTTTTAGCTGCTCGTGCATTGCATAAAAAAATATACTTACTGGGCCATTTTCTGCAACATTCAAGACAGCTGGCAGCAAAAAAAAAAGTTTAGCCAAAACTGGTCTTTCAATTCTGGGTGGATATTGGTGGATGAATGACCAACTAGGCCCTTATATCTTATGGAAACTTCAGCTGCAACACCTTCCTGCTGTAATTTGTAGCTCTGCCTCCTCTGCCTTGGAGTCTCACTTCACCAGCTGCAACAGAAGAAAACAGTCAGTGTGTAAAATGGGGTCTCTCACAAACATAGGAGTGCACACAGACTACACCAGAGTTTCTGACGCTACCACGCAAATTATAAACCAAATTCAATAAATAATATAAATGATTGCTGCTGCTGCTACATAGTTACATACAGTAGTTACATAGTTAGTCAGGTTGAAGAAAGACACAAGTCCATCTGGCTCAACCAATAAAAAACAAAAAACAGTAAAGAAAACCCAACCATACAATCCCATATGCACAATCCTATACCTGCAGTTGATCCAGAGGAAGGCAAAAAAAACCAGCAAAGCATGATGCAATTTGCTACAGCAGGGGAAAAAAATTCCTTCCTGATCCCCCGAGAGGCAATCTGATATTCCTTGGATCAACTTTACCTATAAATATTAGTACCCAGTTATATTATGTGCTGCCAATAAGCGGCTCTTTATCACGTGATCAGCTGTGTTCAATCACAGCTGATGACAGGTGTAAATAGAAGCCGGTTATCGGCACTTCTTTCCTCATGCTGACATGCATAAAGAAAGGAGAAGAGAGCCAACAACCGGCTTCTCTAAAAGGGACCTGTACACTGATAATCAGAGCACTAATTATCAGTGCAGTCCAAACAGTGCCCACCATTGCTGCCAATGTGTGCCAACCAGTGCTTCCAATGTGTGCCCACCAGTGCTGAAAATCAGTGCCCGTCAGTTAAGCCAAACAGTGCCTCCTCATCAGTGTCATCTATCAGTGCAGCCTCATCAGCGCCCACCAGTGCCACCTCATCAATGCAGTTTATCAGTTCCCATCAGTGTAGCCTCATCAGCGCACATCAGTAAAGGAGAAAAATTACCTGTTTCCAAAATTTTATAGCATACTATGAAAAAGTTTTTTTTTTCAAAAATTTTCGGTCTTTTTTCGTTTATTTAGCAAAAAATAAAAAACTCAGTAGTGATTAAATACCACCAAAAGAAAGCTCTATATGTGTGAAAACAGTTTTGTTTAGATATAGTGTTGCATGACCACGCACTTGTCATTCAAAGTGATACAGCACCGAAAGCTGAAAATTGACCTGGTCAGGAAGGGGGTAAAATACCCAGTAGGCAAGTGGTTAAAAGGGGTTTTGTCTCTGTGCAACTTTCATCTATGCCTTTCTCCACATTTGAACACCTTTCCTCCAAAAGTATCTAAAAGGAACAAAAATAACCTCATTGTGCAATATATCAGCTTAATAGATCAATTTATTACAACGAAGGGTTAAAATCTCCCTCAAAAATGAGTGCTCTTCATCTAGTGCACATAGAACGATTGCCTCTTTAAACAAGCATTTCTTCCTTAAAGTTAGACTTTGGCTTTAGATACCTATCCAAGAGGGCCAACTTCCAGTTCCTGTCAGCATAATGACATCATCTGGCCACTTTCTTGACGCATTTCGTCATCTAGTCATGACTGCTTCAGATGGACAACATCTCCAGATTTATCATCTCCCTTCTGTAATTTTTAGCTCCACCTTCTCTGCTCCAGAGTCTCACTTCTCTAGCTGCAGCAGAAGAAAACAAATCTATTTCTTTTCTAGTCAGTGTGTAAAATGGCGTCTTTCACAAACATAAGAGCACTCGCAGCTCACTGATATAAAAAAAGTAAGAGGTTTTTATCAGCATCCAGATTTCTTGTGACACGGTCATATCCACAGTGCCCAAACACAGAGCATTGTACCATCTTCAGTTTCTATACGCCATTTTTCTAAAGTGTAAGATATTGGTTAGACAATGGCAGCATGAAATTAAAAAGAAGAGTGGATTTCTGCAATGTCTCAGTCTGCTCTACAATGCGTTGATCTTGTCTCAGATGTGACCAACTTGTTTTAACAGACTACTAAAAAAGTCTGCAGTACAAATACATTTGCCTTCCTTCAGTTTTACAGAAAAGTGTAAATCCAGAAAAATTACTTTTTGGAAAAAGTAGCAGGTGGATTTAAGATAAAAGCAAGTTCTCCACAGTGGGACACTCAATGCACATAAAAATAGAACATAAAGAACATTATTTATGAGTTAAAAACTATCTGTATTTCCCAAGAGCCACCAATCAGATTCAGGCTGGCACTGGAAAAAGGCAGGTAGGGACTGAAGATATGAATTTGATTGCTGTTTCAAACATTTCAGTTTGGTTGCTATATTATAGACAGTTGTTTTGTAGGACATGTTCATAAGTATAGCTCAAGATCTTTTAAATATTGATTTAAAAGTTACAAAATATGGATAATATTTTTCCTGGCTAGTTTATTGTTACATCCCAGAGATTTTTATTTCATTATCAAGTTGATTGGTCACATATCAGATAACTTCACATAATTGATCAGTGGGCAGAAACACTGGGATAATACATTTTATTTATTACATTTATTACATTTTTGCACCATTCTCATCAAAAGAGAAGTATGCTCAAAGCTTTTTCGGGAATACTTCTCATGTGGGTCACAAATGTGCACTTTTTTTGCACTCCTGCGACCCATATTCAGCCTGGGCTTTAGCCCACTGTCGGCTGACGACACATAGCCAGTCCAGGTTCTGCAGGGATCCCGACAATACAGTCAGGGTCCACCCAGATGCCTGAGTAGCAGCTGGCTCGGCCTCTCAGTGCACCGCTGAGAGCCAGAGCCAGCTGTTCCCACCCCCCTCCACACCCCAGTGAGCACTGGTGGAGCAGAGCAGAAAGCGGATGACTATCGTAGAGGAAAAATAAGGTTTCCTCCCCTGATAGACTGTGCTGGGCTGTGTGGCAGAGCTGTGTAAATCTCAGAACTGGATGCACAGAGATACAAACCCTTGGGCAGGTAAAAGAGTTCAAATATACTGTATATACAAAATGAGGGAAATGGGTTACAGGGAATACCAGATATGCAAGGAAGGGGGGAATCAAGACTGGGTACAGGAACAAGGAGCAGGAGTGAGGCAGCAGGGTACAGGACGCAAGCCTGGAGCAACAGCAACTGGCAGACAGTAACTGGCAGCAAGCATGTAACTCAACTGCATATTTAGCTGTTTGCCTGAAGCTTAGCATTAGACATTTTGCAGAGCACAACCTATCAGCTACATAATCAATATGCATAACACTTTTCTGTGCTTTTGCTAATTTTCCACTTGATAATTATTTGTCACTCAGTGGGAATAATTTACTAAATGAGTAGAAATTTGTGGCTGTGCTTTTAGTTTAGCGCAAAAAATAAGCTGTGTTCACATTAATCATCCAATCATGAGCAAGACAACATCCTTTTTTTAAATTCCCCTGCACATGGATGAACATTCAAAGTCAATAGTTTCACTTTATTCATCAAGCAAACATTTACTTTGCTAAATGTTGGTAAATGATACCCCGATATGTTTCTCTGTCATGTGAGCGAATGGTGCAGTGCATCTTTAGACACTGCCATCCTGAGTGATATTGAAACTGCCGTATTGAAATTGTATGCACACTACACACTATATAGGTCACTGCATGCACATGCTTTAACTGTAACTGCCTGCCAAAAAATACAGGGGCTGATTTACAAAAGGTAAACTGACACTGTCTGGGAGGGTGAGTACCCAGTAGTATTCGATCTGTCCCTTCCTCTTATGACAAGTTTCTTGTGCAGCCTTGGGCATTAGCATTTACTCGTGAAAGACCCTGGGGGGTGTAATGTATTATAGGTGATTAGTTACTAAAAAACAAGTAAAAAAAATAGCTGATTCTAAAGAATTATCATCAAAACAATTTTTTTAAGTGATCAAACAGAAATATGTAGAAATTATCTGTAGATTGCCCTACTACAGTTTGCATTATTGCATTATGTTCCCCAAATGTATATTATACAGTAAGTGGCATAATAGGGCTACAGGTAAAAATAATGCATACTAAGTAAAAGACAAATATAAATAGCCAGTATTTATTTACATTTTATTTACAGCCTTAGTTTAGATCATTTATCATTTTAGAGGAAAAAAAAATCCATCATAACCACTGGAACAAAACAAAAAAAAATATTATAAATATAAATATAATATAAATATAAATATATAAATAATAGTAATGCTTTTTTTCAGTCCCTGCTCTATGCTGGGTGCTAGTAAATTTGAGCTTCCGTAAAGTATATGCATGTGCACCGTGCTAAACATATTTAGCAAATCAGTGTAAGGCATCCACACTGCTACACCAAAGATTGACAATCTGGTGAGCAAGCTTGCAACCTTAGTAAATCAGGCCCCTAGATTGAGCAGCACATCTGTATATCTGAGACAATGCTGTCAGCACAGGCAGTTGGCCTGAGAGAATATCTCTCAATCAGCTCTGTAAAAATAGCAATCCATCACAGAGTAACAGTCTTGCTTTTTCTTTTCTTCTTCTACTCTTCAAAATCAATGCGCTAGGATATACAAGCTGAAAAACAAAGTCAGCTTTTCTGAGTATCTTCGGACTTGTTTGAAGTCAGATGAGCAGAGAGAGGTAATGGAAAATAGCTAAAGTATTATTATTGTACCCTTGGGCAGATTTATGTGCACTTGTCTTCTCTCTAGGCTTTCCATATAGTAGGTAACAAGAAACTGTAAATTAAACTTTGCATAATTCCCATTTCCTCTTGGTGTAAGCATTCAGTATAAACTGATCGAAGACAAGACGAGCCTGCAAAAAAAAAAAAAAAAACACAATGGAATCATGTTTTACTGCCTCCGTTATTCTTGCTTGGTTGACTAAGAACACAATGTTTTCTTTTGTTTTTTATTTTAATTTTTTCTTCTCCAATGCCAATTAACTGCATCTAGTGTAGAATTAAAAAAACAATCAACACTAGAAAATCTTTTATCAATTTCAGGATGAAATGAGAGATCGGCCTTTCTTTCTAGAATTTTTCAAAGAGGACCTGTACTTTGCCCATATCCATTGCCCGTGTTCATAAGCTGCCTGTACCTTTCTTCCACATGCCTCACCACTGGGTGGGTCCACTGTGTAAGTTTTGGCTTTCCTACATTATATCTACTTGGGCACTAAACAGTAAATTGTAATTGAAAAGGGGCAGAGTGAAGGGTCAGGTGTGCCCTTTACCCAAAAGTTTCATATATGTATTGAGATTCTAGTGGTGGCATGCATGTTACATTATTTTTCTGCCTGTTGCGGTCTCAGTGGAGAATGTCTCTACACATCTTTACATCTTTTCACTCAAACGTTTCTCCTCTTTCCTGCCTTTCCTCGTTCTGCCTGCCTGCGCCAACCAAGTCCACGATTAAAGCATCTAACAGGCCATAAACTCTTCAATGCCATACTCTATATATAAACCTGATTTGGGCAAACTGAATTAGTGATCTTTCACCCACTAAAGAGAGCAGCAGTTGACCATTGCACTTTTGTCAGCTCTGTGAGCAGATATTAAATTCTTACTCAGTGTGCTCAGAATGGGCACACTTTTTTTAGCTTTAACACTCATAGAGCTATTGAGCCTGGCTTGACAACCCTCATATACAGTCAAGAGGAAGGAAAAATGACCTAGAATAAGTAACAGAAATTTTTAAAAGAGAAGTATGGCCTTTTTTTAAATTTTAGAATCATACTTACCTAAGAGATGCAGCATTGCTCTGATGCTGCATCTGTCCCCTGCCGGCTCTAACACTGAGAACTGAGTGATCAAACACCGCGATCGCTCCGTTCTTAGGGCTTCATGAACAGAGAGCTGGTGACTGTCAGTCACCAACTCTCTGCTCTGCCCTATCCTCGCTCACTGTAACGCTGGGCTGTGGAGGGGTGGGAGCAGCCGGTTCAGGCTCTCAGCAGCTCGCTGAGAGGCTGAGCTGGGTGCTTGGCCAGGCATGTGGGCAGATCCCGACTTCATCGTCGCAATTCTTCCAGAGCTACCATAAGACGTTAATCACTTCCATAACAAGATATGTATAATTGTTTGTTACACAATTGTTCAAAATGTAAAGAGCTTTCCCAAAGAGAATACCAACTTTTGAGAGTTTGCGGAGTTTCCTTCTCAAGGTGAAGAACAAGAATATTCTTTGCACCCTGAGGTTGTTTTTGATATTTAAGCCAAATGATATCTCATATTACTATAAAAAAGATCAAAGTTATCTAAAGAAACTTAATGCATCTGCTGAACACATATCTTTAATTAAACCGCTCATCGCTTAGATTTTTAGTCCTAGATCCCCCCCCCCCCATCCATTTAATTAATGGGCCTTTCAGTGAGCAGGAAGGATGATCAGATAAATCACTGTCAGATTATACCTGTAATAAAAGTTCACTGCAGCATTAATGCCCCCTCCACTTTGTGTAGTTTTCTTTTCAATCCCAGATCAAACGTAGCTTCTCTCTGCAAAGCTCAACATTATAAGTAACACAAAGGAAGAAACTTAGTAAGCAACACTGATATTGTAATGTCCAAGCACATAATGCTGATTTTAGAAACTATTCAAAGGGTTCAACAATATATACCCAACCACTGAAAAAAATCAGTGATCTGACTGCTCACCCACTTCCCTTTTCATCCCTAACTAAATACTCTTTGAGTTCCTCTTTTACATCGGACACTCAGAATGCATTAAGTATTTAAAATATCTATGTTATACCCTCCCCAAAGAAATGTTTTTTTTTTATAGATGTAAAATGTCAACAAAATGCATTAAAGTTTTGGTTGCTTTCATATTTTCATCTTTGCAGTATTATTACAGGTGAACTGCATACTGGCACATATGTTTTTGCCTGTTTATAATGAGAATTATGAACTTCACTTTTTACATTTTTTTATCTTTTTACTGTTGATTCTGAGTACTTTGGTTCAACAATATCACTTGCCTAACCTAGTTATATACACAGAGATCCAACATGTAGAAAACAAAGATAAGACCTCAACATGATTAATTTGGTACCCGGCAATCAGTCATTAAATGTTGACCAATCTGCTACTATTTAAGAGGGGGGGGGGGTAGGGCACAAATGTGGTTGATTTCAAGTATATCAGGGGAGTTATTAGTGACTTATTTTGTCGGACTCAAAAAATTAGTTTGTACAATTGTGTTTATCCCTTCATTCTCATTAGTCATGTCCCATGGTTTCAGTGAATTTTACAAAATTTTGCCAAAATTGTCTGTATTTCATGGCAGTCTCTGTCGATATAGCTGCGATATTAGATTCACAGGCAATATGAATTTCCCTGCACTCACCTGTAACACAACTTTATCGCTGAAAACTCACATAAGTTAACCAGGCAGAAGTAAGGGCACAGAGATGTAGCATGCAGAGGGTAGGGTGATGAGGTCTGACGAACCTGAAGAATATGGAAAATGGAGGCACCATGCCATCATCATTTTCCCCAAAATTAGCAAGTCAGTAACAGAAACGGTCAGAATTAAATCTCATGCCTGTACCAGGCAGTTATGTAAGGTAACAGACTGGACAAAAAAACATTACAGTTTAAAGCTCAACTGACAGAAAACAGTCCAAGCTAGAAGTAAAGCAGCAATGTCATAAAACTCCCATTACCAGAGTCTGTAAAGAACTCTTAATGGGCCCTGTCCTAAAATGCCCTGTCATAAACTGACTGCAGAACAATTAGGGAATACTCAAGAATACATATCTGTCAGATTGGGGGTAGTGACCTATACTGACAGACAGCTTTACCATGGAGAGTTGGATTTCATAAAATTTTCATAAGGCATACTGTAATAAAGTTACCTTCATAAAAAGTGGTTTCACTAACATATGGAAAGACAAATTCATACCACAAGGTCCAGAAGACTGATGGGATACATTCAACCTTCTAAGAGAAGCATACACAATATCTCTTTTATATTTGTTCTCATTTTGCCCAGTTTTATATCAGTTGCTGGATTGGGAATCCTTGCTAGCTGGAAATATAGTTTATTTAGGATAATTGGCATTAGGGGTGTTACAGAATCATTAGACTAAATAAATAGATTGAAATATCACTGCTACAAATATCCTTCTTCAGTAGCAGGAAAAGGATGAGTGGCAAAGTAGAGATTGATGCCTTTGAAAATACTTTACAAACATTTCTCTTTGAATTAGGGACAAGTACAAACAAGACAGACTTTTGACTGTCATAAAGTCATGTTTTCATCCTATTTATAAGTAGGTGGGTGGTTCCTTTACTTCATTATTAACTGTTATTTACTGTAACAATATATTTTACATATTTTAATGAATCCACTTTCATTAAAGCATATCTAAACCCAAAAACAAAGACTACCAGTACTTAAATATGGTGACTGCAGTTCTCTTCTTTTTTTAGGGTTTAGATCTGAATGGTGCAGAAGTATAGGATATTACAGATGTAAATTAAAGCCTGCCTGATGAGAGGTTGTTATCAAAGCTATGCAAGATTTAACTGTGCTAACCATAACATAGTATAATATTGTATTAGAAATATGAATTTTCTTTGAGTGGCGCACAGGCATAGACACTTATATCTGACTGAAAGCATGCACTTTAAAAGATGATCCCTGTTGTATCTGAACAGGCTTAACACTTTAGTTAACCTCAACGCTAATATACTTTTTATACAGTATACGCCTTTAAGTAAATTAAATATTCCCAAATTTAGGCTAAAATATATGAAAGGCATGACATTTCAGCATTGGTGTTTGTTTGTATTGGAACTGCTATTAATTTTCACTACAAGAAAAATTTTGAGAAAATCTTTAAGACATTTGTCAATTTATATGCAGTTTATTTTTGTGTCATCCAAACACTTGGAAAATAGATCTACCATAGTTTATGACTGCACTGGGTTATGAGTAAGTAAATATGTACGTATGGGTGAGTAAATATATAGTTTGTCTCCTAAATGAATAACTTTATTCTTAAAAAGAAAGTAAATTTAAAGGTTTTGTAAAGTCAGAAGGTTTTTTTATCTTAATGCAATCTATGCATTCAGATGAAAAGCCTTCTGTGTGTAGTAGCCCCCCCCTCAATACTCGATCTCTGTCCAGCGATATCCACGAGTCCCTCGGCCGTCCGGGACTCTCCCTTGTGATTGTCTGAGACACAATCAAAGTCAGTCAGCCAATCGGGAGAGGAGAGGGGCGGGCCAAATAGTAGCTCCGTGTCTGAATGGATAGACAGAGCTGCAGCTCGGCTCGAGTGCCCCCATAGCAAGCTGCTTGCTGTGGGGGCACTCAACTGAAGGAAGGGGCCAGGAGCTGCAAAGAGGGACCCGAGAAGAGGAGGATCCAAGCTGCTCTGTGCAAAACCAACTGCAGAGAAGGTAAGTATAACATGTTAAAAAAAAAAAAAAAAACAAGACTTTACAATCACTTTAAAACACAAACATTTACCAGCAGGTAGGACTTGGTAGAAAAGATTTATACGTTTCTTGCCACTGTTGACACTGTATTTCCCTAGTATACTGTACCTTAATACAAAAATTGAGCTTTAGACAGTTTTTCCAATATGTTGGTCGAACTCTATTAAATGGCATCTGCACCTGATCCAAGATGTTGCTTATTATACCACTATTGTTTGGGGAGGGTGATATATTTACAGTAGAGTAAAAGAGAATTGGAGCCAGAGTCATTTGAAACATCTCCTAAATAATCTCTCAGCTAAAAGTGTCTTTCTCTTTCTAGCTGAAAGTGCATAACATTTCCATTTAGTCATAGATATTTAACTGAATATGTTGACCTGAAATTCATCTTTGATTATCTTAAGAAGCACAATATTATAATTAATATTATATTAAGACACTTATTGTTCAGAGTCTGTAACATCTACTAGAAAGTAAATACATAAAACATTCAGAGCCTTGAATGAGCTTATGAAGTATTTAGAAGACTCATTTGTACAGTATAATGCAGCACTCATTTGGGAAAAGTAAGGCAGCGTGAACATAAGCTGATATTTAAGTGTGTTGCTAAAACTGCAACTTAACACATCCACACAGTGATGACAGCAGCGGAATTAGAAAGTTAGGATAAAGAACATACAGTGTTTCAACAAAGCACATTGCTCACATTTTGCATCCCATGACATACAGTTATTTGTCGGAAATAAAGAAATTCCCTCCAGTCACTAAGAAGGGAAAGAGTAGGAATATGGAATTGTGGAAATTTTTAATATTTTCATGCTACAGGTTTCAGTGGAAAGATATGCATCATATATATATAAATACAGTATATGGCCTACAACCTTTATGGAGATGAGCTCTGTTTATAATTTATGACACGAGCATAGAAGAATGCTGGATCTTCAGTATTTCTATTTTGTTTCTCAGAATTCATTGTTTAAATGTGTACAATCTGCAAT
Source organism: Pelophylax lessonae (assembly GCF_965119305.1). NCBI lineage: Eukaryota > Metazoa > Chordata > Amphibia > Anura > Ranidae > Pelophylax > Pelophylax lessonae. The sequence continues at coordinate 436,224,371 of NC_138769.1, forward strand.
AACTTGAAAAAATGTCCTGAACAGTGACCAGTCTGCAGAATCCAGTTATCCCAGTCTACACTCCCAAGGGCAAAAGCAGCTGACTCTGGCTTTCCTTATCTTTGTATGGACTTCTCCTGATTTGTTCTCTGACTTTACTTAGATTTTAAAACCTTTCATTAAAGTGAACCTGTGCCCACTTTAAAATTACTAAAACTTTTGCAGCTATAACAATATTTAAGTTTTAGTATTTGAGGCCCCCTATCATAGGAATGGACCCATAATGGGCCATGGTAGTATCTGACTTTAGGGACCAAGTTGATATTTGAAAAGAATGCTTTGGTTGTCAAGGCTTTCAGAGCACTTTACAAGACATACAACATTATATGCCCTTGCATTTAGGTGTTTCTTCTCCCAGTTTAGCTGTTTTAAAGTGATCATAATTTTAATTGAATAAAAGATCCTGTCTCTCTTCTTTAAAAAACTGCTAGTTGATTTTTCATAACAATCCTTAGTGACTAGTACTATTCACTCTACAAACAAAAGAACATTTGTTACCCTGTCAATCATACACATTTCTCCACTCGGCTCTCATTAACTGACTTGTAGCCCATGGCAAGGTTACAGGTTATCATCACATATCTATCTAGGCTTAAAGTGTTACTAAACCCACAACAGTAAAATCAGTCTGTATATGCAGGAAAGCTTGCTTGTTATACTCACTGTGGAACCTAAGGGGCTAATCTTCTGCATTATGTAAAAAGGCTGTTTGATTCTGTCTTCTCTAATCCTCCCCTGCTTCCATCTCCTGCTAGAACAGAGCCTTGGGACAGGCTGCACATGCTCAGTTTGTAGTATCAAGAGAGCTTTCCTTTTTTCTTAGGAGAGTGCATGTGATCAGCACAGGGCCAATCAGCAATCTATCAATCAGTCCAGACAGAGGGTCAGGGGTCATGCAGCCTCATTTAACAATCAGGGGAGAATGAAAACTCCTCCTACAAACTTTAAACAGGCATTGATAGAAGTCACAATACTAATATATATGCTGCTTATGAGAAAAGGTATTTAGCAGTTTATATTTACTAAAAATAATAGCATTTCCATGTTCTGTATACTGTGGGAGACCAGTTATAGTGAATGCAGGCTCCTGAGTTTAGTAACACTTTAAGTGAATGTTTGCTAATATACTGTATGTGTACTGTGCAAAATTATTAGTATCTATTACCATTAAATGCCAAACTATACACATAGATGCCCAGGTAAGTTACCAGGGCCTTAACAACCTGTTCACCCATGGGCAACATTTGTAGGAAAAATGACAGTGTGATATGTATGCTTTGGTGAATGGGGGCATTTTAAAATGGCAGTGACAACTCGCAAAACCTCATTGACTTCCTTTACGAATGAACGATGTCATTATAAACATATAAAAAACATTGCATCCAAAATGAAGGTGTAATAGTAGAAAGCAATATTTAAAAAAAAAACTTAAATTACTTTCTGTCTGCTAATTCTATAAATATCCACTACCAAAAATTAGTTGTAAAGGATAACTTTACTAGGACTATCCTTTAAATGTTGTTACCTAAAGATTCTGCTAAGAACAGCACTTCTTTTGGGCTATCTATCAAGTCTATCAGATAGGCAGCCCAACTGCCAAATAGTGTACATGGCAAGCTGACAATGCTTCTGCTAAAAGCAATGCAGTGGCTTAGTGTTGTCAGCCTACAACAGGAAATCCTGTTACTTGTAGGAACTCCGGTTAAAGAACTTTGAAACAGATTTATAAAACATCATATTCTTAACAAAACTGTAAACAGTGAAACAGTGATGCAATAAAAACTGAATAAAATAGATTTTTGGGTTTAACTTTACATACACTTTAAATAAATGTCATATGTCAGATTTTCTGTGCAGGTGTGGACCATTTGATATACACTTTTATGACTGCAATTAACATCTTTTTCCCATAGTTTATGTCCTAGGCATATCCTATCTATCCTAGCCTGTCCTATGCTTTATGAGTAACAGATTTGATCTTTCAATCTGCGGACACAATCACGTGTGCCTATGTGTTTTAAGAAGTGTGTGAGCTTGTGATTATAATAATATTTGAAGAGCAGAATTAGTGGATTAGTAAATATTAGCATTATGAGTTTGTCACATATTTGTTCTACACTATAAAAGTCAAATTAGGAAGTTAATATTAATCACAACTAAAATAATAATACCGAGTTTCTTGTTAGTGTTGCTTGCCGCCTGCCGAAATTGTCATGTTGTCTCACCACCTGTTTTTCTGTCATTTAAATTTGCTCCATAAATCAGTTGAACAAGTAACAACAGGATTTTGCTGAGCCCCAAGCCATGGCATAATACAGCTACAGATATGCAGACAAGATCAGAAGTGAACATCCAGACAATCAACACTGTCTCTTCTTGTTAGAATTGATTGTCATGTTACGGTGGATAAGGCTTTGGCAAAAGTGCGTATTACAAATATTTACAGACTAGGAAAAATAGCTTGCATAATCCTACTTATAAGCAAGAACATGGGAATAAGCAAAAGCTACTGTCACCATTTATTGTGGTGCATACATACTGCAGTTATACATTCTGGTCACTTAACTTACTATTGCCACTGCTACTCACTGCCCCCATCACCAATGCTGCCATTTCTAAGATCCTATATAAATAAAGATCATACTTTATTGTTGGTGCATTACTAAGTGTACCCTACACCCAGCAGTAGTACAAGTTTGACGGAAGCAGCACTTGAAAGTAAATTAAGGCAGGTTAAAATGGACCTGAACTCCGCTTTGCTGTCTTATAGGTAACATCCAAAACAGGGCCGTAGATCATTTTTTTCATGGGGGGTCCAGCTCTCTCTAATTCTAAGCAGCCCGGCAAAAGATATCCCCCAGGCTGCTCAAGACTTTCCCTTCTGATCAGCTGAAATGGAGCTCTGCGCCAATGGCTCCCGCTGCTGTCAATCAAATTCAGTGAGCCAATAAGGAGAGAGAGGGGCAGGGCAGGGCCACGGCTCTGTGTCTGAATGGACACAGGGAGCTATGGCTCGGTTCAGGTGCCGACATAGCAAGCTGCTTGCTGTGGGGGCACTCAACAGGAGAGAGGGGCCAGGTGAGCCAAAGAGGAACCTGAAAAGAGGAAGATTGGGGCTGCTCTGTGCAAAACCACTGTACAGAGCTGGTAAGTATTACATGATTGTTATTTTTAACCCAAAAAAACCCCAAGAATTTACAATCACTTTAAGTTAATAAATATACACCAGCTACTGTATATCCTTCTCGAACATAAAGTGTATTAAGAAAAAAGTTATAGTTGGTACTCACTGCATATTTTCAATGTGTAACAATATGCAGCAGGCACCTGGTATGTTTTTTTTTTTTAAAGAAATTAGGTCAACTTCGCAAAGACCACACCATGGTCATTTAGGATTTGCGAATGAGACCTAAGACAGGTGCAAAGGGCAACATATTGTGGTAAACGGTAAATTCAGCGATTGTTTTAACCTTAAAAAAATGATGTCCTAAAAACATATGAAATAATTTAAGACATTTTAAAAAAAGTCAGTCAGTGCACTACCTACCACAGGAGGAAGCCACTTGCACCAGGGCAATAAAGTTGGCACTTATCCAGTCTTAGGGTGCAAACTAAGTAAGCGTAAATGGCACCATATTATGGCAGGCAGTTCACTCACTGATTTTTTAACCCTGTATCATAAGGAATTATATGAAGTGAACTGCCTACCATATGGTTCCCTTTTGGCACACTGGACTGGATAATAGCCAACCCTACTATGCAACCTGTGCACTGCAAAGGGTACCAAATTGTGGTGAGCAGTGCCCTTTTTTATGACACACATTTAGAATTAAAAGGCTAAAACCCAGTACACTGCTTGCCAGATTTTGGTGCTCTTTATTTGCACTGCACATATTGAACAGAAGAGAACACAATGTTACCTGTATCATTTAAATAAAAAAATTTCTTACAAAAAAAGTAAACAATGTGATGTGAGATACACATCATTCTTTCTACTCCCAGTCCAGTGGCTTTAATGAGCATTAACATACAACATGGAGTGCAGGGTAACATCTTCCCCATTCCACAGTCCCCTATCCCAATCAAAATCTTCCTAGCAAAAATGTACCTATTATATATTAGCAAATAACTTTACCCTCCCCAAACAAATATATCTGCCATTAAAAATCCCCCACCATGCAAAGATCTCAGTCAAAAGCACCCCTTCCATCCAGCAACCACCTAAAAGCAAAAATATGTCCCTCCAAGCAAAACTCCCACCTAAAGCAAAGCCCTGCTTCCCTCAAGCATCCCATCTGAAGTTGTTCTAAACCGCAAAAAATAAATAAAATTGGGTCCCTGCAGGATAGTTATAATGTGCTGGCATGCATTGCATACCGGCACATTTTAAAAGACTTACTTTAAAATGAAGCCCTCCAGCAGCACGCTGTCACTGTTGTTGAGGCCTCCATCTTCACCAAGTCTTTCTTCCAGGTTCGCGGACTCCAGCTGTCTAACTGTCTGAGCCGCAATGACGTCATGCGCGGTAGTCTCGGCCGCGTCACACAGCTCTGAAGGAATTGCACAGGTATGCCGTACCCTCTGAGCGCATGCACCAGTGACGTCACTGGCTGCTGCTGGCTATAAGATCCCCTAAATGGTGCACATTTAGGAGATATTCATTTTAACTACAAGTAAGCCTTATTATAAGCTTACATGTAGGTAAAAAATAGAAAACAAGAGTTTACCACTTTAAAAGAAAAAATGTTCCCCTCTACCTCCTAAGGACCCCTCCCCCTTCTCCTAGCAAGGATTCCCACTAAAGACACAAGTCTCCTGTCTCTAAACCCCCCCAAAGCAAAAATATCTCCCTCAGTTAACACCCCCCGCCTTCCCACCCCCCCCCCCCCCCTCCAAATAAAAGTTTCCTAATCCTGAAGAAAACCTCCCTTCATTCAAGCAAATTCCCCTACTAGAAACAAATGCCTACCATTAATCACCCCTCTGTAAACATCCCCACAAGACACCCCCTCTTCTCAAAAAGCAAATCCACCCTCCTTTCCTTAAACCCGTATCAAAAGAAACTCTCCTAGGGAGGATTTGTCTAATTTCCCCCAAACAGAAGGTCTATGTCTCTCCACTTACCAGACCTCAGTTTCAGCATGGCACAGCAGCAGGAAAACATATGCAACCCTGGTCTCCCCTTGGCTGTGTCATATGATATCTCAGAGCTAAGGAGTAGTCTAGGAGTACCTTCGGCTCTGCACTGCCAATTGCTGGTATCTGTTTGCATCTAATGTTCAGTACCTCACAGGAGATGCGGGCTAGATGCCCAGAGCTAAAGAGTTACATGCCTCTCAGGTCCCCCATATTAAACTGACAGGGCTTCGGCACCGTACAGGGGGGCTGGTCGATTTAAGCAAACCTGTGGCTGACAGATCACTCGGCAACTCTGGCTGCTTCTGCTGCACTGAATCTGAGTGGTGCACTGACTGGCATTTTGGCAGGATGCTCTGAGGAGGTTTGAACCCCCCTGACCTCACTGACACCCCTTATCTATGCCCCGATCCAGAATTGTTAACTATGCCTAAGCATTACCCTGAAAATCTGCCTTTTGCATTGAATTCCTCCAAAAAAATATTAGTGTGCTTCCTGGTATGTGAGTGTGCCTAGCAACTTTTGTTCCTAAAGCCTCATAACTGTATCTTTGAGGTTTGAGATGTAAGGCATTGCTGCTTCTGACTGCTAATGCTAATCTTATGAGATTTGAAGTGAGACTTTGTGATACCACTACTGTACTGCTTATTGTTCTTCTTCCTAGACAAATATTTGCAGTGTAATGATCTCCCTGGGTCTGCCTTACTTATTCTGTGCTTTCTGCGCCTTGATTTCTGTTTCCTGAAAAATCCCCCACCAATAATCCATTCACCAGACATCGTGGTGCAGTTCTGATATGAGTAGGCAAAGTCCTGGTCCCTTAGCATCCACACACCACATAGTGATACAGTGCAGAACTGTGCCAAACAAGGCACAGTAAGTCAGTAATGGGAAAAAAAAAGCTGCTGTTAGCCCACAGAACATATTGGGTACTAGTCCTTTGCCATCTGCTTGACTTTTTTGGACATAGCCTCCACAGTTCATGGGCTCTCTAGGCACAGCCTTGAACATCATAGGGGAACTTTATTTAAGCCAGGTTTGCTTTAAAGGAACTCGATCATGAGAAAAACACAGTGACTGCAGTTGTTAAACATGATTTTTTCAAAAGTTCGTTTTTTAAAAAAAAAAATGCTAGTCACTATTTTTTTTTGATTTACCCAATTTTTTAATTTGTTTGCAAATACCTACTCAAGAAGCCATTGTATCACTATCCCAATGCACTGCATTTTAAGACCTACTTTCCTAGAGCATTTTGGGAAAAAATCCCAAAAATGTGTGCAAATCCCACCAGTCTTAGATATCCTAGTCTGAAATATCACAAGACTGAGCAGTTCATCCAAGGACGCCAATACAGATATGCAATTGATTGTCAAGTTATGGCAGCTAAGCCTTAGACAGGTGTGCATATTACAAATGTTTTTAGACTAGGAAAGATAGCTTACATAATCTTATTTACATGTGCAAATGTGGGATAGGCCAAATCTAATAGCAATGTTTAATGGTCTGAGTATACAATGCAGTTAAGTATGATTAGTTAGCATATCACTAAGTGATGGTCAATTCTATTTTTTTTCCAATTTGAAAATCTGAAAAAGTAAATGTTCATATATGGGTAAAGATTAAAAAAGCATTGACATTCCAGCCCATTTTTAGCCTTTCTCCCCAATTCCCCCTCCCTGTGACAGCGGATCTTCTACCTGTACCCGCTGTCACTGTTTGAAAACAGCATGGCCTTTCACAGTTTCCTGAGAATGAAGGCCTACAAGTACTGTCAGTCATTGCGGCAGATGGCTTGTAGTTCTCAATGAGCTGTGAGGGCACTCAAGTCCATTGATCTTCCTGCTCTCAGGTAACTACCCACCCATATGAGGTATGAGCAGGCAGCTATGCTGAGAGTCTGCAGGAGCCTGAGATTGCACCCACCATCTGCTTTTGCAGATGCAATGCTAAAAAAAAAAAAAAAATGCACATATTATATATATATATATATATATATATATATATATTTTTTTTTTTTTTTTTCTTATCTTTTAAATCTGAAATAGCAAAGATCTCTGGTCTTAGTTACCAAGTTATTGCCATTAAACTTAGTATGGGTTAAATCGTTTTCCGATGTGACCCTCATAAGTCAATGACATGGAAACACAGTTTAATTTACTACTATGCACCGATAAATTGAATGTCACTTTAGGTCTTCATCAGTTTATCATTTGTTTTCTTCAGGGCTTTCTGCATATATATTATGAAAGTAACTTCAGAAAAATAGTTGTTAGGTAAACATAGGTGGAAGAAAATATCTCTGGCAGAAACTATAGGGGATTTATTAAAATTGGAGTTTGCACAGAAACCAATCAGCTTCCAGGTTATATTGTGAAAGGTTCGTTGAACGAGCTGAAGTTAGAAGCTGATTGGCTACCATGCACTTTTGCACTAGATTATGAGTGCTCCAGTTTTAGTAAATCTCATTTATATATCTCAAATGGTAAAATGTGATTTATTAAACACATTTAAAGGCTAAGGTGAGCACAGCATTCATACAACTTAGTTTGCAATCACAGAGTTGTAGACAATAGAAATTCAGAAAAATCTGTTTAAACTAAATATGTAATATAATTAATTCTATTCCATTTGATAGCTAACTGTGTCCCACAATAACGTCAATTTACAAAAGCCTAATTCATGCAATATTTTATTCTTGTGTCTAATTGCTAATTTATCAATCATGCTTTTTTTTTCCTGATTCAGTTCCCTGGATCTAGTAAAAGCATTTGATATATACTTATTTTTCTTTTTTTTGGTGTTTTGTATGTAGAAATCAGGTTGCATGGATTATAATGTGGGTGTATTGCAGAAAGCAGGAAAATGAGCAGTACAAAATTGTAATAAAAACACAAGTCCTGAGATAAATTAATGAGAGATAGGCTTTCAATAGTTCATTGGTTCATTTCATATGGAAACATAACTAATCCAATCCAACATTTATTTTTACGAATTAAACGTTTTTAAAAAACAAAATCATGCTTTTATAACTAATAGCAGGCATCTTTCAGTGTCTATTCAAATGTGGTTTAAAATGTCAAAGGATCCTTTTTGTTAAGCAGTGTAAGCAATGATGATAAAGAAGAATAAGCAGAAGACATTCATAGCTAAACAGATATAACATTATTTTATATCTAGAATAGTCTAAACAAAACCAGATAATTGTTTGTTGGTTGCTGAGCTACTTTCACCTTTTGTAATAAACCTTATTGTCTTAGAATAATAAGCTAATATACAGTATATTGTATGTGTCCATTTAGCTAAACTTTAGAGCTGATGTTGGGTGTAGCTTGCCTGTATAAAAGTTCCTGTTATAGATTTACTTTAATCATCAAAAACACTTGCTATTAGTCACATCTTGCCAGGCGTCATTGTCCACTGAGTGCCAGAGCTCTGAAACAGATCCCTTGTTTGAAAATAAGTTGGTATTCTCTGAGCTGACACTATTAGTTCTCTCCCCTAAGGTCCTTTAACTTCACATTGATCTGCTGAACACTGAGCAAAAATAAAGTCCAGTGTGATTGTTCTATTCAAGATATCAGCTTTCTTGTTCTAAATGTTTAGCCTATTCTTTATCCTTTATTTCTAGAATGTGTGCTCTTTTTTTTTTACTTGCTGAGCTATTCTGTATTGGCTTTGGTGTCCTTTATTGTGTGCCTGGCCTCCTTCTGTCAAATCTAAGTTTCCTTCTGTCTCCATACAGTCTTCTAGACATTGCCGCTGTAGTAATACTATTTCATTACAAAGTTGTATTGTTTCTTTTTTTACATTACCCTGTCACACTTTTTTGTATTTTAAAAAGACAATAGATCTTTTCAGTTTGAACCTGGAAGCAAGATGATGTCATCAAGCTGTGCCTTTCTGTGTTGTTGAGTTGTTGGGAGCCTTCATACATGTTCCCGTGTATAAGGAAAGTTCTCACTGTAAAGAGAGTTCATTAAAAGTCTTCCAAGTACTTGATCTTTTATCACGAGGCATAAGGTATAGGATATTGCTCCCTACCTAGCCTTAAGCATCAACACAAATTGCAGTTCCACCAAATATGGTGTAATTTTTGGATTATATTTGTTATTGCCAACACTATATTGAGAAAATGTTTGAACTTCTAAAGGTTATATAGTTACATAATCAACAGGGTTGAAAAAAGACTGATGTCCATTAAGTTCAACCATTCCTGCTGCTTTTGTTCAGAGAAAGGCCAGTGTGCAACTGTCGACATATTGAGACACATAATGAACAGGACAGACAAAATGTTGAAAAAAAAAGAATTAAAAGCTTTATTTCCAATCTAATATAATAGTGAGGTTAATTTAACAAGGGAATAGAGGATGCTTACTTTGCAAAGTGAAGGTTAGTGAAGCTAAAGTAACCTTTGAATACCCAATCCCGTCCTATCAAAAATCCTGTTATTTTTCATTTTCCTTACACATAAATGAGTATTCAATGTGCACACAGGTTCATCTTATTCACAAACATTCAGGCCCAACCCTGTGCCCACACTGCATAGGTTGATTACTTGTTTATGTCTAGGGAAATAATAAAAGGAGTTACAGTATACTCCCAGATCCTCCCTGCAACTAGACGGGTACCCACAGCTTCTGCAACCTTACACTCTAGTGGCCTTGGGTCCTGACGTCATTAAGGCCAGAGCAGGGTCCATAGTCCTGCTCTATATATGAGGACACCAAGGAGCAGTGTACTGCTTGATTGTGGGGGTGTGCCACCTGCTGAGAAAGTGGAAATAAGCCCTGTACAGATAGGTTGAATGCCGGGCGACATTGGCTGGTTCAAAAAACAAAAACAGCTTACGTTTGGCCCGTGTGTATGTCAGCCAGCTTCTGGAAAACCAGCAGCCGACCAGCTCCCGATCAACACTCCCAGCCAATGGCGGAAAATGCTGATCAGAGTGTTCTGGCAGGTGGGGCGTCCCTCCTGGATAGTTAGTACAGCGGCTGCACTTAGAGCTGACAGGTTTTTTTTTTGGGGTTAAACGAAAAAAAACTCATAGTGTGTACCAGGCTTAAAACTTTCTCCCTCCCCTAGATAAACAAGCAATTAGTCTTTGCAGTGCAGACACCACCACCACCTCACTGCTACTGCTAGGGATATTTTTTTTGCTGCCTGGAGTTGGGCTTTCATGTTGCTAGATGAACAGCCTCTACTCTTTTAGTAAATAACCCCCAATGTCGAATTTCTTCAACCGCACAACAGTAGTTACATACTTTATAAAACATTTCAGAGTGCTTAGATCTTTTTCCAAACATCCCCAATCGATTTGTTCCCATGGGATGGTAAAATATTACTGAGTACCCTACCAAAATTTCATGACATGGCATAACTATTTTAAGGAATGACAAGCTTTCGGGGTATGTCCCCTTCATCAAGATCCAAGCAGAACTCAAAAAGTACTGCTTGGATCTTGATGAAGGGGACATACCCCGAAAGCTTATCCTGAAAGATTATATGTTAGTGCAAATAAAAAAAGTATCACGGACAGTACTCAATTGTCTCTGTCGCAATTGCACTAATACGGTTACGATGACCTCAAGGAATGACAAACGAGCAAACTAGTGATAACATTATTCATAGTTTAAGTCTATGCAACATTTTTTACAGATTTTTATAGGTCTGCAATAGTATTAATACTGAAGATGAGACAGCTTTTGATCAAGGTGAGACAAATTTTCACTTCAAACAGACATACAAATAAGAAGTGGCCAGAGGTATATTTTAGTCCGTCACAGGGCTACTTTCAGCAAAGACAGCAATATATTACCCAATGTATTACTCAAGTGGGAAAATTCTAATACATCTGTCTCATTGCTCCTGTTTAGCATTGCTTTGATGTGTGACAATATTGATACATTTCCCCCATTCTGTTATTCCCAAAGGATCATTTTAAAATTGTGTTTTTTCCTGACCTTGTACCTTCCCCGCACAGGCCCCTTTCTGATAGACAGGCATGTATTAAGTGTTTTTTGACAATGGATACATGTCTGTCTTCTAGTACCTGGCCACTGCAACAGCCTAGGGCTTTTCCAGCAGAGCAAATATTCTTAGCATATTTATAACTTCAGAACTTGATGTATCTAATGCATGTACCAAGAAGGAGTAATGAACAGTTCCATTAAGCCTATTTCCCTCATGACATACACAGTGGGCTGGTGTAGAACCTATCATCTTCCTCAGTGGGATGAGTCTGATGAATTAAAATATACTGTATGTAACGATTTATTAAGATTAAGGGGGCACTTTTAATAGTCACGGTTATTATATTTTATTTCAAATATTTTATTTTAAATATTTTTCTTAGTAAAGGTTTTTTTTTTCTTTGACTGTTTATAATTAGCTCTGACTTATTTTATTAATAAAAATACTACTTACTTTTTCCTGTATTTTAGATTTACTAGTAAACATACAACCTATGTTATACAGCTCACTAGCCACATATAAACAAATATATTGAATAAACGTAAGATTTATTGTTGGGTTTCTAGAATGTTCCTCGTGTCTCATACGTTATCTTTTTGTCTTGCTGCATGCTTATTTATTTTCTCCTGCATTATGCTCCTTTTCAGCATTACATTTCACCAAGGGATTAAAATGGATGAAAGCAATCAGCCATACAGTTTTTTTTTTAATCTACAAACCCTTCTTCCTTGCACCTTTTTTTTTTCTAATAATGCTGCTGTTCTTTATAGTAATTGTAGTTGAGATTCTTACACAGAATGAAAGTATGACAGGTGGACTTCGAAAAGCAAGCTCTTTAACAAGCCACGTGACTTTAGGCTTGTCACCCTCCATCAGAATCATGTATAAAAGTTGCCATACTGGCTGTCCTTAATGCAGAAATTGCTTTGTTTAGATAAACGTGGATTATTTTTGTACCTTTGCACTTTTTGTTAATGTGCGGAACAATAAACTCTGTAGCTGTAGCAATAAATCACAGCACACCATTTTTAATGTGTTCTGTTATAGGTTTTAGGCTTTTAAATAGAGTTTATTATACTCCAACAAGAAAATAGAACTAAGGTAATGAGATGAGACTGTTTCCCCTGTAGGCAGAGATAACTTTAGTTTGAATAGTTGTGTGTAAAATAAGTAAACTGAATTAATCAGTGTACCGGGTCTGAATGCTAACAATTTTTAAGAGCCGCATTACTTAAGCAGTGATATCATTTTCTCTAACCTAAATGCATGCTTTACCATATTATAAAAGGTACTTCCATATTGTACTTATAGTACAGCAGGAAAGCCAAAATTTAAAATTTTAGCATAAGAAAATACACAACCAACTTGCTCTATTCTAGGCTTTTATTTGCTGTTTTCCAAGATATGCTTGAGTAGACAGGGCCAAAGCTTGGGAACACCCAACTTTCAGCCTAAAATTCGGCATGTCAGCTGTTATTATGTCTAGCTATCTAAGTCTTTTAGAAACAAACTATTGATTTATTGATTAGCAGCACTGGTGGGCACCCATTAGCAGCACTGGTGAGCACTGGTTGGCAACACTGATGGGCACCACACAAGTTGGTTAACAGCTCTCCTCACGCTGTCAGTGTGAGGAAAGGAATGCTGACAACTGGCTTGTGTTTACGTTGTGAACAGCTGTGATTGGACACAGCTGATCACGTGGTAAGGGGCCGCTGTGAGTGACCCATTACCCCAACCTGAAATCAGCAATGTTATAAAGACAGAGCAATCACAGAGCGCGCAGCTCGTGTGCCGCAACGGGCATGTGGTAGACGCGATCACAGGAGACATCCTATGATGCCCTCCCAGAACTGGCTGACCGCACTGCAGCCATGATTCGGCTATAGAAGTGATGGCAAACACTGGCACCCCAGATGTTTTGGAACTACATTCCCCATGATGCTCATGCACTCTGCAGTGTAGTTGAGCATCATGGGAAATGTAGTTCCAAAACATCTGGGTTGCCAAGGTTCACCATCACTGGGCTATAGCATGGTCTGAAAGTGGTTAAAGTCAATCTGTGCCCAGATTACCTACACTAAAGTATTTTCATATTTTGGAAAAGCAGTAAAAGCACTTTAAAACATCCCCTAATCGTCTCTGTATCTTTAAGCATTGTAAATAAAGTAATTTTCTAAATTTACAACACAGTGATGTTGATTTACTAAAACTAGAGAGTGTGTAATGTGGTGCAGCTGTGCATGGTAGCCAATCAGCTTCTAACTTCAAATGATTTCAATTAGGCTTTGACAAAAAAACAAAAAAACCTGTAAGCTGATTCTTTTCTATGCAGAACTGCGCCAGATTTTGTACTCTCCAGTTCTAATAAATCAACTGCGTTGTGTCTTCTATGAGACCCTGGCAACCTGACTACCATAATCAAGCTGTCAGAAACTAACCTTCTAAATCTTTGTTGTGATCTCTTAAAAGGATTAACTTTACATTAAAAGCAATTAGAGAGGTCAAAGATTGCATGTTTTAAAGCTCTTTGCTGCTTGTCAAAAATATGCAGAAATGTCCATTCTCTGGCCACATGTGTACTTTAAATTTTAACTAAAGGCAAAACTTGTTTTTTGTTTTGGAAAGAGTGAAGATGGATTGGAACTCCTGTCCCGTTTTATTGCTATCTGTGCCCCTGTTAGAGAGATTCACCCTCTCTATTTGTCCTGTTTACTGTTATCAATGAAAGTGAAAAGAAAAGAAAGTCCCAAATTTTGGGTTGCCACTAGAAAAGTAATGGAGGGGAAATCTTCCAATGGGGACACTAGTTCTGGTCACCCTGGTTACACCCTAGGATTCCTACACTTTTCAGGGATTTCCTCTCACTTCCTCTTTTGACTAAGGAACAGGAAGGCGCAATATTTCTTGGATACTATAATCAGTTCAGCAAATGATTTTGCTTGTTGCTAGATATAGAACTCTATTTAAAGTTTAGGCTCACCTTTAGGAGCATGTTACATGTTACACCCGTATTTATGGTGTAACAGGTACAAGGCTCCTATTCAAATGGCTCCTACCACCAGAACCCTCCTTGCTGTGAAAGCAAGCATGGGTTCCTCTCCCCAGCACCTGCTGTCACATTTGAAACTGGCGCAGCTGTGCAGGGCTCCACTCGCACAGTCGCGTCACTCATTCACAGCAATCTGTGAATGAATGAACTACAAGTCCTGTCTGTCACCATGGCAGACAGACTTCAAGATTCAGTGGACTGTGAGGGTGCTAATCAGTGGTCTCCATTCACACTTCCTACAACTCTGAAACTGACAGTGATTACAGAGCTGTAGGCAGTGTGTGCAGGAGCTGAACATTGTGCTTGTGATACAGTAATCACTAGTGCAATGCTCTGCAGCCACCTGTGAAAAAAATAGCCAATGCACCCTTTTTCCCTGAAAAAATATGTGAGTTTAATATTTTATTCACAAAGGTGAACTTAGTATTTTATTCACAAAGGTAAATGTAGCCTTTAAATTGTATCTTTTACATTCTGGATACTGTGTGGAAGGTTTATTGCTGTCTATGTTCCTGTTAGGTAGACTTTCTCCAGGTTACTGTCCAAATTGGGTGAGATGTTATTATATGCCTATCAAACGATATCTAAGGATTGTTAGCAGCCATTAGGCTAACTGGGTAAAATGAATTTCTGGTGAAACATTATTTAAAAAAACCTGGTTTGTGTAGGGAATTTTTAATAACCCCTTATTGCTATTAACAGTTGGCACTGACTTTGTGAGGTACCGGTGTTCATTACTAGTACAAGGAAATAAGGTACAGTATAAGGAAGTACCTTCATTTTTGTCTTAAATGTAAGTCACTTTGGTTGGGGGGCCCATGGAACCCAGCTTACCTTCGAGAGGTTGAGAAATCCCTCTCTCAGCTCCCTAGGCCCCTCTTATGTGTAAGTCACCCTGTGTCTATTGGGAACACAGGGTGACCAAGAAAATAATGGACTTAATGTACACTGAGAATATGGTTTGGATTACTTAAATGGGACAGTAATATTTGTCAACAATATATCTCAGTGAACATATGAAGACTCCGGGACTCTAGACCTAGGATTCATGTTAAGACCTAGCTGCCTATTGCCAATAAGTGACTGCTTCACACAGTCAGATTCATAGCAGATGCTAATATAATCAGGTCAACCACCTGTCTTCCACACATTGCTGAATATGCTGATTTACTCACCTGTTATCTACTGTGGGTTCTTTGTTTACACTTATGATTGTGTGCATTGTACTTCAGGAGCTCGAGGATGGCAGTCTGCTAGTTAAATGGCTCAGGTTGATTAAATCACTGTCATCTATTAGTTACTGGCGTAAAAGTAGAATACTGTTTGTGTTGGTTGTTCTTTAGATATGTTAATTATATTTTTGTACACAATTTCATCTGAATATGATAATGTAATCAGGCATCTGACCTGGTGTGTAATTTGATCAGGAGGGGGATGTTTCCCTGTGCTGTATATATTGTGCGTGAGACTGTTCAATAAAGTTGGTGTTTCCAGATGCATACAAGTTGTATGCATACATGCATACTAAGTTCCGTCTAGTTTTGTATGAGGGGTCGGCCATAATATCTGATATCTGTGTTCAGACTGGAGGAAGCCGTATACTGACGGAAGCCCACAAACGCAGTGTGGGTCACGGTTCCGTTACATGTACCTTTAAGTGTCTTGTTAGGAATTTTTAATATTATATTACTTTAAGCCTTTAAAAATCACTTCTTCTGGCTTACACTTTGAATTGGTAATTGTCCCCCAGGGCAGTGCCCACTCCCCCCCATGCTACTTTTTGGCACCACTTTTTTGGCACCACTTGTCTTTGACAATCCAAAAAAATGGGCATTTTTACTGACAGATTCGGCTCCCATTAATTTCAATGGGATTCAGGTTCAGCATCCAAACTTACTTGAAGTTCACTGAACCTTGCTCAAATCAACCCGAGGTAGTTCTGCTCATCCCTAATTGGGAGGTTTGGCAAAGGCTTTAAAAAAAACAACCAACATTTCAGTTTATTGTAGTCTTCTATATTTAGCAGTCAAATTATCTTTACTGCCCTATGATCATAAGGGTTAGCTTTCACTGCTCTGAAGGCGGTACTCACTGAAAAGGTTATGACAAATATAGCCTGTTGCTCTTTGCCTTATTGAATAAGGTTATGTGTAAAAATCTATGCCAGATTTCATTTTGGAGTGCCAGATCTTATTCAAAATTTCTCTCAATAAACATGCAAGTCTAGCTGTCTCTGCACAGCCATTATAAAGTCATAACATTCTCAAATAGGACATGGTTTTCACAAAAGGACCAAACCATCACTCACAATCACATATAAATGGAGAATATCTTCATACATTATTTTCTTTTCCTTTACTGGTACATTTTTCACTTGAGCACTGACAGCTAAAAAGCATTTATCCATGTTGCAGTGCTTAATGTATCAATGTCAGAATTGTTCAATACTCTAAAGGCATTACCTAGAGAAAAAAATTATATAACCAAGAGGGCTCGTACCTGGGAGAAAAACAGCTTTTGTTCTACATTCTACAATGTTTTTAGTCTCTGTGTTACATTTAATACTTGTACAACCAAATGTAGTAACCCTTTACATTATTCAAATATAACATACGTTGGTACCCCTGCTAAGCCATTCCCCTGGTGTTGTTCTATAGCATTCAACAGGCTCTGTAATCCTCATATCTGGGTACATCCGTATTCATAATCTCTTTGGTCTCAGCATTTTGTATCTTTTGATTTGTATATACCTTGTGCACTTGTGTTTTTTGGTGCACATGTTTTTTGGTGCACATGTTTATCTACATAAGTGTTACTGCGTATGCATTTGTATTTGTGTATATATATATATATATATATATATATATATATATATATATATATATATACACACACATACACACACTATTTTACAAAAAGCTTTACACGCACATGAACTTTAATGGCATCCCAGTCTTAGTCTGTAGTGTTCAATATTGAGTTGGCCCACCCTTTGCAGCTATAACAGCTTCAACTCTTCTGGGAAGGCTGGCCACAAGGTTTCGGAGTGTCTATGGGAATGTTTGACCATTCTTTCAGAAGCACATTTTTGAGGTCAGGTGATGATGTTGGACAAGAAGGCCTGGCTTGCAGTCTCCGCTCTAATTCATCCCAAAGGTGTACTATCGGGTGGAGATCAGGACTCTGTGCAGGCCAGTCAAGTTCCTCCACCCCAAACTTGCTCATCCATGTCCTTATTGACCTTGCTTTGTGCACCGGTGGTCATGTTGGAACAGGAGGGGCCACCCCTAAACTGTTCCCACAAAGTTGGGAGCATGAAATTGTCCAAAATGTCTTGGTATGCTAATGCCTTAAGAATTCCCTTCACTGGAGTTAAGGGGGCAAGCCCAACCCCTGAAAAACAACCCCACACCATAATACCCCCTCCAACAAAATATTTGGATTACTGTACAAAACAAGGTCCATAAAGACATGAATGAGCGAGTTTTGGGGTTGAAGAACTTGGCTGGCATTCACAGAGTCCTGTCCTCAACAGAACACCTTTGGGAGGAATTAGTGTGAAGACAGCGAGCCAGGCCTTCTCGTCCACATCGGTGCCTGACCTCACAAATGCGCTTCTGGAAGAAGGGTCAAACATTCCCATAGACACACTCCTAAGCCTTGTGAACAGCCTTCCCAGAAGAGTTGAAGCTTGTATAGCTGTAAAGGGGGGGCCAACTCAATATTGAACCTTACAGACTAAGACTGGGTTGCCATACAGGTTTATGTGTAAAGGTAGGCGTCACAATACTTTTAGTATTATAGTTGACATATAAATATTTATATATATATATATATATATATATATATATATATATATCTATATATATATATATATCTATATATATATATATAGATATATATATATATATATATATATAGATATATATATATATATATATACACACACAGTTAGGTCCATATAAATTTGTACACAGGCACAATTTTCATAATTTAGGGTCTGTATGTCATCAGAACAAAATTAAAATGAAACAATCCAAATTAAATTTTAAGTTCAGACTGTCAGCTTTAATTCAAAGGGTTGAACATAAATACCAAGTACAAATTTTAGGAACTGCAACCATTTTTACACAATCCCCCCATTTTCAGGGGCTTAAATTAGTGATCGACCGATATAGTTTTTTTATTGCCGATACCAATATTTTGGTCATCGCTTATCGGTATCGGCCGATATTTTCGTACATTAAAAAACATTTTTTTTTTACAGGTACACTTGTGGAGGGATCTGGGGGTCTAAAAGACCCCAAACCCCTCCTCTGCACTTAAAAACCTTCAAAATGCCAAGTTTGGCTGTTTTAAATGCTGTAATTTTTTTTTTTAATTTGGCGCCTAGTGCCCGGAAGTGATGTCATGACTCATGACATCACTTCCGGGTTTTTACACTTCGGAACAGTTCGGGGGTGACCCCTCCTGTTCCAACATAACTGTGCACCTGTGTACAAAGCAAGGTCCATAAAGACATGGATAAGTGAGTTTGGGGTGGAGGAAATTGAATGGCCTGTGCAGAGTCCTGACCTCAACCCGATAGAACACCTGGGCATGAATTAAAGTGGAGACTGTGAGCCAAGGCCTTCTTTCCAGCATCAGTGGCTGACCTCACAAATGCGCTTCTGGAAGAATGGTCAAACATTCCCATAGACACTCCTAAACCCTGTGAACAGCCTTCCCAGAAGAGTCGAAGCTGCTGTTATAGCTACAAAGGGTGGGCCAACTCAATATTGAACCCTACGTACTAAGACTGGGATGCCATTAAACTTCATGTTCGTGTTAAGGTAGGCATCCCAAAACTTTTGTTTGGCAGTATAGTGTGCATGTTTGTGTGTATATATATATATATATATATATATTATGTTTTCGGTTACTCTGTATGATACCTCTGTACCTTTTGTGTTCTGTTATTGAACACTTCAATAAATTAAATTCAACAAATATAACTTACGTACGTGGAGACTAAAGCTTGATTTTAAAATCTGTGATTTAATGTGGTTACCAAGTTAGCACAGCAAAATCTAAAGGCACAGATTATATATGCATAAATATAATAATAATAATAATCATAATATATATAATATATAAGTCCTACTCCTATTTTGACATGAACATAATAGGATACAGAAACAGAAACACATATAATGCTGTTCCTCTGTTTCTGGTCCTCATTCAAAGTGATCAAAACGGAGAAGGATCCGTCGTTTGCTGTATTCATCGATGGCTATCCTGTCAGCATCCAGTATTCTTTTCAAAGAAGGACAGCGGGATGCTAGGAGGACATAGGGCATCCCTCCCAGCATCGATCCATTCAGATGTGCCTCCCCACCATTGTATTCCCCACTACCAGCAGATTTAGATGGGCCAGGGAAGGTACAGAGGGAGCTGGTGGAGAAAATCCTTTTGACAACAACTTCATCCTGGCCCATGGGTGACTGGTGATGGATGGGCAAATGGACCAGAGGAAGGGAAGAGGGAGCTAGTACAGAAAAGTTTAATGCCACTCAACATTCCTGCATTTAAATCTTCATGTTGGTACAAAGCTGTTTATCTATCCCTGCTTTTGGTCCACACCAGAAATGATACAATCTCCACTAGCCCCAGATCTCTATAGTGCTATCCACAGTTCCTACTCTAAAATCCGTCGTAGCACTGCTATAGATGAAAGGGCAAATTCTGGGAAACTTGTTTTCACAACAATATTAAAGATTTCACATTCCACAGAATCTTGCCATAAATGTGCTCTAAATTCCTCCATAGCTACAACACTCCTCACCTGTGCATACTGTCTGCCATCATACTCTCATCACTTTTCCCCTGCACATATTCCCTGCTGTCATATCATTCAAACTCCTTTCCTGCACTCACTGCCCACTGCCAGACCCTCAGCTCTCCCCTCATATATATATTGCCCTCCATCATATCCTCCATATAGTACCCACTGCTATGTCCTTTGTAGTTCTTTATTGCACATACAGCCCCCCTAATGCCCCTCATACCCTCTGCACTCCTTTCCTGTACATATTGCCTGCTATTTACACCAAATAATATGTTACCCCAACATTTCATATGTGTCTGTTGTACCATGTACTTACTTTAATAAGTATCCTGTACTCTTTGTATTGCTTCCTTGTGGCAAATGTCCAGTGATCTTGTCAGTTTCCCTGCCTTCCTATTTAAAACTGACCACACTTAGAGCACATCCATCTTAGCATGGTCAGTTTTCTGGCTGTCCTCCAATGCCCCCCCCCCCCCCTGCACAGCCATTCACTGGGAAGATCAATGCCCTGCTGTTTCTCCACCTCTCTAAGCCCTTTATGCAGTTGGGAAGAGAGATTATGTGATTATTGTAAAAAAGAAGAAAAAATAATAATAATAAATACATATATAATAAATAAATAATATATAAATAAATATTTAGAATGTGTTTTTATAGTTATACACACATGTTTTTGCTTTAATTTCTATTTTATTTTTAAACTGAATGGGGTGTAAGGGTTCACATATACTTTATAGCTACGCATAAGTATGAAATGAGGATCACCCATGTGAAGAGCTTATGTTTATGAGCCCCAAGCATGCCATCGTCTGTCCACTGTCTCACGGAACAATTGATTGAGCAATAGAGAAAATGTGTCCTAATTGCTGTTGTTTTTTCCCAATTGCGCATCTTCTCCCCATTCCCCTCTCTTCTCATTCCCATGGACACAAATGTTTGGCTCAGTAATACTTAACTTGCAGGACAGGAACTACCTCCTCCACTTCTTAGCTACTAGTATTGTTGGTTATGGCAACCTCTGAATAGGTACTCATTTCCAAGCTTTAAAGCACCTGCTACACTGTGTATGATCCATGAGCTAGAGGGCAAGCAGATGTTACTAAGTGTACAGGCTATAATTGTTTTCAAATTTTGGAAATGATTGCATGTAGGAAATATACAGTAATTAAGGCTGAAAAGAGTTTTGTGGTGACCTCTGGTAAGGCATAGGACAGCTTCTTTGCACAAAATAGGGGTTAAAATCTGATCTTCAATGTATACAGTCTCTAAAACCAAACCTTGTCAATGTTATTTCGATTACTATTTGTTTCTTGAATATGAAGAGGTTCCTTTTCATTTTTTCCCCCTCTAATTAGGATGCTCTGTGCATCGAACAAAACAGGAATCTCTTTGCAGCAGATGCTAGCTACTAGATACTGCCAGTTATTATTATACACATACCAAATGTTTCCATCTTCTGTCCTACATTATGAATTGCACAGCTACAAATTGTATTCTATTTTAGGAATTAATAACGCCAACTACAGGCCCTGAGGAGTAGAAATGCATAGATTTATACTGTGACACTGTTCCATATTCCCAGTGCAGAGTGAATGTAACTTTAGAAAGATGGCATCACCAATTTTGTAGTTTGTGGTTAGTCTCTTTGGGCAATAGCCTAGAATGGTGCTTCTCAACATACTATTCAAGAAGCTCCTGACATGAACATTTATTATCATACATGTGTTTTCCAGACAACCTCATTTGTTTAAAAATGAACTGTTTTACTTATGAAGTATTGTTGGTTTAACTACTTTACGACTGCCCGCCGCAGATTAACTGCAGCACGCAGCCGCTCCTGGGCAACCCGACGTAGCTCTACGTCAGTCGCGTGCAGGCAGCTAGGGGGCGAGCGTGTGCTGCCTCCCACCCCCACTCATCAGTGGGGAAGCTGGTGCATGTCAGGTTGCTACTATTGCTGCCTGACACCGGCAATCTCTCCCCGCTGACAGAGAAGGATGGTCGGCTGATGTTAACACAGCTGTCCGTCCTTCTCCCTGCAATGATCACAGAGACTATGTAATCCTGCGGTAAAGGATCGCATGTCTCTATGATCATTTCACAAGCTCAACCCCCCCACAGTTAGAACCACTCCCCTAGGTTTACATTTAACCCCTTGATCACCAACAGGGTTAACCCCTTCCCTGCCAATGCCATTATTACAGTAACAGTGCATATTGTTAGCACTGATTACTGTAGTAATGTCACTGGTACCCCCAAAAGTGTCACAAATGTCAGTTAGGGGTCCGATCTGTCCGCTGCAATGTCGCAGTCCTGCAAAAAAATCGCAGTTCGCAGCCATTACTAATAAAATAAAAAAAATAATAAAAATGACATAAATCTTTCCTGTAGTTTAGTAGACACAATAACTTTTGT